>NC_063167.1:5488233-6088233 GCF_023159225.1 Perognathus longimembris pacificus
TGTGTGTGTGTGTGTGTGTGTGTGTGTGTGTGTGTGTACATGCTTCCCCTCCAATGTCAGGAGACCGAGGAGGCCTCTGTCCTGGAGGGGACGTGGGTGGCCCAGCCCCAGAAAGCCCCCCCCACGCGCGCCTCTGACTTTCACTGAATGGTGGAGCGTGGGCCGGGCGCGGGAACAAAGCATGCCACGCGTGGCTCACTGCCTTCCACCATCGGGGTCACAGGCTGGGCCGGGGCTCCAGCAGCAGAGCCCTCGGGAGCCCTCGGGTCTGTTCTCCAGAAACCCCCAAACAGAAATAAAGAAGGGCTGGAGGTGCGGCTCAAGAGGTGGAGAGCCTGGCAGGCAAGCAGAGGCGAGGCGGGAGTCTCAGTCCCCGTGTTGAGAAGGAGGGGAGGAGGGGGGAGGGAGGGGGAGGGAGGGGGAGGAAGAGGAAGGGAGGAGAAGTAATGAACAAGAAGAAGAACACAAACAACATGGTGTGGATCTGGTTGAAAAGGCAATTCTCCCACGCAGCGGCCTCCACAAAACCCACCCCAGCACTTCCGGTGATCTATGTCTCGTGAGGGGAGGGCCAGGGGGGTTCAACTCCTGGGTAACAGCGACTGGTGGGGCCCCAGGCAGCCCTAAGCATGCAAGCTGGCAGTTAGAACATTCTCCAGCCAACTGGGATCTAAACTTGGTCAGCTCTCTAGCTACTCTGTGTGTGTGTGTGTGTGTGTGTGTGTGTGTGTGTGTGTGTGTGTGTTGGTCCTGGAGCTTTCACTCAGAATTTGGGCATGGTCTTGTAAGCGGGTGCTCTGCCACTTGACCAAGCTGGCTTTGAACTGCGATCCTCAGATCTCAGCCTCCTGAGTAGCCAGGATGACAGGCGTGAGCCACCGCGCCCGGCTGGTAATCGCGGAGGCTTGCTCCTGCTACAACCGATCGCAAGCGCTCGCCACAGGGCCCCATCCTCGGGAGAGGCCCCAGGAACGCAGAGGCTGTTATGTCCATGGGCAAATTCGTTGAGTTAGAAGCAGCCCCCACCCCCAGCTGCCCCGCACCCAAGCTACACCCCTCACCCACCCACCCGCACACGGCGGCGTCTCCCAGCGTCCTTCTCGTTTCCTCTCGGCCCGACAACGTGCAGCACTTCTAGAGCAGTATACTTGCTGATTGCTTCCTTCACTGATACTCACAACAACCAGCTAAGACACTGCCAAAGAAACACTCACAGACGGCCTCTCCCGTGTCCGTGGCTGCCTCCGTGCCGGGGAAGACGCGGGCGGAGGAAAGCGAGCCACGGTGGGCAGCAGACCCCAAGGGCTTGCCCTGCTCCCAGCTGACCGAGGTCAGCATTCCCTGCAGGGGAAAAGCAGATCATTGACAAGTCGCCTCGTTCTGGGACAAGCCACCTTTCACAGGCCTGCAGTCAGAGTTCTGCCGGGGACCAAGAAAGGCGGCCCAGCCGCCAGGGAGCCTGAGACGGGAGTGGCTTGAGACCAGGAGCTCGAGACCAGCCTGGCCGCACAGGGAGTCAACCGTCTCAAGAAACCAAAACCAAGCTGGGTGCCAGGAGCGCACACCTGGAATCCCAGCTACTCAGAAGCTGAGATCTGAGGATCACTGTTCGAAGTCAGCCTGGGCAGGAAAGTCTACAAGACTCTTGTTTGTTTGTTTTTGCCAGTCCTGGGCCTTGGACTCAGGGCCTGAGCACTGTCCCTGGCTTCTTTTTGCTCAAGGCTAGCACTCTGCCACTTGAGCCACAGCACCACTTCCGGCTTTTTCTGTATATGTGGTGCTGAGGAATCGAACCCAGGGCTTCATGCATGTGAGACGAGCACTTTACCACTAGGCCATCTCCCCAGCCCCACGAGACTCTCATCTCCAATGAACCGCTAAGAAGTTGCAAATGGAGGTTCGGCTCACGTAGAGCACCCGCACTGAAAAAGAAGAAGCTAAGGGACAGGGCCGAGGTCCTGAGTTGAAGCTCCAGGCCCAGCACATCCAGATGCAATGTCTGTAGGGAAAGGTGACCCCTGGGAACCCCAGGCTCCTGGGGTGCCTGTCCTGGAGAGGGGACAAGCTGGGGACCGTCCCCTCCCCCGCCAGGATCTGAAAGGAACTCAAGTCCAAGGCTTCAGGGACCTCGCATCTGCCCCTGTCCCCAGAGCTCAGAGAAGCCTTGCATTGGCCCAGGAAGGACCCCTGTCTGTGACTTGCAGAACAAGGGGCGAGGGGGGGGCAGCAGTCTGCACCCCCCAACCTCCCCTGAGCGGCAGGGCCTGTCTGTGGCTGCCCAGGAGAAAAGAGACAAAAGGCTGGCACGCGGCCGCTGGGTGAGGCCGGCCGGGCAGCCCAGGACGGGCCCCCGCCGCCAGCCTGCAGCTGCGGCTCCTTGCGGCTCCTTGCTCCCTTCCTGGCGTTCAGCCACCACCTCCAGGAGATTCCTAAAAAGAAAAGGGGAGAAAAGCCCTCAGCTGCCTGAAAACCAGCAACTGTACAGGGAAAGGGGTCATCCTGCCTGGGTGTCCCTGGCCCCGGCGAGGGAACGACAGCCAACGCGTGGAGAAGTCCACGGAACGAGCAGGGAGCAGCCCAGGGCTGGGACACGCGCTTGGCAGCCACCAGGCCCTGGGTGCGAGCTCTAGTACCAAAATAAATCACACACATGCACACACACGCGCACGCACACACACATGCACGCACATGCACGAGCACACTGAATGAATTTAAATGTTCTGTTGGGCTGGGGATATGGTCTAGTGGCAAGAGTGCTTGCCTCGTACACATGAGGCCCTGGGTTCAATTCCCCAGCACCACATATACAGAAAATGGCCAGAAGTGGCGCTGTGGCTCAAGTGGCAGAGTGCTAGCCTTGAGCAAAAAGCCAGGGACAGTGCTCAGGCACTGAGTCCAGGCCCTAGGACTGGCAAAAAACAAAAAACAAAAAACAAATAACTGTTCTGTTGTTATACTGGTGTGGGCCTCCAGCCCCCTGGCTGGTTTGGATCAAGCATGGGAGGGAGGGCATTCTGGACCCGGAGTGGGCGGGGCAGTGACCTCATAGGGGCGGTGGGGGGACCCCAGGAGGCCAGGCAGAGGGAGGCAGCGCTGGACCACAGAACTCTCCCCTCTCCCATCTGTCACAGCCTTGGACAAAGCCATCGGCGAGCTGTCCCCTCTCCTGGTTGTTTTTTGTTTGTGCCCGTTATGGGGTTTGAACTCGGGGCTTTGTGCTCTCGCTTGGCTTTTTAGGCCCAAGGCTGGTGCTCTGCCACTTGAGCCACACCTCTACTTCCTGGACTGGTTTTTTAATCAAGTTAATATGTCGGGGCCGTGGATCAGAGCTCGGAGGCAGGATGCTTGTCAAGCCCTCTTAAGCTCCTGGGTTCTCTCCCTACCACCAAGAAAAGAAACGAGGATGGGGCTGGGCACGGCGGGGGAGGGGAACCACGGGCTGGATGCACTGTACTCAACCTGATTTGTCCAATTGAAACCCCTTTGCACAACTAATTAAAGATTTAATTTTTTTTGCCAGTCCCGAGGCTCGAACTCAGGGCCTGAGCACTGTCCCAGGCTTCTTTATGCTCCTGGCTAGCACTCTACCACTTGAGCCACAGCAGCACTTCTAGATTTTTCTGTGTATGTGGTGCTGAGGAATCGAACCCACGGCTTCATGCATGCTAGGCAAGCACTCTACCACTGAGCCACATTCCCAGCCTTAAAGATAATTTTAAAAAGGGGCTGGAGGCATGGCTCAGTTGGTAGAGTGCCAGCCAATGTGTGAAAATCTCAGGGACTGAGTTTAAGTCTCAGTTTGGGGCATTTAAAAAAAAAAGATAATAAAAAATATGATGTTCTGATGATTTAAATCATTTTGACTGAGATTTTCTTTTACTTGTATCAAAAGGACCCCTGTGAGATCTGTACTATTTTAGGCACTTTGACAATCACAATGGTCTTAGAATTAGAGACTCCACTTGGAGGCCCATCTGTGAATGGAGAGAGGAGTTTCCCTGCTTTTATAGCTTTCTTGTCATTTTCAAGTAACCTTGCCTGTCTGCCTCAAACACTTTCCCTGCCTTAAAACAAATTATGTTGGAGATTAAAAACAAGTGGGCTGGGAAGGCGGCTTAGGTAGAGTGCTGGCCTAGCACGCTTGAAGCCCTGGGGTCGATTCCTTAGAACCCGGTAAATGGAAAAGGCCAGAAGTGGCCACTAATGGCTATCCTTGAGCAAAAAGAAGCCAGGGACCCGTCCCCGGAGGTCAAGCCCCAGGACTGGCGAAACAAAGCAAAACAAAAAACAAGTGGGGAGGAGTTAGAGAATGTGGCTCAGTGGTAGAGAACCTACCTACATGCTTGGAGTCCTAAGTGGTATGGCCAGGATCATTACCCCAAATACACCCACACACCCCAACATTATAAGCCAGGTGAGATAGTGCATACCTGTAACCAAGCTCAACCGGGCAACACCATATAGGAAAAACAAAAAAACAAAACACAAAAACGTTGGGATGACTGTGGTTGGAGGCCTACCTGGGCAAAAAGTTCACCCGACCCCATCCCAAACAACAGCTGGACACAGTGGTGCACATCTGCCATCTCACCTGCACAGGAGGCTGAGAGGAGGAGGAGGAGGATCTTGGTTTCAGGCCAGCCTGGACAAAAACGTTTTCCAGACTTCATCTCAACAGAAGAAAGCGGGCATGGTGGTACATGCCTGTCATCTCGGCGGTGGTGGAAAGTGTAAGCCAGAATGGCAGTCAAGCCTGGGAAACAAAGTGAGACTTTATCACAAAATAACCAGTACAAAAAAAAAGGGGGGGGGCGGGGGGGTCGTGGCCGGGATGAAGCTCAGGGGAAAAGCACTTGCCTCTCAAGCCCAACATCCTGGGTTCCATCCCCAGCACCAAGAAGAGGAAATAAAGGGCTGGAGGGGTGGCTCCATAGTGTAAGATCTGTCCGGCAAGCAGAGACCCCGAGTTTAAACTTCAGTGCCATAAAACATTTTTCTTAAAAGGATGAACCAATGAAGCATGTCACCAAGATCGCCTGGGTCCCAAAGGGCTCAGCAAGCAGCAAACAGAGCCTCCCTGCCTCCATTGACAGTCAGCCCAGCCCCAGGGGAATCCCTGGCTCCACAGGGCCCTTGTCCTAGCAAAGACGCCTCTGGCTGGGATGGTCCTTGGGGGTGGTGGGTGGGAAAGGGCGGTTCAACCACAGACCCATCACTCCGGGGTCCAGGTGGGATGGCTTGAGGGAGGCCAGCGCCCCACGGTCCCTATCTAGAGAACAGAGACCATCGAAGGTTGGAGCCCAGGGGACAGCCAGTGGCCAAGACACAGGACTTGATCCCCCCCATTGAGTGTGTGTGTGTGTGTGTGTGTGTGTGTGTGTGTACCTAGGCTTGAATTCGGGGCCTGGGTGCTGTCCCTTAGCTTTGTCACTCAAGAATGGAGTTCCACCACTTGAGCTGTACCTGTATTTTTTTTGGATGGTGAATTAGAGATAAGAATCTCATGGACTTTTCTGCCCCGGGGGTTGGTGTCACTGTGGTCCTCACATCTCAGCCTCTTGAGTGGCTGGGATTACAGGTGTGGCACCAGTGCTAGGCAACTGATTAAGTCTTTTGTGAAGACTCAATCAGATCATGCCAATGCTTCAAACAGTTGCAAAGCACCCCAATAAGTGGTAGTAATATGCTTCTCTGAGTAGCCACTGGGGAAGACAAGGTCCTGAAGCTGAGCAGAGGCGGCCCCAGCCTACCCCTCCTTGGGAGGAAAAGTCCTACCTCGCCCCATCTGCCACAAAGCATCCAAGCTCCTTGAGAAACAGGCCTTTCAGAAGGAAGAGCCTGGGAACCAGCAGCGCCTTTCCTGAGGCCAAAGCCACGCAAGCCCAGCAAATTCATCTCTACGCCAATTCAGGGTCCTCCCTTTCCAACTCCATCCCAAAGGCATCTGCTATGACGTGCGGGACACCAAGGCCCCAGCAGCGAGGACGGCTGGCCGCCTGCTTCCGGGTGGACGGCCGGAGGCCGCGGGCAGGCCAGCCCCGCCTGTCTACCTGCTCAGTTCACTGCCTCCTCCAGCCCTGCTGTGAGAGGCTGTGCGAAGCTGGGCTCCCTGCCAGGGGTGTGCACTCACCTGTCTCCCCCTCTTCTAAGTCATGGGGCTCTACACCTGAAGCCGGCTGGACAGAAAGAACAGAGGGTGGGGAAGAATCGGAGGGAGAGAGGGAAGGCCGGGCCCCACACCCGGGCCCGGGCGGCCGCGCCCTGCGGCAGCGGCGGAGGCGAGGCAGGGTGGGGTCGGGGGCCCAGCTCCGTGCCGCTCGGGTGATCGGGGCTGAATCCCGGCTGCCCTTTCTGCCCGGCTGCCCCCCACCGCCCACCCGTGCCACCCAAAGCAGCTTTACTCTGCCACTGGACGGACTGGAATCCAGAAGACTCAGCGGTCTTCAAGGCTACGGACAGGTAAAGACAGAGAGCTGTAGCCGGCCGCCGGAGACTCACACGCCAGACTGGGGAGGAGAGCCCCTGAGGCTCTTATCTCCAGTGCACCCACAAAAAGCTGGAAATGGAGCTGCAATTCAAGTGGTAGAGAGCTAGCCCGGAAAGAAAAAGCGAAGGGGCAGTGCCCTGAGTTCAAGCCCTATACCTGCACGCACATGTGTACACACACACACACACACACACACACACGATGGGGAGCAGCCCATTCAGCAAACACTTCCGTGTGTCTCCCCCCCACCCCCCGGGTGAATACACACAGAGCCACTCGTCCCTCTTCCTGCAGCCCTCCAGTCCCGAGCACCTGGGTGCGGCTGCTAGGAGAGGAAGCCGGCTCCGTGCGCTCGTGAGGCCGCGTCAGGCAGAGCCGGCTTCGGGCCCGCACTGGCTTCTCTTCTTGCCACACAGGACCAAGAGCCCTGAGCAGGCAGACTGCACTTCCCTCCCCTTTACCCCGTGCCTCGCGTGCCCACATCAAACGTCAATGCTGAGCTCGGAGCACAGTGCCGTCTGGGTGGAAGGTCGCGGGGGGAGGGGGCGGGGGGCTGGCCAGCTCTGGAGTCCCAACCACTGCCCAAGTTCAGGTCACATGCTCTGCACGGGCCCAAGAAGCAGAGCTGCTGGGAGCCACAGCAGAAGAGAAATGAGGGCCTCCGAGGAGAAGAGCGGGCATGCGGAGGGATTGGGGTACAACGTGGGGTGCTGTACTCTAAGGCCCCACCTTAGGAGGGGCAGTACACACACATCATCATTATCATCATCAACATCATCATCATCATCATTGCCAGTCCTGGGCCTTGGACTCAGGGCCTGAGCACTGTCCCTGGCTTCTTTTTGCTCAAGGCTAGCACTCTGCCACTTGAGCCACAGCGCCACCTCTGGCTGTTTTCTATATATGTGGTGCTGGGGAATTGAACCCAGGGCTTCGTGTATACGAGGCAAGCACTCCTGCCACTAGGCCATATTCCCAGCCTTATTATTATTATTTTTTAATGGTAGTACTGGAACTTGAACTCAAGGCCTCCCACTCTCCCTTGGCTTTCTTGAAACAAGGTTGATTTCAACAATTTGAGCCACACTGCTGCTTCTGGCCTTGTGCTGATTAATTGGAGTCCATGATCTCACGGACTTCCCTGCCCCAGCTGGCTTCAAACCACGATCCTCAGACGTCAGCCCCTGAGTAGCTAGGATTATAGGCGTGACAGAACTCACAGGCAGGAAAGGAGCCCAGGGAGGACCAAGAAGGGAGTTGGGTCCGGAGCTCCTCCTGGGGATGGGCGTGGCCGGCAGGTCAGCCCCAGGCCTCAGGGCGTGGCAGCCCTCGCAGCGAGCCAGGCTTCCCCAAGCCCCAGCTCTACGCCCGTGGCTGTCCTAAGAGACGGGGAATACAAGGGTCTTGCTCAAGGGGCCCACGGAGAAGTAGTGGGACATGGCACTGCCCAGCGACTTGGTAGGTCCATCTGGAGACCTGACCCCTCTGCTCCTGCACCCCCGCGAGTCCCCAGGTCAGAGGCCTTCAGAAAATCCCCCCAGTCACCAGCCAGCCTCAGACCGCCCCGGCGCTTAGATCATCCCCTGACTCCGGGCCAAGGCCCAAGCCAGCCGGGGAGAAAACACTTGGGCATTTCAAACGCCCTACGCAACGGCGCTCAGGTGTGCAGGCCCGGCCCGGCCTCCCTCGGGCAGCTCAGGGAGGGCTCGCCAGGCCAGGCCGCACGAGGGTCAAGCTCCGGCTCCCAGTCGGCAAAAGCAAACTCTTCCACATCTACATACCCAGTTGCATGATAAGTCATCTGGGAGCCCCCAGATAGGAAGGCTGCTGTGGTTACAGTGGGGTGAGTCAACCCAGGCACCAACAAGCCCATGAGGTCAGCCTTTTGGGGAAGGAACAAAGGAAACTACCCCTCCCCACCCACTGCCAGCCTGCAGGGCGCCTGCCCAGGAGCCTGGACAGAGAGGTGCTTCCTCCCCCCTCCCTCGCTCACGGGACAGTTTTTTGGGGGGTGGCGCTCACCAGCCAGGACTCCCCACTAGGAGCTATGGGGCCTGAGAGGCGCATGAGCCTTGGGATCCAGAAGTTTCTCCACAGCCTGAGACCAACCGCTATCTCTGGCAGTCCTGGGTAAGTGGCCGTCGGAGGTCACTGAGGTCATCTCAGTCCAGAAGGGCCTTGTGGCGACAGCTCCTCCCCGGAGCTAGGGTTTAGGGGTCCAGACCCCAGCCTCTGAGAAAGTGGCCGGCTGGTGGCCCTCCAGAGCCCTAGGCAGGTGGCCCCGGAGCTCTCCAGCTCTGGGGATCGCACACGAAAGCCAAGGGTCGGGGTGAGAGCGATGATGATGTCAGGATCCATAACAAACTTTTTTTTGGGGGTGGGGAGGGGAGGGAATGTAGGTCCTGGGGCTTGAACTCAGGACCTAGGTGCTGTCTCTAAGCTTCTTTGCTCAAGGCTAATGCTCTACCAGCTTGAGTCATAGCACCACTTACAGTTTTCCTGGGGTAGTTAAGTGGAGCTAAGAGTCTCACAGACTTTCCCACCTGGGCTGGCTTTGAACCCCAGTCCTCAGATCTCAGCCTCCTGAGTAGCTAGGATGACAGGCGCGAGCCACTGGTGCCTGGCCACAAACTTCTTTTGATTTTGTGCAGGTCCTGGGGCTTGAACTCAGGGCCTGAGCACTGTTCCTGGCTTCTTTTTGCTCAAGGCTAGCGCTCTACCACTTGAGCCACAGCGCTACTTCCGGCTTTTTCTATATAAGTGGTGCTGAGGAATCGAACCCAGGGCTTCATGTAGACGAGGCGAGCACTCTACCACTAGGCCATATCCCCAGCCCTAGGCAGGGGCTTCTCGGGTGACATTCTTTGTCTCTCCTAAGTGAAAGCCTCGCCCCTCAGAACCACTTTCTGTGTCCCTGGTCCTGCAGGCTGCCGGAGCAGCAGCGGCAGCGCCCCGGAGGCCCGGGTGGGGAGCCGGGTGCCCACCGGCCTCCTGGCAGCGCGGACAGTGCAGCCCGGAAGGCAGCCGGCCGGCCGAGGCACTGCGCTTGGGACAAGCAAGGCCCCTGGATACCGGAAGCAAGCAAGTCCCGCACTCAGGGCCTGGAGGCTTCCCTGGCTACCACGGGGCTCGGCGGGGAGTTCACAGCAAAGGCCCAAGAGATGGGCGGGTGGGGAGACAATGGAGGTGCGTGCGTGGAAGCCATCTCTGGGGACCTAGGGGAGCGGGTGGGGACAGAAAAGGGCCCGTCTTTATTGTGTGCCAATCCTGGGGCTTGAACTTAGGGCCTGGACTCTGTCTCTGAGCTTTTTTTCTTTTCTTTTTTTTGCTCAAAGCTAGCACTTTACCAATTGAGCTCTAGCTCCACTTCAGGTTTTTTGGTGGCTGACTGGAGATAAGAGTCCCAGACTCTTATCTTCATCTTGAGATCTCAGCCTCCTGGGTAGCTAGGATGACAGGCGCGAGCCACCGTGTCCTTCACTCCACCTACAACGCGAGCGTTTGACCCTTTACAATATTATCACTGACTGTATAATTCCAAAAAGAGATCAGGGAAAAAAAACACAAACCCGCAAGGCGGAAACCCCAGTGCTCTGGTGTCCTAGGAATCCGTGATGTCACCTGCCTGGGAAACTCCCCTCCAGGGTGGACCCTGCAGTCAAACCACAGAGAACTGGCCTCCGACGAGACGGGAGGGGGAAGAGACAGGTCCTCGAGCATAGCCCTGTGGGGCTAGCCTCGGAAAATGAGAAAAGCAAGCCCATATTCCACACCCCCATATCTCCCGCCCGTCACCCCCAAGCAGGTGGCCTGCTCTACTGTGTCTCCCCTCCAGGGCGGGTCAGGAGAGCCCTGGCTGGTGGCAGGAGAACAAGCTCTTTTGGAACTTGGGCAAATCAAAGGAGGCCTTGAACCACCAGGCCAACAGGCAAGAGCCCCTAGTCCAGGATGGGAAGAGAAGTGGCTTCCCAGTGCCAAGAGGCCCGGAGGCTGCTGGGATTGGATGAGAACCCCTCCAAATCCTCTCGCCTGGAGGCTGGTGCTGAGTTGGAATCACAAACCTCCCACCAAGGACAGCGGCCCACCTGACCCGGCCCAGCCCGACAGGGTAGACAGAGCAGAGGCCTGGGTCCTCAGGAAGGAACAGAAGGACCAGGAACACACTGTAGCAGCAGCAAGGTCAAGAACAGCCTCGACACTTGGCTCTGGCCTGAACCTTGTAGCCGCATCCCCCATGGCAGGAAGACAGATTTCCACCTCGATTCTTTAGCCTCGGGTGGTGGATGTTTGCAGAGGGCCTTATGTTATGATTTTCAGGTTATCTTGGATCACCTGAGGCCCTATGGCCAGTGACATGGGTCCTTACAGACAGAGGCAGGAAGATTGGAGAGATACAAACAGGTGTGTAGCAGAGGTTGGACTGATGGGACCACAAGCCCAGGGACGTGGGCAGAGTTGTTAGAGTCTAGAAAGATAGGACATTTTCCTAGAGCGCCAAAAGGGACAGTGGCTCTGCTGGGCTTTGGATGTCTGGCCTCCTGAGCCATGAGGGGCTAAGTTTTGGTGTTTAAGCCATCTCGTGTGTGGTCATCATTTCATCAGACATACTCCTGGAGTCACACACGAACTCACTAAGCCGCTGGGATGGGAGCGGGGCAGAAGCCAGGGGGTGAAAGGCCTCTGGGCAGCCGTAACGCCTGTCCGTCACCAAGTGCCAGTGTCTCACGGCACTCAGGAGGATGAGATCTGAGGATCAAGGTTCAAAGCCAGTCTGGACAGGAAGGTTCGTGAGATTATCTCTAGTTAACGACCCCAAATCTGGAAATGGTGCTATGGTTCAAGTGGTAGAGAGCCAGTCCTGAATGAAAATGCTAAGGGATAGTGCTCAGGCCCTGAGTTCAAGTCCCGAGACTGGCACAAAAAAGTAACAACAACAACAAACCCTCCTGTTCTTGCCCCTCCTTAGAATGTGTTGTCACCCCCTCCCTACTTGTACACCCGCATCATGTTCTATTAAGATCTTCCAGTTCTGTTCATCAAATTCCTCTCAGCCCAACAGCTGACATTGGTAGCCAAAATTCAATATGGAGTAAATAACACAACTAATACTAAAATTGAGGTGAGTCATCAAAGCAATCCTGCTTTCTGAAGAGCACCCCCTTATTCTGACACTGGGGTGGGGGTAAGCCAGCCTTGAATTCCTACTTAAACGCAACGCTAACCTATGGATGGGGCTCTGGTCCTGAAGAAGCAGCAACTCAGAGGCATGCGGACATCTGATTCACTTTCAGACCAGGCAGACGCAAAGGAGAGGCAGAGGTCAACACAACAATGGCATTACTACCAACCTTGTCCTCGATTGCTTGAAAGCCCTCTAGTCTGAGGCCGGGCCTTCCCGCTGTTGATCAGAGTGCACAGTACAGCAGGTACCATCCAGGTGACACGGGGCTCTCGGGAAGACGTGAAACTGTGTTTCCTCTGCTTTACGACACAAAGGAAGCACAAGTTACCCTCTAAAAAGATATCCAACCAAACATGGCATCAGTTACAGTCTAAAAAGGTATCCCACCAAATACGGCACCATTCAAAAGCTTGGTACAGGAAGGGATAAATATTCAGCTGTCTAAGACTCAGGAGCTGGGCACTGGCAGCTCACAACTGTAATCTCAGCTACTCCAGAGGCTGAGATCTGAGGATTGAGGTTCGAAGCCAGCTTGGGCAGGAAAGTCTGTGCAAGACGCTTACCTCCAATTCACCAGCAAAAAGCTGGAAATGGAGCTGTGGTTCAAGTGGAAGAAAGCCAGTCTTGAGCACAAAAAGCCAAGCAAGAGTGTGAGTTCAAGCCCCAGTACTAGCGCAAAAATATAGATAGACAGATAGAATAAGAGTTTCCCATAATCCTTTCTGCCTGGCATTGAGGGGCCCTTCTAGAGGTATCCTGCAATCCCCAAAACAAACTGCCCATGGGAGGGGACGTTCTGCTCCCCCGACTTTCTCAGCAAAGAGCCCCCACCCCGTGGCACTGCCCAGCCCTGGGCTGGCCTCGTGTGCCTGCCCTGCCCTGCCTCTGCACGCGCGTGCGCACTGTTCCCTGTCCCACCTCTGCACACGTGCGCACGGTTCCCTTTGCCCACTTGTCCCTGCAGCCACCTCCACGGTGGTCCCCACAACCAGGAGTGAGGTTTAGAGAAGAGACGGGGCACCTGCCTTCTTCCTGTGACTCTGCTCGGGTGCAGTGGGGACCATCTCAGCATGCCGGGCCTCCCGTACCGGCATGCAGGAAGACAGCAACACCGGAAGCACCCACCCCAGGTCGAGGCTCACCTGCCCGACGGCCAACCCCGCCAGGGCCCCTGGCACGGTTTCTGTTTCATAAGATCCCCGGGATGCTTCACCATCATCCTGACCGTGACATGGTGGCAGCCGAGGGAGCGGGAAAGACCAGGACAGAGAGCCACAAATAGAGTCAGATGGGCAAGAGACGACCCCACCACCATGGCCCCCCCGGAGCCCGGGGTTTGGGGCGTCCCTCCGCGCTCCTTCAGCCAGGCGGGATCTGTCAATCACTGCCGGCCTGCGGGAAGTGGCACCCAAGGCAGGGTGTCGCCTGTCAATGTCACAGCCCATAGGACTCCACTTGCTGGGCGTGGTGGGAGAGGCCAGCGAGTCTAGGATTCAGGGAGGTTGAGGCAGGAGGGCTACGCAAGCTGGGCTACGGGGTGAGATCCTGGCTCAGATAAAACAACACAATGAAACTCCCCATCCTGCTCGCGGACGAATGCTAGAGGCCTTCTGGCTTAAAAAAAAAAGTATTAAGTAGTTGTACAAGGGGTTTCGAGCAGTAAGTCAGGTCACGAGGACAATACATGTTGATGGGCGTCACCCCTTCCATCGTTCTCCCCATCTTTCCCATCCCGTCCCTACTCTCACGTTTCGTAGTTCACAGAACGTACACTGAATACAATAATCACCGCATCTGCCCGCCCTTCCCTGCTCCATGTATCGGTGCTCTTTCCTGTGGACTGACCTCTCTCCCCAAAGAAAACCCCGTTTCCTCCAGCTTCCTTGTATTCATCCTGTTGAACTGTTAATTGTTCAGCAGCGTTACACCATGCAAATTCTCCCCTTCTCCCCTGGACATAGCATCGTGTAGTCTGTCTGTTTGAGGATAGAGTGATATGACCCAGCATGGTTTCATTTGGTTTACAATTTAGATCTAGCCCCCACATTTGAGAGAAAACCAAGCACCTTCACTGGCTTTAAAGATGGGAGCTGCCCTGCATGACAGCACTGGGGGTGGGGTACCCAGGAAAAGGGCTGCAGGGGCCTTCAGGGGGCCAGCACAGCTCCAACCCATGCCCAACAAGAGTCCAGGCCCCCCCCCCAAACCAGTGAGTGAGCCTGGGGGGGCCTTCCCCAGCCACGTCACTGCACCAGACCTCCACCCGGGCGAAGCCCTCGGTTCAGCCTTGAGCAGAACCTGGAAAAGCGGAGTCCACGCTCCCGATCCACGTTTACAGGGGCGCATGTAATCTCAGAACCACGGAGTCTGACAGCCAAATAAGATTCCAAACCATCACCGGCTCCGTGGTCCTTGGAGCCACTGCAGCTCCTCTCAGTCCCTCACAGAGCTGCCCACCAGCAATGGTGATCACAGCCGATTACACTGTGCACGGTCCAGCCGCATCCCGGTCTGTGGGTGCTGAGTGACGTCACTTGCCTAAACCTCAGGATTCCCAAAGACGAAAACAGGGACAGTCAGAGCATCATTCTCGGGGTTCAATAAGGTGGCGTTTGTAAAATGCTTTGCACATTGCCTTTTCTCTGTGTGTGTGTGTGTGTGTGTGTGTGTGTGTGTATGTGTGTGTGTGTGTATGCAAGCCTATACTGGGACTTGAACTCGGGGCCTGGTTGCTGTCCCTCAGTGTTTTCACACAAGGCTGGTGCTCTGCCACTTGAGTCATACTTTCACTTCAACTTTTTGCTGGCTCATTGGAGATAAGGGCTCATGGGCTTTCCTGCCCAGGCTGGCTTTGAAGCGTGGTCCTCAGCTCTCAGCCTCCTGAGCGGGTGAGTTTGCAGGCGTGAGCCACTGGTGCCCATTCGCCTTGTTTTGGAACACAGAGACTTCAACATGGATGTACTGATGGGTACTAGGGAGCACCAAGGGATTTTGGGGAGCAAGTAAACCTCTTCTGGGACCCTCCTAGAAACCTGGAGAGGGAGGCCGGTGGGAATGACATAGTCCAAGGTAAGAAACTGAGGGGAGCCAGCCTAGATTGGAGCAAAGGAGCTGAGGGACAGCGTTCAGACCCTGAGCTCAAGCTCCAGGACTGGTACAAAAAAAAGAAAAAGCAAAAGAAGAGAAAGAAGGAAGGAAGGGAGGAAGGGAGGGAGGGAGGGAGGGAGGGGAAGGAATGGAGGAAGGGAGGGAGGGAGGGAGGGGAAGGAATGGAGGAAGGGAGGGAGGGAGGGAGGGAGGGAGGGGAAGGAAGGAAGGGAGGGAGGGAAAGTTAGGAAGGGAGGGAGGGAGGAAGGAAGGGAGGAAGAGAGGGAGGGAGGAAGAGAGGGAGGGAGGAAGAGAGGGAGGGAGGGAAAGAAAGGAAGGAAGGAAGGAAAGGGAAGGAAAGGGAAGGGAAGGAAAGGAAAGGAAGGAGGGAGGGAGGGAGGAAAGAAGAGAGGGAGGGAGGAAGGGAGGAAGGAAGGAAGAAACAAACTGAGTGGAAAGAGGTCAGATTCTGGCCCAGCATCATCCTGGAAGTGGCCAGGAAGACGGAGCCGGTTTTACTCCCAAACCACGCCGCTCCTTCCTATTTTCCCACGGACTTAAATACAAGTGGTAACTGCATTAATGTGACACCTAGTTAAAGAGAAGCAGACGTGTTAGTGCGGTCATTAGGCTTAAATGGAAATAATTGTGCTTAAGTAGAAATAATTCACATCAATGAGCATAATTAGCCGTCTATACAAGCAATGCAGTTCCTAACGCCTCACAGAAGAGATGCGAGTCTTGAGGAGAGAAAATTCCAGAGGCAACACAAGTGTTTGCTTTTGTGGCTGTGACGGTAGGTGGGGCCTGGAGTCGGGGCCTGGGCACTGTCACTGCGTGTTTCTGCTCTAGGCCGGGCTTGTGCGCTACCACTTGAGCCGGAAGTCCAAAGGGCCTTTAACCCGAGAACTCAGGGGAAGGAACCAAATGCAACGCTGCCTGGCCTGCAATCTTACTTGAAACCCACTTTCTCCCCCTAATAGCCCACCCCAGGTATCCCCTAAGCCTCCCGGGGTCCCCTTGCCTTCTGCCGCTCGGTTCCAGCTGGGCTCCGCCCAGGAGGAAGGGGAGTGGGTGTGCAAAGCTGGGTGGGTCAGGTGCACTGTATTCACCACAGTCCTGAGCCCCAGACCTTTTTTAAAATTTGAATTTAAGCAATGACCTGTGTTTCTCAGAACCCATCTTGAACCTTCACAATGATGACAACCATCATTCTACTCAAAGCTTACGACCCCTACGAACCGTAACAATAACACCATTTCTTGCAGAGCGGGTGATATGCACACTTCTTTCCTTGTGTTTAACATCCTGGGTTCCCTCCCCCCTCCCATTCCCTCTCCCGTCACTGCCCTGGAGTTGCTTGGTTCACGCTCAATCAACCATGTCCCATGTAGCTGACCCTCTTTCCACTCATTCTGTGGCCTCCTCCCAGCTCCCCCAAGAAGTGCTCGTGCAAACCCCATCGATGAAGTAAAGAATACAGTTATATAAAGATAACAAGGGGGCTGGGGATATAGCCTAGTGGCAAGAGTGCCTGCCTCGGATACACGAGGCCCTAGGTTCGATTCCCCAGCACCACATATCCAGAAAACGGCCAGAAGCGGCGCTGTGGCTCAAGTGGCAGAGTGCTAGCCTTGAGCGGGAAGAAGCCAGGGACAGTGCTCAGGCCCTGAGTCCAAGGCCCAGGACTGGCCAAAAAAAAACAAAAACAAAAAAAATAAAATAAAATAAAGATAACAAGACAATTTCAGAAGAGGCCCTTTGTTTCCTTATCTTTGGGGTTCTTGGCAGTCTGTCTAGTCTTTCTTGTATGTGTGAAGAGGTGCTTGGGTCTTACAGTCTGGTGCTTTTCTCCCAAGACTGTCCTCTTCTGGTCCCCCCGTAGACTGGTATCTTGAGCCCTGCTCAGCCAGTTCTCGGAACGGACGCCCTGCTGTCCATGGCCGGGGAGAGGAATTTCTATGTTCTCTGTGTCTACACCCTTCCACGGTGAATCCTACCATCCAGGATTCTGAATGTGCTTCACCCCTTCACATTGATTTTAAAATATCAAAGGGGTAATAGTGACCCAAATCTTATCCATAGGCATCAATACTGTTTGAGAGGAGGTGCCCACCTCGGGGAATTATAACACAGGATTAGGAATCGATTTCTAGTCAACAAGACAACTGGCACCTGCCCTGATATGAACACCCCCCCTCCAGACCCCACAACCACTGTCAGCCAGTTTCTCCTTCTGTGGACCTTCCCTGCCATTGCCCCCCAGATCCACTCAAGACCTGCCTTCCAGCCCCACCCTCGAACTGCAGTGCGGAGGGGCTCAGCAAAGAGCCTTCCCCTCCCCCTCCCCCGCCCCCTCCCCTCTCCCCCTCAGGCAGGCACCAGCTATTAGCCATGCACACAGTGACCCATGGCCAGAGACAGGAGTGGACACTCCGATGGTGGCATTAAAACATCAATTAAAACAGGTCCCTGGGACCTCAGCACAGTGCTCATGCCTGTAATCCCAACACTCGGTAGACTAAGGCAGGAAGATCAGGAGTTGACGGCCAGCCTGGGCTACATAGTGAGATTCCATCAAAAGAAAGAAAGCGAAAGGAAAGAGTTTTGGATTGGGGGTGTAAATCACATTTTGTATAACCAAAAAATAAATTCCAGTCTGGGGATATGGCCTAGTGGCAAGAGTGCTTGCCTCGTATACATGAGGCCCTGGGTTCGATTCCCCAGCACCACATATACAGAAAATGGCCAGAAGTGGCGCTGTGGCTCAAGTGGCAGAGTGCTAGCCTTGAGCAAGAAGAAGCCAGGGACAGTGCTCAGGCCCTGAGTCCAAGGCCCAGGACTGGCCAAAAAAAAAAAAAAAAAAAAAAAAGAAATTCCTTCCATTTCTTTTTTTTTTTTTGTATCAACCCATAGCATTTCAGCCTGTTTAAATATTGATAGTACTCATTTTTAAAATGAAAGCACCAGTATTTATGAAGAGGAAGACAAGAACATTTGCAGCGTAAAAATCCAATAGAGGAGCGGGCGGCTCACACCTATAATCCTAGCTAATCAGAAGGCTGAGATCTGAGAATCACAGTTCAAAGCCAGCCCAGGCAGAAAAGTCCCTGTCTCCAATTAACCACTAAAAGTCCCTTTATCTCCAATTAACCACTAAAAAACCAGAAGTGGAGCTATGGCTCAAAGTGGTAGAGCGCTAGCCTTGAGCAAAAGAGCTCAGAGACAGCACCCAGGCCCTGAGTTCAAGCCTATGACCGACAAAAAGAAAAAAAAAAATCAAATAGAGAGGGCTTAGCTCAAGATTGGTCAATCTCTAATACCAAGGAGAAGGAAGAGGAGGAGGTGGAGGAGAGTCAAATAAATGAAAATCTCCCCATACCTCACTGGACTCTAGCAGTGTAAAAGGCGATTCTGATTTCATGGATAAATGTCAACCAAGGTTTTTCACTGAGCCACCTATTTAATGCCTGCCGCAGTGTCCAGCTCACCAATCATCTTAAATCCTGACTCTATGAAGTACGTCCTAATATACAGACAAAATTTACACATGAGGAGCCCAAACCAAGAAGGTTAAGTTACATTTGCCAATTCACCCAGCTGGACAGAGATGAAGTTGGAAGGCAGGTCCTTGAATCTAAAGCAAAGTCTTACTGGAAGGTTGAGGTCCCTGGAAGATCCTAAGAAATCTTTTTTTTTTTTTCCCCAGTCCTGGGGCCTTGAACTCAGGGCCTGAGCACTGTCCCTGGCTTCATTTTGCTCAAGGCTAGCACTCTACCACTTGAGCCACAGCACCACTGGCTGGCTGTTTTCTATATATGTGGTGCTGGGGGAATTGAACCCAGGGCTTCATGCATGCTGGGCAAGCACTCTACTGCTAAGCCACATTCCCAGCCCCCTGAGAAATCCTGAATGGAGAAAAATGAGCCATACCAGGCATGCCAATTACTTGTATGGCACTGTCTCCCAAAGCTTCCTTTTAAACAACAGTTGGTTCTTAAAATACATTGGACACTCAGAGTTGCAACTGTCTGGACCGATGGGTCTGCTGAACAAGGCAAGCTGCAGGGCTGCGTCTAACCTCTTCCTAATTCCATCGGATCCATCACTGAGTGCTGTGCGAATCATTTCCAACCCCGCCTGCCGAATACAGAGCCACAGAGCCTCGGAACCCATTCAGCTTTCTGCCCACAGAGCAAGGACATTTGCTGAATGACTGAATGAGTTCTGCCTGGTTTCTTTTCCTTCCCTTCCCTTCCTTCCTTCCTTCCTTCCTTCCTTCCTTCCCTCCCTCCCTCCTTTTCCTTCTTGTCCCAGTACTAGGATTTGAACTCAGGGCCTAGGCACTGTCCCTTAGCGTTTTCACTCTAGGCTGGCATTCTACCACTCGGGTCACAGCTCTGCTTCTGGCTTTTTCATGTGTAATTGGAGGCTGGAGGATTTTCCTGCTCGGGCTGGCTTCACACCGTCATCATCAGAGCTCAGTTTCCTGAGTGGCTAGGATTCCAGGCACAAGCCCCAGGCCCCAGCTCTGCAGTTATTTTCACGTGCACACATCCGACCCCCCTCACCAGAAGCTGTGGGTCCTGTATCTAGGGGCAGAATCTCATTTGCCCCGGGTCTCCCCACACTTCGCAGCCCAGGGCCCAGTAACAGGGGCGGCGCCTGGCTGGGACAGACACCGAATGCCACCCCCCGGAGGAAGTGCTGCCAGGATGCTGGGCGGATCTGGGCCTGTCTCCATGTAACATGATTGTTTGCGATGTCCACCCAGGGAGGCTCGAGCTTGCCAAGCCCCTTATCCAGGGGATTCTAAGGCCTGGGAGAAAGCTTGATTGGCAGGGCTGGGCCCCAGAGTGGAGGTGCTCAGAGAAAACCAATCGCAACCCCCCCACGGCAGCAGAAGCAGGGAGCCCCGGACGGTTGCCTCCGGGTAGCTCAGCCCTGCCAGGCCGCCATGTCTGTACAGCACTGAGGCCCAGGCAGGACAAGGAGACCGGGGCGACTCACTGCCTCCTCCCCCGGCCCCCACATGCCTCTGCCACTTTGGGTAGACAGAAACGGGGTGCTCTGGGGACTCACAGACTCCCTGTCAGGCTCGTCCAAATGGCAGCTCCATGATGGACAGCCAGCGGAGACACTTATGTCCTCTTTTGAACCCATATCCACAGAACACTTGACCTCTCTTACTGTTCTAGGGTCCTGGGCAATTTCCCCATTCCTACCTGGTGAGATACTTTTTATTTTTAACATATCCCGGGGAGGCCTGAATCAATACAATGCCGGGTTTCAAGCTGGGGGCAGGGAACCTGGGAAATTCTGTGTGTTTGCTCCATGCTTGGATTCGCAGCCGGGAAGGCTGGAGAACTCTGAGAAGTCTGAGACAGGGAGTGCGGGAGGGAGGGTCAGGTGTCCAGGGCTCACACCTGTAATCCTCAACTACTCAGGAGGCTGAGACCTGAGGACTGTGGTTAAAAGCCAGTGGGGTGGGGGCGGGGAACATAGCCAAGCAATTCTTATCTCCAGTTAACCAGCAAAAAGCTGGAAGTGAAGCTGGGGCTCAAGTGGTAGAGTGCGTGAAAACGCTAAGACAGTGCCTAGACCCTGAGTTCAAGTCAGCCCCCAAATAAAGTAAAATAAAGGAAGAGACAGCCGGCATAACCCCCATTCTCAAGCTGGAGCTGTGACTCAGTGGTACTAAGGCTCTGAGTTCAAACCCTAGTACAGAGGAAGATGGAAAAGAAGGAGGAGGAAGAGGAGGAGGAGAGGAGGAAGAGGAGGAGGAGAGGAGGAAGAGGAGGAGGGAGAGGAGGGAGGAGGAGGGGTAGGAAGAGGAGGAGGAAGAGGAACAAAAGGGTGGGGGTAGAGAAGAGGAGGACTAAGAAAAGGAGGAAGAGAACCAGCCCAGCAACACAGCGATGTCCCCACACACAGAAAAAATAAAGAAAAAACCCAACACCTTTTGCCCCCCAGGGCCTTGGCTCTGGCTCTGAGTTCAAGCCCCAGCCACGCTTCATCTCCCCAGATGACGAAGTCAGAGGACATTAATTGCCCCTGGGATTTTCTCCCCATGACCCCGGCCTGCGCGGTGGCCCGGAGCCCCCCGTCGGGCTCCGGCCTCTGACCCGGCCTTTACCTGAGCTCGCCCGCGGTGCGGCCCGGCGGGGCCGGCAGGTGTGGCGGCTCCCAGCACCCGGGCTCCGGCTCGGGCTCCGGCTCGGGCTCGGGCCGCCGCCCCGACCACGCCGCCTCTGCCGGGGACGCCCGGCCCCAACAAGCCCGGGCAAGTCCGGGCGGAGCCCAGCCGCGTCCGCGGCCGCCACCTCGGGGCTGGGCCCGGGGGAGAGGGAGACGCCGGCGGAGTCGGAGGCAGAGCCGCTTCTCTCCAGCCCGTGGGCCGGGGCGCGGGGCGCGGGGACCGGGCGGAGCCGCCGGGGCGCGGGGCGCGGGGCGCGGGGCGCGGGGCGCGGGGCGCGGGGCGCGGGCGGAGCCGCCGGGGCGCGGGGCGCGGGGCGCGGGGCGCGGGGTCCGGGCGGAGCCGCCGAGGCGCGGGCCCCATCCCGTCCGTGTGCGGGGTCCCCTCTCCACCACCACTCCGCGCCGTGTGCGCCCCGGTCTCCGGCCACCCCGGGACCCCGCCACCCTCCCCGGGCTCCTCCCCACCGTGAGGCCCGGGGCGCGCGCCCAGCGCGAGGGGGAGCCCCAGCTCCGGACCCGTCGTCCCGGAGCCCGGGGTCGCCCCGAGTCCTCGGCGGGGCCTGGACCCGACGCCCGCGGGGGCCGCCGCCCCGCCAGCCCCGGGACCCGGCCCCACTCACCGCGCCCAAGCTCGGCGGGCGGCGGGCGGCGGCGATCGCTCCACGCGGGGCGCGGAAAGGTGCCTCGAGCCTGGGCTGGGAACGGCCGGGGCGGGACGCGCGCCCCCCGGTCCTCGGGAGCTCCGCACGCCGGCCGCGCCCGGGGCCCGCGGGAGCAGGCAGCGGCTCGCGTGACCCTCCCCCGGTGGACCCCGCCCGGCCTCGCCCCCACCCCGGGACCCGCCCGCCCGCTGGGGACCAGATGCTAACCTTGGGTCCCCGGTGCCCAATCCCAGGGGGCCGAGTCGCGGTGACTCAGCCCGGTGACAGGAGTTTCTCGCCTGGGGTTGCCACACCGCCAAACGCCTGATCGGAAGCCCAGGCTCCCGGCCCCTGGCATCTGCACTACTGATTTTTGTTTCCTGCCAGTACAGGGGCTCGAACTCAGGGCCTGGGCACCTCCTTTAGCCTCTTCACCCAAGGTTAACACCCTAGTGCTTAACCCTCCACCTCCACCTCTGACTTTGAGGTTAAAGATAGGCGTCCCATGGACTTCCTGCCTGAGCTGACTTTGAACCTCAGACCCTGAGATCCCAGCCCCGGGAGGAGCAGCTAGGATGACAGGCTGTGAGCCACCAGCGCCTGATACTTAAACCCGTTTTGTCAGTACCCTAGCAGCACCCCACCTCACCCCCATAGCACAAAATGCGTCCGCCAAAGCAGCCGCACAAAGCGAAAGCCTCTGGAGGGGGATCCATCCCGGAGACTCCTTTCCTCCTCGGCGCGAGTGGGGGTCACACACACAGGTCGACCATGAGGGTTTGGGGGGACAGACACTGGACAGACCAACACTTCCCAGCCGGTCCTGCCCACCTTCCCCGCGGGCCTGCCCTCAGCCAGGGTCGTCCAGCCTTGGCCTTGGGCGGTCATAGGAAGAGCCGAGAGCTCTGGAAAACGTGGCTTCTCATCCCCACCTTGTCCAGAACCCCCCATGAAACCCCAGAGTGCCTTGGGGTAAGCGGTGCCCTGTGTACAGAACCGGAGAGGCGAAAGTGTGCGGCCATCACGGTGCGGAGAAGGCAGCGGAGCCCCGATCCACACCTGTGCCTGGTGAACCCCCAGGCGCGCTTGACACCTGCTCAGGGGTCCCTATTGGGCCACCATGGGCTCACCAGGAACATGGAGGAACGCATGGGTGAGCAGCCCTGCCCGGGGACTCTAACTGCCCTGCACCCGGTAACACCCAGCAGGCCCCTGGGCACGCGCCTGCTCCCGTGAGAAGCCTCTGGTGTCCAGCGACTGCAGACCAGGCTCCAGGAAGCTTTAGTGCGCTGCTCACACCCAGACTCCGGGGAACGCTCCTGTCTGATCATCTCCATCTTTCTTTTCCTTGTTCCCCTTTTAGAGTCACTGAAATACCTTGACCTGGGCATAAATCAATACACTTTGGAGACACTAGACCCAGGGCACCCCAGACTAGGTACCTCCCTTCCCCTTTCTTCTTCCAGCATTGCTGGGCTGAGGAGTGTGTTAAGATGGAACCTCTCTATCTGAGCACACCAGTCCATTTGTATTTTCTCCAGATGCACACAGTCCCCAGAGCCACACATCTGGGGTTCACCTCTGCTTCCAAGCCCATGTGGGAGGACTCTGGAGAAAGAGGAGGCAGAAGAGCAACAGCTCTGTGCCCCCCCCCGTCAATCCATGTCCCCCAACACGTGTCACGTGGTCCCCTAGGAAGCCTTGGGGTCTCACTGGGCCCCCGGACTGGTGGCAGCTTCCTGCTCAGCCTCCCTGCCTGTCATGATCTTTTCACCAATTCTGTGAAGGGCTTGAGAAAGTTTTAGATCCAAGGCAATGGGAAAGCCCAGCCAGGAACCAAAGCCCACGGATCTTGGCCACAGATGAAAATTTACAAAGGAAAATGTTCTAGAATTAGAATATGGAGAGGCTTCCACAAGCTTGTGAACATACTGAAAGCTACTGACATGCACACTTTACTGAAATTTAAGGCAAGTTGACCTCAGTTCAAAAGAGAAGAGAAGCTGGGTGCCGGTGGCCCATGCCTGGAACCCCAGCTACTCAGGAGGCTGAGATCTGAGGTGTGCGGTTCAAGAACAGTGGGCCAGGAAAGCCCGGGAGTCCTTTTTCTCCAGTTAACCACAAGAAGCCAAAAGTGGAGCTGGGGCTCAAGTGGTAAATCACTAGCCTTGACCACCAAAAAGAAGAAAAAGAGGAGGAGGAGGAGGGAGGGAGAAAGAGGCTAGCTGTGGCTCAGTGGTAGACTACTTCCCAAGCAAGTTCAAAGCCCTGGGTTTAATCCAGAGCACTGGAAAAGAGGGAGAGGGAGGGAAGGAAAGAGAGACAGAGAGCAAATGAAGCCACCATTCCCTTTCTTCCTTAATAGCACAAATCCAGATGTTTACCCAAATGCCCCCTGGCTCCTCCCACCCTAGAAGAGCACCCCTGGGTGGCAGCTAACACCGGGAGTCAGGTCTCTGGTGGTGGCAGCAGTTAGAGCTAGGATGTCACGAGGCCCACATAGCTTGTCTCTTACACTCCTCAGACAGGCCTGAAGGCCCCAGGGCCCCAAGGACTCAAGCCCCACCTTGCAGAAGAAAGAAGAGTGCTTGTGTTTCTCTCTCTCTCTCTCTCCAGAACTGAGGCTTGAACTCAGGGCCTAGGACCTGTCCCTTACCTTTTTCACTCAAGGCTAATACTCTGCCACTTGAGCCACAGCTCCACTACTGGCTTGTGGCTGTTTAATTGGAAATAAGAGTCTGATGGACTTTGCTGCCCAGGCTGGCTTTGAACCCTGAGCTTCAGATGTCAGCCTCCCGAGTAGCTGGGATTACAAGTGCTTGGCTGGGGAGGGCTTTCTTCACTGTGGTCCTGATATAAGAAAATTCTTGGATGGAGTGAGGAATCTGTGTGCGTGTGTGCGCATAAGTTTGTGCACCTGTGTGTGTACATGTGTCTAGTTTGTGGGGGTTGCTCCAGAAAGCCTATCGGGCTAGCACAATTTTGAAGTCCCCCATCTTTGAATAAGAAAAGCCAACCTGACTTGGCTCAATAAAACGATTACCACCAGATTAAAAATAGCAAGGCAGTGTAAGTCACCATAACTAGCGTCAGGTTGGGGAGGGAGACTGACTTGGAGTGTCCATGTACCGCGGCAGGTAGGCGGGATGTTCTCACTCAGTGGAGCCTTAACGTTCCGCAGATGACCCTGCTCCTTAAGCCTCTCTTTGGCTCAGGAACCATCAACCATTTTCCTAATTAAGGACAAAGGGTCAACTTATTCTGAGGTAACTTCTATCAATTCGTCAATCAATCAATTGATGCAGTTATCGAATACACACACATCTGGATTCTATTTAATCCACATATATCCATATATTTAATCTATCTATATATGGAGTTATGTGTATTTAACCCACACACTCATATTATATATGTACACACACACACACACACACACATATATGTCATCAGCGCCAAGCTATTGAAACAATTCTAGCAAGTTGTGTTTTCAGTTTTCATGCCTGAGTACGAAGCACTTGGATTACATCCATACCTTCTTCTCTCACTCCTTTCCCAGTCCTCTGTCTGGCTGGTTCCCACACCCCAACAGTTCCCATTTACACCCTCTTTTTTTTTTTTTTTTGGTTTTTACCCTCTAGCCCTTTAAATGTCTTATTTTATTTTGTTTACGCTGAGGGTCTCACTCAGTTGCCCAGAAGGCCTTGAACTATGTTTGTCTTACCTCTGTCTCCAGGAAAGCTGGAAGTACAGTCATGTGCTACCACGCCCTCTCCATTTCACCAAGTCATGGTTAGCCAGCACTATTTGAACACCTCCTGACTGGTCACTGTTGTGAAATTAGCAAAATGTAGCACACAGAAGAAAGTCTATTCTCTCTGAGCCCTTGAACAACTTCGCTCCACATTTGCCCTGCACGGGGTGGGGGAGGCCGGGTCTTTGAGAGGACACGTGACACTCGGGTCAGGTCATTGCCCTATCGTAGGAGGCCTGGGGTTTTGCCATGGGAAGAATCATCTAAATGACATCAGCCAGGCGCTTGGGGGCTCATGCCTGTCATCCTAGCCACTCAGGAGGCTGAGATCCGAGGACGGTGGTTTGAAGCCCACCCTGGGCAGGAAAGTCCTTGAGACTCTTGTCTCCAATGAACCACCAGAAAACCGGAAGTGGAGCTGTGGCTCAAAGTGGTAGAGGGCTAGCCTGGAGAGAAAGAGCTCAGGGACAGTGCCCAGCCCTGAGTTCAAGCCCCATGACCGGAAAAAAAAAAGAAAAGACAAGACATTAGAAAGATGCAAGTTTAAAACACTTCAAAAGAGAACCTTTTCCTCAGGTGGACACAACCCCAAATGAATGTAACTGTGCTTTGGTAGTAAGGCTATGAAAACAGAGAAAGCCTAAGTCGCTCCCGCTCCAGTATACAGATCCTGCAGCAAGAGGCCCAAGGACGCTGCGGACAGGTGATAGCAATGGAATCTAAGTCCCAGGTCACAGGCCGTTGCTTCTAAGTGCTAGTGGTCCAGCAGGAAGGCAACTGAGTCTCAGTTTCTATCCCTGGCTGGACTTGAACCAAAGAAGAGGAGGGAGCTGGGTGCTGTGGCTCATGCCAGCCATCCTAGCTACCCTGGAGGCTGAGTTGGGAGGATCAAAGCTTCGAGCCAGGAAGTCCATGAGATTTTTTTTTTTTAAATCTCCACTTAACCAGCAAAAAGCCAGAAGCGGCTCAAGGGGTAGATTGCTATAGCCTTGAGTGAAAAAGCTAAAGCGCAGTGCTCAGGGACTGGATTCAAGCCTCAGGGCTGGCTACACACCATCTCTCTCACACACACAAAGGAGGGTCAGCCCTTCCTTGGGATCTTACTAAATTTCCTCTGATAACAGATGCACAAATGACTAATCATTTCTACTGTAAGAAACAAGAACCAACCGTGAAAGAAAACCACAGCACACTTCTGTACTGAGAACACAAAATAAAGGAGGCCCCAGGTGACACGGATACCAGAATGTCAGGGAAATTTCTGAGCACACTTCCTCTTCTTAGTAAGCAAAATAAAATGCTGAAAAACTTTTCTGCTGAACTCCCCACAAGCTCCAACATAAACCGGCCAGCCTCATTTTGTGCAGAGATCGCCTAGCCGCTCTGCTTCTCTTCCCGTGTTCTCTGGCGCCCTCCGCTGGACAGAGTCCTAAGCTGCAGCATCGGAACCCAGACAGGGACGGGCCAGGCTTAAGTGGCCCTGATTTTGCAGAATTGCAAAGAGGAGAAAGTATAAGAGGAGCGGAATGGCTTCTGGCACTTTGCCCAGTGAGAAATCTTAAACCAGAAGTTCTCCGAATGAGCACAAAGTCCATGTCCAGTTCCTACAGAGACTCTAGCTGATGTCATTCAGTATTGGACCCACAGATCTGCCTACCTTCCAGCTCCCCAATTTCCTTACCTTGTCCCATTTCACCTGAGTCAGGGCCCCGGATGAGCCCAGCACGGATGACCTCATCCTCATCTCGTGTGCCAGGGGATCCCAGGCTGGCCGAGAACTTGCTGTGTCCTTGGTACTCACTGCCGTCTCCTGGACCTCAGCGTCCTCCTCTCTTGAGTTCGGCCTGGAGGCTTGTCAGATTATCTCTCCGTCACTTCCGGCCTGGACTAAGGGTGTCCGCGAAGTGCCAGTGTCTCGGGCACCTGGGGTCAAAGTTGAAATGCATCAGAGAAAAGCTGGGACGTGGTCCTTAGTCAGACCTGCGTCGGGGACACTGCTGACTCTGCAGAAATGCTCGGTGGGGAGATGGCAGGGGGAGCTGCTCTCACCTCAAAGTGCACCCACTCCCTGGAGCCTTTCCCAGGCCCCCCCCCTCCTTCCCTGTCGCCCTCGTTCTCCCACCCTGGCAGCCCTGGGTGCTGTCACCCCAGCCCCGCTCCCTGCTCCTGTGACAGCTCCGCACAGCCGGCCTCCGGGGAGCCGCAGGGGCCGGGCTGGCCGCTTGGCTCTGCCTGAAGGGTGCAGCCCGGCTCCTGGACCGCTGCCTCACCCCGCGTCCTTGGCAGGGAGACAGGCGGCATCCGCAGTGCTGTGCGGTCCCAGGCCCGGCAATGCTGGGACAGCCCCCGGCCTGAGCAGCCCCCCACAGGGTGACATCAGCCTGGAGCCAGGGTCAGCCGTCCCCCCGCCCCCATCTCTGGCAGGTCTGCCACCCCCCCATGCAAGGCCAGCTCCAAGACCAACCCAGTCAATCAAAGTACAGGACAGGGGCAGAGGCTCCCCAGGTGCGAGTTCAGGGCTCGGGAGAGGGGGAGGCCTAACTCACTGTGGGGAGCACACGCCCCCCACCTCGTGCGCTGGGTGACAGAGCCGGGGACAAAAGTGGCCCGCGGGGGGTTCGCTGGACAGTGGGGCCGTGGGCCAGAGGCTCCTCGAGGCACTGTCTGGGGCCCTCGGGCTTCCTTCCGGGTCCCCAGAGCCTGGGTTCCGACTCCCCATGCCCGTCACTACACCCCGAGAAGGCCAGCCACCGCCGGACCCCACCCACACTTGCCGGCTGAGTTTCCCTCTGCAGAGAAAGCTAAGCTGCCTTCATTCCAAGTTCAAACTCCCGGCCCCGAACCACAGGCTGCTGGGGGCGGAGAGCGGCCGAGCCCACCCCGCGGAGCCGCCGTCGTCCCCCCGGGCCCCGGGGCAGCCGCGCAGAACGAGCCCCATGGGGTCTCCACCTTACCCCGGAGAGTTCCTCCCAACCGGGCCGGCGGCGTGCTGCTCCGAGCCGGGGCGCAGGGCCCCGGAGCTGGAGTTTCCCCAGCGCCCGTCGGGTGGCGGGGTCTCCGCGCCCGGCGCCCGGGGGGCTGGGTGGGCACCTCAGGTCTCTGTCCGCATGGGTCCTCCTTCCCGCCACCGAGGGCCGCCTCCGAGCGCAGCCCTCCACGGCGGGGAAGTGCTGCCCTCCACGAGAGGTGGGCTAAATAAAGCCCGGGACTCGCGGGCTGCGCCAATCAGAGCGGCCGGCGGCGGCGGCGGCGGGTCGGGGCTGCGCGCGGCCGGCGGGACGCGGTGCGGTACCGGCGGAGCGCGGCGCGCCCGCCCCAGCCGCGCCTGGTGCAGGGTCTCCGCGTTGCGTCGCCGCAGCCCTGCAGCCCCGCAGCACTGCTGACTTGGCCCGGGCGGGCGGGCGGGCGGGCGGGGGGAGGGCGGGGGGGGCGGGGGAGGGGGGCCTGCAGCAGCCCCAGCGCCAACTGGCCCTGCGCAAGGAGACCGGCGGGCTGGGCTGGGCCGGGCTGGCAGAGGCCGGGGGCAGTGGATGGGGGCGGGGAGCTGGAGGAAGGGCAGAGTCAGGGCTGGGGCTTGGGAACGGCCTGATGGCTCTCTGGGGCCTGAGGCCCTAGGCGCCCATTCCACACACACACACACACACACACACACACACACACACGCACACACACGCACACCCTGGCCCAACTGTGGAAACAGAGTCAGCCCTGTTTCGATCCCCCACCCCAAGATTTCTGCACTAGAATGTGCCCTCCAAGGGGAGGGTGTCTCTGAAAGGTGGAAAGATGAGAGAATCCAGTGTCCAGGCCCCCCACGCGTCCTCGAAGGTAATACAGGGGTTGTCACAAGGGCCTAGGATGACACCCCCGAGGGCAGGAGCCCTGGCAGCCCCCAGGTGGCCAGTGTGAAGGTGAATGGAGCTAAGTGGCCGCGGGCATCACCGCTTGCTCGGGAATTTCTACTTAAGAAAACCTGGAGCGCAGTGCTGCGGCTCACGCCTCGAATCCCAGCCGGTCAGGGGGCTGAGATCAAGGCCCTAGGCCACCCAGGGCAGGGAAGCCCGCGGGATTTTTATCTCCACTTAACCCGCAGAAACGCTGCAAGTGGAGCCGTGGCTTGAGTGAAAAAGCTAAGAGTCAGTGCCCAGGCTCTGAGTTCAAGTCCCAGTACTGTAAAGAAAAACAAAATAAAACACCACCCCACACACACCTGGGAGCCTCAGAGTCCTCCTGTCCTGTCCCTTCCCCGCCATCTTCCCTCTCCTGCTGCCTGGAAGATGAGCCAAAGCTGCAGGGACAACGGGCCCTGCCAGACCTGGCCACCCCTCAGTATCCGGTCACCTTGCACCTGCTTGGCCCAGTCGTCCTCATGTGGCCCACCCTAAAAAGGAAGGAGGCCTCTTGCAATAAGAAATGGATAGAAGCTTCTAGAAGTACCAGGTGGCTTCCTCCCATCTATTTCACTCTGGCCAGCCGCATGCAGGGGGTCATTCACAGCCCCCCCCCCCCCCCGTGGTGTCACAAAGCTGGGGCTCGGAGCCCTTGGGGGAGGTCCCTGTCCTGCCTGACCTTCCAGCAGGGGAACAGAACTAGGGGACACGGCCAGCATGCTGGAAGCAAGGCGGGCATTTCCTGTGCCAGCAGCTAATGCCATAGAGAAAGCGGGCTCACTTGTCACAGATGCCCTGCCAGCCCTCTGCCCTGCCCAGGTTCCTTCGGATGCAGTGGGGCCGGGGGCAGGGCTGCGGAGGTTCTGACGGCACACAAGGGAGTCTACCTTTGGTGTCTCATGCTGTTGTCCTTAAAAGACTCCGGTGCACAGAACCTTAAGGAGAAGTTTAGGATCACTGGGCTGGCTTAAATCCAATTGCACCCAAGGATGTTCGTCTGAAAAATTCAGGTTGTTGTAGACTAATGGGAAGATGTAAAAAATTATTTAAAATACATGGTGAGTGGGTGGGTGGGGTACTGGGGCTCGAACTCAGCACCTAGGCATTGTCCCTGAGCAGTTTTGCTCAAGGTTATTGCTCTACTACTTGAGACACAGTTTCACTTCTGCGGGTTCTTTTTGTGTTTTGTTTTTTGTGGGTCCTTGGCGATAAGAGTCTCATAGACTTTCCTTTCCCTGGCTGGCTTTGAACCACGATCCTCAGCTCTCAATCTCTGGAGCAGGTAGGACGACCAGCGTGAGCCACCAGCACCTCGCTGAATGCATTTTCTTTTTCTTTTTTTTTGGAATGGAACAGGAAAAGAGCGAGGAGGCTGTGGACTCTGGGAAGCCACTCTGGCGGGGGGGGGGGGGGGCGGTGCTGGGCCTGGAGAACCCCCCCCCCTTCAGCCCGGGCAAGGATGCAAGGATGCGAACACCCCTTCTCAGTGTCTGCGGGGCTGAGTGCCTGGAGCCTGCCCCGCCCCCACCCAAGCCCCTGTGCCTGCGGCACCCCGCCCCCCCCCCCAACACACCGGCCAGGCAGCTCTTCCTGGGATTTCTGTGTAAGAGGCGCCCCCAGGGCCTGTGCTCTGCCAGCGCCACCACCGTGTGCAGCTGCCGTTCAGGGGCTGTCCCCATCACTCACGGCCCAGAGGAGCCCCGCCATGGGGACACCTAGTATTTTCACACTTTAGGGGGGGCGATCCCCAAAGGCTTGGGCTTCAGTTCCCCCTCCCCCACAGATGCCACCTTGGTCCCACGCACCCCTGCGTGTAAGATGAATGCCACACCGAGCCAGCAGTGCCAGCCCCTCAGCTCAGCCGGCTGCGGGGCTGCTGGGGCTGGGCGCATGCACTCGGGGCGACCTGCCCCCCCTCCCCCCCCAGGCTCCGCTCAGGGAAAACAAAAGCAAACAGCAAGTGGAGCAAAGGCAAGAAAGGCGAGAAGGAAATCTGCAGCCTCCGGGAACACACGGGGCTACTTCGGGGGTCCCCTGGGTCTCCAGCACCGTTGCAGTGAACCACCCAAGCCGAGCCTGAACCCCAGCAGTAAGTCTGCGGGGTCCCCTGAACCCCCACCCCCACCCCCAGCCTGTGGGAGACAGAAACTAAACCAAAGTGTCCTGGTGCTGCCGTTGGGGTTGCCTGGGGCTGAGCGCTACCCAGTTAGAGAATACCCAACCAGCTGGCCAGACAGACGTCGGGCCTCCCCGGCCTCCCCTCCCCCTCCCCCCCCCCCCCCCCCCCCCCCCCCCGCTGCAGCCCACTGCTGCCGGCTGCTGCCTCCGCGCTGCAGTCACTTGAAGGAGAAAGATTTCGCAGTACGGCGTTCTTAAAGCGGCCGCGTCCACATTCCCCTCGGAACCCCGGCTGCGCCCGCCGCCAGCTCACTTACCAGGGGGGGAGTCTACTGCAGACAGGGCGGGGGGGGGGGCAGGCAGGGGGGCAGGGGGCGGGGGAGGGGGGCATCTCTGGACTCAGGCAAGAGTCCAGAGCAGCCAGCGCGTGGCGGGCGAGCCGGCGGCCGACTGCAGTACAGACCGCAATGGAGTGGGGGCTTGCCGGCTCCCTTCTAGCCCCCCACGCCAGCACCGTGGTCTCCAGAAACTTCTATTCCTGGCAGTGCAATTCAGCCCCTGAGCTACCAAGGCAAGAACTGCGCCTTGTTTTTCTGAACGGAATCCCCATAGCATCCAACAATTCTTTATTTTTGATCAACGGACTCAGCTCTGCCTACGCTGCAGAAATCTCCGAAGCCCTGCGGGAGATGGGGGGCTGGAGCCCTCCCCACCAGAGTTTGCACAAACTGCAGCGGGGGTGGGGGGGACAGGGTTGGCGGGGGGGGGGGGGGGGAGACCGCCAGCTTCTTAAGAAGAAGAACAAACCCCAAACCCCAAGAAAAGACATCTTCCTGGCAGTTTGCTCCAGCCTCCTGTAAGTGAGCTGATCCGAGCACCCCACAGACCCACGCACCCCGCACCCCACAAAGTTACCTGCCTCCGGCTGCCCTGCGTTCTGCCCGCCCGGAAGGGAGGAGGCTGCAGACTGCGGGCCGGCAGACAGGACCCGAAATCCGAAGTGTCAGCCGGGCTGGTGCCTGCACCACCACGAAGCCAGGAGCGAGAGCTGCAGGAGCCGGTACCCGCCCCCCCTCCTCCCGCCCCCCCTCCAGTTCCATCCAAACCCCTGGCACCGCAGGGGGCCCCCTCCCTCCCTCCCCAGCGCCCCTCCCAGCCAGGTCCAGGGCTGGCTCTGCCTCCTGGAGTGGCCATGACAAGATGCCTTTCTTGCACCAAAAAGAAAAAAAAAAGATCGAGACACTGCAGCATCTTGAAGCTTTCCATTTGGAGGTCAGACTTTTCCAGAAGTTGTCAGAACTGCGGTGGGATGCGCAGAGTGACCGTCTGCCTGACTCCTAGGAGCGAGCCAGCACAGTCGCTAGTCTAGCACCCAAGAGGACCCAGGGGCAAATGGAAATAAATCTTCTTTTTGACTAGGAGACCCCTCAACAATTGAGGGGGGAAATGTCTATTTCTGCTTCACCCCCCCATTTAACAACTGTGTCTGTGTGCACACGTGTGTGCATGCACGGGTAAGTGTGCACGAGTGTGACATGGACAAGGCCGGTGCTTGTCACCAGCGACCGTGAGCAGTCATGTTCCCGAGGCTGCTGCTGCGTGTGTGTGAGCCAGGACCCCCTCGGACCCGGGCAGAAACCAAACCGAGTCATTTGCACACACACAAAGTGCACTTTACACGCCGCGATGGTGAGAAGCACAGGTCATAGGATTCTTTCGGGGTTCTACCAAGCAGGAGGGGCTGGGATTGGGGGGTGGATAGGTTGATGAGCTTATGACAAGCCTAGAGTTTGAGGAAGGACGGTGGAGGAAGGGAAGGACGTGGTGGTGTGTGTGTGTGTGTGTGTGTGTGTGTGTGTGAGTATGGGTGTGTTCGAGTGTGTTGGGGGGGTAGAGGCTCACTCTTCCCATCTAGATAAATTGGTTAAAAGGGACGATTCTGCACTGCTGGCATAATGGAAGCCAGCTCTCTGGGGAGCGGTGGCTTCTTTCCGGAGGACAGGAGGGCAGGCTGGGCCTTCCACGGCCTGCGTGGGCCCGGGCGCCGCCGCAGTCCACCCGTGGGCAGCAGCAGGCCCTGCGTGGCTGAGCTGGGGGCCGGCCAGGCGCGGGCTGGGGGGCTGGGGGGCCGGGGAGGGGGTGCCTGGCAGAAGGTGTCCCCGAGGGCACGGAGCCCACGCAGTCCACTTCACAGATGAAGGCGTCACACCCGAGTGCTGACCGGCCCTTCCCCAAGGTCACCCGGTCAAGGAAGCGGGGCGCTGGCGCTCTTGCCCTGTCTGTCCTCAGACACTCTCGGGCGAGCGATCGGTGTCCTCCGGTGACCTTCACCGGCTCCTCTCCGCCCTCCCAGATGTGATGGATGCTCCCCCATGGCCACCACAGGGTTCCGCACCAGGTGAGCTCCAGAAGCCGGCTGAGCCCAGGACAGCTTTCTTTAGTCCCCTCCGGAAAGCCAGAATGTCACCTGCATTCATGGGGGGGGGGGAGTGTTGGGGTTCCCTAAGAAATGGCCACCCATGTGGTGGCTTTATACAACAAAAATGTCTCCTCTCTCATTCCTGGAGGCCAAAAGTCCAACATGGGCCTGGGGGCTGGGCCGCCTAGAGGCAGGGCGGAGGCGCGAGCAGAACCCGGGCCCTCCAGCTGCCGTGGACTCATCCCTCCACCCTGCCACTGTCCTGGGTGTCATTCTCTGGGTGTCTACTTCCCTCCTCTCCCGTTTTCCTCCCTCCCTGTCTCTGTCTCTCTTTGCTGGTGCTGGGGCTTGAGCTCAGGACCTCACGCTCTTGCTCGGCTTTTACACCCAAGGCTAGCGCTCTACCACCTGAGCCACAGCTCTTCCACTCGCTTTTCTTGGTTTTTTTGGTGTCTAATTGGAGATCAGAGTCTCACAGGCTTTCCTGTCTGGGCTGGCCTTGAATCACGATCCTCAGATCTCAGCCTCCCGAGTCGTTAGGATTGTAGCTATGAGCCCCCAGCACACGGTGCCTTTCCTTTTCTTTTTATTTATACTTCTATTATCTTTAAGCCGCTCTATGAAGGGATTACCACTCAGCAAATCCGTTTATGAGTACAATTCATCTCGGTCAATGTCCCTCCTTTCGTATTCTCCATCTCTCCCAGCCTAACTCCTCCCCTCTTTCTTTTCTTTTTGTGCTGGTCCTAGGACTTGGACTCTGGGCCTTGGAGCTGTCTCTGAGCTACTTTTGCTAAAGGCGAGCACTCTGCTACTTCAGCTGCAGCTCCACTTTCAACACTTTTGATGGTTAACTGGAGATAAGACATGCCCATTCAGCTGGCCTCAAATTGTGATCCTCAGATCTCAGCCTCCCGAGAAGCAAGGATTACAGGCACGAGCCGCCCACCTCCGGCGACCTTTCCCTGTCTTCGGGAGCAAATCCTACCGCTCCTTAGATTTCTCCTTGGCTCCAGGTCCTCACCCGATCCTCAGGGCTTTGGCACAGGACGGCCTGCCCGGCTCCACCTGGCTCCCAGTGACCGCCCGGCCCAGTGGCCATCATTCGATCATTCCAACCACGCACGCGGCAGCAGCCGTGGGAGGCAGACGCAGCCACATTACTTCATTGTCTGCTTTGTGCAGTTGACAGCAATAATCTCACTGCCCTTTTATTTTCAGTGCCAGCAGGAGAAATTAAGTTAAAACCTAGGCAAAGTGCGCTGTCGGCAAGTTGCTCTAGAATGGATGTCGTAGAGTTCACCGCCAGCTGGGTGTAGTAGCGCATGCCTGTAATCCCAGGTACTTGGGAGGTAGGGATCAGGGTGATAATGGTTTGAGGGCAACCCGAGCAAAACCTTCTAAGAGTGCCATCTAAATAAACAGCCCTTGCCGATCCCCCCACCCCTGGCTGACCATGTGTCACAGGCGGGCCGGGCCACTGTCCCCGGGGCCCAGCCCCCAGCCTCCTCCTGTCCTCCCTGTCCTGATGCTCATGCCTGACTCCCAGCAGTCCCTTGTCAGAGCCCAGGTGCCGAGTGTGGCCGTCCCCCCGTCCATCCCACCACGCCGCACCCGCCTCCTCCCTCAGGGGAGGCCCCACTCGGTCCAAACGTGACCCCAGGGACGGCACTGCCCGCTCTTACTTAGGAGACACACAAGGGCGCATCTAGGGACCCACGGGGCGGGGGTGGGGTGGGGTGGGGTGTGTCATCCAGCTCCATGAGTTCTGAGCTCTGCTCGCCCACAGCTTAGCAGGGGAGGCTCGGGGACAGCTCCTGGTAGGACTGCAGGACAGGGGAGGCTCTTCATGCCCTCTCCAACCCAGAACCCACCAACCAATGGGTAATGAGGAGGAGGCGGGGCGGAGGGCCCAGGAGCCTATAGCTTGCCGCAGGCGAGCTGTAGACTGATAACCGAGGAAGAGATGGGCATTAGAAAAACAGGGCGTAAGATATCACAAGAAATGTACACACTGCCCTACTATGGAACTGTACCCTTTTTGCACAACACCTTGTCAAAAAAATTTTGTTTAATTAATAAATAAATTACAAAAAAATAATAAAATGTCATCATATACTGGAAAAAAAACAAAAAAAACGTGTCAGCTGCCCACGCAAGCAGGGAGCGTGGAGCTGCGCATGTGCCCTGCGAGGTGTGGCCCTAGCCAGTGGGCGGGCCCTAGCCGGTGGGCGGGCCCTAGCCGGTGGGCGGGCCCTAGCCGATGGGTGTGCCTTGGCCAGTGAGTGGAACCTAGCCACTGGGCGGGCCCAAGCCGGTGGGCGTGCCCTAGCCAGTGCCCTAGCCAGTGGGCGGGCCCTAGCCAGTGGGCGTGCCCTAGTCGATGGGTGTGCCTTGGCCAGTGAGCGTGCCCTAGCCAGTGGGCGGGCCCTAGCCAGTGGGTGTGCCCTTGCCGGTGCCCTAGCCAGTGGGCGGGCCCTAGCCAGTGGGCGGGCCCTAGCCAATTGGCACGCCCTGCGCTGGTTTAGCACCAGTGCTCAGCTTGCCCAGGAGACAGCAGCGATGTCACCAGTTCCCTGGGGGTGTGCAGCGTTCGCAAATGAAATGGCAGCATGCAGTGACTTGTGAATTCTCTGAGTGTGTGTGTGTGTGTGTGTGTGTGTACGCTGAGGATTGAACCCAGGGACTTGCACTTGCTCGCAAGCACCCTACCCCATGAGCTAGCCTTTTTGCTTTAATAAATTTGCAGGCAACATTTCTCCCTCCCTCCCTCCCTCCCTCCCCCCCTCCCCCACCCCCTCTCTCGGTGCCAGTACTGAGGATTGAACTCGGGGCCTGGGTGCTGTCCCTGGTCTTTTTCACTCAAGGCTAGCGCTCTACCAGCTCAAGCCACAGCTCCACCTCCAGCTTTGTGCTGGTTAATTGGAGGTGTCTCGTGGACTTCGCTGCCCAGGCTGGCTTCAAGTCCCATCCTCAGATCTCAGCCCCCCATGTGGCTAGGATACAGGCGTGAACCACTGGTGACTCGCGTTTCTGTCTGGGTGTGGGTGGTCTTAGACCTCAAGCCTCCTATCTATAGTCTCGCCCCGTAGCTGGAAATACAATGCGCACCACCAAGCCCATTTGTGGGTTGAGCTGAGGCCTTGCTAACTTTTTGCTCAGGCTGTCCTTGAACCACAGTCTTCTGAATCTCCACCTCCTCAGTAGCAGATATTTCAGACCAGAGCCCGGGCTCCTTGTTCCAGTCTCCTCTGCTTTTCTGCTTCCTAATGACCATGAGGTGAGCAACTTCTCTCCCCTACACCCTTCCACCGCAATATACTGACCCACCACGCGACCCAAACAACAGAGCCAACCAGCCATGACACACACACACACACACACACACACACACACACAAAGTTGTTTTTGTCAGGTATTTTTCATAACGTTGGAAAACAGTCGCCATCTCTTCCCATCCTGAGCCCATGACTTTCTTGGCAGTCACCTCATGAACCAAAAGAGTGGCTGGAGACCAAGCCATCACATCAACATCCTAGGCAGGAAGTGGGAGGTAGATAAAGGAAAAGAATGCGGAATGAAAGGACACGCCAGCTTCTAGCTTTCCTTTCATAATTCTATTTGATGACTCATACCTAAGTTTGGCCCAAACTTATTTACATGCCGCAAGAGGAGCTTGGATACGTCATGTTATTGCCCAGAACAATGCCACACTGAATAAAACCGAGCGAGAGTCTGTTACTAAGGAAGAAGAGGAGAGTGGGCGTTGGGGGAGGGTTGGGTGGCATCAATGGAACCCAATGTGGGTGAAAGAATCCCAGCATTTCTGCTGGAGGATAGTAGGGGATCATGTAAAAATACACACACACACACACACACACACACACACACAGACAATGTCAGTGTGCCTGCCATTGTGTTTTACAGACTTCATAATTCCCAGGCACCACGGCGCAATCTCATTGAACAGAGGACTAACAAACGCGGGCAGCAGATTGCACTTTTCGTATCTAAAGCCTAAGGAGAAGGAGGTGTTTAAGAAGAGTAGACGCTTTCAAGCATTCACTCCTGGTCTCTGTGGATCTCTGACTCCAGCTTCGTATGTGCAAAGCACAGTGCTAGGACAAGGGGACAAATGGCAGGTGTGAGGTGTCTTGCTCGCCCAGGGGACAGCCTGTGCCCAGCAGGCCAGCCAAGGTCGCTGTCCCTTCACCATGAAATTAGGCGAGGGTGACACTGCCCCCGTGTGGCCGCATGGAGAATAGCATCAATCCTGCAGACGCCCAGCAGAGAGACCCTTTGCAGCCTGCACACACACACACACACACACACACACACACTCACACACACACACCACGCCCACACACCACGTGGGCCCGGCAGACTTTTATTAACTGCCAGGCTCTTAACGGTCGGGGCATAAGCAATTTCCTGGGCCTCCTGCAGTTACTCATATGTCCCTTGTGTTCCCTGAGTTCTACCAGTAATTTTTCACCTTTTGCATGAAGCAAGACTTGGGGTGGTGGCGGTGGGGGGGTGACGGAGAGGGGGGCGGGGGAAGGTTTGTCACATGCTAAGTCCTCAATCTGCTACTGAACTACGCCCTCGGCCCCCAAATGCTTAAAATATGAAAAAAAAAAATCACATCCTTGCTTTGTGCTTGACCTTTCAGTCATTACAAGCCTGTGCAATGCAAAATAAATAAACTAGTAAGTGGCACTGTGGCTCAAGTGCTAGAGCCTTGAGCACAAAGAAGTCCAGGGATAGTGCCCAAGCCCTGAGTTCAAGCCCCACAGACGACAAAAAAAGAGAGAAACATTTCAATAAAAAGAATCATTTCAAAGAAAAGCACATGGAGCTAGGTGCCAGTGGCTCATGCCTGTATTCCCAGCTACTCAAAAGGCTGAGATCTAAAGCTTACAGTTCAAAGCTAGCCTGGGCAGGAAAAGTTCAGGAGACTCATATCCAACTAACCACCAGAAAAAAAAAATAGAAATGGAACTGTGATTCAGTGGTAGAGCACTAGCCTTGAGCAAAAACACTAGAGACAGTACCCAGGCCCAAGTTCAAGCCCCAGGGTCTACACACACACATACACACACACACACACACACACACAGTATGGTTCAACTGGCAAAACACTTTGCCTCATAAATATAAGTCCCTGAATTTAATACCTCCTCTAGACAAAAGAAACAAACGATATAATAAATTAGCAGGGAGAAGGCTGAGATCAGGAGGATGGAGATTCGAAAGTCAGCCCAAGAAGAAAAGTCAGTGAGACTACATTTTGAATGTCAGCAAAAGGCAGCCTGGTGGCATGGCTCAAATGGTAGAGTGTCAACCTATGCCAGCAAGCCAAGCAAGCATGAGGCCCTGAGTTCAAGCCCTAGTACCATCAATGAGTCAAACCAGTAAGGAAGGAAGGATGCGTAATGGGATACGAGCTCCACCTGAGAAGATACGGTCCAAGGAAGTGACAGGCTGGCGCTGGCTGGCTCAACATCTACTCTGAAGAAGAAGAAAGCAGAGTCCACCCACTTGGAGTTGGGAAGGAATGTGCTGGACAGACGGGGTCCTGCACAGCGCCCCCGTGTGGACCAGTGGGACATGGCAGCTCCTTCTGGGGGAAACAGGACTGCAGGTTCCCACTTGGCTAGGCCTGAAGTTCCTAGGGAAATTTTAGTCCTGGCAGGATTGGGAGGCCAAGGAATGGAGGGGCTGGCCTTGGGGGCCACAGCAGGGTGACTAAGAGCATGGGATGGGGGGGGCTGAGGTCGTCCTTTGAACCCTGTGATTCCCACGTGTGCCACCCGCAGTCACAGGCAAAAGCTTTGAAAACACCTCCCCTGCAGTTAACACAATTAGCACACACATTAATACACATTAATTATGCTCCCTGCCTCACCTCTAAACGCCTGTTTACAGGGCCAGGTCCTCACCCGGGCTCCAGCCCTGGGTCATTCCAGTTCTATTTGTACAGAGAATTTCTTCAGAACCCCTTTACCCAGGGCCCCGGGGCTCAGAGCACAAAAGCAGGCTCCATGCTGGGCTCCAAGAGCCGGGAGGAGAGCACTGCTCTGTGTGTGTGTGTGTGTGTGTGTGTGTGTGTGCGCTGGTACTAGGGTTTGAACTCAGGGCCTGGGCGCTCTCTGTTAGCATTTTTACTCAAGACTAGTGCTCTAACACTTTGAGCCAGAGCTCCATTTTTGGCTATTATTTTTTGGTGTTTAACTGAAAATAGGAGATGGTGATCCTCAGATCTCAGCCTTCTGAGAAGCTAGGATTGTAGGCATGACTGCCAAAAAAAAAAAAAAAAAAAAAAAACCCCAAGAAAACCAAAAACCCAAACCAAAACAACAAAACAGTAACAGGCATATACTGGCATGTATAACTGAATGTAATGAAATTGAATCCAACGAAGTAAAAACATTGGAAGGCAATTATTCACACGGTCAAAAGAGTGTACAATATATATGATATAAACTTATACACATACTAATATATTAGTATTTTATACACACATACATATACATACATACATATATACATATACAGAGAGAGAGAGAGGGAGGAAAGAGACCAGGACTATGCAACTCCAGGCTCGCCTCAAGCTTATGGCCGCCCTGCTCCAGCCTCTGAGATGCTGGGACTCTAGTGGTATGCTGCCATGCCTGGCCACAGCCTCTCCTTTTGGAAGGCTTTGGCTGGCATCCTCTTCGCGGAGTGCTGGGCAGCCCCTTGCCCCTGTCACACACGCCTGAGGCAATCCCTCACGAGGACAGAAGGTTTAGTTTGGAGGGAGGTTTGAGCTTTGGGCCTTGTTGCCCCGGGGGTCTGCAGTGGGGTAGCAAAGCATGTGGCTTTGAGGGGGAAGCCCCGGGTCCACTGTTCCCTCCGAGGGCACCGAAGACCTGAAGACCTCCCCCGAGGCCCCGCCCCTCGCACGAGGCCCCGCCCATCCAGCGAGGCCCCGCCCCTCCAGCGAGGCCACGCCCCTCCCGAGAGGCCCCTCCCGTGGGGCCACGCCCCTCCCACGAGGTCCCTCCCACCAGGCCCCGCCCCCCTCGTCAGGCCACGCCCCTCCCACCAGGCCCGGCCCCTCCCACCGTGTGGCCAGCCGCCGTGGCACACCGGGACACTGGGCATTGGTGGGGACGTGTATCATGCAGACGGTGACCTTCCCCATCTAATGAAAGCAGCATCTGGAAGCGTGGGTTGCTGCCCAGGCGGCAGCCATGATTCTGTGTCCCCAGACGGCTGCGCCCCCGGAAGCCATGCTGGGACCCCTGGAGAACCCGGCTTCTAAGCAGCTGGGGTGAGTCTCCTACAGGGTGAGGGCGCCTCCTGCTGGGGCAAGGGGGACCCCGGCCGCCGGGAACCCCTCAACTCCGCACTCAGGACGCTGAGATCTGAGGATCATGGTTCAAAGCCAGACCAGGCAGGAACCCCTGTGAAACTCTTTTTGTTTTGGCCAGTCCTGGGGCTTGAACTCAGGGCCTGAGCGCTGTCCCTGAGCCTCTCTGTGCTCAAGGCTAGCACTCCACCACTTGACACACAGCGCCATGTCTGTCCTTTTCTGTGTAGGAGGTGCTGAGGAATCGAACCCAGGGCTTCATGCATGCCAGGCTAGCGCTCTACCGCTAAGCCACCTTCCCAACCCTACAAAGACTTTCCTAAAATAAAAATGGATTATGTCACTCTCCTATTGAAAATCCCCCCAGAGCCTTCTGTTAAAACCCCCTGTGTGGCCCCCCAAGGCCCTGCGTGTGCCCAGCCCACGCGGCCTTCTCTCGGGCTTCCTCTGCTCCATGCTCCAACCTTCAACCAAAGTGTATCCGGCCCCAGGGCCTTTGCACATATGTCCGTGCTGTCTGAGAGGAGAGACGCGTTTCCCTAGCATTTGCACAGCCAGTCTCCGTTCCTCTGCCTCAGTCAAATCTCCCCCACTGGACAGGCCACCTGTAAGCACCCAGCCCCTCGAGGCCCAGAACTGGGTGTCACTAACTTGTCACACTCAGGGATGGTGACCAACTTGCTTACTTCTGCTTTCCCACCGTGCACACCCCCCCCCCCCCACCTTGGAATACAACAACAGGGGCTCCCTGGCCCCGGGCCCACTGAGCATGCGCAGCGCCTGGCCCGGCCCCTGGGCCCACCGGGTGAGGGGCACTGACCTGCGTGTGCACACTGCGGCAGAGGCCTGGCTGTCCCCCCACCCCGCAGCAGCCGCCTGGGAACTGCCAGCTCACCAGAAGCTTCCAGATTCCTGGCCCCACACCAGGCCACTGCAGTGGCAGTCTGGGGGAAGGTGGCCAGGCGCCTGCTGCCTGCAGAAGCCACGGGAGGCTGGCCGCGTCTCCCTGCAGCGACCCCGTGGCGGGTCCCGGCTGCGTCCCCGCTGCGTCTGCACTCGGTCCCCGTCCCCCCCCCCCCCCATGGCGCCCATGCAGCTCTTGTGGTGCAGAGAGGACTGGGCGGCTGCCAACACGTTTGTCTTTTTATTGTATTTTCCCTGCCGCCCCATGAATCCCAAGGTAAGGCAAGCCGGCTGACCTTGAGTACTGGTTTGAGTACTTTGAGTACTGGTTTGAGTACCAGCAACTCTGACTTCATGACTGGGGGGGAGGGGGGCACCCTGGCACACACCCAGGCTGGCTAGTCCCTGGTCCTGTCTCTTCTTCTCCTCCCTTTATCTTCACCTCCAGGCCGTCACCCCAGCCCCTCCTCCCCCCAAAAGCTAACAAACACGAGGTGTGTCAGGTTCCGGTGGCTCACACCTGTCATCCAAGCTACTCAAGAAGCTGAGATCGCGAGGATAGTGGTTCAAACCCAGCCTAGGCAGGCAACTCCTTGGGACTCTTATCACCAATTAACCAGCCCAAAGCCGGAAGTACAGCAGCGGCTCAAGTGGTAGAGTGCCACCCTTGAACAAAAAAAAAGTGCCAAGCAAGATTGGCAAGTCCTGAGTTCAAGTCCCAGTACTGGTACACACACACACACACACACACACACACACACACACACACGTGAAATAGATCTTGTAGAATCAGGAAGGTGAGAATCTAAGTTTGCAGGTGTAGTCGGTGGGGCAGGGGCTCTGGAGCCTGGGACTGTGACCTTTGGCTCATGGGGCTCTGCAGACGCGGTTAAAGGGGGGGGGTCTCCAGATGGGGTGTCCCGGAGTAGGCCGTACTCCTCACGGAATCTCAGGAGTCCTTAACAACGAGAACCTTTGCCCAGCGGAGTCAGAGGCAGAATGCTGTTAGAACAAGAAGATGCAAAGCACTCCGCCTTCTGCTGCCTTGAAGATGGCGAAAGGGGGTCCAAAGCCACCAAACGCCCGCGCGGGGAACGGGTGCATGCCTGGAATCCCAGCACGTGGGAAGCGGAGACAGGTGAGTTCCAGGGAGAGACTACCCTGCCCTACATAGAGAATTCTAGGCCAGCCTGTGGGGACACATGGAGTGCAACCCTGTTTCCAACAGCCCAAAATAGCCAGGTGCTGGCAGCTCGGGCCTGCAATCCTAGCTACTCAGGAGGCTGAGATTGGAGGATCGGGGATTGATGCCAGGCCGGGCAGAAATGCTTATGTTCTAGCGCTAGCACCAAAAACAGCAAGGGAGAGAGAGAAAGACAGAGAGAGAGAGAGAGACAGAGACAGAGACAGAGACAGAGACAGATCAAGAGACAGAGATTTCATTCATTCCTAAGACCAGAGGGCTCTGAGTTCTGGAGACCCACACCATACATTCAACCTGCAGAGCAGTAAGATAATAAATTTGTGTTCTTTCATTGGGGCCCATATTTATGGCAGTAATAGAAAAACCAAATCACTGCTTCTTGCAAAGCCAATCTTAATAAAACAACAACCACAGAGTTTTGAGGTTTCTCATGTCTGGGGATGAAAAGATCTATGCAGAGCTGAAAGTCTAGCACACCTGCTCCCTTCCTCCCTCTCCCTCCTCCTCCTCTCCTCTCCCTCCCGTCCTCCCTCCCTCTGCTCCCCAGTGGAAAGCCAGGAGCCAGCAAGGAGAGCTGACTTAGAGCCTGGTACCTGAAAATAGAAACTGCAATGTGATTTTATTTCCAACTCCGCAGACATCTCCAGGAGGCTGTTGTCAACCTGGGTCTCACTTTCCAGGTCGGTGAAGCAGGCTGGGCTCGCCCTGCCTTCCGCTCCCCGCCCCCCCCCCCCCACAGGACTGGGAGGACCCCACCCCAAATCAGCTTCCCACACTGAGCTCCGAGGGTTTTCCTTACCCAGCAGGAGATCCACTACCTGTACCAGCGGATCCCAGGGTCGCTCTTCCCCTAAGGCGCTTCCTCCCTGCCCCCACCCCCCATTTCTCTTTCCTTTTCCTTTTTTGTACTGCTTACTGACACTTGAACTTGCCTCAAGCTCCTGCTTGGCTTTTTGGCTCCAGGCTGGCTGCTTTTCCACTTGATCCACATCTCCACTTCCAGCTTTTTATTAGTTAATTGGGGATAAGAGTCTCACAGGTTTTTCTTTTTTAAATTTATCATCAAGGTGATGTACAGAGGGGTTACAGTTACATACATAAGGTAATGAGTATATTTCTTGTCATACTTGTTACCCCCTGCCTTATTTTTCTCCCACCTTCCCTCCCCCCAAGCCCCTCCTCCCTGAGTTGTACAGTTAATTTCCAGAATATTGTTTTGTGAATATCGCTGTTGCATTTGTTCACCCTTTATCCTTTGTCTTACCATTTTGATGTTCCCCTCCTCTCCCCTAATTCAGATAAACGAATATACAATACCCAGGGCACTGAAATCGAATACAGTGACAACAGGGGATAAACCATAGGAAAGAAAAAAGAAAACAAATTCACATAGTACATTAAAAATATCAACACCAACGAAAAACCTCTTGCTTCCATATCTTGGAGTTCATTTCACTTAGCATCATGAAGCTATTGTGATCTTAGACATATACTAATTATTACCAGGGAGGGAAACCATGGGATCTATGTTTCTTTGGGTCTGGTTCACTTCACTTAATATGATTTTTTCCAAGTCTTTTGATTTTCTTACAAATGGGCAAGTGGGCTAAAGACTTAAAGAGAGACTGAAGAGGAAACAAGCATGGCCAATAGACACAAGAAGAAATGCTCAACATCTCTGGCCATAAAAGAAATGCATATCAAAACATTGAGGGCTGGGAATGTGGCTTAGTGGTAGAGTGCTTGTCTTGCATGCATGAGGCCCTGGGCTCGATTCCTCAGTACCATATAAACAGAAAAAGTCAGAAATGGCACTGTGGCTCAAGTGGTAACATGCTAGCCTTGAGCAAGAGAAGCTCAGGGACAGTGCCTAGGCCCTGTGTTCAAGCCCCAGGACTGGCAAAACAAACAAACAAAAACAACATTGAGATTCCACCTCACCCCAGTTAGAATGGCCATTATTGAGAGAATTCATAACTACACTGTTGGTGGGAGTGTAAACTTGTTCAACCACTCTGGAAAGCAGTGTCTCACAGATTTTTCTGTGCTGGCTGGCTTTGAACTTCCATCCTCAGGTCTCAGCTTCCTGAGTAGCTAGGGTTAGAGGTGAGCCACTGGCACTCATTTAGGGGCTCCCTTTTCTTCCGGCTGCCTTCATGGAGTTTTGGGCCCATGTGGTTGGGTTGATGTGGTCAGAGAAGCATAGCAGATATAGTTAGCACAGGAAAGGGGAATGTTCCAGACAGGTAAAGATGCTGAGGCCAGCTCAAGGCCCAGAGTTTCACAGCTAGAGGATGTGTGTGTGTGTGTGTGTGTGTGTGTGTGTGTGTGTGTGTGTGTGTTAGCATGTTTCTCTGATGGAACCATCCATGAAGATTTTTCGTTTCCCTTCTGATAGTCATCAAAGAGGTTGGTCCTGTGGCTTGAACCTGGGGCCTTGAATTCTCAGCTTTTTCACTCAAGGCTAGTGTTCTACCAATTAAGCCACAGCTCCACGTCTGGCTTTTTGGTGGTTAATTGGAGATAAGATGGGCTTTCTTACCTGCGTTGGCTTTGTAATGTGATCCTCAGATTTCAGCCTCCTGAGTAATGAGGCAGCCTAACACCCTGCCCCTCCCCCTAAAGTTTTTTTTAAGAATAGATTAATTGTATAAAGGTGTCTAGGTGAGGTATTCCCATAGTTTTGTGCAATGTACTCACATCAGTTTCACCTTTCTTTTGTACTCCCTTCATTCCCTTCCTCCTGCCCCTTGCTCACACAGAATTTTGTGGGCTTCATTATGCTGCTAGCTTCACACCTGTACACATGCGCTTTGACCACGTTTGCTGTTTGGGGGATATTTTATTTTAAGTGCCAGTACTTAGGCTTGAACTCAGAGCCTGGATGCTGTCCCCCAGCATTTTTGTTCAAGGTTAGCACTCTGCCATTTGAACCAGAGCTCCAGTTCTGGTTTTTGGCTGGTTTACTGGAGATAAAAGTCTTACTGACTTTTCTGCCTGGGTCTCAGCCTCTGGAGTAGCAACAATTGCAGGTGCGCCACCAATGCCTGGCTCTTTGGGGTTAATTGAAAAGGCCCCCAAGGTCATAGGTCACCGTGTGACAGTCACGTAGAGATCTTGAAGGTGGGCTGGGGACCTGTCAGCTTCGGCCTGGCTTGGCTGACTCCTGCTTTGGACCCTCCAGGTCACTTCATACCCCGGCCTTCACCCGGGGTGACCTATGCCCTTCCTCAGCAACTCCCTGCGAGCCCCTGGGTGGCCCCTCTGGGCTTGGGGACAGAAGGTCCCAGCTCCCCTCAGCTCCCCGGCCTTCCTGGAACTAACGTCCTTGGCCCAACATCCTGTGTGGTAATCAGGCCTGCTGGCTCCATTTACCCGCGGCCACGACCAAGGCCTTCTCCACCCCCCCCCCCCGGCTCCTAGCTCTCCTGGCTACCGTGGTGGGGGGGCGCTGCTGTCTTCCGTGCGGACAGCCCCTCTCCAGAGGGCGACCCGCGCCCTCCAGCACCGACGGCCGCGCGGCCTCGGGAGGGGGAGAAGGGGGCACCCGGGCTCCGGACGCCGCCCGATCTGCGGGGGAAACGCCAGGCCTGGGGAGGTCCGGTAACCTGTCCCGGGCCCCAGAGACCGGGGGCCTCCTCCAGGACACGACCCCCTCCCCCTCAGTATCTTCCGGGGCACACGCGCGTCCGGACCCCGCAGCAGCGCAGCCCCACGACGGCCAGAAGACCCCGAGAGGCGAGCGGGGCGGGGCGTGCCGGGCCGGGCCGGCGCCCGGGCCCCGCCCTCGCCAATCAAATCAGCACCCGAAGCCCCGCCTTCTCCTCCCGGGCCAATAGGGGGCGCGGGGGCGTGGCCGGCCTCGCGTCTCCGTCTCCTCCGCGCGTCCGGGGTCTGAGCGCGGCTGCGCGGGCGCGGGCGCGCGCTCGGCCCCGACGCCCGAGGCGCGCGGTCCCGGGCGTCCGGTGACCGCTCCGCGGGCTCGCGTGGCCCGAGGCCTGCCCGCCGCGGCCGCCGTCCCCGCGCGTCCCGACCTTGGGCGGCGTCTGGGTGCGGGGAGGGCGGGTGAGCGCGGGGCTGGCCCGGGCCTGGGCCTCGGCCTCGCGCTCCTCCCCCCCGCGCCCGGGCCCGGGTGGCGCGCGCACACCTGTCGGGCGGCGGCCGCGCGGAAGAGGAGGCGCGGGCCGGGGTCGCAGCCCCGCGCCCCGCCGCTTCCCGGAGGAGCGGTGCGTCCGGCCGAGCGAGATGAAGTAAGCTGCCGTCCCCCGCTTGCTGCGCGCCCGACGGCCGGGGGGGGGCGGCTGGCGGGGGCCCGCGGGGGCGGGAGCCCGGGCGCCGGGCCGGGGGCGGGCCTGGAGCGGGCACCGGGGCTCCCCGCGTGCGCGGAGCGGACGCCCGTGCTCCCCCGCGGCCTCGCCCGCCTTGGCTCTGCGCTTTCAGATCGCGTTTCCTGCGCAGCCACGCAGGGCTGGGCGCGCAGAGGCCGCGGGCCCCGCACACCAGCCCACCCGGCCCGGCAGGCCGAGGTCTCCGACCCTCCCCTCGCCCGGGCCCGTGCTCCCCTCGGCCTCCAACCAGGCGCGTGCTCCCCTCCACCCGGGCCCGTGCTCCCCTCCACCGGGGCCCGTGCTCCCCTCGGCCTCCAACCAGGCGCGTGCTCCCCTCCACCCGGGCCCGTGCTCCCCTCCACCGGGGCCCGTGCTCCCCTCAGCCTCCAACCAGGCCTGTGCTCCCCTCCACCCGGGCCCGTGCTCCCCTCCACCGGGGCCCGTGCTCCCTCGGCCTCCAACCAGGCCCGTGCTTCCCTGGGCCTCCAACCAGGCCTCGTGCTCCCTGCCACCCAGGCTCGTGCTCCCCTCGCCCAAACCTGTGTTCCCTGCCGCCCGGGCCCGTGCTCCCCTCCACCCTGGGCTGCCCCTACCGGTGCTCCCCTCTGCCCAGGCCCTGGAGAGAACACGTGGAGAGCCACGTGGTCCCGTTGGTTCTGTAGTCTGTTCTGTAGTCTGCGGGGAAGATGCAATCTTTGGAATTTATGAGGCTCATCTTTGGTGAATTTTGACAACCCCTGAGAGCAAAATGCCCCTTCTGGCATAAGCGTGAGCAGAGCTCATTTCCCGGAGGTTTGGGTTTTGCTTTTTGTGGCGTGTGTGTGCCAAAACTCAGGGCCTAAGCACTGTCCTTAAGCTTTTATTCTATTTTATGTATTTATTTGTTTGTTTGTTTTTGCCAAGGTTAGCACTCTACCACTTGAGCCACAAGCCCCACTTCTTGCTTTTTGCTGGTTTGGAGATAAGAGTCTCATTGGACTTTCCTGCCTGGGCTGGCTTCAAACTCTCTGAGATCCTCAGATCTCAGCCAGTTAGTATTACAGGTGTGAGCCTCTGTGTCTGACAACCCCTTCCCCCTTCATTGAAATACATGAATGTTTAACAAAAAGTCACAATTTGTGTTTTTTTGTTTGAATCCCAAACTGGAATTAGTACTCAATTCCTATAACTGTCAGGACAGTTCATGGCCTTTTAAAATAAAAACATGTGTGGGCAAACAAAGGGAAATGGAAAGTTAATCTTTAGTCTTCCCAGCCAAGGGACCTTTCTTTCACTTCCTCATTGGATTTGAACAAGCCACCCCACCCCCTTGTAAGTTTCACAGTGAATTCTGCTAGCTTCTCAGGCTGGGACACTGACAGCCCTAGGAATCAGGAGCCTGGTGTTGCTGTCTTGAGGCCTGGGCCCTCTGTCACCACCATATCTTCTTCCCAGAGCATTTCTGTGCCCTCATCTGGTTTCTTCTGGCCAGATAGTGAAATGAGGTAGGTTATCCCTATTTTAAGCTGGAGAGGAGTGCTTAGGGCTGACTTAGAGCTTTACTTCCCCCTTCCCCGTACCCCCCCCTCCCCGTAATTGGGTCTTGAATTCAGGGTCTAGGCGCTGTCCCTTTAGCATTTTTCACTTAGGGATAGCACTCTACTACTTGAGCCACAGTTCCACTTTTGTCCTTTTGCTGATTAACTGGAGATAAGCCTCACCTATTGCTCTGCTCAGCCTGGCTTTGAACTGTAACCCTCAGAGCTCAGCCCCCTGAGTAGCTAGGATTACAGGCGCGAGCCACTGGCTCCCTGCTGGTTCATTAGTTTTTAACAGGAGTTCCAAGAAGCTAAGAAATGCCGTCATTCCTGATACTAATATCCCGTGATAGAAGCTGACACTTCTCAGTGCTCTGTGCTGAGCATTTCGCTCTCTGATCGTCTCCATGTGGACTCTTGGTTGACTTGTCTTCTCCCTTCCTCTTAGTGTCAGGAGGCGAAAGTATGAGTCACTGTGGGGCAAAGGGGATGAGGCCAGGTGCAGGGTTGCTGCTTGCCTGCCTAAACCACTGTTGGTTCATTCTCGTGCAGTTGTACAGCCAGGGCTCGCACCAACACAATGTGAGCAGTTCTGCCATCTGGAGACTTAGCCCCAGGCTACAGGTGGTGGTAGGTTAGATCTGGGTCCAGACCTCTTGGACTTAAATCCTATCCCCTTGAAACTGTTGGACATCGGGGAAGTCAGCCTAACTGAATCTTATTTTCCTCTCTGCTCACTGCTAAAGTTGGCCTTAATGACAGTACTCAACTCATGAGGCTGTGGCTAGAATTCAAGGGGATTCTTTTTTTTTATTTTTATTTTTGCCAGTCCTGGGCCTTCGACTCAGGGCCTGAGCACTGTCCCTGGCTTCTTTTTGCTCAAGGCTAGCACTCTGCCACTTGAGCCACAGCGCCACTTCTGGCCATTTTCTGTATATGTGGTGCTGAGGAATGGAACCCAGGGCTTCATGTATACAAGGCGAGCACTTTACCACTAGGCCATATCCCCAGCCCCTCAAGGGGATTCTTAGTCTAGTATTTAACATGTAGTTCAACACTAAATAAATAGCTGTTATTTGTTTGTTTTTGAGGAGTGAGTGTGTGTGTGTGTGTGTGTGTGTGTGTGTGTGTGTGTGTATCTATCTATGTGTCTGTACTGGGGCTTGAACTCCAGACCTAGGCACTGTCCCTTAGCTTTTTCTCTCCAGGACAGGACTCTACCACTTTAGTAATTCCTCCACTTTTGGCTTTGAACCAGACCTTCCTGCTGGCTGACTTTGAGCTTCAATCCTCAGATCTCAGTCTCTTGCGTAGCCGGGGTTCCTAGCATGAGCCACTCAGCGCCCACTTTAGCTCTTATTCTTACAGTAGCCGGAGAGGTGTGACTCAAGTAGTAAAGCACCTGCCCAGCGGCCCTGAGTTCGAATCCTACAACTGCCCAAGTTGTTAAGGAGTGGGTAGCCGGGCGCACGCGCATGTCGTCGTGCTTGACGTCACCACGAGAGCCGCTTGCTTTTTCCCCACGCAGACACAGGTCCTTGGGGCACAAGGGCGCACGCAGCCCTGTGTCAGGAGTCAAGTGCGGGGTGAGGAGGGGGCGGTCCCTTCTTCCCTCTGTCTCGGCCATGGTCCACAGGCCTGCGCACATCCCCGCGCCGGGTGACCGGGGCCCCGTGTTTGCACAGGGCTCTCCTCCCGGCCCCGGGTCTGTCTGTTCCTCCCGGCCACCACGTGGCCTGTAGTTTCTGTTTGCCTGGCACCGAGGCGGGGTTGCCGGGAGGGAGGGGGCGCATTCCTTCCCGAGAGTGGCAGCCGCGTCTCGCCAGGCAGGAAATGTTGGATGCCCCGGACATGGGTGTGCTTGTGGGTCGCGGCTGCCGAAGCGGGTCCAATCCTTCCTTGTTCCGGCCCCACAGGCTCCCCGGCGCTTGGAAGATGCTCCCGGTGGCTGCGTGCCTGGCCCTGCTGGGCTGCCTGCAGGCCCGGGAGCTCGGGGGCCACGTCTCCGTCATCCTGCTGGGAGCCACCGGGGACCTGGCGAAGAAGTACTTATGGCAGGCACTGTTCCAGCTGTACCTGGATGAGGCGGGCAACGGCCACAGTTTCGGCTTCCACGGGGCTGCCCTGACGCCCCCCCAGCAGGGCCAGAAGCTCATGGCCAAGGCCCTGGAGTCCCTCTCCTGCCCCCAGGACGTGGCGCCCCGTCTCTGCGCTGACCTCAGGGAGCAGTTCCTGCAGCTGAGCCAGTACCGCCAGCTGAAGACGTCGGAGGACTACGAGGCCCTGAGCAGACACATCGAGGCCCACGTGCGGCAGGAAGGCCTCCGTGAGGCTGGCAGGATCTTCTACTTCTCCGTGCCACCTTTTGCCTACGCCGACATCGCCCGCCACATCAATAGCAGCTGCCGGCCGGGCCCCGGCGCCTGGCTGCGAGTCGTCCTGGAGAAGCCCTTCGGCCATGACCACCGCTCGGCACAGCAGCTGGCCACAGAGCTCGGGAGCTTTTTCCACGAGGAGGAGATGTTCCGAGTGGACCACTACCTGGGCAAGCAGGTAAGCTGCTGGGGCTGCCGGTGGACTCCCCCAGGCCCAGGGCGCTGGGAACCCTAAGCTCCCAGGCTCCTTGCAGGGCGCAGAGGAAATGAGGGGGCAGCAGGCAGGACTGCCATCCCCGTCTCCGGGTCCCCCCCCCCCCGCCTCTGGGCATTTGTGTAGCCCTGTCCTCGGGGCTCCCCAGCTTGGGGTCTGGGCTTTGAGGCTACCCTGTCACGCCGCTTTTCCCCAGAGTGACCCAGCCAGGGATCTCTAGTAGGGGTCACGGTGGGAATGAGAGTTGTGCCTTTCCCCAGCAATGCCTGCCTCCTGAGTTTGCTTTTGAGCTGAAGGCTAGTCACAAGATCTGAACACTGGGAGGGGACTGTGAGCCCCCGAGCCCTGAGGAGGGAGGGAGGTCACTGCGCAAGCGTCACACCCTAAGGCGGTTCATCTGGGCCCTGCGACCCCAGCCCAGAGCGCGGCGCACCTGCTCCCTAGGTGCTGAGCGTCGGGTGGTTGCCTGTCGAAAGGCTTTGCTTTCCAGCCCGTGCAGTTGCCATGGTAACAGTCCCAAATAGTGGTCCCCTGACCAGGGCAGGTGCTGTTGAGAATTTTATTTACAGACTGCAAAATCAGAAGAAATACTGGATCTATTCACTTTAAAACTTTTCCTTGCTACGTGTTTTGGTTATGAAAATGTCTTTGAATAGGTTGATAGTCATAGAAGATAGGTAGTGTTAAATAGGTTCTTTCTTATTTGCATCACTTGAGAGGTTTTGGAGTCTTACTGAACATGGGGGATCACACCTGTAATCCTAGCTACTCAGGAGGCTGAGGGAAGTAAGATCATAGCTCAGAGCCAACCCAGGCGGAACGTTAGTGAGACCCCATCTCAACTAGTAAAAAACGGTACGGTGGCATGTGCCATGTCCAGCTATGTGGAAAGCATAGTGAATCATGGTCCATGCCATAAAAAGCAAGCATTCTGTTTTAAAAAATAACTCAAAGCAAATGGTGCTGGGGACATGGCTCAAGTGGTAGAATGTCTGCCTAGCAAATGCAAGGACCTGAGTTCAAACCCCATTACCACCCAAAACAAAAAAGGTGTTGAAGTTTATAAAGTCCTTATTACTAGGCTATGAACCCCAAGACCCCAAACTACTGCTCATGGAGTATCTGCTCCCCTGATCAGGGGAGGCCTTGAACACTTGAAGCAGGGCCCACTTCTTCCTCTAGAGAAGCATCAACGACATGTCCAGTCTTCCTCCCTCACAGGCCGTGGCTCAGATTCTGCCCTTCCGGGACCAGAACCGCCAGGCCTTGGGTGGCCTCTGGAACCGGCACCACGTGGAGCGGGTGGAGATCATCATGAAGGAGACGGTGGACGCGGAAGGTGTGTGAGTGCCCTGGGCTCTGCCCTTGGAGGCTCCGCCCGCCTGGTGTCCGGCCCGATGCCAGGCCCCGCGTGCTGGAGGCCTGAGCAGCAGCCTGGGCCCCTCTGCGTGGCTGGTCTGGGGCCTCCCCTGGGGGCTGCTGGGGGCCCGGCTCTGCCTGCAGGAGGCCGTGGGTCTGGTTCCATGCACAGCACCGACCCTGAGAAGGGCTGGCAAGGGGTAAAGGCTGGAAGTGACCCTGGGATTGACGTGAGTGTCGTGAAGATCGCCGGAGCTGGGTGAGGGTTTTGCACACTTTGGAACTTGCATAAGCAGGGCCCTGCCTGCCTCTTCCTCGCCCTGCCCCGGAGGGTTGGTTCTAGCTCTACTGGGGGGGGAGCTGCCTGACCCCCCTGTGAGGCCACTTCCGGCTGCACCCTCTCGTGGCAGGTGCACCTCCACCCCCGCTCTCTTTGGGCTGTCCCTGTACTTGTCACACTGTGTGTCCTAACTGACTGTCGGCCCAGAAAACACCCACCTCAGAGTCCCGAAGAAACGCCCGTGAGCAGTACCCGCTTGGGGTTGGGAGACCCCGTCTCTGCCTCCAGCTCGTCCCCACAACCTGTCATTTCCGCGTCTGCGGGCGAGCAGGTTTTGTAGGCGGTGATGGCTAAGGTCACTTTGAGCTGCGGCGCTCTGGATGTTATTATGTGCTCCGGCACCCACTCCACTTCAAGCCGTTCCTACCCAGCCATAATGCGTGCTCACAGGGACGGTGTCCTTAATGCCCCCGCCCGGCTGCTGTGTGAGGAGGGGGCAGCTACTGCCCCCTTCCAGATGAGCTCAGTGACATCCAGGGGTGGGCAGGAGAATGGGGGGGAGGCCGATCCAGGGGACAGCAGGGCAGCTCCAGCTCCCGGCCCGGCACGGCAGGCCAGAGTTGTGTTCACATGCAGCCCCATCCTGCACTCACCTTCTGCAGCTGCAGGGGGGTCCCCAAGGCCACCCCCACAGTGCGGGGCCAGAGAAGGGCAGGCCAGACATTAGATCAAGCGTGTGTGTGTGTGTGTGTGTGTGTGTGTGTGTGTGTGTGTGAATGTGTGTGGCCAGAAGCTCTGCCTCTTTTTCTTTTCACCTGTGCTTTCTCCTTGCCAGTCCTCTCTTCCTTTCCCCCCTGTGGTTACTCTCAGGCGCTCTCTGCTTTCCTCGTGGAATGGGTATTTAGCATTGGAAGTTTTGTGGGGCTGCAGGTGAAGATTAATGGAGAGTGTTACAAATCTCACCCTGGTGTGTGTGTGTGTGCGTGCCTGTGCGTGTGCGTGTGTGTATGGTGTATGTAGACAGGCAGGTGAGCTCCCAGGAGCAGGAGGCCAGGCTTTGAAGGACATCTCTCAGAAGGCTCTGGGTTTCTCCCCTCTGGGGACCCCATCAGAGTCCTGGCCCCTGGCCGCGGCTCTTCGCGGGTCTCAGGAAGTCCTCCGCAGTCCTTCCGGGTATCCCCTTCGGCTCCTCTTGGGGGCTCAGCTGGGAGTGCTCTGGATCTGAGTAGGGCAGAGGCCTTGGTCTCTCTCTGCAGAGCTGAGCAGCAGTTCGGCCCCCAGAGCGCCAGCCGGCAGGCAGCGCCGCCACCATCCCCAGGACAGCCAGTAGGGGGCGTCCGCCCTTCCCTCCGCTGTCAGTGCTTGGCCTGACTCTGATAGCGTCTCCTCCCGCACTCCCCACGGGGCGGGAAGAGCAGAGCAGAGCATGCCACCCTCCCTCACATTTCCTTCTGGGATCACTTGCTGTTTGTGGGTTCTGGGCCGGGCCCCTGTAGAAGCAGGGTGTAGAGACTGCAGGCATGACTGTCCCAGCAACGGTGGGCTTTGGCGACAGGAGGACCAGGCTTGGCCAGCCTGTGGGGGAGGAGCCGGGGCTGGGCCGGCCGGCCGTGACTCTGTTTGCACAGCTGCTGCCGCAGTGGTGGATTTTCACTGCTCCCAGGGGGGCTGCGTGCCCTGGTTCCAGAGCAAGGCCGGCAGCCCAGGCCCCTCCAGCCGCCAGGACGGGTCCTCTGCCCGTTTCACCGCCGCGCCACTGCGGCTGCGGCTCCCTGGACAGGCTGAGGAGTGGCAGGGTGACTCTGCTTCTGGGTTCTTTCTCTTCTTCCTGCCTGTGTGCGCCAGGAGAGCGCCTTGTGAGCCCGCGCCAGCCCTGTGACCGCGTCCACCTCCCCTCCTCCTGATTCTGCTTTGGACTGTAGTCCCGGCTGGAGAGGGGACAGGTGCCGCCCCCCCCCCCCCCCGCCCGCCACAGGGTCCCGGCTGCTGCCTTGCGGGCAGTGAGTGGGGTGGCGAGCAAAAGGAGGCAAGATGGTATCTTAGCGCGTGGTGGGCTCGCGTGGCTCAGCCCCTGGCCTAGACCCCACTTCTCCTCCCAGCAGGAGTGCAGTAGCTGCCCCCCCCCCCCCAGCCTGATCACATCCCGGGTGCTGAGTCAAGGGCTGCAAGCCAGACTGGGGTGCTGGGCTTTCTTGGCCTGGTGTGGACAGAGCCCTGAGGGGGGTCAGAGCTTCAAGGGCATTTGATGCTTTTGCTCCCCCAGACAGCGGCCTCCCCAGCAGCCGCCCTCTGTGGCTGGGGGCTTTGTGTGTGTGTTTTCTTCTGTGGCTTGCTGCGGTTGAGGCTTTGCACAGGCGGAGAGGCCCGGGGAGGGGAAGGCCGTCCTCCCCTGCCGGTGCCCTCGAGGGTCCCGGCGGAGTCCCCGAGGCCCCGGCCCCGGGCTGCGTCTCCTGCTGCAGCAGCACGGCCAGAGGAGCCATCTAGACCAGGTCACTGGCCACCGTGTCGCAGTCACCCGGGGCCGGCCCTCACCATCCTCGGGAAATGCTCTGCAGACACAAGCAGCCGGGTCTCTTAGGAGGGAGGCTTGGGACTTGAACCACAACTTCGGGCTCCTTAGAACCCACACTTGGAGCCACTGTCGTTCTGGACTCCTCAGCAGCCGGCCTGGCTGCCAGGGGGCTCTGGGGGGGGGGGGGGCTCCCTGCGGCCCTGTTTTCCCGCTGGCAGGGCAGGGGAAGGAGGGGGACTTCCTGCAGGGGAGGGTCCTCGTCCTGACGCGGGGAAGAGGCCCCGCGCCGGGGACGGAGGGAGCCGGGTCCTGTGAGGTAGCTAGCGCCAGCTGTCCAGCTTCCACCTGAGTGCCAGGAGGCGGAGGAGCGCACTCAGCAGGGCCAGCGCCCTTCCTGACTCATCTGCTGAGCTGTCTGCAGGGTGAGCCCAGGGCAATGGCAGTTTTGAGAGAAGGCTTGGGGGGAGGGAAGGGGGGAGAGAGAGAGAGAGAGAGACACTAGCCAGCAGCTGACCTACCTCTCCTTGGCCCTCACCTTCCTTTTCGAGTGATCCCAGAAGATACAGACAGGTGCTGCAGCTGCCTTTTAGTTGTTCTAATTTTCACGAAAGCATCTGTTTCCGCAGGGGGAGCTCGGGTCTCCTGTAGTGCGGAAGCTGTAAGGATGGGGTTCCTGGTCCCCTTCTGAAGGTGGCCATCCGGAGCCCGGCCTCTTTACAAGGCCAGGGCCCCGATCCCTTGCTTAGGTAGAAGGGCTGAGTCGGAGAATGGCCATGCAAACACAGCACAGATGGCAAGGTTGTACTCCTTCCGCCTTCGTGAGGCGAGGTGACGGCCATCTTCTAACCGTCTGTGTCCCCTGTGACTCAGGTTTATTATTATAGAAAGACCTGCAATTGGTCTATAATACTGTGTTATAGCCAGTCTTACCTAACACCCCCACGCACATTTGCATAGCCAAATCTCCATGTACTTGCGGTTCACATAGCACCGCTTGTAATGGCTCTGTGTTTTCATTCAGTTTTGTTTCTATCACAGAATGTGTGGTATACATTCTATAGGCATTTTGATCGTTTCTAGTTTTTGTCATTTCAAATAGTACTTTCCAAATAGTACTTTCCCAAGTGGTTTTTTTTTCCTGGTCTCCTTGTAAATATCTTTAAAGCTGTTACTATGAAGGTGATATACAGAGCCAAGATTTAAAAAAATAAAAACAGGAGATAAATTTCATATTCAATGTAATTCACCCTTTTAAAGACAACAGCTCTGCAGATGTTAGTACATTGCCAAGTTGCACAACTGCTGTCTGACGCTAGGACATTTCTGAGCGTTTCTCGGTGTACTCAGTAAGCCAGAGACAGCACTTCCTGTCCCCAGCCCGCACGCTGTGCCCTGAGGACAGCCGTGTCCACCTGCGCTCTGCGATTCTGTGACCTTGGGCACCGACAGGAGCCAGGCTCACGGAGGTCTTCCTTCTCGTTGTGCCTGTTCTGCTCTGTTCAAGTACTAGTACTACGAAAGGACGTTGGAGCCCGTATAGACCACTGTTAGGGAAACCAATCCATAGTGGTCACCAGCAGTTCCTAGAACAAGGCCGCCTATTGTGAACTGTGAGTGCCAGGCTCCAGCCTCCCACCCTCCACAGCCTCCCGCCCGGCCAGCCTCGGGCCGGCGCTCACACCCACAGAGGCAGAGCTGACCAGACTGCAGCAGAGCCCAGAGAGGCGTGGGCCCCTTGAAACGTGGCTGCACCCCCAGAACTTGAAATGAAGGAGTGAAGCAGCGCTCTTCTTCCCAGCAGGTAGTAAACCCGGAACACGAATTCTCCCTGAGAACCAGGAATCCAGAGGATAAAAATAGGACAGTGGCCTCTTAGGGATTTGCTAATGTCATGAATAGTAAGCAGATAACAGGGTATTTAAGGATGCTGGTGCATTGTCTCCATCAAAAATTGGTTTGTTCTTCAGGCTCAAACTGGTCTCCTTCTGCCCAAATCTGGCGTTCCTTACTGATTCTTCCACTGTTTTCGTATTTGCACATCCCCGAGGTAGGGGATCTGCTCGTCTCAGTGATTAGCCATGCGTTTGCCACCCGTGGGCTTTCAGATTTGATGAGCTCCAGCTCATCTCCAGCCGTCATGGCCTGCTCCTGCCCACAGTGACACCTTCAGAGGCCTTTCAGGAACTTTCACCCCGTGTCGCAACACTGCTTCACCGTGTCACGACACCTCTTTAGGGTCAACAGACTCAGAGCTGACGCGGCGCTGTACTTTTCCTGGGAATGTTCAGCTTTGTTCTTTAACTCATCTCCAATGGACAGTGTGTCCTCTGATAGCCGAGCCTCTCTTACAACCCCTCTGCCAATAAACTTGCTAATCGTTATCAAGATCTTGTGTGCATATAATGTATATATGTATACACACATATATATATTATCTACACACACATATTCAAGTCAGATGCTCTACCACTCGAGTCACTGCTCCCTTTCCAGCTCCTTGGTGCTTCATCGGAGATAAAAGTCTCACAGGATTAACTGCCTGGTCTGGCTTTGAACCATGATCCTCAGGTCTCAGCTTCCTGAGTAGCTAGGATTATAGGCATGAGCCACTGGTGCTTAGCTGTATGAACTCATTATTATTATTATTATTTTATCCATTGTGGGGCTTGAACTCAGTGCCTGGGCACTGTCCCTGAGCTCTTTTGCTCAAGGCTAGAGCTTTACCACTTGCACCACTTCTGGTTTTCTAGAGGTTAATTGAAGATGAGTCTCAGGAACTTTCCTGCTCAGGTTGGCTTTGAACCATGATCCTCAGATAGCCTTCTGAGTAGCTAGGATTACAAACATGAGCCATTGGTGCCCAGCTTGTATTAATTCTTTTAATCCCTACAACATCCCTGCCAGGGTTCCAATATGATTATTTTGCCTTTTTTTTTTTTTTGAACTGTGCGTCACAGGGCCACAGTTGGCAGAGCAGGTGTTCGAGCCCTGGTCCTGGGGACCATCCTGGGATCATGAGTCCGGACGGCCGATCATGGATCCATCCAGTCACCAGATACTCTTGAGTCTCCCTCTACTTACTGCCCTTGCATTTCCGGGTTACCTCATTCCTCTGTGACGCCCTTCAAAGGTAGCCAATGTGGCCCTGTTGATTTCATCACACACGTCCATCTCTGCCACCTCTGACTGGCACCTCTCCCCCTACTCCAATTCCCCCCCGAGCCCCAGAGGTAACCCCTCCCCCGCCCACCACACACCTCGCCCGCCTCCACCACCACAGTTGGCTTCTGATTATTTTCCTCGTTCTGGAGAGATACCTGCACCCCACGGCCATCCTCCACGAATTCCCCACGCCCCAGACTCTGGCCGCCCCTCGCCCGCACTCTCTCTCTCTAGAGTTTGCCTTTTCTGGACATTTCATATAAAGACTTTTTGTCAATGGACTCATAATTTGTGGCCTTTTGTTTTGGCTTATTACTTTGGCATATATTTTTTCTTCTCTTTTTCTTTCTGTGCTTGGGCTTGAACTCACTCTGGGCACTCTCCCTTAGCTTTTTTTTTTTTTGTCAGAGAGAGGGACTTAAACTTCACACCTGATGCTTTTGTTCATTGGCTGGTGCTCTACTTCTTGAGCCACAGCTCTACTTTGGCTTTTTGCTGGTTAGTTGGAGATAAGAGTCACTTTCCTTCCCAGGCTGGCAAAGAACTGTGATCCTCAGATCTCAGCGTCCTGACTAGCTCAAGTTACAGGTGTGAGCCACCAGTGCCCAAGTCATCTCCCCCTTCTGAAGTCGGTGAAACATGCCATTCAGCTTCACACCAGATTGAAGATTTTGTTGTCCAGGGAAACACAGGAGGTTAGAGGGGATGTGTTTTGGTGGTAAAAATTTCAGGCTCTGGGGGGCTACGTACTTAGGTTCAAGACTTTGTTTTTATCTGTTTACTAGCTGAGCATTTTATCTAACCTTTGTCGAAAGAAACGTCAGTGTTTTTTAATTTCAAAATGGAGTTAGTAGCAAAACCTGCTTATATGCTGTTATTATGAGGAATCTGTAATGTTTATTCATGATCACTCATTAGCATCTTGCTCTTGATACTATCTCAACAGTATTGTGAGGGTTTGAACCCTGTCGGCTGGGTTCAAACTTACCTAGATACCAAGTAAAAGGGAATGCTTACGAGATGCGCAGCATGCAGGGATAAGTCCTAGTACACTTGCCAGCTGGTTTGAATTTTGTTAATTTCGTGGTGCTAGAGATTAGAACCTAGGACCTTACGCATAGGAAGTAAGGGCTCTACCATTGAGCGACACCCCTACCTCTATCAGCTGCTTAGAACTTTATAGTCTGCTGTGTGTCTCTCCCTAGATTTGAATTTATTTCTTCTCCTTTACTGTTTCCTATGTTTTGATAGACTATTCCTTTTTTGTGTGTTTTTCTGGTTGTGGGGCTTGAACTTGGGATCTGGGTGCTGTCTCTGAGCTCTTGCTCAAGGCCAGTGCTCTACCACTTTGAGTCACAGAGCCACTTCGGTTTTCTGGTGATTCATTGGAGATAAGTCCTGCCTGAGCTGGCTTTCAACCACAAGCCTCAGATTTCAGCCTCCTGAGTAGCTAGGATTACAGGTGTGAGCCACCAGCGCCAGCTCTTTACTTCAATATTGCTTTTTTTTCTGAACTTCAAAAGCTTGCACAGGAGGTTACAGATTAACCTGTCCCGTGCTTCCTTCCATCTTTCTCCTCCTCCCTTCGGTTCCCTCCCCCAGACTCATGTCCTCAATCACCCACATCCATTGTTCCCTGCCCTTCCTTTTCATTCATCTCTTCTTCCTCAAGCCTCCCTCCTTGCAATTCTACTTCAGCTTCCTGATATTCATTTGTTAAACTGTTAATCATCCCAAAAGGTTAACTTCGTGGAGCTTCACCCCTGAATAATGTTGTACTTCCATCAACTTCATGCGCATCTATGCATACGCCCTGTGTGTCTGCATAGAAGGTTGTAATTTGGGTCTGAGATCCATACCGGCGAGAAAACATAATATCCTTTATCTTTCTAAGCCTGGCTTATTTCGCTTGGTATATTTTCCAGATCTATCCATTTCCCTGCAAACGACACAATTTCATTCTTGCTGATGGCTGCATAAATTAATTCCATTGTATATGTATGTATGTCATTGTTTGTATATGCACATACTCATCACTGTAGGCATATGCCTATACACACACCACTACATGTATGTGCATACACACGTCACTGTACATGTATACATATACACACACCACTCGCTGTACATGTATGCATATACACATGCTACTGAGGGCATATGCATATACCCACATCACTGTGTGTATGTATATACATGTTGCAGGTATATGCATATACACAGTCATTGTAGGTATATGTGTATACGCAGTCGTGTATATATGTGTACATACATAAGTGGTGTGTGTGCATACACACATCTCTATATACATATACCACCTTACTCCTCCTGTATGTGGTAGATTCCTTAAACAATCCGTGTCTAATTTTGATGAGGAATCACACACTGTTTGGGTCATATGTGGGTCTTTCTGTCCTTTCGTTCTTACTCCTACCTCAGAGAAAACGCACGAGAACCTTGAGCTCCGACACCGTGGGTGGCGAAGGCCGATGATGGGAACTGAGGCCCCCGGCCCCGGATGAGGGCGTGGAGTGGGCCCTGTGTGGCCAGCCCGCTCACCCGACTCCCTCCTGTGTAGCGTGGGGGTGAGCGGCACCTGCCGCGCAAGGCCCGCGTGTCAAGGGTGGCTTGTGGCGGCTGCTCGGTGGCATGTGTTTCTTGTGCTAGCCTCGGTGCCTGGTACTTTGGCATTTCTTGTGACCTTCGTGAGAGCCCATGTTTGCCGGCCGACTCTGCCGGATGCTGTAAGCATGTCTAGTTGGCCTGCGTGCTCCCCCCCCATCCCCCATGGTTTGCTTCTTACACCGACAGCAGTCAAATGCAGCACCCCAGCGTGCCATTGTAGTGAATGAGGGAACTCGTCCTGCTGCAGCCTGGTGCCCGGGGGGGGGGGGGGGAGATGGGGGGGATGAGATCTGGCCTTTTCTGGGGCCAGAAGTTTGCCCCCCACACACATTCCTGGGCAGGGTCAGAGACTTGTCCTCTTCTCTTAGGGGAGTTCTCAGTGAAGGGAGGGGCCCCGCGATGCCCCCCCCCCCCGTGCCCTTGGCACGTCGAGGTCCGCGTGGGGCCGCTCCTGACCGCCCCCTTCCCGCAGGCCGCACCAGCTTCTACGAGGAGTACGGCGTCATCCGGGACACCCTGCAGAACCACCTGACGGAGATGCTCACGCTCGTGGCCATGGAGCTGCCCGGCAACATCAGCAGCTCGGCCGCCGTGCTGGAGCACAAGCTGCAGGCCTTCCGCGCCCTGCGGGGCCTGCAGCGGGGCAGCGCCGTGCTGGGCCAGTACCAGGCCTACCGCGGGCAGGTGCGCCGCGAGCTGCAGAAGCCGGGCGGCTTCCACAGCCTGACGCCGACCTTCGCAGGTGGGCAGCGGGGCCGGAGGGCGCTCGGGGCGCGGCGGCCTTCCTCTCCACCCCTGGCGTCCCGCCAGCCTCGAGCGGAGGGCCATCTGCCGGGCTCTCTGGGCTAAGGGTGTCCTGGCCGCAGTCTGTTCACATCCGCCTCTGTTGGGGCCGGGCTCCGAAGGTCCCCGAGGGCTGACAGGTGCTGCCCTCCCTCGTCCGGCTCCCTGATGCGAACCTCTGCCGGAGCCCAGCCGGAGGCACCTCCTGCAGCCCCACGCGGGCAGCCAGGCCCCCCAGAACCCAGCCGGAGGCACCTCCTGCAGCCCCACACGGGGCAGCCAGGCCCCCCAGAACCCAGCCGGAGGCACCTCCTGCAGCCCCACACGGGGCAGCCAGGCCCCCCAGAACCCAGCCGGAGGCACCTCCTGCAGCCCCACACGGGGCAGCCAGGCCCCCCAGAACCACGGCTCCGGCACTCAGTGCTTGGGGGAGGGCCCTGCTCCCACAGGCAGTGAGGAGTATCGATAGAGCAGCTGGCGTCACAGAGCTGGTACAAGATGCTGGGCACCCTGCCTCCATCTCCATCACACACACACACACACACACACACACACACAGCCGCCAATGACGCTTCCCTGCGCTGTGGGACGTGGTGGCCTGGAGTTGGGGCGTGGAGTGTGTCAGGGCTCTTCTTGTCAGGACACACCGACCACAGGCACACGCACCCCTTCCTGGACACGTGTACATGTATCCCTGCCCAGACACGTGCACACACGTCCCTGCCCAGACACATGTGCACACACGTCCCTGCCCACACACGTGCACACACGTCCCTGCCCACACACACGTGCACACGTCCCTGCCTGTGCACACATGCCTGCCCAGACACAAGCACACACACCCCTGCCGTGACACATGCACACACGCCCCTGTCTGGACACGCGTGCACACACGCCCCTGTCTGGACACGCGTGCACACGTGTCCTTGCGCATCCTGGCTCTGCATGCGCCGTGCTGCAGGGGCGCCCCGAGTGCCCTGCAGACACGGGCAGGAAGTGCTTTCCCGGAGGCCCCTGGCCCCAGGTGTCAGGTTCCCCACTCCGGTTCCCAGGAGAGGGCTGGGGGGCTGCGAGGCGGGGTGGGGGGCTGGGGGGCCGCCCTCACCCTCCGCTCTCGCCCTCAGGGGTCCTGGTCCACGTGGACAATCTGCGCTGGGAGGGCGTGCCTTTCATCCTGACGTCGGGCAAGGCCCTGGACGAGCGCGTGGGCTACGTGCGCGTCGTGTTCAAGAACCGGGCCTACTGCGCCCAGAGCGAGGGCCGCTGGGCCCCCGCGCAGAGCCGCTGCCTGCCCCGCCAGGTCGTCTTCTACATCGGACACGGCGAGCTGGGCCACCCCGCCATCCTGGTCAGCCGGAACCTGTTCAGGCCCGCCCTGCCCCCGCAGAGCTGGGAGGAGGTGGAGGCCCGGCCCGGGCTCCGCCTGTTCGGCCGCCCCCTGTCCGACTACCACGCCTTCCGCCCCGTGCGTGAGCGGGACGCCTACTCCATCCTGCTGTCCCACATCTTCCACTGCCGGAAGGAGTCCTTCGTCACCACCGAGAACCTGCTGGCCTCCTGGGTCTTCTGGACCCCCCTGCTGGACGGCGTGGCCCGCGACGTCCCGCGCGTCTACCCCGGGGGCTCCGAGAACGGCCACCTGCTGGACTTCGAGTTCAGTGGCGGCCAGCTGGCCTTCACCCAGCCGCCGCCCGAGCAGCTGGTGCCCGGGCCGGGCCCCCCCCCGAGGCCCAGCGACTTCCAGGCCCTCGGGGCCCAGTACCGAGAAAGCCCGCTCGTCTCCGCCTGGCCCGAGGAGCTCATCGCCAGGCTGGCGGGCGACATCGAGGCGGCCGCCCTGCAGGCCGTGCGGCGCGCCGGCCAGTTCCACCTGGCGCTGTCGGGCGGCTCCAGCCCCGTCGCCCTGTTCCGGCACCTGGCCACCGGGCACTTCGGCTTCCCCTGGGCCCACACGCACCTGTGGCTGGTGGACGAGCGCTGCGTGCCCCTCTCGGACCCCGACTCCAACTTCCAGGGCCTGCAGGCGCACCTGCTGCGGCACATCCGGGTCCCGTACTACAACATCCACCCCATGCCCGTGCACCTGCACCAGCGGCTGTGCGCCGAGGAGGACCAGGGCGCCCAGGCCTACGCCCGCGACATCGCCGCCCTGGTGGCCAACAGCAGCTTCGACCTGGTGCTGCTGGGCATGGGCGTCGACGGGCACACGGCCTCGCTCTTCCCGCAGTCGCCCGCGGGCCTGGACGGCGAGCAGCTGGTGGTGCTGACCCGGAGCCCCTCCCGGCCGCACCGGCGCATGAGCCTCAGCCTGCCCCTCATCAACCGCGCCAAGAGGGTGGCCGTCCTGGTCATGGGCAGGACGAAGCGGGAGATCGCCACGCTGGTGAGCCGCGTGGGCCACCAGCCCAAGAAGTGGCCCATCTCGGGCGTGCTGCCCCGCGCCGGCCAGCTGGTTTGGTACATGGACTACGAGGCCCTTCTGGGATGAGGGGGGCGGGGGGCACCGCTGCCCTTGGCTCCACCTAGACTTGCCTTCATCTGCCACCTTCCTCTGCGTTCTGCCTCTCCTCGCCCGACGTGTCCCGGAGAGGGGGCGACGGGGCTCCGTCCCAGCCCCTTAGGGAGCCGTCCTGTGGGGTGACGGGGCCAGGTCAGAAGAGGAGCCTCCGCCACAAAACCTGCAGCAGCTCCATGTTGGCACCAAGCAGCGCGGGAGAAGCTAGTCCCCGAGAGGGGATGAGGCCCGGTGTCAGGTGCCGCCTGCCGCCTCTGTGGCCTCCTGTGTGGCCCGGTGTCAGGTGACTCTGCCCCCTCTGTGTCCTCCTGTGTGGCCTGGTGTCAGGTGACTCTGCCCCCTCTGTGTCCTCCTGTGTGGCCTGGTGTCAGGTGACTCTGCCCCCTCTGTGTCCTCCTGTGTGGCCTGGTGTCAGGTGACTCTGCCCCCTCTGTGTCCTCCTGTGTGGCCTGGTGTCAGGTGACTCTGCCTCCTCTGTGTTCTCTTGTGTGGCCTGGTATCAGGTGACTCTGCCCCCTCTGTGTCCTCCTGTGTGGCCTGGTGTCAGGTGACTCTGCCCCCTCTGTGTCCTCCTGTGTGGCCTGGTGTCAGGTGACTCTGCCCCCTCTGTGTCCTCCTGTGTGGCCTGGTGTCAGGTGACTCTGCCCCCTCTGTGTCCTCCTGTGTGGCCTGGTGTCAGGTGACTCTGCCCCCTCTGTGTCCTCCTGTGTGGCCTGGTGTCAGGTGACTCTGCCTCCTGTGTGTCCTCCTGTGTGGCCTGGTGTCAGGTGACTCTGCCCCCTCTGTGTCCTCCTGTGTGGCCTGGTGTCAGGTGACTCTGCCCCCCTCTGTGGCCTCACTGTGCAGCTCCTCAAGTTAGCTGGCCGCCTGTTCCTTGCACACGGCTTCCCCCTGCCACATTCAGGTCCTGCGCTCTGGCCCCCAGGGCCTCCCTTTCTTTCCGGTCACTCAGCCTCTCCCTTCCTAGAGTGCGGAGGGAGAGTGAACATTGCTTAGCAACCACAGCTGGGATGGCACAAGGATCCCAGAGATCAAGAGGCGAGGGCTGGGGGTATGGCCTAGTGGTAAGAGCGCTTGTCTCGTATACATGAAGCCCTGGGTTCGATTCCCCAGCACCACATATATAGAAACGGCCAGAAGTGGCGCTGTGGCTCAAGTGGCATAGTGCTAGCCTTGAGCAAAGAGAAGCCAGGGACAGTGCTCAGGCCCTGAGTTCAAGACCAGGACTGGCAAACAACAACAAAGAGGTGGGGGCCCCCTTCCTCCACTGAGAACTTCTCTCCCTGGGGAGGTAAGGGGGAGGGGGCTAGCTCCCCACCTTCCTCAGGGGAACCCCGTTCCTCTCTCCCACAGGCCTCCCTTAATGGAGACCCAGGGCCGTTGCAGGGGTCTCTGATTTCAGAGGCCATTAACATTCTGGGCCTTGTGGTGGGGGGAGGTGTGAAGGTAACGGGGTGTGCCTGTAGCCGGACCTCACTACCTCTCAGCCCGGTGACCTCTGACCCTGCGGAGACCCTGGAGAAGTGAAGAAACGGCCCCACCCCCGCCCAAGCTGCACAGCCCGGGCCCTGTGTTCTGGAGCAGCTGTAAGACAACATCTGTTCTTCAGACACTTTCCTCAGAAAGCCAACAACCAAAAAGCAAACCTCCCGCACGCGTTTCGTTTTCATGTCAGCTTCCTGCTTCGAAGGACTCGGGAAAGTTGGGGTGGGCTGCGGTCTCCCCTCTTTAGTCCGGGCTGTGTCAGGCAGCAGTCCGCATTGTCGTCCACACTACGGATTGGGAAGAATTCTTTCCTCAGGTGTAAGGCGCTCTTGCTAAAGTTCCGCTCGTTCCACTTCCAAACGCCCGGCTCGGCAGAGCGTTCCTGTACCAAGAGTGCCCTTTCCTGGCCCCACACGGTGGCTGCAGTGGAAGTTCCGCGTCTGGCCACACGGGGGCACCCCCCCCACCACCGAGGTCCCATCCTGGCAGGACCCCCCTTTCCTGGAGTTTCTTATCTGTTCCCCCAGTCGTTGGCCCCAGGCCTCCCCCTCCTGTTCTCTGGGGACTCACCCCTGCAGCTGTGACACCGAGCGGGCCCTCCACGCAGCCCAGGATCACCAGGAGAGAGGGCGAGCCTCGTCACCGCTCTGAATCACAGTGAATCACCGCCCAGCCTGTGCCTAGAATGTTCTGTTCTTGCCCGGAGGAGTGACTCACTCCAGAATGTGCCCTTGGACCGCGGGGCGAGTGCACCCGAGGGGGGGGGGGGGGCGCCAGGCTACCAAAGGGTTTCCTTTCTAGAAAACCACCTCGGAAAAGGCCGGTAGGAGGCCTGGCCAGCGTTTCCCTCTCTCCCTGCAGCTGGGAAGGACAGGAGGGCCGGGTGAAACCACGTGGGGTGCGGGGGGTGCTCTTCAGAGCAAAAAGCCACAGCTGGGTGTCGAACCGGTGCTCCCAAGGAATAGGTACTCTTAGGGCGTAAGAGTAAATTCTGTATTTTTTTCTCTAAAAATGCTACTTCCAATCCTCTAAATTGCGTAGCTAGGGAGTTTGCAAAGTTCCGCCCTCCTGTAACTTTCTCATCGGTTGGGGCTCGAGGACAGAGGCCGGGGAGTGGGGGTGGCTGGAAGGCCAGCCCCTGCAGGGAGGTGTGGAGCGGCGTAGCCTTCTCTTCTAGAAGCTTCCACCCTGGACCCTTCCGGGGGGGAGCAAGGGCTGGGCGGCTGTGGCTTAAGTGAGGCTCAGGTGCGGGTACTGTCACCAGCCCTGTGCGGGGTGCGGGGTGGGAGCCCCGGCCCCCGCGGATCTGGGCACAGGCTCAGGTTAAGGAGCTGCTGCCCGGTCCGGCCCGCCTGAGCAGTGAGCACAGCCCAGAGGGGTCACATTCGGAGCTGGGTTCCCAGGAGCCCCCAGGCTGCTTGAGGGCTTCATCCCCAGCACCCCGGAAGGCCCCTCCTTGGGGTCCCCCGCCAGCCAGCACCCCCAGACAGAACATTGCTATTTGTGGTGTGGAAAGAAAGAATGGAGGGACTTTCTGGGTTCTTGCAATCTAACTCTGTTTCCAATCTGGTGGCGAATGTTTCTAACGGCGGCGGAAGTCCTGCCAGCGCCCCGGTTTTCCCCGGATGCTGATGTGCACAAAGGGCCTTGCCGGGCCCCCTCCCCCCCGCTCCTGGGGCATCAGCGGAGCAATCAAGGCGACCTAGTTTGGGATTTGTGTTTCAGAGTGGCCCCTCGGGGGTGTGGCCCTGCGCCCTCCGCTTGTCCCCTTCCCTCCTTTCCTTGATTTCTGTTTTGAAGTGTGTGTGTGCGCGTGCGCGTGTGCGTGTGTACATCCGAGTCCTGGCGCTCTCCCTTAGCTCTTTCATCATTGAGCCACAGCTCCACTTCCAGCTTTCGGGTGGTTCATTGGTGAGAAGAGTCTCAAGGACTTTCCTGCCTGGGCTGGCTTCGAACTGCCATCCTCAGATGCCAGCCTCCCGCGTAGTGAGGATTACAGTACTGAGCCCCTGGTGCTGAGCTCCTAAAGAGCAGCAACACAAACACCAGTCATGCCTTCCTGTTAGGAATTCACCAGTGGATTCGTCTGTCCGTGGATTAGGTCCGAGCCCTCAGGATCCAGGCACTTCCCCGCCTGGACGGGACTGTAGGGGCTAAAAAATGTACCCGGCTTTCAGGGAGAAACTCCCGTTTCTTTATGGAAACTTAGAGCCAGGGTGATGAGACACATGAAGAACGAATGCCTTTTTAAACCTTTCCAACGTTTTTTAAAACGCTCTCTCTTTGTATGTCAAATGTCACATCTATTTTGTAAACAATAAAGTGGCTTTGCGGAAGCGCGTGCCCAGGTCTGTGTTGGGGGGTGTGTGGCGGGCGGTGGCCTTGGAGGGGCGGGGGACAGGGTCGCGGCACGCTGGACAGTGCGGGTGTATCCGGGAGGCAGCTGTGGTCCGGCCCGCGCCTAGATCCCAAGCCACCTGAGAGGATCCCCGATGGCTCCTCAGCCCCCTGAGTAGGGGAAGAGCTCGCCCCAAAAGGAACATGTAGGGGTACAGCTCCAGACAGAGACCACAGAGCGGTGGGGCTGGGTGCCTACTCCCCGAGCCCTCGGGGGCGGCGGGGAAGAGGCACGCGGTGATCGTGGGGAGAGCTGGGGCCGCGGTGCATCCTGGGTCATCCCCCCTGGCTGGGCGGCCCCAGGAAGGGAGCCGCTCCTTCAAGCTGGGTGGCGGCAGCATCGGCATCGGTGACTTGCTGGGGTTCCGCCGTCCTCAGAGACGTGACAAGGTGGGCTCGGAGCCTCCCCCCACGGCTGGGGTCCCCTCTGCCTTGGGGGAGCCTGAATGTGCATTCTGGAAGGTTCTGACGGAAGGCTTCGTGTCCGGCTCGGGCTGGGCCGTCAGGGTGGCCGGTCCCAGGGGCTCCAGGGACTCAGACCTGAGGGGGAGGCAGCCTGGAGCTGTGAGCAGCTTCTTGATCCCTGACCTTCCTCGTGGAGGAGGGCAGGGCCCCCAGGATCTCCAAGAGCCCCAGGATACAGGGGCCAGGGGGCCCCAGAGCCCCTTCCAACGTGGCTGCAGGCCTCTCACTGTCACAGGTGCTTAAGCGAGTTAACACCTCTGTGCCTCATCGTGGAGACCGCTAGCAGCTTTGTCAGTCTCTGGGAAAGGCCCCAAGAGAAGGGGGCCTGAGGAGGCCACTCACCAGTGCCTTCTCTTGTCCCAGGTCAGGAGTCTATTGGGCCAGAGGGTAACAAACTCCTCTACAGCTTGCTTTTCTTATGGCTCAAATGGAACCATCTCCTTCAGGAACTGCAGATCTTGACAAACATGGCCTGATGAAAGGAGAGGAGAAGAAGAGCTGTGGAAACAACACTGGAGACGCTGGTAGAAATAGCTGACCTGGAAGGCTGTCTCCAGCCCGGGGGTCAGCAGGCCTGGCCGGCTGACCCAATCAGAGAGCGAGGCTGGGCTCTCCCTTCCCTTCTCGGCTTTCACTCACCTGCCTGAGACAAGGCCGCAGACAGCCTGAGGCTTACTGGGTGCTGTGCCTGAGTGTTCACCACCATTTGTTGAATTATCCAGGATTCCTTTGGTTGCAAGAGACAGATAAAGTAGGTTTCCACCCCCCCATCCCCCCACCCCCGGTCCTGGGCCTTGGACTCAGGGCCTGGGCACTGTCCCCGAGCTTTTTTGCTCAAGGCTAACACTCTGCCACTTGAGCCACAGCGCCACTTCCGGCTTTTTCTGTTTATGTGGTGCCAAGGAATCGAACCCAGGGCTTCGTGCATGCTGGAAGCACTCTACCACTAAGCCACATTCCCAGCCCCGAGGTTGTTTTTTTGGGGTATTTCCCTGGCTCCTCTGTGTGGAGAGGCCAGGGCTGGAGCCAAGATGGCCCTGGCAAGGCTGGGTTGAGGAAATGAGGCCACAACTTTGAGTTCAGGTCTTTACACCAGAGTCGCCAGATTTTGCCAATGCATCTTGAGGGTGCCCAGTTAAAATATACATTGCAGATAAAGAAGAACTCAAATGTGACTGTGAGTCCCAGGCAAGCTTTGGAACTCGCTTACACTAGGACATCTTTGTGGGCTCCTTGCTGAGAGCTGGTTGCTGTTTATTGGAAGTCAGATGTCCCCCGGGCCCTGTATCTCCTTTGGCAATCCTCCTGCTGTCCGTGGACTGTCTTCTCCCGGAAGGAAAGATGGTCGGGAACGGCTTCCAACATCTCCATGGCCCAAGACGCCAGAGGAAGAGGGGGCGGCGGCGCCACGGCTCTGCCCGCGTGGGGTGTCCTGGAGGACGCCGCGGGCCCAGCGGGTCACCACGCTGACAGCAGCCTTGTCGCTTCCTCCAGCGAGGCCAGATTCAGAAGCCATCGCTGGAAGGGGCTGGGGTCGGAGTGGGGCTCGTGCTGGGCCTGGACCGACTGTATCCGCCGCATGGGCTGACGGGAAAGCACCTGAGGGCCATGCCTTTGCTAAATGTCTCCCAGTCCGCACGAGTGAGAGCAGGCTGGTTGATAAAATACAGAAAGGCGGTTGCTATTCTGTGTTCCAAGAAAAGAAAGCTTTTCTTTTTCTTTGTTAGTGCCAGTACTGGGACTTGAACTCAGGGCCTAGGTACTATCCCTTAGATTCACCACCCTAGGCTGGTGCTCTACCACTTGAACCACAGCTCCATGTGTAGCTTTGTGGTGGTTAAGTGGGGGTAAGTGTCTCACAGACGTTCCTGCTTTGGCTATCATGATAGTGCCTAGATCATGATCTGCCTATGGGGGGGGGCTTCCTGCCATGGCTGGGGTGACAGGCATGCACCCCTGCACCTCACTTCTTCCCATTGAGATGGGGTCCTGTGAACTCCCTGGCCAGCTTTCTTTCCCTGGGTCTTCTCAGCACTTTGCGCCCCGCCTGGAGGATTCTGGGAGCGAGGACCCGGGCCCACTGCACTGGCCTGTGGGGGACACCCGGGAGGAGGGGACACCTTCTGAGTTCATGAGTTGCACTCTGGAGTCACAAGGATCTGAGTTCAAATCCCAGCCCTGCTGCTTGGGGTGAGTGATCCGGGGGAATTTCCCTGCTGGGCGCTCTGCTTTTCCCTCCGTGAGCCGGGCCAGTCAGCCCTGCTTTCCAGATCCCGCCCTCGGCTCAGGCCGGGGCACCTTGGGGCTCTGGGTGCTTCTATTGGGGGGGATGGTGAGGGGGAAGGGTCTCCATCAAGCTGGGGAGGGGGCTTGATTTAAGAGTTCAGAGTCGGGCGCCAGTGGCTCACACCTGTAACCCCAACTATTTAGGAGGCTGGGATCTGAGGATGCCAGTTCAAAGCCAGCTTGGGTAGACAAATCTGAGACTCTTCTCGCCGCTTAACCAGCAAAAAGCCAAAAGCAGAGCTGTGGCTCAAGTGATAGAGCACTAGCCTTGAGTGTAAAAGCTTAAGCGAGACTACGAGGCTATAAATTCAAGCCCAGTACTGCCATGTGCCCATACACGTGCATACACGCGCGTACACACACACACACACCAGGGGTCAGTAAGTGCTATGGGCTACTTTCATACCGCCCTACATGAAGCTATGAAGTAGCTACTGGGTGCTGGCCACGAGCTATGCTTGGTGCTCAGATCAACCCGGAAGCAAGGCAGAGGAGGACCTGCGTGGGGCTCCCGGCTGGCGCTCTGCTGTGGACGTGGACCAGCTCTGCCCCCCGGGGCTGGGCTCACTGTCTTCAGGCTGCTGGACTCGGTTGGAGTGACCTCTGGGTCCCGGCAGCCCAGGTGGGGCTAACTTCCCAGGGTTCCTAGACACAGGGGATCTCTCTGGAAAGATGGAAGCCCTTTGAAAGCTCAGAGCTGCCTCAGAGTGCTCTGTTCACTGTGGAGGTGGCCGGCCCCAGGCCTGCCCAGCCTGGCCTTCCGCACCAGCATTGCCTAGGTGGCCATTCCCGGCCACAGTGGCATCCCCCCCCCCCCCCCCCCGCTACCAGAGCTTCTAATAAAGGCACAGCTTCTCTGAGGTCCTTTGCCGTGGCTCCTATGGGCTCTTGAGCTGCTCAGAGCCCGGGGGGTGGGTCTTCCCAATTGGGGTCCCAGAAGGCCCCTGTACCCCATCATGGAGTTGGGCACAGAGGCTGGGCAAGGCCCAGGCCGGGGAGCCCAGCTTGGCATGCCCGAGCTGGCCCTGGCTCTGGGCCCTGGTCCCAGGGGCTCCCAGGAGTGTCCTGCAGCCCCGGATGGAGGTCAGCCACGCCTGCCCAGTACCAGTGCCTGGTGGTCCCGGTGGGAGTGAAACCCAGGGGCCAGAGCAGCTTGGGTCCCATTGCCATTATTTCCTGAAAGGTTCTAGAATGCCAAGCAAACCCACCCTCTGAGCAGGAAAAAACCAGATGTCAGCATCTCTCCTGAGCCTGCCCAAGGAGATGAGGCCCAGACATCCCTCCTCCTCCTCCTCCTCCTCCTCCTCCTCCTCCTCCTCCTCCTCCTCCTCCTCCTCCTCCTCCTCCTCCTCCTCCTCCTCCCTCTCCCTCTCCTCCCCTCCCCCTCCTCTTTCTCTCTGTCCTTGCTGCCAACAGGGTCAGCCACCACCCGACCACACCACAGACCTTCGGCCCAGGAAGCAGCTTCTCAGCTGGCACCTGAAATATTGACTGGGGTGCTTTCTTTCACTGGAAGGGAGTGGCCTCGCTCCACTCCAAGTCTCTGCCTCCCCGGCTCCTGGGATCTTGGGTAGACTCGGTGGGTGCTGAGCTCAAGGGAGGAAACACACAGGGAAAGAAACATCGGAATAGGAATAGGCTGTTTGCGTCATCCGAAGGTGCCTACCCACGGAAGACTTCTTTGTGACAAAGGGAACACAATGACTGGGTACTAGAAAAGTCTGGCAGGCCTCACTTACTGAAGTGATGGGCGTTCTGAGGGTGAAGACCCGCAGCGATTTTCCTGCTGAGTGGAACCCAAGCCTGAGGAGAGATGATGCAAATCCAGGTGAGGCCCTGCACGGAATGACTGACGGGCAGTCTTCTAAAGGTTTGCTCCCGTGGTATTAGCCCCATAGCCCACCTCTGGGGCCCACATGGGGGTGCTAATGAGGGCCCCAGGGGGTCCTGAACTTCAGCATCAAGGGTGCTCTCCAACTAATCACTCAAAAGCCGGAAGTGGCGCTGTGGTTCAAAGTGGTAGAGCGCTAGCCTTGCACAAAAGAGCTCAAGGATGGCGCCCAGGACCCGAGTTCAAGCCCCACAAAACAGGCCTCCTTCTTGAGATCAGGAAACTCGTTTGAAGCCAGCCCGGGTCATCTCCAATGAGCCAGCAGAAAGCCAGAAGTAGAGCTGGGGCTCAAGTGACAGGATCTACACCGAGCAAAAAAGCCAACTTGAGGTACAAGGCCCTGAGCTCAAGCCCTGGTAACTGCTCTCGCTCTCGCTCTCGCTCTCGCTCTCTCGCTCTCGCTCTCGCTCTCGCTCTCTCGCTCTCGCTCGCTCTCTCACTTTCCCAGACTCCTAGGGGGCTGAACCCTGGAAGGAGATGGCTTCCCAGTGTGTTCCTGAGTTTGCGTGGAGTCAGTAGCACCGAGAGAGTTTTACAAACATTTCTGTTTCCAGTCTTGGAATTCGATACTAAAGCCCTGAGCCTTGAGCGAGCCATTTAGTTCTGCATGCCTCAGTTTCTCTATTTGTCCATCATGAGCATCTCTGAGTGCTCCCCCCCCCCCACCCCTGGGTGCTGGCATCAGATAACTCTGAGATTCGGGGGCTGCGTAGCCTGGGTTCCAGTAGGGCAGGGGGACACGCCAGCCCCTCCTGCCCGCCGCTGGGAAGGAGGCCTGTAAAGTAACTTCTAGAATGTGAGAACACGCAGTTCTTTCCACACAAGGAGAAGGGGAGCGCAGGTCACTGCTGGGGTGTAGGGGGGTGCAGGGACACGCTGGCCCTGCCTTTGAGGTCCTGGGTGAACTGTAACCAGGGCTGGCCCGCACGCTGCCTGCCCGGCGGGGCTGATGTAATGAGGGCAGAGACCATGGCATGCGGTGCGGGAGTGAGAGGAGGGGATGGCGTGGGGGAGGGGATGGCGTGGGGGAGGGGATGGTGTGGGGGAGGGGATGGCGTGGGGGAGGGGATGGCGTGGGGGAGGGGATGGAGTGGAGGGAGGGATGGCATGGAGGGGGGATGGCGTGGGGAGGGGATGGAGTGGAGGGAGGGATGGTGTGGGGGAGGGGATGGTGTGGGGGCGGGGATGGCATGGAGGGGGGATGGCGTGGGGGAGGGGATGGCATGGAGGGGGGATGGCGTGGGGGAGGGGATGGAGTGGAGGGAGGGATGCGTGGAGGGGGGTGCGGTGGGGGAGGGGATGGCGTGGGGGAGGGGATGGCGTGGGGGAGGGGATGGCGTGGAGGGGGGATGCGTGGAGGGAGGTATTGAGTGGGGGAGGGGATTGCGTGGGGGGATGGCGTGGAGGGGGGATGGAGGGGGGAGGGGATGGCGTAGAGGGGGCGACGGTGTGGAGGGGGGTGGCGTGGAGGGGGGGTATCGAGTGGGGGAGGGGATGGCATGGGGGGGATGGCATGGAGGGGTGTGGCGTGGGGGAGGGGATGGCGTGGAGGGGGGATGGTGTGGGGGAGGGGCTGGCTGGAGGAGAGCATGGCGTGTCTGAGTCTATCTCCGGGACCACCAGTAGGATCACCAGTGGGGCTGCCTGGCATGGCCTTTTCCAGGATTTCATTGCTGCCCTCTGTGGCCTGTCCTGGGCCCCCAGGTCCTGCCATCCTAGCTGCTGGGGAGTGCGGTGGGAGGACCCCCTTCCAGTCGCGCGGGACGGGCTGGGAGACTCATCTCCAAATCACCACTGAAGAGCTGGAAGGGCTCTGTGGCTCATGTGGTGGAACAGCAACCGTAAGCACAAAGGCCCAGGGATAATACCCGGGCCCTGGGTTCAAGCCCCAGCACTGGCACAAAACCAACAAACAAATCAAAGAAACACAAAGGCCCTCTGGCACGCACCTTCCTCCTTGCCACCCCGCACAGCCACTCCTTGGGGTGGAGTCTCCTCCCTTCCTCACCGTGTGGCCGGGCAGGGCCCAGGCTTGCTCAGGTCTCCTGCTTGCTTATTGTTCTTCTGGGCCCTGGGAAGGCGGCCCTTGGCTCTGCCATGGGGCTCAGGTGGGTCCCTGGCACTCTGGGATCACAGCCATTCTAACATGGGCAGCTCAGGCTTTGGAATGTCTCTGGGTTCAAGTGCAAGCTCTGCCCCTTCCTGGCTACTCAATCACCTTAATGTCCCAGGTTCTCATCATGAAATGGAGACATTCCCAGCCCCGTGTGAGCACAGTGGCTTGCGTGTGAATGCATGGCTGAGACACAGAGCAGAGCCCTTGGCACATCAGCAAATGTAAGCTTTGCAAAGTGTGGCTGGGCACTGGATCATAGTTCAAAGCCAGCCTGGGTAGGAAAGCCCACGAGACTCTTAAATCCAATGAACCAGCAAAACATTGGAAACAGAGATATGGCTCAAGGGGGTAGAGCACCAGTTTATATCCAAAAAGCTAAGGACAGTTCCCAAGCCCTGAGTTCAAGCACCAGTACTGGCACATGTGTGCATGTGTGTGCACGCACGCTCACTCGCTCACACACACAGACACACAGAAGTTACATTCATCCAATGAATTTGGGACCCTTAATTCTTTCTTCCTCCACCCATATCTCCCGTGGAGGCAAAGACTGAGGGCACGCCCCAGGAAAAAGAGATCCCTTCCACCAAACGCCATCACCAAGTTCCCATCCAGAATGTTCTAGGCTCTGTGTAAAGGATGGCAGGACGAATGCTTTGTGCTCTTTCACAAGGCAGAATGGGAGTTATTTAGTCTCATTCTCCAAATTCAGTCCTGCTGAGTTTGGGACAAGCACCGGGAAGCTCCCTGCACAGAGCCGGCGCATGTCAACAGATGCTTTCTGGACTAATGATGCCGCTGGGTCCGGGGTAAGATGTGGGTGGAGCCCCGAGGCTGGACCTGGGGCTCTGGACCAAGCATAGCAAACCCTCCTGTGGTGGGCTGTGGTAGGGGGAACGAGCCTCTGAGTATTGGAGGTGAATGGCCTGTTACTTGGGACAGAACAGCGACCTTTCTAGATTCTTTATATAGTGTCTTAACGTTCTGAACCAAAACTAGGTTATTTTCTTCCAACCCCCTAGAGACCACAGAGCAAACATATGTACAACGATCCTTTATTCTCCCCATTTTGTCTGAAATGACCCCATTTATGGCTTGTCAACAGTCTGTCACTGAGATGGCAATTCTTTAAGGCCAGAACCTTGGTCTGTTTGTTTACTACGTTCCAGTATGCAGAACTGCACAATACATACTCCTCAAGCTCCTTAGTACTTAATGGAAACCAAAGGCATAAGTGCTTTAAGAGGGCTTTCCCTCCTCCACTTCCTCTTCCTCTTCCTCCTCCTTCTTTTTCTTCTTCCTTTTTGTTTTAGTTGTTTTTCAGATAGGATCTCAAGTTTTCCCCCAGGGCATCCCCAAACTATGAGCCTCTTTTCTATGCCTCCCTCAGCTAGGATCACAGGCATGAACCACCATGTCGAGTCTCTGGTTGAGATGGGGTCCTGCAAACCCCCCACCCCCCCCAGGCTGGTCTCAAACTGTTACCTTCCAGGCAGCCACCTCTGTAGTAGCTGGGATTACAGTTGTGTATTATTTTAAAAGAATTTTATTATACTATTCAAGATGTTGTCCCATAGTGAAAATATCTTGAATGACTAATGAAAATGTCTACTAAAGGCCTAAGATAGGCACCACGATCATAACTTGCTCATTATTCTGTCACTGGAAATGTTTTTAAAGAACTTTGTAGTTACTTTCACAAGATTATCTCTCTATAAATTTCTTCTTAAAGCCATAGAAACTCTTTCCAAGCCTGGTAACTACCCAAGTCTCAGGTCAAAAGCCACCCAATCTCATTTACGGTTAACAATGTCCGATTGAGCTGTACTGCAATCTCACACATGGCCAGCAGGAGTCACTGTCTCATAACATGTGATCCAGTGTAAACCATACCATTCAAATCTACAAAATGAATCGGCACTCGAATTTATGACTACTAGGAAATCGAAAGCTGTAAGAGAAGAGTTTCTCTACTTCAGTCTTACTTCGTGAGGTAGATACATCTTATGCTAGAGATGTATAATGGACTTATATCGTATTAATGTGCTCCCATATTCCTTCCTTTCTTTATTGTGGAACTTGTCGTAACTCCTCAGAACCCTCTGATTTCATTCTAACACACAATGCCCTGAACATTTTGTGTTCAATTACTGTTGTATCGAATGATCGTCAACCTTTCCTCATCCAAACCTTGGGAAACATGCAGAACAATTCTATAGATAAAGAAATGGAGTCTCTATAGGCTAAGTACCTTTTTTTTTTTTTTTTTTTAAAGATTTGGGAACCAGTGTGGCTCATGACTACAATCCAAGCTACTCAAGAAGTTGAGATCTGGGGCTGGGCATATGGTCTAGTGGCAAGAGTGCTTGATTCCTCAGCACCACATATATAGAAAAGGCCAGAAGTGGCGCTGTGGCTCAAGTGGCAGAGTGCTAGCCTTGAGCAAAAAGAAGCCAGGGACAGTGCTCAGGCCCTGAGTTTAAGGCCCAGGACTGGCCCCCCCCCAAAAAAATTGAGATCTAAAGATCATGGTTCAAAGCCAAAACAGGCAGGAAAGTCCAGGAGTCTCTTACCTCCAATAAACTATTCAGAAAAGGCCAGAAGTGGTGCTGTGGTTCAAGTGGTAGAGTGCTAGCCTTGAGCAGAAAGAGGCTCAGGGACAGTGCTCAGGCCCTGAGTTCAAGCCCCAGGACCAGCAAAAAAGTAAAAAAGATTACACAGCATGGGAATGGCAGACTTGGTGTTTGTATTATGCTTATCTAGTTCCAAATTCTCTAATCATTCACTCCCACGAGCAAACATGTCTCAGGAAAGAAGTGAGCCCCTAATCCTGTGAGGGCGGCAGAATTCTGCCCTAAGGGTCACATCGTATCCAAGATGTCTATTCTAGATAAGAAGAAAAGGAGTTTATGTTAATAGGCTCCCTAATCATTTATTCTTATCATTTTTTGTGAGTCAAATTAAGGAAGTGAGTAAATACGATCGACTGCATCACTGCAGAAGAAGAGGGTAGAGTAGGGATGGGTATCTGGGAGCCCAGAGCCACTGCCCTCCTAGTCACCCTTGTGGGCCCTTGTGGGCCGCACAGCCTTGGTTTCAGAGCTGAGTCAGGCTTCCAGTGTTTACCCGCTGATGTTAAAACAGTGTTTATCAGCTGACGTTACACTACTGTAAGATTATGTATCTTTTTTAACAAACAATAGTATCAGCAGTGATATGAGTTTATGCCTAATGTGGCCTTCAGGATTGATTGCCCAACTGTCGTGTGAGCCATAGCTGTCACTGCTGGGGTGTCAGCTCCCCAACAGCCAGCCCACATGCCTGGGGCTCTGGAGAAGGGGACATCTCACGTCCTATAGATGCCTCTGGAAATTGGGGCCAGCAGGACTTAGAGACCGGACTAGATCAGGACTGAGAGTTCAAGATGAATGTTGAAGGTGCTGGAGGAGTCAGCGTCTTTTAATTGGGAACTGTCTCTGTCAGGGCCCTCCTATCAAAGGTGGGGTCTTGAACCCCAAGTGAACAGTTCCTACCCACTCTAATCATGACCTGTGCTTGCTCTGCCCTGAAACAACCCACATGTCACCCAATACCGTAACTGCTCTCTAATTGCCAAAGGCCCAGAGGAAGTCAGAGTTCAGAGCAGCCCTGGCTTGCCAGCGAGGCTGCCCTTTGGGTCTCGAATGTCACAGGGGAGGTCGGCCTGCACTCAGGTCTGTGTCCTGAGTGTCCACAGCTGTCCCGGAAGCATCTGCCTTATCCTGGATTGAGAACGAAAGGCAAGCACTGTGCGGTACAGCGATGTGAAAAGACGTCAGACATTCATGTCAAACAGCCAGCTGGGCTCCGGGTTCATCAGCCTTCAGGCAGTGACCGTTTCATCTTTCCGAAGAGCGTAGGGTGTCTGCCCAGCCCTCACAGCTTATAGTAAAGATGAGTGGAGACGACACACAGTGGGTGGTAGGAAAGAGAAGGGGATTTTACTCTTTCAACAGCAGGTGTCTTTAAATATATATAAAATCTCCTTAGTCCTAAGGGACTGCTCTGGTAGGAAGGGGCTAGAAAACTCCTTTCATAAGTCAGAACCGCAGAACACCCGGAGCTGGGACCCTTCCTGGCAGCTGTTCATTCATTCATTCATTCATTCATTCACCCAATTTCTAAGCCTGGTTTGGTGATAAAAGCCCGTGATCCCAGCACTGGGGAGACGGAGGCAGGAAGATTGCAAATCGCAAGCCTGGGCGACACAGCAAGATGAACCCTGTCTCTGCCCCCTCTCTCTCTCTCTCTCTCTCTCTCTCTCTCTCTCTCTCTCTCCACACACGCGCACACACACACACTCCTCTCAAGGAGTGCAGACATCCTTAAGCCTGGGCCGTCCTGGATGCTCGGGTGCGGGGGAGGGGGCGCCCTGGGGGTCCCCGAGACCTGGGACCCCATTATCTGTGGGCACCTATCAGCTTACATACGGGTCTCTTGTCCCTCAGCATTACAGAGCACTAAACGGTGGGATTTCCCATCGGCTCCCTACGTTGTCTAAATGAGTGAGGCTCGATCCCCCCCCTGGTTGCTAGCTAGGTCTTAGGCCCGGCCTGGCCCCTAGGCGCCTCCAGCGGGGCGGAGGCTTGGGGCTGGCCACGCCCAGGCCGCGGCTGCCACACCGGGGCCGGGGGGGCGGGGCCGGGCCGGGAGGCGGGGCCCGGACGCCCGCAGCCACGCTGAACGCCCGTGGGCGGGGCCTGCGTGGGGCAGGAGAGGGGCGGGGCCGGCTGGCCTCGGTGGCCGGGGGCGGGGCCGGGCCGGGAGGCGGGGCCCGGACGCCCGCAGCCACGCTGAACGCCCGTGGGCGGGGCCTGCGTGGGGCAGGAGGGGGGCGGGGCCGGCTGGCCTCGGTGGCCGTGGCCGGGGGCGGGGCGGGGCCGGGAGGCGGGGCCCGGACGCCCGCAGCCACGCTGAACGCCCGTGGGCGGGGCCTGCGTGGGGCAGGAGAGGGGCGGGGCCGGCTGGCCCCGGGGGGCGTGGTCGGGGGCGGGGCGGGCCCGCCCCCGGCGCGTTTGGCTTTTTTCACTTTAAAGCCGTCCGTTGCCTTTCCTTCCCCGCAGTGAAGTCGCGCTCGGGCGGCCCGCGCGCTCGCAGCAGCTGCCAGGCTCCAGGCGCTGGCGCCGGGGCCGCGGGGAGGAGGCGACTTCGCTCCCTGCGGTGGGCGCGGCCCGGGCGCCCAGAACCTTCAGGGTCTCGGAGGGCGACGGCCTCCCCGGGCGCGGTAGGCAGCGCGGGACACCGAGGACCCGGACCCGGTGGGTGGGCGCGCGCGGCCCGGCGTGGGGGGCCGGGGTGGAGGCGGACGCGAGGGCGCCGCGGCGGGCGCGCACCGAGCGGGTGGTGGGCGCGGGGCGGAGCCCGGGGGGCCGCGGCCGCTCCGCGGAGGTTCGAGTCCCGGGAGGGGGGCCGGGCGCCGCCCAGCGCCGCCGCGTCGATGGCGGGTCTCACCTGCGGGGCGACGCCGGCGGGGTCCCGGCCCCGGGCCCGGTCCCGGCCCGGGTCCCGGCGGTGCCTCGCCTCCAGGGCTGAGCCTCGGCCGCCGCAGACCGAGCGGGAGGCCTGGGGTGCGCGGCCGGACCTCCCGGTGCCCAGCGCCCGGACCCGCGTCCCGAGGCCGTCCGGGGCCGCCGCGGCGGGGGCGGACTCCGGCCCCGCAGCCCTGGCTGGCGGACCGGGCCCGGCCCAGTTAGTTTCGCTTTTCCGCTAGTCTGGACCGGGCTGGCCGCGCGGCCCGCCCGGCCCCCGGGTCCCCGCCGGCCCGGCCCGCAGCACCTTCCCCGGAGCCCCGGGAGACACGGCCGGCGGCGCCACCCGCCCAGCCGGCTTCTCCCGGCAACGGAGCGGGGGGAAGAGGCGAGGGTCCTGCGAGGGGATCGGTGAAAACGGAAAAACCGGCGCCCGTGGGTGGGATCGCAGGACGGGGCAGCCGGAGCCTGGGTGTGTGCGGGTCCCGGGGACCGCCGTCCTGCTCAAGATGGAGTGGATGGAGGCAAATGTGCCCTTGAGGATGCTGCCCGGAAGTTGTGTGTGTGTGTGTGTGTGTGTGTGTGTGTGTGTGTGTGTGTGAGAGAGAGAGAGAGAGTTGTATTGAGTAGTGGATGCATGCCCGAGTGTGTCTGTGCAAATGTGTGTGGGTCTGTGACTACTTTTGGGGTGTGTTTGTGCGCGTGTGTGACTTCATTGTGTTTGCTGTTAGTGTTAACTGGGGGCTCTTGCTTGTTTCTGGAAGGGGGGGGCGGGCTGTGCCGGACAGCCAGCCATGACCGCCCAGGGAAGCCCCTGCAGTGCCAGCCAAGGGGAGGGGGGGGGGGCGGGCAGGCTCCTCTCCTTCTTTCTCTTTTTCTTTGAAAACGAACTTCAGTTTGGTGGTGAGTTGGCAGGGGCTGCTTCCTGAGTGAGTAATATTTAATTAAACTCTCCAGCCAGTAGCATCAGAAACTGCTCATGAGCTGAGTTTTAACAGGTGTTCTTGGTGAGAGAAACGTCCCTGTGACTAAGGCTTGGTGTCCCTGGAAGGATTTTTGGGGTGTGTGTGTGAGTGTGTGTGTGTGTGTGTGTGTGTGTGTGTGTGTGTGCTGGAAGAGGCTTTCATCCCCTGGTTGTGGAGAGCGGAAAGCCAGGAAGGGAGCAGGGCTGGCTTCTGACTTCTCAAACCTTCCTAAGCACCAGCTCTGAGAGGCACTAGATGAAGCATTTGGTTGCATAGATGGAAAGGAATTAGGAGTCAGGGAAGGGTCTGGGCATCTAGCTAGGCCTTCTCTTCCTGTCTCAGCAGAGGCCCAAAGACGGTGTGTGACTTACTCAAACTGCACAGACAGGGCTGTGGACCAAGACCCACAAGCCCTGGCTGGTGCTGTTGGTTACTAGCCCTGGCCCTAAGGTCACGGGCCAGGCAGCTGCAAAGTGATGGGCTGGATTAGCTCATTCGAAGCTCTTCTTCTCCTTCTCTTCCTCTCTGCTTTTTTTTTTTATCCTGCCAGGAGTACTTTACCTAGCAGGTAGAGTGTGTGTGCATAGGAGATGTAACACTTTGACAAGGTTTTCTTTTTTCTTTTTCAGTGATGTTGGGGTTTGAACTCAAGGCCTTGCACTTTCTAGGCAGGCTGGGACATTCCCACACTTTCCTTTTTTATTTTGTGCCAGTAGTAGGACTTGAACTTAGGGCCTCAGCTCGCACTTGGCCTGTTTGCACTGCACCACTTGAGCTACATGCACTTCCACTTCCAGCTTTTTGCTGAATAACCGGAGATAAGAAGCTTACAAACATTTCTGCCCGGGCTGGCTTTGAACTGCAATCAGATCTCAGCCTAAGTAGCTAGGATTACAGGTGTGAGCCACCAAGGCCTGGCTCAAGCGTCTTGCTCTGCCTGCCTAGAAGCAGTAGTGCCTTGAGCCACAGCGGGGAACAAGCTAGGGGCAGGCTGCCACGAGACCAGTGCCTTCCAGGGTCTTAGGAAGGACAGGTCCTGCCTAGGGCCCCAGTGATGTCACTTTGGATCTAGGCGAGGCCGCATTCCTTGGGCTGCTCCAGTGCACCAGGGCTCCCCAGGGCTGCTGCATAAAACTCTTTCCCTTGGAGTCAGCACAGATGTCTGATTTTTCCCTGCTTGCGGGGGCCAGCGAGTGGCTCGTGCGGCTGATGTGTGTGGGGTGTGCTCTGCGGTGCACCTGCACCTGGATGGAAACTTGCCTCTGATGCATTTTGCAAATCCTCTGATTCCTAGGGCGTTCACGAGTTTAGTCTGGCAAGTGGGCACTAATTCTTCTCAAGAAATAGGAGGTGGCTCTTGTGCCTGAATCGATTTATCTTTTGTTCTGAGCTGTATCAGACAAAAGCCTAAGGGCAGGCTCGGGTGTCTCCATCTGCCCCGAGGAGCAGAGCCAGCCACCCCCTCCCACCAGGTGAGATCTCGCTCGCAGGGCTCTCCGTGGGAGCTCGCTCAGCCGCGCTCTCCCCTTCCCAACCCGCCTGGCGAAGCTCTGCTCGAGGCCAGGTGCTAGCCATGTGTGACTGAGAGTTCAGTGTGTGCTCTGATCATGGTCATGGTACAGACCAGTTTTATGGAAGGTTCTAGTACCAGATCTAAGTGTGTGTGTGTGTGTGTGTGTGTGTAAAAGTAAGTACCAGGGCTTGAATGCCTTGTACTCTCCCTTAGCTTCAGGACTCTAGGTGTATTGATTGAGCCATACCTCTACTTCTGGCTTTTTGCTGGTTAGAGCTAAGAATTTCTCAGATTTTCCTACCCAGGTTGGCTTAGAACTGTGGCTGTCAGATCCCAGCCTCCTGAGTAGCTACAATGACAGATGCAAGCCATCTTTTATCAAGCACCCAGTGGCTTAAACTTTTGTTCCAAGTATGTTGCCAGCTGAGGCTGCGGCTGTTTTATTACAACATTACCTCTTGTTTTTATAAAATGTACCAAGGTTTAAATTGATAACTTTATTTTCCATGTAAGAAGATCAGTTTTCTTTAAAACAAACAAACACAAAACTTTGGTTCCACAGGGGTTGCCTGTTGCTCTGGGTTGGGGCATGGGAGAGGTGAGCAAGGCCTTTCCTCCTTGGAGGCGAGGTCGACGTCATGCTGATGAGGGAGGACCGTGCACACCAGTGGCTCTTGGAGATCTTCCCCCCCCCCCCCCCGTCCTGGCCTTGGACTCAGGGCCTGAGCACTGTCCCTGGCTTCTTTTGCTCAAGGCTAGCACTCTGCCACTTGAGCCACAGCGCCACTTCTGGCCTTTTCTATATATGTGGTGCTGAGGAATCCAACCCAGGGCTTCATGTATACGAGGCAAGCACTCTTGCCACTAGGCCATGTTCCCAGCCCCACGGAGGAGATCTTGTTGCAACTCCCTGGCGCCTTTGGGAAGCTTCCTGCTTGTTTTGTTGTGACATTCTGTTCATTGCCCAACATTAAGAATTATGAGTCCATGCATGGTGAGAGAGACCTCATCGGCAGCGGGCTTGGGCTCCCCGGGCCTCGCCGGAGGTTGGACAGGAGAACCTGCCAGGGCCAGGGCCGGCCCTGCCTGCCGTCCAGATCTGGGCCTTGGGCAATGTGGGTGTGGGCACCAGGAAGTGGTCTGTCAATACACTGTGGACCAGAGCTCAACCCCAGCCTAGCACGCTTGACTCTGCTGGGGATGGAAGGTTCTGGAAGCCTCTACTGCACCAAGGCACCTCTTAGAAAATGAAGGGACCCCACACTTGCAACGGACGGAGAGTAGACCTCTTAACATCCAGGTTTGGAAGGACCTACCTGTGATGTGAACTCCACCTGGCCAGATCAGCCGGGAGTAGCTGCCCTCAGTGGCTGGCTATTTGGGGGCCAGTGTGATTGTTAAATAAGCATCTGTGTTCTGGGGGCACCTGCAGTTTCCACCCATGTGACCTGGTCACCCCCTCTACAAGGAGCAAAGTATTTTCAGTGACCCCCAAAGAGGTGCCCCACACTCGAGAAGAACTCATGAGCTCTGTGATTCCCACAGCAGAGACCTGGGAGTCGATGGGGAGGGATATGGGGGGGGGGGATTTGTGGACATGGAAATTCTCCCATTTATGTTGCAGTTCAGAGAGTTAGGAAAGAGTCTGGTCATTTGGTGGGCTTGTTAACTGACATGTGGACCAAAATCTGGCTCGTGCTAGGTGGGTGGGTCACACCTGTAATCCCAGCTACTTGGGTGGTGGAGATTAGGATGGTCTTAGTTCTAGGTTAACCTAGGCAAAAAGTCGGTGATAATAATTCCAGTAATAAGCTAGGATGGTAGCACACGTGCTTATATCTTTGCTACATGTGAGGCTTAGATAGGATTATGGTCTGGATCAACTTAAGCGAAAGCACAAGACTATTCATGAACAGCTAACACAAAAAGGGGTGGTTGCATGGCTCAAGTGGTGGTAGAATGTCTGCTTAGCAAGCACAAACCCCTGAGTTCAAGACCCCAGCACTGGGGGCGGGGGGAGGGGGCGGGGAGAGGGAGGCTGGCTTGCAGGAGTGAAGTAAAAATGCAGAAGCTCCCTGGGTTGGAGGAGGAAGGGATTCACAGGCTGAGGGAGATTGGAATGCTTGAGTGGGCTTGTCACTGAACCCAGCCACACAGTGGGCGGGACTTCAAGACACTTCCAGCAGTCCTGGGAAAGGGATCTGAGGGGAGTTGCTGCACCCTTGAAGAGCTCTGTGATTGTTCCTCCCCTAGAACTGCAGCCACTTAGAACATGGGAACGCAGTGGGAATAATTGGGTCCTGGGGTGATGGGGCCACGCAGCAGCACTCTACCTCCAAAGGCAAGGTAGACGTAATTAGTAATTACTGTAATGCGCAGCAGAAGCAAAGCAGCAATCAGGGCCGTCTGGCTTTTGCAGACTAGGGTGCTGGTGAGTTAATCATTGTGCTCCTAGAAGTGAGGTGGACGGAAAGCGAGCTACCTTCTTGACAAGCTGCATAAGACCTCTAGCGGACTGAAATCTCACGTAAATCGTAATAGCAGAGACTAGCCGGGTGCTGGTGGCTCATACCCATAATCCCAATGGCTCAGGAGGATGAGATCCAGGGATTGGGGTTTGAAGCCAGCCTGGACAGGAAAGTTCATGAGACTCTTACCTCCAGTTAAGCACCCCAAAAAGCCAGAAGTGGAGGAATAGCACAAGTGGTAGAGTGTTAGCCTTGAGCAAAAAAACTCAGGGACAGAGCCCATGCTCTGAGTTCAAGGCTCAGGACACACACACACACACACACACACACACACACACACACACACACACACACTTCCAGGCCTGAGCCACTGAGTAGGCTCTGGACTTCTAAATGAGGAAAGGCTGTGCCCCTCTACATGGGGACCCAAGTACACTAATAAATCGATAATAAATCTTCCCATCAGCCTTCTCCGAAGGGTCTTACGGCCTTTGATCAGGGTGAGCGCACTGGGGATAGGGAAATAATCAGACCTTCTGGGACTGCTGGGATCCAGATCTGAGCTGGCATTGATTCCAGGAGACCAGAAATGTCACGGTGGACTTCTGATTAGAGAGGTGCTGATGGAGGTCACGTGACCAGTGGCATTTTAAATCAGGTCCAACTCACAATAGGTCTCACGCTCCCCACACAAATCCTGAGGTTCTTTCTCTAGTCCAGGAAGCGTGACGAGTACACGTAGCCAGCAGCTGACAGAATTCTCACACTGGCTCCCTGGTGTGTGGAGTTAGGTCTGCTGTGGCAGCTAAGGAAAAGGAGTAGCCTCTACTGGGAATATTGTGAACCAGAGACGATACTGCGTGATTTCACGGGATGGCAGAGATTTGTGTCCCCTCAAGGGTATGAAAGATGCCAGGAGTGGGGTTTCCTACCACACCCCACTTGGCCTGTCCACAGCATGCAGCCACCCTGGAGAATGATAGTGCTAATGCTAGTGGACTTTAAAGGCCCCTCACTTGACTGTTGCTCTGGCGCAACTGCTTAGTGACCCCCCAAATGTGCAAGGTCCGAGTGTGGCCTAGAATAGGAGAAGTCTCTGCAATGGGTCCAGGCTGCTGTGCAGGGTCTCTGCCTCTTAGATCACGGCAGGAGCTCCAATGGCTCCTGAAGTGGCAGATGCTGTTTGGAGCCCTTGGCAGTCTCCATAAGTGAATCATAGCTCAGGGCGCTGGGATTTGGGAGCAAGGCTCAGCCAGAACCTCCAATAACTACTCTCCCTTTGAGAGACACCTTTTGGCACGCCAGACCGGAACTGGAACGTGAGCCTTTGACCGGAGCTGCCCATGTTACCGGGGTGTTGTTGCCTGCCCCACAAAGCCATAAAGTTGGGTGCGTACAACAGCACTCCCTACCTTATCACGTGGAAGGAGAGTGCCATGATCAGGCTGAGCGGGTCCTAAAGGTTCAAGTTCCATGAAGAGGTGACCTAAACATCCATAGTTCCTCCCACCTCTGTCTCCTACCCTGCTCCTGTAGGGGCCAGGCCAAGTTTCCTGTCATCAGCAGTGGAGAAGTGGCCAGATGCATGTTATATGCTGACTTGGGGGCCTTTGCTAATGGCTTGACTTGGAAGGAGTGGCATAGGAGAATCTGTTGCAATGACCTTTGGGGACGAGGTTTGCACTTAGACCTCTCTGAGTGGACAAAGGACAGGATGACATTTGTATCCCCTGTGAATGCCCATCAGAGGGTGACCTCTGTAATCACGGGGCTAGCGTGACCCCTCTGTGGATACCCATTGGACTCTGTCTCCAGCTACCTTTGTCATCCCCAGTGGACTCAGGACCTAAGTGGCCCTGGTGGTAGGCAGGGAAGTTGTGCTAAAAGGTATGGACTTCCACTCACCAAGGATGTTCTGGCTAAAGCCGTGGCTGAGCAGAAACCAGCACCAAGCGGATCAACTCTGGGATGACGAGGCAGTCACCTGGCGGGCAGGTTGGCTCCGCCGACCATGCCTGTCATGTCAGGGACAGCACTTTGTCTTTCCTGGCACAGATACTTGCTCTGGAGATGGGTTTGTCTTCCCTGCACACAAGGTTTCTGCCATAAGTACCATCTGTGGATTCCAGAACGCGCCCCCCCCCCCCCATTTCCTTCGCGGAATTCCACACAGCACTGCTTCTGACAAGGAACTCAACTTCACACCCAAAGAAGCGCGGCGATGGGCTCACGCCCAGGGCATCCACTGGGCTTGCCTGCCCCCCGCCATGCTTGCTAGCCTACCAGCTTGTTTGGTAGAATGGTGCAATGTTGAAGACATGGTTACAGTGCCAGCGAGGTAGCTGTCTCTTGGCTGGCTTGGGGTGCGGCTCTGGAGAAGGCTGCCTATGCTCCCTCTCGGGTAGATATGATACTTTCCTTCTATAGCCAGGAATCATGGGCCAAGAAGCAAGGGTGGACATGGGAACAGTGCCGCTCAACCAGAAGCAAAATGTGTGCTCCTGTTTTCTGCTCTGCCGGACTAGAGGTCTTGTTGGGGGTGGGGGTGGGGGAGGCAGGGAACAGGGGCAGTGAGCAGTGTTTCTACCTGGAGCCATAGCGACGAGTCCATTGAAGTGTCCAGCCACTCAGTCACTTGGGAATGCACATGCCTCCAGAGTCAGCAGGCTAAGAGGAGAGCGAGGTGCTGGCTGGGGTGCGTGATCCAGGGTTCCAGCACCCCACAGTGCAGACGAGGGAGGGCATAACACATACAGAGGTGTCCTCAGGGCAGCTCAGCCTTGCCATGACCCAAGATCAAGGTCAGCCAATCCAGGCAGCACTGTGAATGGGCCAGACCCCCTGGCAACAAACCACCATTTGCTGAGATGGGGATAGAGTAGGTGGAAGGGATTTGTGAATCCCAGCTCCATCTGCATGAACAGTTATAGAAACCAGGACTGTGATTGTGATGGGCTCTTCCTAGTTCATGGAGAATGTCTTTTGGGGAATCTATGCATATAGTAAGCAGATACCTTTGTTTTCTTGCCTCTTTTTCCTTACCATGCAAAACATGGTAGATTTACATCCGGATTTAATCATTATTATGGTGTGTGTGCTCCAATACCGGGGCTTAAACTCGACATCTTGACTCTTGCTTTTTCCTCAAGGTTGGTGCTCTACCACTTGAACCACACTACCACATCTTGGTGGTTAATTGGAGATAAGAGTTTCATGGACTTTTCTGACTGAGCTGGCTTTAAACCGCAATCCTTAGATCTCAGCCTCCTGAGTAGCTAGGATAATAGGCATGAGTCACCAGTACTTAACCAATCATTATTACTTCTGCACCATGGTGTTTCAGTTACAGAATCTGAGAAGAGAGCAAACAGCACTCGGGGACATTGCCTCCTTCTGGGTAAGGGACTAGGGTGTCTCTGTTGCAGGTAGGATACTGCATTGATCTTGGTCTTGGTATTGTCTTGGAGGCAGGATCAGGAGATGTGTATGGGTGCCCAACTGACAAAGGGAGGTCTGTGAGGGTTGATTTGGGGTGTCAACTGACTGGATTGAGGGACACCTAGCTATCTGGTAAAACATCCATCATTCTCAATGCTCACAGGGCCCTGCGCCGGTCTCTCTGGTGCTATAACTGAAACCCATGTCATGGCATTTGGAAGGAATGATTGCACCACCTTGGGGTATGAATTGGGGGTTCTGCTGGTAGGAGATCATCCCTCAATGTGGTCAGGCACCATCCAATCACCTAGGGGCCCAGACGGAGCAAAAATACACAGGGATGGTGTCTTCATGCATTTTCTGCTGCTATGACCAAACTCCTGAGACGGGGGAATGTGTCAAGTTTATTTAGGAGGCTGGGAAGAGAAGGCAAGTACGCCAGTTGGTGTCTTGCTTACCAAGCCACTGATGCTGCCGCTGGCAGCCCTGGGTGAAGCCATGTTGGTGCTCACCTTTGGGTCTGGGAAGGGGACCTTTGATGTCTTGCTGCCTGGGCCTCCTTGGGTGGCCACTTTTGATGATCATCTGATACCTGGTGCCAGGGTGGCCCAGCGTGTCTGGGAAGGCTTCTCGCGGTTTACAGCGTCGTGATTCTGTCTCTTTTTAACATCGTGGTAAAGTACAAACAGGTTATAACTCGGTCACATTAGGCTCATTCACATCGCTGTGAACCATCCCTGCCTTCCATCTCCAGCATTTCTGTCCCTCCCGAAATGACGCTCAGTCCCCAGTGACCACCAGTGTTCCCAGTGCCCCCATTCTGTCTGTGGTTATGGATTGGCTTGCTCTGGTGCCTCCGTTAAGCAGAACTGTGCTGCACCTGCCCCTTGGTGACGGGTTTGTCTCAGCATAACCTCCTCAGCATCCATCTATATTGTAGCCTGCGCCAGAATTACCTCTGTAGGGCTGAAATTCCACTGTACGGTGTGCCATTTTGCCCACCCATTCAGCTGTCAAAGCTCACTTGGTTTCTGTTTTTGTTTTGTTTTTGTTTTATTATAGTTGCTCAAAGTTGCAAGTGGCTTTGTTTTGTGCCTCCGAGGGTTTGGGTTTTTTGTTTTTGGTTGGTCATGGGGCTTGAAGTCAGGGCCTGGCAGCTGTCCCTGAGCTTTTCTACTCAAGGCTAGCATTCTACCACTTTGAGCCACAGCAGCGAGTGAGCTTTCTGGGGGTGAATTAGAGATAAGAGTCTCACAGACTTTCCTGCCTGGACTGGCCTTGAGCCACAGTCTTTAGCTCTCAGCCTCCTGAGTAGCTAGGATTACAGGCGTGCGCCACCAGCACCTGGCATCTTGGAGGTGTTTTTCAAGATGGGCTTTGCGAGCTCTGGGAGTAGACATGGGCTTCGCCGCGATGGCAGGTGAGGTAAGGCTGCTTGCTTGTGGAGCTAGGGAGGCCTACAGCCCAGATTTCAGTGGGGGCACCATGGCTCTGGCCCCCAATCCGGGACACGAAGAGTAATGCTGACCACCAGCCAGCCACGGACCAGCCTCCATTCCCAGATCTCCCAGGTTTGGTTCACGCCTCTGTCCCCGTTTTCTCATGCCCCCCTCTTTCCTAGGCCTCTCCAGAAGCCCATTGGAGAACGGCTCAGCAGAGCTCATGGATGATTTGTCCCCGCTGCCCAGACACTTCTTTCTTCAAAAAATAAATCTTGATCAGAGTCACCCCTCCATCATTCTCCCAGGCAGCCGGCTCGTCCTGGTGACACGGATTCACTCTTTCCGGCATTCACCTGTGAGCCCGCAGAAGATACAAACAGTGCAGGGCTCTTGCTACCAGAAGGCATCTGTGCATTGGGAGAGACAGGCCCATCTCCCATGACAGGGGTGCCCAGAATGTCCTGGGCATGGGCCGGGGTGCTGGGGAGAAGGGAAGCAGGGGAGCATTTGGGGGTGGGGGAGGGCAGCAGGGGCAAGATGGGGAGGGTTTCGTGTATGTCTGGAGGGAGGATGTGGCCTGGACAGGGCCAGCCCAGGGACCATGTCTCACCTCGTCTTGTCACTGATCCTTGCCATGGCTGGGTTTCTTTCTCCTGCTAACATCTCACCAGAGTTAAGGTTTGGTTTATGTATTTTTATTATGGAAATTTCAAACACAGACAGTAGAAGAGTCTGATACCTCGACTTCTAATCCCCGATGGCCCAGCATCAGCAATTCCTGCTTGGTTCTTCATCTGTTTGATGTGCACCACACACCCTCTTTTCGGAAAGTGCTGTCAGGTTTAGGAATAACATTAGAATCCCAGGAAAGGTCAGCTGGGGCTCTTGTACTTGAGATGTTTATGAAAGCTGGCTCATTTGCACTCTTGTCCCCAATTTCCTGTAAGACCTCAGAGCCGTTCGAACCAGAGGAATCACTCAGGACCTGAACACTGTCCCTGGCTTCTTTTTGCTCAAGGCTAGCACTGTACCACGTGAGCCACAGCGCCACTTCTGGCTTTTTCTATATATGTGGTGCTGAGGAATCAGACAGAGGGCTTCATGTATACAAGGCGAGCACTCTACCACTAGGCTACATTCCTAGCCCTCAGTTTGGACTTTTTTGGAAGTTGAGTGGTAACATTCTATGCAAGACTGAATTTTAGAGGAGAGTAGCTTTTTGTTTTGGGTTGGTCATGGGGCTTGAACTCTGAGCCTGGGTGCTGTCCCTGAGCTCTTCAGCTCAAGGCTTGAGCCACAGCTCCACTTTGGTTTTCTGGTGGTTAATTGGAGAGAAGAGTCTCACAGACTTTTCTAAGCCTGTGTTGGCTTTGAACCGTGATCCTTAGGTTTTAGCCTCCTGAGTAGCTAGGATTACAGGCGTGAGCCACCAGTGCCCGGCTGAGTGGAGTAGTTTGAACTGCTGAATATACAGTAGTTCAAAGGAGGCAAAAGTAGGGGGATCGAAGTCTGAGGCTGGGTGAGAGTAAGAGATCTTAACTGAAAAACAAGAAAATGAAAGGATTGGAGGTGTAGATCAAATGGCAGAGCACTTGCCTAGCAAGTGCCTGGTCTTTAGCTCAGTCCCCAGTACTGTTGTCCCAACGCAAAGATCGAGACCACTACCCTAAAGGCTAAGTGCAAATGGTTTTCTCTCAGCCTCTCTGCCTCTGATCTCTCCTCAAAATGCATCAGGTAGGCCTGGGAATGCGGCCTAGTGGTAGAGTGCTTGCCTAGCATGCATGAAGCCCTGGGTTTGATTCCTCAGTACCACATAAATCTGGAAAAATCTGAAAGTGGCACTGTGGCTCAGGTGAGAGAGCCTTGAGCAAAAGAAGGTCAGGGACAGCGCCCAGGCTGTGAGTTCCCAGGACTGGAAAAAAAAATGCATCTGGTAACTGTCAGGACTAGATTAGAGCAGATGAGACCAGGGGCAAGCAGACAGCATCCAGGCTGGCTCTGTGAGGGGCTGGGTGTCTGGGTGTCAGGAATGAGACTGGCTTTATCCACCGTGTTTGGGGACGTGGGGTATGCCCTCCATTTACTTCCTGGGGTCACCTTCTCTGGAGTCCTAGATTGTGCTTCAGCCGTAGCCAGGTAAAGTAGCAATGCTTAAAGAGAAAAAAAAAAAAGTGCTGTTTTCTGTCTTAAGCTATTATTTCTGTCATTAAGTCTATTATTATTAACCAGTACTGAGTCTCAAACCCTGAAACTTGCATTCTTGCTTTGCTTTTTTTGCGTATGGCTGGTACTCTACCAGTTGGGCCACTCTGGGTTTCCGCTGGTTATTTGGAGGTCAGCGTCGCATGGATTGATTGGCCTGGGCTGGCTGTGTCCTGAGTAGCTAGGATTACAGATGGGAGCCTCTGGCCTCCACTTTCCAGTCACTGAGTCTTGAGAGGCAGACAAGCTGAGGAGGAGAAAGCTCTAGTCAGGAGGCCAATGGCTGCTTCTCTCTGGACCTTGTAAGACGAAGCAGGGCCTGCGGGCTGCTGGGCCCGGGGCGGGCGGTGCTTGGTTCTGTGTGGGGGAGGTTGGCACAGGATGTGTATTCACGCGGTTCACACCCAGCACGGTGTGGAGGCCAGGGGCTCCCTCGCTGGAGCGATGGGGTGTGCCTGGCCGCCCAGACCTCCCCCCCCACCATCGACCCCACCTGCTGCCCAGGACCGGCTCAAATAAATGTAGTCCATTTTTCAGATGAGAGAAGTACAGCTAAAAAGCTACCGTCAGTCAGATGGCCGGCCCGGGGCACACCACCCACCGGTCAGGCTGGGTGCCCCTGCGGACAGCCCCTCCACCCGGGAGCCGGAACAGACCAGAAGGCCGCCGTCTCTACAGGGCCTCGCGGCCCTGGCCTGGGGCTGGGGTGCGTCTGGGCTGCCGTGCGGGGAGGACGTTCCGAGCGAGGGGAGTCTTCATCTGGCACGGGAGGGTGATGGAGAGGTGGTGAGAGAATGTCCCTGCAGTGTTGCATCTTGGGAGTTCAGGCATGCCCAGTGCGAGTGCTGTGTCAGGTGCTGCAATTCCAGCCGGCCAGAGGCAGAGATCAGGAGGATTGTGGTTCGAGGCTAGTCTGGGTTGAAAGCAAGACCCCATCCCACCCAACAAGCTGAGTATGATAGTGAGGAGTATAATCCAGAAAAGGAAGCTCATAGACTGTGTCTGTCACACACACACACACACACACACACACACACACACACACACACACACACACACACACACACACCCCATCCCTGGCAGAAAGCGTGAGACCTTATCTGAGAAATAAAGCACGAAAGGGTGAGGGATGTGGCTGAAGTAGAAGACAGCCTCGTAACTGTGAGGCCTGAGGAGGAGCCCCAGTTTTATTCCCCGCCCCCCCCCCCCAAAAAGAAAGAAATGGAGACCGTAAGTCTCATACTTTTCCCTTCAGGACATAGACAACTGGAAATTTCTGCAAGTGCCTCTTGGATGTTCTCAGTGCCACTGCTGGGCGGTGCCCACCCCTGGCCGTGCCCCACGGAACCCGCTTACAGAATATACAAATACAGAACAGCTGGCTGGCCAGGGAAGCCAAGGGCTCCCCAAAGCTGTCCTAGATGGGAAGATGAACTTGGGGCTGCCATTCACCCATCTGCCCCTGCTGCCTGCCTTTCGCCTGGCCAGAGCCAAGCCAGCCTGGGAGATGCTGTCCAGGCTCCTACCCAGGAGAGGAGGAGGGATGGGGGGACGGAGAGGAGGAGGGATGGGGTTCAGAGAGGAAGAGGGATGGGGTTCAGAGAGGAAGAGGGATGGGGGACAGAGAGCCAGGGTCCTGGCCCTTGCTCTGTTGTCTAGGAAATTGAAAGACTTTGAGAAAACAAGAGCGTTACCCCTGGTTTTCCCTCAGCGAGGCTGGGCATCGGTCTTTTTACATGGCCTCATTTTTCTCTAGGAAACTTCAGCCTTAAGTGTCAGGCTTTAATTACCTTCCCGAGGGACGCTTCCTGTGGCCATTTCGAGGGGCCAGTGGCTGAGACCCGTGCTCCTAAATAAAATTAGGGTGTTGAAGTGAATCACAAATTGTCCAGGCCGCAGGGGCCAGGAAGGAAGGCTGTAGGGCAGGGGAGGGGACTGCGTGCGGCAAAGCAGAACCCACTTATCGTACCGGGGTGGCCCTGAGACATTGTGGCTCACTGGCCCTTGTGACCTTTGTCTCCCTCCTCTAAGAATCCTGGCTTTAAAAAGTTGGCAATTAAATTCAGTGGGTTGTTTGTTTTTAAAGTCACAATCGTGCACTGGTTGAAAATGAAACGTGGATGAATCTACCCTCTCTCAAGACGAAAGGCGAGACCAAGAAGCCGGGCAGGGTCACCAGCTCTGGCCCAGGGAGGCGGGGGCCTCCCGCTCCTGCTGGCCATTGGCCCAGCCCCGGCCCAGCCCCTGCACACCTTACCTGGCGGTGCTGGAGGTGAAGTACGGGGCTGGTTCCACGGGAATGAGAGTCAAGCTGGCGCCGAGGTTCAGGGCCCTGAGACCCACGCCTCCCTCCCTCTCCTGCCTTGGGCCCGTGCTTGGGGATCGCCAGCACGGAGCAGCTCTTGTCCATCCTCAGGGCTCTGGGGACCACACACACACTGTTGGGTTTGGCCCACCCCTTTTGCAGATGGGGAAACTGAGGCCCAGACAGGCTGCACTCCTTTGGTGGGGTCTGATTGCTCTGTGGTGCACTGCACTGCATTGCACGTCGCATCCAGTGCCCACGAACTTGACCTCAGAGCACAGCCCACCCCCAAATAGATCCACTGCCCGCATCGGCCGCCCTGGGTGCGCAGGTGGAGCAGGCCGGGCCCCAGGTCGCCGGAGAGGCACAGGGCCGCCCCACGCTCCCCCTAGGAGAGCCCTCCCCGCCCTCCCGCCCTCCCCGCCCTCCCCGCCAGGCTGCACGCTAAGTCTCTGCAAAGGGCTCAGTTTCACACACTTGTGCTTCCAGTAACTACGTGGGTGGATTTGTTTCATTTAAGGGGAAAACAAAACAAAACCACACCTGGAGGGGTGTCCTTTCCCAAGAAGAGGGCTCACTAATTGCGGGTTCCACGCGTGCGGCCCCGGGCATCCTGGGACCGTTGTGCAGCCAGCACGGCCTCTTGGCACTCCGCTCCGCTCGGGGAGAAATCGCTTAGTCATTTACAAGCCCGACCAGGTGCCGGAGGTCAGAGGAGGGGCTGCGGAGAGCCGGCCTCCCCGGTGGCCGGCCCGGGGCCCGCGCAGGGGGAGGGGAGCCGAGCCTCGAGGACGCCGCCAGGTGAGACGGCACCCACCCCCTGGGGACCCAGCCGTCCCAGCCGCGTGCCCGGGCTTCTTAGATCCCGCTGGGGAGGCGGGAGAGGTGGCTCTGCGGGGGCGGGGGGGGGCGGGAAGGGTAGGCACAGGGGTGTGTATACGCCTGCACCAGGGGTGATGGGTGCCAGTTGTGGCAAAGACTCTGATCTGTTAGAGGGGAGAGCAGGAGCATTTGGGCGCCCTGGAGCCCGTACGTTTAGACGCAGGCCGGCTGTGGCGTGACCTCTGAGGAGGAGGCGGCTCTCCTGTAGCATGGCAGAGGCGGTCTGGTCCCGGGAGACCGCCGCCACCCCGGGCAGTCGTGTTTAGTCTGCAAGTGGGAGCTGCGAATCAGAGGGGGTGGTGGCTGCCCTCCAGCACGGATACTTCCTGCCTCCTCAAATTGGTGTGTTGTTTAGCCTTTCCGAGCCTCAGTTTCCCCCTGCTGACTGAGGGTATGAGGACCCCATGGGATGAGGTAGCATAGGTAAGCTGCGTGTTGCTTTTCTTGTGCTTTCTGGGATCTGGGACTCCTGGGGGAAAGAAAGCAGGTACATTTCAGGCCCCCGGTCTGCCTTTGAGGGTTTGCTTCAGGTGCCATCCGGCAGTTAACTTCCAAATCATCACCCGGGGCTGCGGGGGGGGGGGGGGGGGGTGGAGAGGCAGCGAAGGCCAAGCAGGGCTGCCTGGGATTTCCATGGGGCCCAAGGTTTACCAAGCAGGTGAATCTGGGCAGACCTTGTGGAGCCGAGGGATTCAGGACGTGTGAGAAGTCGAAAGGGAAGGGAAGATGGGGAGGGAGGGACGGAAGGAGAGAAGGAGGGATGAAGGAAGGAAGCCACCAAGAGCTGAGCTGGGACCTGGAGTCATCGAGTCTAATAAATACCATCAAAATCAATGTTTCCAGGTATGTGGAAGTTGTGTGTGTGTGTGTGTGTGTGTGTGTGTGTGAGAGAGAGAGAGACAGACAGACAGACAGACAGACAGACAAATGGAGGGATGGGGTGGGGGGGGGATTTTCAGGCCACCCGGTGGGAAAAGACAGTCTCTAAGCCCTGCTGATGAACCGGTGGCTGGATGGGAGTTGCTGCTTCTTCTTTGACCTTCGATTTGTCCTCCGTGTGTGTGAAGGGCCACCGTGTCCCAGCTCGGCCTGACAGTTCCCAGGAGCCAGAGGAAGCGGTGTGGACAGGGGCGGGCTGGGACGAGCCAGGTGGGGGCAGGAAGCAGCTGTGCGCCTTCCTCCTTTCCGGGCAGGTTGGGGAAGTGCATGATTGTTCTGGGAAGTTCAGCCTGGAGAGCCGCCGTTTCCTGTGGCCAGTGTGGGCGGGGCCTTGGGCTCTGGCTAGTGGCGGGTGAGGGCTGAGCTGGACGTGGCGCCCGGAGGCCACCGTGCCCCCGGTCTCGGCCAGGCAGGCAGCCGTGGACCCTCCCCCCGCCGCTCCGCGCCCACCCGGACCCCCGCGCGCCGCGTGCTTCTCTCTGGCCACGGCCTTCTTGCTCCCCCTCTCCTGGCAGGGTCGCCAGGCTGCCTGGGGAGCGGGCAGGGGACAGGGACTGTGCTCTCCCTGAGGACCCACGCGGCCTCCCGCCATGCTCATCTGTCCCGAGGCCGCCCTGCTCCCAGGCTCGTGTCTGGTACAGGTCGTGGGCGCTGACTCTGGCTTCTGACTTGGGTCCTGGCCAGGTTCCTTCGTCTCCCTGAGCCTTCGTTTCCACGTCTGTAGACCGGGCGTGAGGTCATGGGGCAGACAGGTGTGCGGCGGGTGCCTCATGGACGACGGTTGCCCGGGGAATTGCTCTTCTGTGTGTTCAGGGCTGCGGTCGCTCTGCCCACGTCCCCGGGCACTCGCCAGCTCGGGAGGACAGCCCCCTGACCTGGCAGTTGTCACCCAGGATGACTGGGGCAGAGGGGCTCTGATGGGCGCCCAGCCCAGGGCTGCGGCCTGGCCCGGCCTCCTCTCCAGGGCTGGGGCTGGACTCCCCCTGCCCCGCCGGTCCCGCTGTCCCTCGGGGCCCCTCCCCCAGAGGCGAGCGGGTGAGGAGACAGGCACCGGGGGCTTGGAGAGAACTCCTCCTTGGCTTCCCTAGCCCTCCACCCAGGGGTCAGGCCGGAAGCCAGCTCCCTGCCTCCTCCCGTTCCCGCCCCGGGCCTGAGCCAGCTGCCGGCCTGTGCCCTCTCCCAGCGGGGAGGAGGGGACCCTTTGCAAGCTCAGGCTAGACGTCGCCTCTTCTCCCCCTCAGCTCAGGGGTCCGGTGCTTGCTGTGGGTTTCTGTCTCCAGTCCCCACTAGTTTCTTTGCACAGCTGAAACTTCCTCCTCTAATTATGTGCAGATAGCTACTGAGGGCAAGCATTGTTCTAGACTTGGGCTCTCGGCTAGAAAAAGTCAGACCAGAGGCCATGATTAGCCGTCATTGTCTCTTGGGCCCACACTGACCCCGTGTGTTGTCCGTGTCCACCTGCTCAGCTGGCGGAGCAGATGGCTTAACACCCAGAGGACTTTCCTCCTCTCCCGGGAACGCGCAGAGCCGGCTGGCTCCATCTCCCCATCACTGGGAAGCCCTAGAGGCCCAAGGGAGTCCTTACATCGGTGTGCACAGTGTGTGTGTATGTGTGTGTGTGTGCATGCGTCAGTGTGCACAGTGTGTGTGTGTGCATGCGTCAGTGTGCACAGTGTGTGTGTGTGTGTGTCTTTTTCTCTGGCCCTCCCAGGCTCCAGGGAAAGACCGCTGCCCCCCCCCCCCCCAACCTCTAAAAACAGGCCATCTGGCTTTTCTCCACCTGTTGGCACCTCCGATTCCCTAGTTTCTAACTTGGGCTCTTCAGGCCATGGCTAGGGGGGAGACTTTGCTGCGGGCTCTGGTAAGAGACAGCGCAGTAATTACAGATGCTGGAAATAGTCCTATTTCCTTTCAAGCTTCCCCTGGCACCCTCAACAAAACAAAACAAGTTTCTCTGAAAACACCAAGGTGAGAAAAGCTCTTGAGCCTTCCTCGGTTTAGTCTGCAGTTGCTGGTGGGGGCCTCATCTCGCATTCCTGGGGCTCAGCCCGCCCTTGTGAGTGTCGAGTTTCTGGGTTAGTGGTCCACCAAGGGTGAAGCAGGAACTCCACGAGGGAGGTAAGTGTGCCGTGGAATTCCAAATATTCCGTGTGGTACGGGGTGGCCTCCATTCTGCGGGAGCGCAGATCTTAGAAGGCCTCCTCGAAACCCACCGCGGAGCCAGTGCAGGAGAAGAGTCTGTGATTAGTTCTGCAGGGGTGCATGGAGAAGGGGTAAGAGGAAGCTAATGGGCAGCAGGGAGGAAAGTCCATGAGACTCTATCTCCAGTTAACCAGCAGGCCGGAAGTGGAGCTGTGGCTCAAGTGGTAGAGTGTCAGCCTTGAGTGAAAAAAGCTAAGCAAGGACACAAGGCTCTGAGTTCAAGCTCTGGTATCGACACAAAGCCAACAACAAAACAGATGCGGAATGGCTCGCTCATCTCCCTGTTGCTTCACACTGAAGACCGCTGGGGGTGAAGTTGCCGTTTCTCCCGTGCTGTCATTGACCACTATAAGGTCCATTGACTCTTGGACCAAGCCGATGGCAGAGGTGCTAAGATGTAAATTTTGTGACTGGGTCTGTGAGGAACAGAGGATTCTGGCTGGGCAAGGGCACTGCCAAGGTCATGGGAAACATTCTTTATTGGAGTCTTCTGTGTCACTTTGTGGGCAGAGGAAGGCTGACAAAAACGAGTCCTAGCAGCAGGATTCATCCCAGTAGATGCCATTTATGCAGGGCTTGGCACTGTTCTCAGTGCCAGAGCTCAGTGCTGACTGAGGCAGGGGAGGCCATGACATCTGTTTAACACAAGGGCGTAGCTGTGAGGGTCACTGGCACGATGTGCAGGTGACTCTGATGCTCTTGTAAGGCACTCAGCCCACCCTGTGTTAACCGCCCAGCCCCGAGAGCCCTGCTCACCTGGGCTTTCTATGTCCCGGGCCCATCCCTCTAGCTTAGCCGGCACTCCATGTTTACCAGGTGCAGGGATGCGTGGATAACATTGTCACGGGGCTATGATCCTCTGTCTGCAAATGGGGAAACTGAGGCCTAGAAAATCGCCAGTCGTAGCTGAGTCTGGGTGAGAGCTGAGATTTGAACCCAGGGCTGACAATTCCAAAGCTTGTGCCAGGCTCTCATTTTTGCAAGTTTCCAGCAGATTCTTGATTGTTCTTCCTGTCTGGAAAAGTACTCATGCACCTGCCGGAGGTGTATTGTGACTGGAGCTTTTTGGCAAATGGGATTTAAAATCTTAACTTGGCGGTGGCTGATCAAGCATTGGTGTCTCTGAAGAGGTGGCTCCAGGTGACGTGTTTCCTTCAGAGCCTTCTGAGAAGGGGCACCACTGCGGGGCCAGATTCCCAGGAGGCCAGGACCGCCTGCGGGTTCCCCTGTGGCTGAGATCGGCCAAGTATTTTGGCGGGCCAGAAGAGCCAGCACACAGGTGCCAGGTGTAGAGGGACTGGTTCATAAGCTGTGTTGGACCTCAGCCACTCTGGGGACCAAGGAAGGCAGAAGTCGGTGTCACAGAGGGAAATAACGGTGAGGTCACCAGACACTCTCAGCCCCTCGAGCCCCACCCTGCCCTTCCTGATGCTCTTCCTATCCCCCTTCCCTTTGTTGTCTGGCTGTGTCAGATGTCTGGGTCTGCAGGGAGGTTCCTGACTGGGCGTTGGAAATAGGTCACTCCCTTCCGCGCCGCCAGCACTGACCCAGATGTGACCTTTCCCTGTGGTGACAGTGTCTGGCCATCGCGCTTTGATGCTGGCAGTAGGGGGCCAGGTGGTCCCTTCTTCCCAGCTCTGGCCTTCGAGGACTTAGCCGCTTCAGCCATCGTCCTCCAGATGGGCCTTCCCTCAGCCCCTCCTCCCCCTGCCCTATTGGAAAGGGGAAATCCATCCTTAGGGCCTCTGTCAGAGCGTGTGACCTTTTCCGGTCCTGTGAAGTACCCTGGCGGGCCTGGCGGTTTCAAGTGCCTGGGTGAAGCAGACAGGTTCCTGCGGAGCCACGGAGAGGGCAGCTGGCAGCCTGCGGCCACCCCCCCCAGCGTCCACGGGTCACTGGGGCTTCCCAGTTCTCCTCCGACTCGCCGTGAGGCCTGCTGGCAGAGTGCTCAGGCAATCGCAGAAGATGCGCGTCACCGAACCTGGGGACCAGAAAGACCCTAAATGCCAGCGGGCGGGCCGGCCCCTTGCCGCCTTAAGCCCCGTCTCATCAGGATGGCTTAAAGGGGCCTTTTTAACTCTCACAGAATCAAGACGTGAGCGAGCAGAGGAGGCCGGTCTGCTCACGTGTGGCTGCCCTTGCTCTGCAGGCACAGATGGGCCGAGTCTCGAGAAATGGCCTGTGCAGGTCCTTCACGTGACTTTCCAGGTCTCAGCCACCTCACGTCCACACACCAGTGCTGGGGCTCCTGGGGCTCCAGGGGGTTGAAGACCCAACTTCCACACCATGGCCCACAGATGGCGCGAACCCTGCTTGGAACCATGCACCCACCCCTACCCCCACTCCGAATCCTTCTTCCCAGCCCAGGGGACAGACTCCAAAGAGGAGATTACTCACAGGTCCTGGCTCCGGCCACTCCGTGGCTGCCGGAGGCCCAGCGGTGGATTCCTCCTCCAACTCTGGTGGCTCCTTTTGTGTCACGATGCCTAGGTTTTCTCGGCCGTCCTTCTTTTCCAGCTTTTTGTTGTTGTTCGTAATCTTTTTTGCATATCTGTGTTGAGCTTGCCATTTCTGGCATCAGAAATGTGAGCTGGGCACCCTCAGAAATTTCTGTCAGCTTATCTCAGCTGGGCGCCAGTGGCTCACGCCTGTAATCCTAGCTACTCAAGACGCTGAGATCTGAGGATCTTAGTTCGAAGCCACCTTAGGCAGGAAAGTCCATGCATCACTTACCTCCAATTAACCACCCCAAAGCCAGAAGCGGAGCTTTGGCTCAAGCGGTAGCCTGCCCACCTTAAGCAAAAACACTAAGAGACAGGGCCTAGGCTTAGTACTGGCACAAAAGAAAAAAAATCAATTGTCCACATTTTTCTCAGCCAGCAAGTCGGCATCTGGTGCAGCCAGGATGGGCCCCAGGTGGGCAGGACGGAATCTGTAGCACCTAGGCCCACCGGCATGGCTGGTACCACCGTGCCCGGCTCTCCATGCGCTTCTGATGGACAGTGAGGGGCATCCCGCACCCAGGCTGACGCTGCCTTGATGGGTCTGTGGCGTCTGTGGCCAGCCATAGAAGGCTTGCTTTGTAGGACTTGGGGGTCCTCCATCTGTGCCCGCTGCGGACGCTGGCCAGGTGGGGACAGTCGAGAATTAAGACAGAGGCCTGCTGTGTCCTTGGAGAAAGTCCAAACCTGGCTTTCCCCGAGCCGGGTCTGCCAGTGCCTGGCCTGTCTGTTCCCATAAAGGGAACGTTGTGTGTGGCTCCTGGTGGGAGACAGCAGCCAGCCAGCGTCTCCTGGCACCCAGACTCTGGGAAGGGCGGGCCTGATGGCTTAGGAGCCATGATGCGCCGTGACCCCTGAGTGCTTAGAGCCGGCACTGGCCGGGCGGTCACATTTGGGACAAGTCTGTCCTCTGTGCCAGGGGCCTGTGTGGTTGGATTCAGAGCAGACACATTCTTTCTTGGAGAACTGACTGGGGGGCTCCGGGGCTGGTGTCTGGGAGCCAGTGTGTGCCAGTGGGCAGCCTCATCGGGGAGGGCAGTGCCTTGCTGGCCTGTAGGGACAGAAGATCTGCACGGGTGTGCCCCTGCTCCTTCAGTGGGTCTGGGTCCCCTGAAGGGTCCCTCCGCAGCCCCCAGGGCCTGAACCGGTGCCTTCGCTCCTGGCATCGTGTCAAGAGAGGGGCAGAAGCTGCTCGCTGCCTCTGGGAATGGACAAGCCCTCCCTCCCAGAGTCTGGGCTGCGTGGGGCTGAGTCCTCCAGGAATGAGGGGTCTGCTGGTCAGGTCTGGGGCAGGGGAACTTCAGATTGGATGGAGGAAGGTTCCATAGCAGGTGGGGGATGGACAGATGAGTGCCTGGCCAGCGCTGTTTCAAGGTGGTGTAACTGGGGCCGCTCCAGGTCTTGCCCCCACCCCGAGGAGCACCATTTCTGTGGAATCTGGTAGCATGAGACAGGAAGAGCCCCGCACCCATGCGGCAGCGCTGATCCGGTTCCACTGCGTGTCAGGCACAGGGCCGTGGCCTGGAGCAGGACGGGTCTGCTCGAGCAGCCGCTCTTCTGGTGCAGGATGGGGGAGGGGCGCGGGTGGGAGGCAGGTCGCTCAGTGATCAACACAGAGCTGGGCTTGGGGGGGAGAGCACTGGACGGGGCAGCTGGGGAGGGATCCGATGTGGTGGCTGGAGGGGAAGCGGGACCCTCATGGTCTCCGAGCTGTGCCTGGTATGTCGTAGGCACCTGACGGACGGTGTCACGGGAGGCTCCTGGGTGGTGGCAGGGACAGGACGTGATCTGGATGAGCCCGCGACGAGGCCCTGTGGAGGCCGGGCTGACCCCCAGGAGAGGGCCCCCCCAGGGAGCCCCTGTGGCTGCCGTGTGCCCTCCTGTGGCGTGGCCTGGGCTTGCTCACTTTGGTCCTCTACCACCTGAGCGTCCTCTCTAGCCTGGCCCTTTGCTGGCTGTTTTGAGTTTCAGGGACTTTTCTGCCTGGTCTTGAACCCAGATGCACAGATGTCAGCCTCCCGAGTCGCTAGGATTGCAGGTGTGAGCCACTGGTGTTTGGTTCATGTTGGCTCTGTATTCCAGGGTCGCACAGACTCAGCCGTGTGGGAGCACTTGGAGCCCAGCAGTGCCCCCTGACACTTGAGATTGGCAACCATGCCGCCATCCTAGCTGCCCCTTGCATGGGCTCGAGGTATGACCATATTGGACATGAACGTAGGCCTGGCTAGGGTCGCCAGGTCCCTGGTGGATGGGTGGCTGGCTGGCATCTGCGTGGGCCCAGTTCAGGAGCAGAAGCCTGGTTAGAGAACCCGGAGAAACGGGGACACCCACAGGCCCTGCTGTGGCTGCCCCGTCCACTTTCCCAGAGGAGCCCTTCTCCCAGTCCCTGGAGACGCAGCAGGCTGGCAGAGCGGCCGGCCCCGCTCCCCAGGGGCTTTCCTCCTTCCACAGTTTAGTCTATCTCGGCTTAATGGGAAAGGCTTCGTGCCTCTGAGTCAAAACACAAAAATCCCCCTGGATACACCCTGGGAGCAGCCGGCGCCGTCTCTAGGGGGTCCCTGAGCCTTCCTTTCCTGCCTGAACCCCTAGGTCTCCAGGCACCTGGGTCCCTGAGACACCCCCCCCCCCACCTCCTCTGGCCACACGCAGGGGACGGGTGTCCACTCGAGTGACTTGAAGGGAGGGGGTGATTCTGTGTGCGTGGTTAGCCTCCAGAGTGGCTAGCTTCATTTCTATTCATTTCTATTTCCTCCAGTTTAATTTCTGGTTTTTAGATGTGTGTGTGTGTGTGTGTGTGTGTGTGTGTGTGTGTGTGTGTGTGTGTGTTTCATGACCTATAGAATCTATTGCCACAGCATTATCGTGAGTTTAAAGTATGCATCAATCTATGTCTTTTGGGGGGTAATGTGTTTAAAAGTGGATTGCTGATCAATGCAAGGATATTGTGTGAATGAGGCCTGGACTGGGGAGGAAGTGGGGGTCCCTGAGGGCCTGAGGGTCCTAGAAGGCTGGGCGGAGTGTGCCCCGAGCAGATGGAGGAGGGGGGAGGGTGTGTGCGGGTTGGCACCGCAGGGGCCTCTGCCGTCCCTCTGGGAGCCGCTGGTCCTCTGCTCTGAGCCTGGCAGCAGAAGATGGGAGAGGGAAGCCCTGAGGTCTCAGCTCTGCTTTGCAGACTCGGTGCCAGACAGTCAAGACTTGCACTTTGTGGGGGCACACGGCGCCCCTGCCGCTGCACGGCTCTGCTGCGTGGAAACAGCCCTGACGAGACGGCGACAGTCAAGCCTGGTCATGTCGCCGCGACACCTTCTTTACAAAACCAGACAGTGGTCCAGGTTTAGCCCCCAGGCCATCGTCTGCCCAGCCCTGGTCTAAAGGACAGGCCCCTGTGAGGCGGGGAGCCAGCCGCTTTCCCTCCTGTGGACTCATCTTGGGGTGCCGTGGTCAGGTCTGCCCTGGGAGAGGCTGTGGGAAGCAGGCGATGGATAGCCTGCCACATCGCAGAGCCCAGGGCTCTGCAGCGCATGTGCGCCATCTTCAGAGCAATGTAGACGGGGCTGCAAAGGGAGTCGGGAAGGGGAAAGGTAGGCCCACTTCCCAGAAGCCCAGAGCAGTGAAGCCAACAAGGTTTGGAGGTCCTCGAACTGGCATCCCTCTGGATGTCGTGAGAAGAGGGCTTCAAAAAGACCGTTCTCCTCCAGTCTGGGAACTGCTGAAAACAGAACCGGAAGCTTCCGCCCTGCGGGACTTCTCGGGGCCTTTAAGATGCTGTTGGGCTTGGTGACTCTCTAGGAGAGGATACAGCATTTCTCCAGGGTGACTTCCCTTGACCTTTCATTATGTAGCTAGGGAACCTTGGGCTCCAGGAGGCAGGCGTCTCCTTTAGGGTGACACGGGAGGCCAGCAACAGCATAGGATCCGTGCTGAGTTCCCACTCGGCGATCTCTGTCCTGGCTGGAGAGCTGGGAGCCGCCGGAGCCCCAGGTGTGGGTCCTGGGCCAAGCTGAGGAGTGAGTGTTCAGTGCTGGGCTGGCCCAGGCTGGTCCTGGCGCTACATGACAGTGACTAGGTGACACTTGCAGCCCCTGCCCCCAGTGTGGCCACCACAATTGTCTCTAGAGTTGAGAAGGCCTTTGTCGAATGCAGCAGGTCAGGGACGGAGTGGGGACCGCCTTTGGCACTGTCTCAAGACAACAGGAATGTCAGGATGAAAATGATCAAAGAGGCTGTGTGCACAAGCTCTTCTCCTGATGCTTGCAGGAGGTGCACGTCTTTAGCACTAACAGTTACCAGCTCTGCCTGCAAAAACCCAGGATTTCAGTCTTTCTACTTTCCTGTGTGTAATTGTCTCTCATAACGTGATAATTCATGATCATTGTGAGGAATCTAGGTGATTGTGATATGCAAATACTTACATGTAATGTGGAACTATTGATAACATGTAAATATAAAGAGGTTCAGAGCTCCCCGAATTCTGTCACATCAAGGTCACTATAGTTGCATCTGAGGGTGTGTTTTGTGTTTGCCTATCGTGCCTTCTACCTTCTGTCTGCCCCTTTCTTTTCTTTCTCATTCCAAACCTGGCATACATTCTTCATCCTTTTTGTAAAGATTGTGGCAACATGCACCTAAATAAATTTTCCCAGCATAACCATGTCAAGTGTGCCATTCAGCCGTGTTAAGTACACCCACACTGAGTAACATTTCCACAACCTTCATCTTGCAAAGCTGAAATTCTGTCTCCATGAACAGCTTCCATTCTTTACCCTCAGCGCCTGGCACCCTTCCTCTGCTGCTGTTCTCAGGGCTCAGGACCTCAGGAGCAGTCACACTTGGCCTTTGGGGACTGGCCTTCTTCCCTACCATGGTGTCTTCAAGGTTCATTATTTTGTTGTTGTTGTTGGGGAGGGGGGCTTGAACTCAGGGCCTTGGCACTGCCCCTGAGTTCTTTTGCTCAAAGCTACCACTTTGAGCCACAGCTCCACTTCTGGTTTTCTGGTGGTTAATTGGAGATAGGAGTCTCATGGACTTTGCTGCCCCCACTGGCTTTGAACCCTGATCCTCAGATCTCAGCCTCCTGAGTAGCTAGGGTGACAGATGTGAACCACCTGCACCCAGCTCCAGGTCCATTCTTGTTGTATGCCAGAAAAATCTTTCCTTTATAAGGCTGACTCAGATTCAGTTGTGTGTACACAACACGTTTAACTCTTTAGTCATTCTTCTGTTGACACTTGGGTGGTTTGCACCTTTGGGCTCTGATGAATAATGCCGTGACCATGGGTGTGTGACACTCTCTTTCACACTCGCCTGGCAGTTCTCTGGAAATACCCAGAGGAGAATTGTTGCATCTTGTGACAATTCTTCCTCGAGTTTTGGGTTGTTGTGCTTGTTGTTTGGGGGCAGTAATGGAGTTTAGACGCAGGACCTTACACTTGCTAGGTATATACTCCCATCATTTGGGCCACTCCACCAGGCTTCTTGTTGTTTTAAGATACTTTGTTTTTCATCACGTCCAGTTATATTTTAGATCTAGCTTCCACATATGAGAAAAAACATGTTGTTTATCTCTTTGAGCTTGGCTTACCTCACTTAACATGATTTGTTCTACGTCCATCCATTTCCCTGCAAATGACATAATCTTATTCTTTCTAATGGATGAGTAAAATTCCATTGTGTATGGGCTGTTTTCATAATTTGGCCATCGTGAATAGGCCAACAATGAACATGGATGTGCAAGTGTCTTTATGGTATCCTGACTTGTAACATTCTGGGTACGTGCCCAAGATTAATATACTATAAACCTAAGCTGGGTACCGATGGCTAGCTACTCAGGAGGCTGAGATCTGAGGATGGTGGTTCAAAGTCAGCCCGGGCAGAAAAGTCTGTGCTTGCTGTTCATGAAGGCCACGGAGAAGCGGAGGACCAGGGAGGTGAGGTTTTGGATGTGGATGGTGGGGAGGTTGAGGACAAAAGCTGGCAGATGTGTAGAGGCCAAGAGAGGCCACCGCAAAGTTACCTTGAGATCCATGCTGTTTGGAGAGGGGGAGGAGGGGGTGGCAGCAAGTTTGAGACAAAATGCTCCTTGGAGCCACCTGGGCAAAGGAGCCGGGAGACTTTGTGGCTGAGAACTAGAATCTGATTGGTGTGGGCACAGTTGTCAGATGCAGTTGTGGACAGAGGGAACTTTTTTTAGGCCTGGTCAATTTATCGATTAGGAATTCATGACGTTGGAAGAGCACTTTCCCTGCAGGAGCTGGGCCTGAGTCCGCTGGCTCTGCAGCTAGCATGCATAGATGGGGTCAGAGGCCACCGGAATGGCAGCAGGAGAGGGCAGCAGGACACAGGGTGGTCTGGGTCCCTCCTGGGCTCTGTTTCTCAGATGTGACTTTAATGCTCCTTTACCAGCAAATACCAACCGAGCTGAGCTGTCCTTGTGGGCACGTTAGACGCCAGCAAGAGCTGAAGGCCTTCCTCAGCGAGTCCCACGGGCCACCCGGTTCAGTGTCTGCCCCCAGAGGAGCCCCGAGACTATGGAACGAAGGGGGGTCCTAGCTTCTCAGCCTTTGGGGCTTGGTCCTCCGTGCGTCTGACCTGCCTTATGGAGCCAACTTCCCCCTGCCCGTTCCGTCTCCAAGTCAGTGCGGAAGGCACCTGCAGGGTGCGCTCCCGAGCATGCGCCCCGCTTCCCAGGCCTCCGCCAGCGGGGCCTGGAAGCAGATGCGGCCTGGGGGTGGGGACTGCCTGGCTCCCCTTCCTGCAGAAAGGAAGAGCGGTTGCAAAGAGGCCAAGTACACGGCGACCTCCTCCCCGCTGGGCCAAATGTCCTCTGCGGCAGGGCTGCCGGGAAGGCAGCCCAGTGGGAGGGGGACCTGGGCCTCCGGTCAGCGTAACGAGGCAGAGGGGCCCCGGCAGGGGTGGCCCGCCACACTTCTTAGCCGTTTCGGGCAGTATTTGCTCTTTTATTACTTATTGTATGTCTCGGGTTTTTCTTGCTCTTATTTTCAAATCAATAAAGTGTTTATTTTTTGTGTGCCCGTGCTGAGGCTGGAACTCAGGCCTTCCTGTCGTGCTTGGCCGTTCTTGCTCAAGACTGGCGCTCTACCACTTGATCCGCACCTCCACTTCTGGCTTTTTGCTGGTTAGTTGGAGATGGAAATCTCTTGGATTTGATTTGTCTGCCTGTTCCGGCCTTGAACTGCCATCCTCAGCTCTCAGCCGGCTGAGTGGCTAGAAATCTTATTATAGCAAGTATCCCGGACATAAAACTGACTTTTTTTTTTTTTAACCATTTTTAAGGCTACACAGTGGAATGAGTACATTCCGAGTGGTAGACAGCCCTCCGCAACATCCCACTTCCAGAACTTTCTCTCATTTTTGCCAGCTGGAACTCTGTCTCCATTCAGCACTGACTTCCCCTCTTCCAGCCCCGGCCACCCCATCCTACTGTCCGTCTCCACGCAGGTGACCGCATTAGAGACTCCATCCGAGTGGGGCGTGCAGCACTTGGGTCCTCCTGACTCTTCTCACATAGGCCTGGCGCCCCGAGCAGCAGCCACGCATCCGAATGGCCTCCTCCGTCTGGAGTCTGAGTTCTGTGGGTTGTAAGTCCGTCCGCACCCTCCCCTGGGGGGCCTCCGCCGTGGGCCCCGGGAACGCGCGTGTCGCACGCCCGCTCGGGATGCTGCTTTCTAAGCCGGGTCGCTGGATCCCGTGGTCCTTCTGGCTTGAGGTTTTGGAGGCAGGGCCATCCGGCCATCCTCAGCACAAACGGAAGCACGTTCACCGGGGGACGGCTCCTCAGACGGCTCTGCCTGCGAGCGGTGCCGTGGTGATTGGGTCCCTCTCTCAGCGGTGACAGTACGGGATCGTGTGTGGAGGCCTGACAACTGGTTGTCACGGCTACTGAGGGCCCGCCTTTACATTGTCCCGTGCACGCTCAGCAGGGCTCGCCCATGCAGCTGTGTGGGCATCAGGCATCGATGGAAAACCTGCCCTGAGCTGCGAGCTGTCGGACTCCTGGAGGATTTGGACCCCCAGGGTAGCTATTTATTTATCTTCCTCTTTTTTTTTTTGCTTGGACTCAGGGCCTGAGCGCTGTCCCTGGCTTCTTTTTGCTCAAGGCTAGCACTCTGCCACTTGAGCCACAGCGCCACTTCTGGCCGTTTTCTGTATATGTGGTGCTGGGGAATCGAACCCAGGGCTTCATGTATAGGCGGCAAGCACTCTAGCCACTAGGCCATATTCCCAGCCCCTCTTCCTCATTTTTGTAGGTAAAAAATGAGCAAGGCGTTCTCATGCTCCCATGTTGAAGTGCCATTTAGTGGGTTGTCGATTCACTTAAAGTTTCTGTGAGCCTAAAAAATATTTTCTAGCTGTACCTTTGTGGGGTTTCCGTCTATTTCACTGGGATCAACATAGAAATGGAAAAAAAGGAAGACAGAATGGAAGCCTGAAGAAAGCAAGAATACAGGGAAGGAGGGAGGGAGAGTGGGGAGGGGTGGGAAAGACAAGGAAAGAGGAAGGGAGAGGAGCAAAGGAAGAGGTGTGTCTTCCAGTGTCACTCAGGGACATATTTGGGGACTGTGTCCCACCAACTGACAGCTCGCCACTTTGAAACACCAAAAGGGCACGGATTGCCATGTTTCTGGATCTGCCCCCCTCCTCATCACCTGGTAGTGGGACTGTAGGCACTCTGGGAAGGGGGAACATTTGCTCTCCCTTTCCAGCACCTTCAGGTTCCCATTGGAAAGCAAGGTGGGCTGCACCGGGGAGGAAGCTCTCTGGTGTCCCGCCCCATCGGGTCCCTGCTGGGAAGAGCCCCGGTGGCGGTCCCATTCCCCAGCGGCCGTCTGGCTCCAGGCCCTGTGTCTAATTCTGCATCATGGTATTTATTGCCTGCTTTCGAAGAAAATTTTCTACCCACTCAGGGCAAAATGGCGGGGGGGGGGGGGGTCTCTAGCACTTCCTGACTAGAAATGTGCCCTTTGAATTCCCGGCATGTCACCCTGAGGACCCGAACCTCCACGCCCCGTCACCCCCACTACCCAGCCTTCCCCCTTCTGCCGCTGGGTCAAGATGGAGGGCCGGAGGAGCTGGGGCTTGGGGCCACTCTGAGAGGAGTGGAGATGAAGGCAGGAGGGCCCCCGTATTTCAGTGAGGCAGAATGCCATCCTGGTACGGCTGTGCTCAAGGCTAGCACTCTACCACTCAAGCCGCAGTTGTACTCCCAGGTTTTGGGGGGTTTTTTGGTAGTTTATTGGAGAAGAGTTTCATGGACTTTGCTGCCTAGGCTGGCTTCAAACTGCGATCCTCAGATCTCAGCCTGCTGAGTAGCTAGAGTTACAGGCCCGAGCCCCTGGCGCCTGACAGTCATTTATATTTTTAAAGCCCTAGGACCACTCTAAGGTGACACCCCTCCACACACACACACATCACGGCCCCGGCGGGTACCTCACGACACGGCTGTGCCGGCGTCCCGCACAGGCCCGGCTTTCCCTCCTTTCCTGAGGGGCCTGGCTGCGGGGGGGGGGGGGGGTCTCCAGGTCCTGGGAAGGGTACAGTGATACAAGAAGGGAACAAGTTACACACTCGCCTCCTACTCCTGGAGGGCTTTTAAAACTCCTGGGCGGATCAGCCGTAATCGCTCCCAGCAGTGAGGAGCGGGCCTGCCCGGCCTCCAGTGTTTGTTTTGCCTTCTGTGTTCGGCCCGCGGTAACCAAGGGCCGCCTCCCCTTGGTGACGGTGGAACCCACTCGGGCCAGGGCAGATCCAGCGGCCCCGGCAGGGCGGCCCGAGGATCCCGGAGGGCCGCCACCAGCACAAGGCCCTGCCCAGATGCTACAACTGCCTTCGTTCCGCTTCCATTCTCTCCCAGCGGGAAGGACCCATGGGCTCTTCTCCTGGCTCTTTCCCAAGGCACTTGCCAGAACATTCCAGAACTCTGGATCCTCTGGTAGGTGTCTGGGAGACTGTGAGGCCACTGGTTGAATGTGTTTGGGTCTTGAGCAGGCTTGTAGGTGTCAGCCAGAATTTGGGGCGGTGACTAACCACTGGCCTCAGTTCCAGCGGAACTAGGCCCCGGAGGTAATGTTGGGGGGCAGTTTGGAGGAGGAGCCGGCTAGGAGGCAGCCATGGAGATGAGGCTCTGTGAGGGGGCATGGGGAGGTCTGGGTGCGGAGAACGCTGTGTAAGCAGGTGTGTCCTGGAGGGAATGCTGGCAAGCTGGTCTAAGGAATATCTCGGGAAGTAGAGGACGCGGAGAGACTCAGTGGAGCTTGGAAGGTGAGTGGAGGGGGGCCTCTGGGTGACGTCGCTGTGCCCACCCAGACCCTCTGTAGGCCAGGAGCCCTAACCTGGGACAGGGCCTGCCTCCTCTGGCCGCCCGGTCTGTTGTACTTCAGGACCAGCTTGGGGGTGGGGGTCTCCACCTGCCTTCCTCCTGAGGCATTGGGTGTCCTCCACGTCTCAGGACCAGCTTGGGGGGGTGGGGGTCTCCACCTGCCTTCCTCCTGAGGCATTGGGTGTCCTCCACGTCTCAGGATCCCCAGGGAGGGACTCACATGCACAGCCCACAGGTCACCTGAGACTTTAATTCCACAAAACTCCCAGGCCACCTCTGTACCGTGGGCGCCCATGGGTGTCACTACCGGGCACGGGCGCTGGGCGTGCTGGGCACCTGGATCCCAAGTCCTAAAGAGGCCGTCAGGGTCTCCATCCTGTCTGGCTTTCCATGTGGGGCTCGGAGCGGCAGAGCACGGGACCCCAGAGCCCCGCCGTGTGACTTTGGCCCGGGCTCTGCCCCCGGTCCAGCTGCCGATCTCATCAAACCTCCGTGATTCACTGTCAGCGCGTTGTGTTGCGAAAACGTGGGTCCCAGCGGCTGTTTTGTTGGCAGGTCTCGCTGCCTCAGCAGAAAGAGGCGCTTTTGATATGAGCAGGGAAAGGACGGCATCGGGGCTGGTCGGCGTGTTCTGTGTTTGGTGGGAGAGCGGGCGCCGGGATCGAGTCCAGCAGAAACGTGTGCCCAGGCGGGAAGGCTGCAGCGGGGGCCGGGGGGGAGGGGTCCCCTGCACCTGGGTGTGGAGCTGGCAGGGACAGGGCACAGGGACACAGGGATGCTTCTGGAAGCACTGTTCTCATTTCCTGGGAATCTAGCCTGCTCAGGAAATTCCTTTTGTACTCAGCACCGCCCCCCCCCCCCCGCCCCAGTGTTGCAAAGGCAAGCACGTGAAGCTCACACTTGCCTGTACCTCTCATGGACCAGGGCCGTGGGGTGCAGGTCACACTCAAGTGGCTGACTGTGGGCTTACCGTCGCTTCCTCTCTTGGCCGTGATTGCCTCCTGGACTGGCCCATTCAATGGACAGCAAGCCAATTTCCCTTTTTCCACTTCCCCCCTTCCTCCCCACGTTCTCAAGACGTGAGAAATGGAACAGAGGTGTCTCCCAGGCAAGTTGCTTTCCGGAGGTGTCCAGGTGCTCAGTCCCTTCCTCCCTGGCCTTGGGGGTGCAGGTGGGGCAGACCCTGGGGGACACCCAGAGACCCCACCCCAGAAGACCTCCCTGCTTCCTTCCCTCCTGTCTTTCCCTCCTCTGTGCTCCTTGCACAACCCAACGATGAACACATCGCAAGTGGTGTCTGTTCATTGACTGCTAAGTGTCTCCTGGGATCCATTAAAACAAAGCCGTGAGGCGAGCCACCATCACCCCCACTTCAGTGGCTGAGGCACCTGAGGCTCAGCGAGGGGAGGAAACTTCCCCAGGTCACCCCCGTCTAGAGCTGAGAGGTGTCGCGCGCCCTCGGTGGCTGGGTCTCCCTCCAGTGAGTGTGGCTCAGGCAGCGTGCCGGTGTTGCACACGAGGGAGGCCCAGCCCGGCTGAGGGGAGGGGGAATCCTGGGGCTGCATCCATCCGTCCTTTGCATGCGGTGACAAGTCCCCTCCAACTGTGTCTCAGCCCAGGACCCCCTGGCTGGGGGCGAGGCCGGGAGCCGGGCCGTGCCATCGCGGAGCTGCGCGGCGGGATGCTTTCCTGTCGCCGCAAGCAGCCTAGGGTGTGGCCCGCGCTGCCTGGCCCTGCAGTGGACACGGTCTGTCCTGACATCTCCTCTCCCGCCAGCGAGGCTCAGGTGGGCCTCGCCCTCCCCCTCCCCTCTCCCTCCCCCTCCCCTCCCCCTCCCCCTGGCAGCTCGGGCACAGGCACGCGATGCAGGCCCACACGCCAGATTCCTCCAGAGAAACTCCATCTACAGGTGCCGCTGCGGACTCGGGGCTGCCACGCCCCCGCCCCGCGCTTCTCCCTCTGCAGAAGAGGACGGGGAGGAGGGCGGAGGCCCTGCCCGCGCGGCCTGAGGCTCTCAACTCCGCCTCTGAACGCCGTTAGTCCTGGCGAGCCAGCAGCCCCTCTGAGCTCTGCGCCTCCTCACAGCCGCCCCGTCCCCGAGGGCGCGGGACAGGTGGGCGCTCCTCCGTTACCGAGGCGAAACTCACACCGCACGCCTGCCTGTGTAAGGAGAGGGCAGCTCACTAGTATCTGGCCGCCGCGCTCCACGCCCCCTCGGGCCCCTGTGTCTGGCTTCCCTGCCGTAGTGGAAAGCGTTCAGTCCATCCACGTTAGGGCAAGAGCAAGAGCTTCCTTTTTTCTGGCTGAGTACTGCCCCATCGTGGGTGCGCCTCCCAGCTGGCTTCTTGTGTGTCCACCTGTGAGTGGGCATTTCCACTACATGTGGCGGGGAAACGGCGTGGGGAGGCGCCCGAGACTGGACTGCCAGGCTAGTGCGGAGCGTTTTTGTTCTGTGCTCCTTTCTCCCTCTACCTGCACATGGTGGCTTTTCTGTGCTGTTGCGTGTGTTCTCTTGTCACTTTAAGGAGTTGTGCAGAAGGGTTACAATTTCGTAAGTCAAATCATGACCAATGCTTCCTGGGCAATGCCACCCTTTCCTTTGCTTTCTCCCGTTTTCTCCTCCCGTCCCTACCCCGAGTTAAATAATGTGTGTTTTACATAGTATGTAATGAATATTGTGACTGCATTTGCTCACTCTTCTTCCCTCCATTCCTGTGCTCCCCACCCTCTCCCCCCCCCCAAAAAAAAAGACAGAACAAAACAAAGCATGTGTCCACTTCTTGGAATTGGTCTTGATGAATGTCACTGTTGATGTTCAGAGGCGGTCCACCTGTGGGTTCCTCCCTAAGGCTGTCCGTCCATCCTCCTTGGGTCTGTTCACGTGTGAATGTATAGAGCCCCACCTAAGCTGTCGTGTCCACTTGTGTTTTAGATCTAGCTTATACATATGAGAGGCAACATGCGCCATTTGTCTCTCTGAGCTTCACTTACCACACTTAACGTGAGTTGTTCTTGGTTCATCAATTTCCCCATAAATGGCAACTGTTCCATTGTGTATAGGCACCCCATTTTCTTGATCCTCTCATCTCCTGTAGGGCGCCTGGGTTGTTTCCATATCTCGGCTGCTTTGAATGATGCAGCAGTGAGCACGGATGTGCAAGTGTCTTTTTCGTAACCAACATGACTTGTAATGTTCTGGACCAAGAGTGATATGGATGGATCATACGTTAGTTCTATGTTTAGCTATGGGGATTTTTTTATTGTTCTTTTGCCAGTCCTGGGCTTGAACTCAGGGCCTGGGTGCTGTCCCTGAGCTTCTTTTGCTCAAGGCTAGCACTCTACCACTTGAGTCACAGCTCCATTGTTGGCCTTTTCTGTGTATGTGGTGCTGAGGAATCAAACCCAGGGCTTCATGCATGCTAGGCGAGCGCTCTACCACTAAGCCACCTTCCCAGCCCCTTATGGTTTATTTTTTTGAGGAAAGCTGTCACTATGTAGTACTGGGGTTACAGGTATGGATTACCACACCCGCCTTGGCTTGCTTCTTGTACAGTGAATCTTCCCATTAGCAATTATTTTTGCAAGCTGGGGAATGTGCCATCCATGTGCTGGCCAGAGGTCACTTGCTTTCTCCTGCATGAGACAAGCTGGTGCCGCCGGAATCTTGCCTAGACGTATGTGGGGCCAGTGACTCTGAGCAAGCTCAGAGTCCTCCCCTCTAGAGTACTGAGGACTTTCTAGGCTGACGGGCTTGCAAGAGGAAGGCCTGGAACGTCCACGAGGAAGTTCCTGCAGGCTGTTGTTCCCAGCTGCCCGTGAGGCCCCCGGATTTACCTCTCTCCTGTGGAATCCCAGCCAGGGAAAGGCGACTGGGTCGCAGAGTCCACGCAGCGTTGATTCCTCTTAGAACCTTTCCCAGCGCCATTGGCGGCCGGCCCACTGAGGTCCGCTCGACGCGCCACGCACCTGGGCCCAGCCTGCCGCCGACAGTCGCCAAGACCAGAAAGCCCGGGGGTAAGCGCGTTGGCTGTGTGGATGTTCGTTTATAGGAGACGTCAGTGGACGGGGAACCCTGAGAGCCAAGGTTTTGAGGGTGAATGGGGAGCCGAATGAAGTCACCTGGCTGTGGAGGAAATGCTTAAACCACCCGTGGCTGTCGTCCCAGGCAGAGGGCTCAGGTGTCCTGTAGGGACGTGTCACCGAAAGACTGATAGCACACAAAGGGCTGTTTTGTTGTGTTGTGACCCTTGGCCAGAAGTGACGGTCCTTGTATCTGTGTATGTGCCCCAGAACAGTCTAAAAGGAAGGAGGAACCCTTTGTACTTCATACATTTCTGTATTGAGAGTTCTTATGGCGAGTGTAGCATTGGAAATAGTTCATATCAAGATAGAATAAGAAGTTAAAAAACAAACTGCCTCGTCGGGCGCTGGTGGCTCACGCCTGTACTCCTAGCCACTCAGGAGGCTGAGATCTAAGGATCACAGTTCAGAGCCGGCCCAGGCAGGAAAGTCTACAACACACTTAACGCCAGTTAATTACACACACACATACACACACACACACGGAGTAAGACTTTTGCAGATTCTCAATGTGAATTTTATTTTATTTTTGCCAGTCCTGGGGCTTGAGCTCAGAGCCTGAGCACTGCCCCTGACCTTCTTTTGCTCAAGGCTAGCACTCTTCTTTTGCTGGCACTCTACCACCTGGGCCACAGCACCATTTCCAGCTTTTCCTGTGGTACTGAGGAATCGAACCCAGGGCTTCGTGCATGCTAAGCAAGCACTCTACCACTAAGCCACATTCCGCCCTAAAATGTGAACATTGTAAAATGTAAATAATTCTTTTAGATCTGTGATTTCTCAAACCGTAGCACCTCCTAAACCCCTAAAGGGCCTACCCCAAGTTTCTGGTTCAGAAGGGTTGTGGAGCCAAAAATCTGTACCTCTGACATGGTCCCAGGGAGGGGTCTAGGGCCCCCGTGGGTGTTCTAGGGACTTCTGCTGTTGACCTCGGGGCTTTATATGACTGGATTTGGGTGTTGCGAGCATATGGGGCTGTCCAGGGCCTTCCTGTCTTCCTGCATTTCCCATTTCTCCTGCTTCCAGATGCCTTCTTAGCAAATGAGCCAAGGGCCTGGGCCTGCCTTCGAGATTCCCAGCTGAGTGCTTGCGTGAACTTAGCATTCAGGTGCTCTGCCTTCACGTGTCCCCCGGCACTGAAGGGGACAGGAAGGGCTGAAGGAACGGAATGTTTGGGGTTTTTTTTTGTCAGTCGTGGGACTTGAACTCTGGGCCTGGGCACTGCCCCTGAGCTCTTTTTCCTCAAGGCTAGGCTCTTCCACTTTGAGACACCGTGCCACTTCCAGGTTAATTGAAGATAAGAGTCTCATTGACTTTCCTGCCCGGGCTGGCTTTGAACCGCCATCCTCAGATCTCAGCCTCCCGAGTGGCTAGGATTGCAGGCGTGAGCCAGTACATCAGTGCCACCCCTCCCATCCTTGTCCCATCTCTTCCCGTTGTCAGGAGTTCTAGCTATAAATTTTATCCTGAAATCATGATCGCCACCCTTCTTCCTCTAACGTAGGGTGATGACCACGAACCGCTCTCCCCTGCCTTGCTCCTTCTGTTCTTTGGGGTCCCCGGCTTCTGCGTGGACCAGGTGCCCTAGCCATGCGGGATCTGTGTCCTCACTGCCTCTGAAGGTGACATCCCACTGTGTCTCTCGGGACCCTTCAGCCCGGGGCTCCTCGTCACTGCTCTAACTAGGCTGCAGCCCTGACTGTGTGTTTTAATTTCCAGTCTCTGTATGAATAGCACTCTGGTTTCCCAGGGGCACCGCTCAACTGATGTAAGCCCTTTCTGAAAGTGAGTGAGTAATTTCCGTCCTGCTGTAGGTGTGTGTGGCAGGTGCAGTTTTGGTCTTTTGAAGTCAGAGGTTAGCGCTGTGGACTGTGTGGGAATTGTCTCTCCAGAACTGTTTGTCAGAACTTTCCAGAATGGTCCAATGCTTTCTGGTGTGTCCAGGGGCAGAGATGTTATATGCTTGTAGAGTACTCCTTAAGGGGCAATTGGCGGGAGAGATCGCTACCATATGGCATCGCTACCATATGGTCCGGAGGGTGGTGGCACCTTAGCCCCGCCAGCCGCATTTCCGCAGCCGGGAACCCTAATTAGCCAGTGATCCAGAGGGGCGGTAGAATAGCAGACAGCTAGGGGCGTGTTTCTCTTGCAAAATCCCAGGTTGTAACCACTGATGTGTGTGTTGGGAGGGGTGGGGAGGGAGGCTGTTTGATCTGCAGGTGAAAGGAGGCTTTATAAATAGGTCACCTTGTTCCACATCCTGAATTTTAGTCTTTCTTGGTCTTGTAGCAAAACAATGGTTTTGCTGTTCAGGGGTCGGAGGCGCTGAGGGGAGCCGAGCCGAGGAGGTGGGCACACAGCTGCCACTCGGGGCGTCCCCCGCCACCCATCTTCTGGGTGCCCCGGTGCTGTCTCCAACCGTAGGCACGAGCTGCACAGGGCTAACACACCCAGGAGAGCACTTTGGAGAAAGGGGAGGTAGGGCTTTCCCTGGAGGGAGGCCGCAGGGCTGCAGGCAGGCCAGCCGAGCCCCGTGCTGAAAGGCTTGTCGCCCTCCCTTCCCTAGGGCCGGTCAGCCGCTCCAGGCCCTGGCCAGGCACAGAGTTGAGCTACAGCCCACCAGGCTGGGTGGTGGGATGGGGCAGCTGTGTGGGGCTTGTGGCAATAGACAGCTGCCCTGACCTTTCCTGGGTAAACGAGTGATTTAGAAGCAGCACAGTTGGAAGTCTTGGTGGCAGTGGTAGGCGTCACGTTCCACTGTGTATGTGTGCATGTGTATAGGTGTGTATGCTCCTACAGGGGCTTGAACTCAGCTTCACACTCTTGCTTAGCTTTCTCATTCAAGGCTGGCGCTCTACCGCTTGAGGCACATCACCACTTCTGGCTTTTTGCCAGCTCATTGGCGATAAGAGTCTCATGGACGTTCCTGCCTGGGCTAGTAGTAGTAATCATGATCCTCAGATCTCAGTCTCTGAGTAGCTAGGATTACAGGCATGAGCCCCAGGCACCAGACACACATAGGCTTTTTGAAAAAGCTTTGCTATACTTGGTTGTTTGATGGTGCAAAATTATCATTATGTCGTGTTGCACCTGGAGAAAATTAGCTGTGAATTGGTTTCCTGGGAATCTACAATAGAAAGATCTGCTATTAAAAAAAAAAAAGGCTTTGCTATAGCTGGTCTGTGGTGGCTCACACCTGTCATCCTAACTGCTCAGGAGGCTAATTTCTAAGGATCATGGTTTGAAGCCAGCCTGCGCAGGAAAGTCTGTGAGACTCTTATCTCCAATAAACTACTCAGAAAAGGCTAGAAGTGGAGCTGTGGCTCAAGTAGTACAGTGCTAGCCTTGAGCAAAAAAGCTCAAGTACAGTACCTAGACACACACACACACACACACACACACACACGTTTCAGCCAGGATCTCATGGCTCATATGTAGCTCATCTTGTAGCCTGTGTTACTAGCTACCCAGAAGGCTATGATCTGAGGATCATGGTTCAAAGCCAGCGGGGACAGGAAAATCCATGAGGCTCCAATTGACCACCAAAAAGCCAGAAGTGGAGCTGTGGCTAAAGGGGTAGAGCACCAGCCTTGAGCAAAAACGTTCAGGGACAGTGTCCGGCCCTGCTTCAAACCTGAGGACCAGCACACACACAGTGTGCTTGAGTGCAGCTGTCTCCTGTCGTCCCCTCCCAGGATTAATTGCAGGGAGAGTCGCGGTGTGGAGTCTTCCGGGCCTTTGTGTCTATCATTAAACATGGACAGAGAGAAGCTTTTTAGTCTGCTCTGGGGACAGGGGATTGCGCTGTGCTCGTGGTTTTGCTTTACGTTACTGCTGGTTCTCCTGAGAGCTGCTCTCTGCCTCGTGGCAGTGAGGTTCTGGCTGAGACTCACCCCTGGGCCCTGGTGCAGGCCCAGGCCGCTGGTCATGCGGGTAGGGGACCGCCACCTTGCCCCTGTGTGCCCAGGGGCCTGGCTCTGGACACGCCCTGTAACTACCTGTGCAGGAGGCGCCCGACCCTCAGCCCTTCCACTCCTCGATTCCTTAACCCTGCGCGCCTCCAGCTGCCCTCCGCCCTCGCCGGTTCGGTCCTACCAACTTCCTCTCCCCCGTGGCTCGTGCAGTGACTGGCGTCCCCCCACGTGGGCCGGGTTGTGTCTCCCGCCCCTCGCGGGTAGAGAGCATCCCTGAAGGATGGGTGATCTACCTCAGGTCGTGCCAAGCAGGGGTGAGAGCCATGGCCCCAGGTGCTCATCGTGTGGCAACTTGGAGTGTATTTGACTCCCCACACTAGTGGGGAGCGATGGCGCGTGGCCTGGCTGCCCCAGCCCCTGTGTTCCCAGCAAACCTCTCCGGCTGGCCTCCCTCCTGGACGGCAGTGCTGGGCTCTGGACGGGACCCCCCGCGAGGACGCTCAGCAGCAGCAGCGGGGGCAGACTGGGCGCGCATCCTCTCCAAGGCCAGGTGTCCACCGGAAGTGCCGCGGGGCCCACACAGCTCCGGCTCCGAGCAGCTGCCAGCCACCCTGGGTGGAAAGGTTTTGCTTGATGGATGCCGGCCAGGCCTGTGCGTGGCACTGGCGGGGGTGGGGAGGGCTTGCGTGTGAGCGTCGTGCCTCGGCGTCCCGCCTCTGTCTCACCGTGTGTCCTCAGCTTGCCTTCGGCGTTGGGGTCCCCCTCACCCCCGCTGCGTCCGGGTGGCACGCCGGGCCTGCTGCGGGAAGGGGGCGGAAGCTGCTGGCGAGGGAGCCGCCCCACCGCCGCGCCTCCGCCCTGCTCCTTAGCCAAGGAAGCCACTGCTGCCACCGCTCTGTGCGTGCAGCACGCGCGTGCGCCGTGCACACGGGCGTACGCTGTATGTGAAGCCCACATGCGGGTGGTGGCTGGCGACCGTGGCGGAGGCAGGCCCTCCCCGTCCTCTCGCGGCATACAGCTCTCCAGTCACACCTCTGCGGCCCGTGTTCTCCTGCCCGGAGACAGGCGTGTGCTCACGCCGTCACCCTGACCCGGACGTTCCTACAAGGCCTAGGCTTCAGCGTTTCCCCCCCGGAACAGCCGGGAAGGGGGTAACCCCGAGCAGCCCCTGTCGTGGTGCCCGGTGCCCTCGTAGCCCAGTGAGGCCCGTCTCTCTCGGTGTTCACAGGATCCGCGCCGCCCACCTGTGGCCCTGCCGGTCACTTGGCCTCAGCGCCTGTAGCGACGCCCTGCACCCGTGTCCAGGGACTTTGCACAGGTTTAGAGCAGGGGCCGGCACACTAGGCCCCTGGGCCAGGCCCCGCCCACGGTCTGTTTTCCTGAAGTGTAGCTGGAACACAGCACACCCATTGATTTACCTCTAGCAGAGCCGTTGTCACTTGGCCGTGCCCAGAACGAGTTCGCCCAGCCCTAGCACAGGAGAGACCTTAACGCGACCCTGCTCCAGCTGGGCCGGCTTCCAGGCACTTGGCGCATGGCCAGAAGGTGGCATTCAACCATGGTGCCAGGTGTGGCAAGCAGGAAGACCAGGTGGCTGGGATGTCTGTGCACCGGCTGAACACACTGTCAGAACATAAGGGCAAAAGTAAAATGCCAGTGTGCCAGGCCGGCTCGGAGCGTCGCCCCCGTGTGATCGTAGATAAGAGTGTGACGCACAGACGACTCTCGTGTTGCAGATGACCCGGCGGGCGCTTGGGAATGCTGGGGAAAATCTTAGTCCCCATGCCACAGTGGACCCAGGGGCGGGTGGCTCACGCCTGTCATCCTAGCTACTAAGGAGGCTGAGATCTGAGGATCGCGGTTCAAAGCCAGCTCTGGGAGGAAAGTCCGTGAGACTCTTTATCTCCACTTAACCCCCGGGAAACGGGAAGAAGAGCTGTGGCAGTCCAGGCAGGAGAGCCGCGGAGGCCTCGGCGCCCCGCCCGCCCCGGGTGACTTGATGGCCTCTGTCAGGTGGCTGTGCGGGAGCGGGAGCTGGGGTGAAGCACCTCAGACCCGGCGGCTGTGTGGGGTCCCACCTCCCTCCTCTGCTTCTCTCCATCCTGGCCTCAAAGCTGCCTGCTGCTCGTGGCTGGGCGCCGGCCCTGGGCCACCCCGGCCTCCCGCCCGATGACGCCCTGACGAGGTAGCTGTGGGCATCCACTGCGTGGCCCCCACTTCTCCACGGAGACCATGAGCAGACGGTCCCTCCGCTTCGCGACAGCACAGCCGTGGGGACGGGGCACCCGCGCCAGGGCTCCCGCCTGCCCCACGCCAGGCCGCTGGGTGGGGAGCCCGCATTCCTCCCCAGCCTTCCCCCTCGTCCTCCGCCCCTGCTCACACAGCCTCCTGTTTCTCTTTCCATGCGTTAGGCAATACTGAGTGCTCCACAACGTGCAAGGTCTCCTAGCAACCTTCCCGAGGAATCCTGCCTGGCCCCGATCAGAAAGCTGCAGCCCCGGCCCCGAGATTGATGAGTTTGCCTTGGGAGTCGGTGAGAAGGTGAAGCCGAGGTAAATATGGGTCAGAAGGTCACCGGAGGAATCAAGACTGTGGACATGCGGGACCCCACCTACCGACCCCTGAAGCAGAAGCTGCAGGGGCTGGATTACTGCAAGCCCACCCGACTGGACCTGCTGCTGGACATGCCCCCCGTGTCCTACGACATACAGCTGCTCCACTCGTGGAACAACAACGACCGCTCGCTCAACGTCTTCGTGAAGGAGGACGACAAGCTCATCTTCCACCGGCATCCGGTGGCCCAGAGCACGGACGCCATCAGGGGCAAAGTGGGGTACACCTGCGGGCTGCATGTGTGGCAGATCACGTGGGCCATGAGGCAACGAGGCACGCATGCGGTGGTGGGCGTGGCCACGGCCGATGCCCCCTTGCACTCGGTGGGGTACACCACCCTTGTGGGCAATAACCACGAGTCCTGGGGCTGGGACTTGGGGCGCAACCGGCTCTACCATGATGGCAAGAACCAGCCAAGCAAAACCTACCCGGCCTTTCTGGAGCCGGATGAGACGTTCATTGTGCCCGACTCCTTCCTCGTGGCCCTGGACATGGACGATGGCACTCTGAGCTTCATTGTGGACGGACAGTACATGGGAGTGGCTTTTCGCGGGCTCAAAGGCAAAAAACTGTATCCTGTAGTAAGCGCCGTCTGGGGCCACTGCGAGATCCGCATGCGCTACTTGAATGGACTGGATCGTAAGTGTTCCCCGCCGCGTCTAAGTCAGTACCCGCCACCCAGCTCCGTGCAAGTGGGCCAAAAGATTACGCAGTCGCTGGACCCAAACTGTCTTTAAATAGGTGTGCCAGTATATGCAAAGGCCACTCTTGCCTTCATCTGGTTAAATGAGGAATGGCTGACGTCTTCTAGATTACCTGACCAGTGTCTCCTAGGTGACCGGGTGATGGCTGGCTGGATGAATGCACGGAAGGGGGAATGAGAGGGTGACTGATGACTGTAAGCCCACCCTCCTGGACCTGGCTGGGTGGAAGGATGCTGGCTGGAAGATGGTGGGTAGAATGAGAGGTTGGGTGAATGAAGGGATAGGAGAGCGATGGAGGAGTGAATCGATAATGGCTGGATGGTGGATGAATGGACAGATGATAAGTGACTGGATGGATGGTACATGGAGTGGGTGGGTGGGTGGTGGATAGATGGATGGATCGGTCCGTGATGGTTGAGTGGATGAATGGATGAATGGAGGGATGAATGAGTGCTTTGTTTCTTTCTGATTGACCCACCTCCAGCTTTGACCTGCAGTTGTCCAGTTCTAGACCCCCTTTGCTCAGATTTGGCTATTTCCTGGGGTTGGACATGACCCTGGAAGGGGCTTGTTTAGTCACAATGTTGGGAGATTGTTGAAGAGGCGTCAGTGCACTCTTCGGAAAAACTACTGGCGCATCCAGGATGGTCAGGCGTGAGTGAAGCCTCTGTCTTTCTCTTTGGAAGCCCTCCTGGCTGGTTTCTCTCCATCCTTCCCTCGGGCTTTGCTAGGGGCTAACAGTGAGCTGACAGCCAGATGGGACATTTGCAGTGCAGGGTCCTCAGGCTGCGTGGTTCTCCCCGTGCAGCCAGGGCCCCGCGGCCATGGGGCTTCTGGCAGAGGCAGCTAGGCGTGCACGCCGCAGGCAGCCTCCCCGAGGAAGTCACCCAGTCCCAGACTGAGGAACTAGCACAGCAAGTTCTGCGAGTCCATCTCCTCAGGTGACAGAAATAAATGGCGTAAGCCCGTCACCAAATTCACCCTGCACAAGGACGGGCTGTTAGGTGGGGGATGAGGGCTTTGAACCCTGCTCCCCAGCATGGAGGCTGGCGGGGAACCTGGCGCCGGGCCCTGCCTGCTGAGTAACTCAGGGACATCGACAGCCTTCTGTGAAGACAGATGACAGGATCACCAGGCTGAGTGGCCTTGACCGGCCTAGACCATTGCTCTGTGTGTGTGTGTGTGTGTGTGTGTCTGTCTGTCTGTCTGTCTGTCTCTTTTGTGTGTCCTGGTCCTGGAACTTAAACTCAGGGTCTTGTGCTCTTGCTTGGCTTTCTCACTCAAGGCTGGTACTCTACCACTTGAACCACACCTCCATTTTCAGCATTTTGCAAGTTAATTGGAGATGAGAGTCTCTTGGATTTGTCTGCCCAGGCTGGCTTCGAACCGCAATCCGCAGATCTCAGCCTCCTTCCTCAGTAGGATTATAGGTGTGAGCACTGGTACCTGGCTGTTTTGCACCAGTACTGGGGGCTTGGCCTCAGGGTCCCGCCAGACTTTTTTGTTTTTCATGGACGGTATTCCATAACTTGAGCCTTGACCCCAGTCTTACATTTCGCTGGTTAATTGGTTATGGAGTTTCTTGGATCTTTCTGCCCAGTCTGGCTTCCAACCTTGACTTTCAGATCTCGGCCATCTCAGTAGCTAGGACTACAGGTTGGGTCCACCAGTGTCCAACTAGAGTGGCCCAGTGTTGTCTGTCTGGGAACGTCCGCCTGCTGATAGCCTCATGAGCGCTGCAAGTTTGCATGACTGTTTGGTGCATCCCAGCTCTAATACAGACTCTGCGCAGTGGGAGGGACCTGGGACCTGTCTACCCTTGGGAGGGCAGCCTCTCAAGTACAAGTTCTGCCCACGCCGTGCGAGAGGTGTAGGCCCGTGGCCCAGGAGGTGATGCTGCCTCACTCTGCATCCTGGCTGGAGGTTGAATGTGTTTCCCATTGTTCGTGCTTGGAAAATCCTACACGATTTGGGTGGAGGGTTGCAAGTGGGAAGAAGTTGTTGCAAACTGTGTCTTTAAGTGTTGGGAATCTGGACAGAGACTGGAAGTGTTAGGACACTCCTGGTCAGGGATGAGAACCCTCGCCCTCCCCACTTGAATCCTTTGCTGCCTTCCCCATTGGGCTTCTCCACTCTCTCAGTGCTACTCAGGTACGGATGACTTTGGGGGACCCCCCTGAGGCCACAGATGGCCGGGTCCAGGGATGCTGAGTGGGCCATTTGAGGGTGTTCTGTCATCAACCCACCGCAGGGACGCCCACCACCAGCGTCCTTACTGAGGGGGTGGCGCAGGCCTTAGAAGGACCCTTTGCTGATGGTTGGGAAATAGTAGCCACCATGACAGTTGTCCAAGTGAGAGATGAGAAGGCTTGGTCCAGGGTGAGAGCCGCAGAGGTGGTGGGAAGCGGCCAGGTTCTGGAACATGCCATCAGTGGATCACAGAGGACAGGAGAAGGAGTCATGGAGAGGACTGCAGCGTTAGGTCCGTGAAAGTGGAAGGTGGGGGCTGTGTCTGGCGAGATGAGATGAGGAAGCCAGAGGAAGGAGCAGGTTGAAGGGTGGAAGTCGGTTGAGATGCTTGCTTCCATGTGTGAGAGTGGGGCTGGAAAGCCTGGAATCTGGTACACGGGCCAGGGGTCATCTACATACAGGTGACATTTAAAAACCCGTGACCACGACAGGCTTAGGGGAAGAGCACTTACCCAGCACTTAGCTCACGCGCACGAAGTACCGGGCTCCCTCCCCAGCACCATAAGAATGAACGATAGAAAAATAGAATAATAGGGCTGGGGATATGGCCTAGTGCCTCTTATACATGAGGCCCTGGGTTCAATTCCCCAGCACCACATATACAGAAAACGGCCAGAAGTGGCTCTGTGGCTCAAGTGGCAGAGTGCTAGCCTTGAGCAAAAAGAAGCCAGAGTCAGTGCTCAGGCCCTGAGTTCAAGGCCCAGGACTGGCCAAAAAAAAAAGAAAAAAGAAAAATAGAATAATAAAATAAAATAGGAAGGTGTCACCCTGCATGTGACCACCAGAGTATGGGAAGGGCCAGGCAGGGCGAGATCCAGCCCCGTGAGAGGTCAGGAAGCTCAGGCGGAGGCCGAGGCAGCTTCTGGAAGCGCTTCCAGAAGGACCAATGGTGACAGGTCGTGAACACTGAGCTGCCAGGGGAGCGTGAAGGGTGAGCAGCGTGAGCATTGCTGCACCAGGGTGACTTCCTGATGTGACATTTTCCCTTGCCCCCACCGACCTGCATGCATCCCTTCACCGAGGCGCTCGGTCCTCGCCAGGAGTCATTTGGGTAGGTGAGGTCAGTGTCTGGTGGAAGAAGAAGAAGGATGATAGATTCTTCCCTGGGCCAACCGTAATAAATGACCAAAAGCTGGCTCAAGTGGTTCAGTGCCAGCCTTGAGTGAAAAAGTTAAGGGACAGAGCCCAGGCCCTGAGTTCAAGCCCCAGGACTGGAATGCATGTCTGTGGGTGTGTGCGTGCAGACGCGAGCGTGCACACACACACACACACACACACACACACACACACACACACACCCCACAGAGTGCCACCTGATGGGCCTAGGGGCATGGCTCAAGTGGTAACGGGGAGATGGCGGCGGTGGCATCTCGGATTGTGCTGTCACTCGTGACGCCCACTGCAGAGAGGAAGCAGGTGCCCGGGGCGAGCCCTGTCCTCCCAGCCGCTCAGGACACTGAAATCGAGCAGGAAGTTCTGACCTCCCGTTAACCAGCAAAGCGTTGGGAGTTGTCGCTTCAGTGGTAGAGCACCAGATTTGCGCAGAAAAAGTGAAGGGGGCTCTGAGTTCAAGCCTTAGTACCAGTTCAGAAAACCAGTCAGCCAGTCAGTCAGTCAGAGATGGCAGGAGGTTAGCCAGGCTTTGCATCCCAGAGGAGCTGCTCTGTGGGTGCCACTGTCCGCGTAAAGCCCAAAGAAAACGGCATGTCGTAATCACCTGCTCAGATCCCCACGAGCCCAGGGTATCCTGTGCACCTGCTGCGTGCTGCTTGTTCTGGAACCCTCCTTGACCTGAGCTGACATTCTCTCCCGTCTCTCCTGGTTTCCAGCCGAGCCGCTGCCGCTCATGGACCTGTGCCGCCGCTCGGTGCGCCTGGCGCTGGGGAAGGAGCGCCTGGGCGCCATCCCCACGCTGCCGCTGCCCGCCTCCCTCAAGGCCTACCTCCTGTACCAGTGACGCGCCGGACGCCACCGCCCCGCAGCCGCCGGGCCAGCTCGCCGGGCCCCGCCCGCCCTGCCCCTGGCATGGACGCCCGCCGCCGCCCTGGCAGAAGCAGCCTGCGCCCCCCTCCTCCTCCCCGCCGCCTCTGCCCCAGGCCTGGGGCCCGGACGCGGGGCCCTGCTCCTTCCCCAGGGGCGAGCCCCGGCCCCTCCGCCAACCACACGGAGAATAAACTCCTACGAAAGCCTCCCTGGGCGCAGTCTGCTCTTGGGAGGGGCCGGCTGCTTTGAGTACTGGCGTCCCCTGGGGACGGGGCTCCTAAGGTGATGGGGCCAGTGGAAGGTTCCAGAGCTTGACAGCAATCCCAGGGGTGGGAAGGGCGGAGGCCAGGCTGCAGGTGAGGCTCAGGGGGCCTGCCCGGTAGATGCCAGGACCGAGCCCCAGGGGGGTAGCACCCAGCTCGGACCCCGGCCGCCCATGCCCCATACCCTGTATTTATTCTCTTAACAATAACAAAGGCCATTTATTTATTCCATTTAGAAAGGAAAACTCTCGTTCAGCCTCCTCCCCTCGGAGTGTTCTGTTGCTTTCTGCCTCCTCCCAGGGCTCGTGGGCCGCACCTGTCTTTCCCGGGGTCCCGCCTGCACGCGGGCACGGGGTGACTTTGTGTGCACCCCTCGCCTACTTTCCGGGGGCTGTCGCCCAGCTCCCGTGCCGGCCGTGCGGGTTCCCGGGGTCCCGGGGTAGCCACTTCGCTCCGGGGTTCATGCGTCCTTGCACACGTGGGAGTTTCCTTCGTCCTCGGTAGGTTGGTTTCCTGTTGTTCGTTCGTTCGTTTGTTTGGTGTTGGTGTTTTGGGTGTGAGTTTCAATTCCCATCTGCGTTTCCCGCTGAGTTTCCCAGGGCGGCCGCAGAAGCTCTGGGCCCCGAATATCGGGCGGAGAAAGGGAGAGAAAGGAGTGGATCTCAGGGCTCTCGACGCCAGGCCCCGCGTGCACAGGGGAGACCAGAGCTGAGCCTTACAGCAGCCAGCGCCCCCAGCTCATCATCCCCAGGGCCTCCGGGGTGGGGGGACCCCAGGCCCCAGCAGCCCCCAGGTAGCACTCAGCACCTGCCACGGCCCCCGCCAGTTCTTTTATCTTGAAATCAGCTCTCTTAGAATCTGAGGTCTGTTCATTCCTGCACAGGTACAATAGATGTCTTTATGTGTTTAAAATGTTTAATATATATACATATATATTTGTCCATAAGATTATGTTTTAAGCAGCTGCTGTAGGGTACCGTTAAAAAGAAATTTCTTCCAGTGAAGTATATGTTTTAAAGCACACAATGGGTGCCAAGACTGGGTGAGGAATGGGTGCTGCCCCTTCGCGGGGTGGGGTTTTTTCCCCCTTGGGGCAGGAGACCTTTCCCGCGAGACTCTTGAAGATCATTCCCCTTGCTCCACTTTCAGGGTGGGTCGCGTTCTAGCAAATGTTGCACAAGAGCAGGGGTCTACTTGTCTAGACCCCCCCACTTGTCACCTGGACCCCACTGCCCCCGTGGGAGCTGGTGAATCACTAGGCTCTCCCTGCACCCCCCAGCCTCCTGGGGGTCCTCAACCCCGCCCTCCTTCCCAAGCCCAGAGCCTTGTGGCATGTACAGTTTTGAAACTCCCGTTCTATTTTATGATGGTTCATAATAGTCACCTAATAAAGGAAAGTTTGTTAAAATATGAAAGCACTTTGGAGTCCTTTCTTTGTGCCTGAGGGGAGGGGAGCGCCGAGCCTAACAGAACACGGTTTATACCCTCGTGACCACCAGCCGCGGGCCCCATTCAAAAGCTTGTGTGGGCCTGGGTGCTGGCAGCGCACAGCTACAATCCCAGTGCCTCACAAGGCTGAGCTCTGGGGACCGCAGTTCAAAGTCAGTCCAGGCAGAAAAGGTCATGACGTTGCTCTCCCCAACTAACCAGCAAAAAGACGGAAGCGAAGGTGGGGTTCAACTGCTAAGAGCACCGGCCTTGAGGGGAAAAGCCAGGTGAGAAGGTGAGGTCCCGAGTTCAAACCCCAGTGAGGAGCTCCTATCCTGAGGACCTCCGGCTCCCAGGACCAGCGTGCGCTAGCTCTCTCTCTCTGAGTTCCTGCAGGTGGGCATCCTCAGACCCTGGCTCTGGGGGTCCCCAGGAGGTGTTCTTTAACATGTAGATTCCAGGCCCTTCCTGAGCCTCCAGAACCAGCATTCTGGGGCCAGGCCCAGGGATCTGTGACCCCCACCCCACCATACACCCCCCCCCCATAGGTGACCCAATCCCTGAGGGACTGTGACAGCCCATTGGTGACTGCATCAGCTCTTTGCCTCCAAGAGGTGCTGAGTAAAGGGAATGATTTCAGTGTGATGTAAGTTGGCCTGGGCTCAAACACATGGACTCCTGAGTCAGAGCTGGGTTCAAATATTGACACCGTGGCCTTGGACAAGCCTCGGTGACACCGCGTTCATGAATGTGTCTATGTAGTAAGCAAGTAACAAGGGGGACTGAGGTTAAGTAAATGTGTCACCAGATGCTTTGAAAACTCACGCACAGCTGAGCATTGTGGCTCACATCGGTAATCCCAGCTTCTCAGAAGGCAGAGATCGAGACGATCAAGGCTCAGGGTCAGATTAGGCAAAAAAGCTATCAAGGCCTTATCTCAATAAGTAACTAGGCATAGATCTGTGGCCCTGCCTATCTGAGCATGAGGGTCGGAGGCCAGAACAACACAGCTACTGCCTAAGATGGCGGTGCCGGGCACCTGTGGCTCACGCCTGTAATCCAAGCTAATCAGGAAGCCGAGATCTGAGGCTCAGAGTCAGCCCAGACAGAAACATCCGTGAGACGCTCAGCAAAAAGCTGGAGTGAAGATCCGGCCCACGTAGCAGAGCACCAGCTTTGAGCAAAAAGCCAAGGGGGAACGTGAGGCCCTGGTACCAGCCCCCCCACCCCCCCCAAAAAAAAGCTGATGGCGTGGCTGAAGTGGTAGAGCACCTGAACAGTGAGCATGAGTCTCTAGGCCCAAACCTTACTACTGCCAAAAAAATAAAAAATAAAAACTACCTGATGCACCTCTGGAAAATGGCACTTGCAGAGTTGGAGGTTAGTGTTTGAAGGTGGGCCAAGCCTTCCTAAAGCGGCTCCTTGATAAATGTTCTTTTCCCCCAGGTGGTCCCCCAGCTCCAGTGGGTGTTGGGGGGGGGGAAGGATGCCTTAGATGCCTACCCCGGACGCGGGTGGAGGAAAGGGTGGTCTCGAATTATTTTTAGGTTGGAGTTCATGTCTGGGTTGCAGTTGGAACGCTGGCTCCTTTGAAGGGGCGGCAGGGGAGGCTGGGGGAAAATGAGGGCCTTTGTACTGCCAGAGACTTCTGGGGGAGCAGGGTTTGTGTTGAAGGGCGCAGTATTAATAAAACCATCTGTGCAGACTTGGCGCATGTGAGGGTAATTAATCCCCTGCCTTGCAGCAGGTAGCGACTGTGGGGATTGGCCATAGATGGGAAGAGGCCTCGGCCTCCATCCTCCTGCTCTTCGGCGGGACTTCACTGAACCATAAACTATGCAGTGGGGAGCTGGGGAGGGGGCCGAGGACAGAGCAATTAGTTCATGCTCCAATCCAGACACCCAAACATGGTTGGACTCCAGCTACAAGGAATATTTGAACTACAGAGCTGCCCGGAGCCAGGAGGTTGCTGTGTTTTCTGGAAGGCTATGGTAACCAGGGAGGAAATCATGAGCAAATGACGTCCTGGCTGAGCGAGCCAGCCAGAGGAAGCCGCTCAAAGCTCTCCTAGGGCTTCTCGGGACTGAGAAACTCCTGGAAGCCAGGACTTGGGCTGCCCATCCTCCTGGTCCTTGGGCCTCCAAAGTGGGATCTTCTTCTAGACTCTGGTTTGTTTTTTGTTTCATTTCTTTGTAAGAAAACAGAAAAGGAACTTTTCTCTGGACCTTTCTTCCCAGGCCACAGAAAAACAGCTACTGTCACTACTGGTCTGATCGTGAGTTTCTAGGCAGAGAGAAGGTTCTCAGTAGAAAACCCAAGCCGAGGACTGCCTGGTTCAAAAGTGGCTCTGACTTCTGACCTCTGACCTCTGGGTCTCTCTCCTGGTCCCAGCCCCCTTCCAGGTCTCCTCTGTGAGCTAGTTTTCTTCCTCCCTTCCCCCCGATGGTGTCTGAGGCGGGACCTGCTTGTGTCACTCAGGAGGTGACTTGTAATGGCCTATGGGCGAAGGACCCAGGTGGGGGCTTTGTCTGTGGGTCACGGCTGCCCCCGTGTCTAAAAGCACCAATGGAACTTGGGGATAAAGCAGAATCTCAGGAAGCCTGATAGACCCTAAGTGGGGCCTGGGAATCTGCATTTTCCCATTGCTCTGGGGGTTCTTCAGGGTCCTGGAATTAGGTGCACCTGGATAGGCCCCTCTTTCCTTTAGAGACCTGCAGGGAGCTAAGGCCTGGAAAGGCTTTGAGGAAGAAGATGCTGGAAAGGCCAATGTGGCCCAGCTCAGCCAGCTGTGGCTGTCAGGGTCTCAGAGCCCCGGAGTGGCTGGGTCATTGGCACAATGCCAGCATCTGACTGGGCACAAAAGCACTGGCCTTAGGAACAAAGAGTGGGATGGAGGGAAGTACAGACAGCCCGGGGCACTTCCCCTTAGCCTCAGTTTCCCCAAGGAGATGAGTTCCTAGAAAGATGGACCACAAGCTGGACACATTGTCAGATCCTGAAGCCATGGACCAGGCAGTCCGTGCCAGCTAGGAAGTCTACTCTGAAGCTGCCCTTTTAGTTACAATGAAGGTGAAGTTCCTATGATATGAAATTCACCATTTTATAGTACATACTTAAGTGCTAGGAGCAGGGTTCGAACGCATATCATTCCAGCTGCTTCACAAGTGGAAATCAGAAGGAGAGCAGCTCTAGGCCAACCTAAACAAAAAGTTACTGAGACCGTCTCTCAATCACTATGCTGGGCGCGGTGGTACACAGCTGTAAGCCTAGCTACTCAGGAAGAGTCTCTGAATCCAGCCCCCAGGCAGAAATGTGAGACCCTATCTGAAAGATAAACCAGTTCACATCGTACAGTGCTTGTCCAGAAAGCACCAAGGCCCGAGTCCAAACCCCAGTACGACTGAAATAAGATGTACAAACTTGCATCCATTTGGACACATTCACAACGTCATGCGCGTCTCCCCTCCATCGAGTTCCAAAAGGGAGTCCGTCCCCGGGGCTCCCGCCGCCCCTGGGTGCAGCCCCTGGCAAACACAGAGTGACTTTCTGCTGCGGAGAATTTGTCCGTTCTGAGCGTGGCCCTTTGTGCCTGGCCCTTTTCTTATTTCCTAGGAAGGTTTAGGGGTTCGCGAGCCAATGTCTAGAGTGCACTGACGACATCGAAATCAGCGGTTGCCTCCCTGCCCTCCTCAGAGCGCGGGAGTCCCGTGTGTGTGTGTGTGTGTGTGTGTGTGTGTGTGTGTGTGTGTGTGTGTGTGTGTGTGCACATGCGCACGTGCCTGCTGAGCTCAGCAGGACCCCCAGGACTTCCCCAGGACGGCATCTTTGCAGGTTTGCGCGGTCCCCCTGTCCTTCCGGATGGAAATGAGACTCCGGTTCTACAAACCAGCCTGCCAATGGCAGAGGGCAGGTAAGAGCAAGGAGGCCTGGCTTGACCTCGCTGATCCGCCATGTTGCGCGTTACATTCACTTCCTGGGTGACATACAATGACACACTCACTCTGCCACAGCCCAGGGCACCAGGGCTGCGCAGGGCCACCCTTCCTCCGGAGCCTCTAGGGGTCCTGGTGGCTCCTGGCACTGGTGGCTCCTGCCTGTCTTCATGGAGGGCTACCTACCCTCTTGGCATTAGATGGAGGCCCTACCCAGATCATCCAGGATAATCTTATCAAAAGGCCCTTAGCTTTCCCTCAACGCAGGTGAGCCCTACACGTGCCCCATCAGGACACGGACCCTTCTAGACTACTGTCCAACCTTGTCCTCACATCTCTGCCCCAGTCCCCTCCCCTGGGGGGGCTGGAGAATTTACTAAATGATCCAGGTACAAAGCACAGCCCACTCGTGCTTGGCTTGTTCGCTCGGGGCTGGAGCTCTTACCACTGAAGCCATACCTCCACTTCCAGCTTTTTGCTGGTTATTTGGCGATTAGAGTTTCCCAGAGCTAGGATCCTCACACGTCAGCCTCCCGAGTAGGATGACAAGCACCCGGCTCAGCGAGGACTCGATACACAGGGCCCTGACCATCCCCACGGCTCCAGCTCCCGGCTAACGCACCGGAGGTCACTGGATAGAGACCTAGCGAGGACATCACGTCGTTTCTCCTGTGAGCTGTGGCGAGTTGATCCTACAAGGACATGGAATGTGAGCCTTGGGCTATTTAAAGCTCTGGGGAAGGGGGGGTGCGCTTGGGCCCCGGCCAGGCCAGGGTGCCTGGGTCTCCGGCACAGGGCTCCTCTGTGCACATGGTTTGATTTACAGGAGGCCGAGAGCAGCTCCAACTGCAGACAGAGAACTATTTGAAGCAGCTGCCAGATGTTGTGTCTGAGCTGGCTTTTACAACTTGCTTACTGGTGCTCAGTCGCCTCCCGCTGGATTGGCTTGCCCCCGCGGGTTCGGGACCCTGGCACAGACCCACGGGCCCGCTCGCGCTCTCTCAGAGCCTGAGCAGCCTCAAGCAAAGCCAGAGCAGGGGCCTGGTTCCCAGAGCTCCCCCCATGCCCGCCCCTCCCGCTCCGTTCCCTTTGGCCACATCACGCTGCCATTTTCAAACCACCTTTGAGCTGGGTGCTGCTGGCTCAAGTCTGTACTCCTAGCTACTCAGGAGGATCACAGTTCAAAGCCAACCCGGGCACAAAAGTCTGTCAGACTTCTTTCTAATGAACCGCCCAAAGGCCAGAAGTGGAACTGTGGCTCAAGTGGTAGAGCACTAGCCTTGAGCAGAAAAGCTCAGGGACAGCGTCCAGGCCCTGAGTTCAAACCCCAAGGCTTGGAGTGCGTGCGCGCACACACACACATACACACACACACACACACACACACACACACACACACACACACAGGCCCATGGAAGGCCACAGGAGGGCTGGGACTACAGCTCAGCCTAGGGCTTCTGGAAAGTTCCTTGGGAACCAGGGAAGTCCCAGAAGATAGAGGTATACCAGCAGGACCCGTGTGGGCCCAGCCAGCCCTGTCAACATGGCCAGGGGTTCTCCAGCTGAGACTGTTGGGGTGCACTGGGTTTGGGGGTGTTGCTCAGCCCCGCCCCCTTGCAGGGGCGGCTGTGGAGGAAGGCGTGAGGTGGGGCTCCTGAGGCCGTTGGGAATGGTTTTCTCAGAAAGTCTGCTGTCGAGCAGAGTGGGTGACGGGGAAGGGCGGAGCGCGGGAGGCGGGCGGGGCGCGGGATTCATCCGGGAGCACCCCGTCTGTCCAGCAATCTGGACCGTGGCTGCCCGGTCTCCTGCACGGCCCAGCAGGAACCAAGACACCCTCTGCCTGTCAGGTAGCAGTTGGCTCTCCCTCCCCAGAGATGAGCCCCTACAGGGCTGCAAGTGGGGGCCCCTGCCCTCAGCCCTGGGGGGCGAGAGGAGACTCCCCGGCTAGCATGCTAGGCAGCTCTGAGGACCTGCCTTCGGCGAGCCCGTCCGGCCCCGACTCCCACGTTCCCTGAGCGGCTCGTCCTCTCCCTGCAGCCTGTGCTATGGGTCCCGACGTGATGGCAGCGTCTAGGCCCTCCCCAGGCGGGCGCACGGCAGGGCTGACGCTGCTGCAGGGGACCAGGGGCAGGAGCCTGGCCTCGCCCGTCCCTGCAGGGCTGCCAGGTGGAGCGACCCTGAGGAAGGACTCTGCATACCATGAGGACATGGATACCCCGAGGGGTTTTGACGACTGAGTAGAAGCTCACGGGGGGGGGGGGGGGGGAGGAGGAACCGGAGCTCACGTGGGTACGTACCACGGATCGAGAAACTTCTCCCAAACCTCTTCCTCCACCTTTGTGCAGTTTGCGAGCACCCTGAGCTGGAAGGAAGCTTGCTAGCGCCCGGCAGTGACCGCCATCAGCACGCTCCACGTCTCCTTTGGCCTCAATTATCCACCCCATGAAAGGACTCGGGCTTGGGGCACCCAGACAGGAACAGCAGGGCGAACCCCAAGTCCACGGGGCTCCCGCCTAGGACGCAGACTCCCTGCCTGCCTCCCAGGACCTCCAAGGGAAGAAGGGAGACCCCAAGTCTCTACGGCCCTCAGGCTTCCAGACCCCGAGAGCAAAGCCATCTGGGAGAGATGCTCAGCACCCGGTGAGGGGCGCGGCCCCGTGAACGAGCCCAGGCTCTGGGGGGACCGAGGGCCCCGGGTGGGGGTGGGCATGCGCACAGTGGCAGGGCGGGGACTCCCACAACGCAGACTCCGTGGGGTCTCGGCGTTTCACTTGGCCCCCAGTCTGAGTGTTCGTGTCTGTCTGTCTCACCTCCGTCCATCTGGAAGCTTCTCAAAGACCAAGCCGCTGTCTAGCACATGATGACTTCTTGATACCTATCTGGGGCCTGATGGAGCCAACAAACCCCCAAATAAATCAAATAAGCAAACACACAAGTCTGAGCACCAGCCACCGGGGTGCACAAGCTACGACGCTTTCCCGGGGAGCCCAGAAGCCCGGACTCTGCCTTGGGGAGAAGCCCAGGGACAGGGCCTCTGGACGCACGGTGGCTGCTTTCACTTGCTCCCAGTCCCGGGCAGCCAGCCGTTCTAGAAGGCCCGGTGCAGACCAGGTGGCCCCAGCCTCCAGGGGCCTCCCCGGCCGCCAGGGCTCCCTCCGGCTCTCCTGTTTTCTCTGAAAATATCCCATGCCCACCACCCGCCCAGGTCGCCTTGGTCTCATCTCTCCGAGGCAGCTGCCAGCTTGTTTTTACGAGCTTAATCTGCACACTGTCCTCTGTTCTCAATAAACGGGGCTGCGCATTCCAGGATGGCCTCGAATGATAACCAGCTGTCTAGACAGAGGCTGGCCCCGGACACCATCATAAATAAAAATAGCTTTGTGTTCCAGCTCTCATTGGAGCCCGGGGAGCAGGCTCTCAGCAAACTAGCTATGACAGGGCTCCCCTAGATTATGCCCGTGCCTGCCCCTGCCCCCTGCCCTGCACCCAGAGCCTGGCAGAGCGCATGGGACCCGCAGGAGGGAGGGAAGAGGCCCAGGGCTGGCACAGTTGACCTCAGAGGCTCGAGGTGGCCATGCCCGTGGTCCTGGATTCAGTCAGTACTTCAACTCTGAACTCCAAAGTCAGCCACCGGCCCTCTAGTTGCCGGTTGGGGCTGGGGTGGAGAGGCCACAGATTCCAGACCCCAAACTGGAGAGAAAGGGGGAGCATCCTTCACTAGCTCACTGGGTCCGGTCCCTACTGGCTCAGGGCCTGTCCATCCCCCACCCCCACCCCCAGTGCTTTCCTCCAGGCTCATAAGATTGAGTCTTGGGAAGTAAAGGCCGCCCCCCCCCCCCCCCGTGGGGTCTGCATTATGGCCTCTCCTAGGGTCTGGTGGGAGGCGCAGAGAGAGCAATGGATTCGCAGAGCACCAAGAGGATTCTTTCAGGTGGCCCCTGCTGAGTGAGGCTGTAATGGGAAAGGGAAGGTGGGATGGGGGGAGGGGCTGACATGTCGCCTGGAGATGACGTGTCTCCAGTGACCTCCAGACCCCAGGCTCCCAGCCCAGTGCTGAAGCGCACTTTCTATGTCGGGATTGGGGGATGGCTTCCCCCAAGAGCTCTGGGGAAGCAAGCCACAGGATAAGGGGGTGACGGGCCAGCAGACAGATAACACAAGGACATGACACACCCACGATGCTCTGGTCTCTCCCGCTAGATCTTTCTGTGGGGACCTCTGTTGACCTATTTGGTCTAAAGGACACCTCCATGTTGAAATATTTAAGCCGCTCCCTTCCATACCAGGCAGAGGGGCGGGATTTCTCCTCTCCCTTCCCCCCTCTCCTCTTCCACAGACAGCAGGGAATAAGAAGAGACGCTGCTGTAAGAAGAGGGCTGGTGGCCAGTGCTAGCGGCTCGCGCCTGTTCTCCTGGCTACTTAGGAGGCTGGGATCTGAGGATCGCAGTTCCAAGCCAGCCCGAGCAGGAAAGTCTTACTCCAATGAACCACCAGAAGATGCAAGTGGGACTGTGGCTCCACATGGTAGAGCGCTACCCTTGAGCAAAAAAGCCCAGAGGCAGCACCCAGGCCCTGAGGTCAAGCCCCACGATGGATGAGGGGAAAAAGGAGGCAGGCCAATGGCTTTCTTCCTGTGACCCCAAATGACACCCTCTTCACAGCACACAGATACTTCAACCATCAGGCCTGGTGAGCCCTGACCTAATAGGGCGGCCCAGCTGGACTGTGGTCCAGCCTCACGCCAGGTGCTTCCTTTGGTCTTGGCTACAGGAATGGGAGCTACAGCAGCCCGGGAGGCTCATGAGTCACGGAACCCAGGAGACCTGAAAACGCGAGAGGAAAATCAGTCATGGGCTTTTGCTCGCACACCAGACTTGTTGAGGGCAGCGGGGAGAGTCAGGCAGAGATGGGGGCCAGCCAGGGACAAACAAACGCTATTTAATATGACAGATGTCATCCAGGAGGGCCCAAGGGACAAGGGCACACTGGTGGCAGGGTCAGTGCCCCCGCAACCAGACACAGGGGATCATGGGAAAGGTGGAGGAGATTGCCAGTGAGAAGAGACTTTAGATGGGCCCCTCACAACAGGTGATTTGTCATGCTCCTGTCCCCCCAAACGCACCAAAGGGACTAGGCAGAAGCAGAAGGGAAGAGTAAGAAAAGCTGCTAGACATTTTAAACTCACATTTGTGTTTTTACAACAGGAAAGGAGCCAAGGCCCGCGCCTGGAGTCCTGAAAGGCTGATTTGACCGGCAAGGCAGCGTCCCGTCTCTACCAGTGCCCACGGCCTTCGAAGGTCAGACCCCGCACAGAGCGCCGAGGCCCGTGGCCTCGGCCGGCAGCGGCAGGACGACACGCAGACAGACAGAGCCGCGCCGAGCTGCCCCCCTCCGCGCCCTGCGGCGCCTGGCACGGCTGGCGCGTGTGCGCTCGTGTGCACGCGTGTGCGCGCGTGTGCCGGCCGAGCACCCGAGCCCCCCCCCGCCGCTCACGCCTCGAGAACAAGCCGCCCTCGAGGAAGCCGAGCGCCACAAGGGCAGCGTCAGAGCAGCTGCCACCCTGGCAGGACACAGTGGGCCAGACAGGAGGCAGGGGCGACGTCTAAGGACAGAGCCTGGCCCCGCGGCCATCTTGGAGCTAGGACCCAGCAGGCAGGATTCCCAAATCCATGGGGAAGGGGGGGAGGGGGGGCTTTGCTGGCTCCCTGCCGACCTGGAGAACCATCTTGCTTCTGATTCCATCAGAACTTCCTGTTCACAGCACAGGAAGTGGCCCAGACATGGGGAAAGGATGGGTTAAGGGCCCATGGGGGAATGTGCTAGAATGGTCCCCACTTCTGTGGCCATCCTGCCAGTGACGGGGACCCCTGTCACGTCGGCCCAGTCCCTCTCAGCCACGCCCCACTGGGCATTCCCAGCCTGCGCGATCTCCTGCTGCTGCTGCCAGAAAATGCCAGAAAAGGGTTCCCCCGCCTCGGGAGGCTGCGCTCCCAGCGGGAAGGCCAAAGCTAAGGTGCAAGGTTTCCCTTCCAGCCCTTGCCAGCTCCTCCATCAAGTACGGAACACAGAGACTTCTGCCCTCCTCCCTCGTCCCGGGAGACCAGGAACAGACTAGTGTGCCCACTCTCAGGACTCCAGAATTTTCTATGCAGTCACATAATAGATGGAACACACACACACACACACACAGAGCTTGATCAGATTTTCATGATTTAAAACCGTTTAGGGAGCCCTACAATAATTGATAGTCACCCCAACAAACATTAACATGGCTGGGGCCCAAAGTAGGCCTGATACTCTGCTTCCTTGATTTTTTATTTCCCCAAGAAGCCTCCTGCATCCCTGGGCTCGGGGCCCCTTCCTCCACTGTCCAAGCCAGAAGAAAGTAACATCTTTAGTCTTTTACAATAAAATAAAATTCCATATCTTTCCCCCCCCCCCTCTCAAATGTCTCTCAGTAAGGAAACAGAAACATGCTGAAAGTCTAACAGAAGTGTGCCAAGATAGTAATTACTTCACTAGTCATTTCTAACGAAGCTAGTGGCAGTGAGGGAAAGAGGAGGAAGTCATTGCTGCAGAAACCAGTAGTGGTTTCATCATTTCCAGAGCCCAAGGAAGGATGTATTTAAGGAAAATGAAGATGGAAGCATCCATGGTCTATGAGCTGAGCTCTCCTCCTCAGTGAGGTTAGATAGAACACAGTAGGGTAGTTGAATATGTTAGACTAGATTAAAATTGGGTCATCTATTCCAAAGACAGAAACATCTCCAAATCTCTCTCTCTCTCTCTCTCTCTCCCCTCTCTCCTGCCTCTGTGTGTACATTCTCCTATTTCTCTTCTCTTTTTCTCTGTCACCATCTTTTTCTGTGTCTCTCTGACTCTGTTTCTCTCTGTCTCTGTGTTCATTGCTAGCATCTTCTGTGTGTGTGTGTGTGTGTGTGTGTGTGTGTGTGTGTGTGTCTTTATCTCTGACCCTCCCTTTTCAGGGTCCACAGTGGTGTTACAGGGAAAGCCAGGCCTGTCCCTTGTAAAGGTCCTGGATAATTCTCCACTTAGTCAAACTTTCAAAGCCTCCTGACCATGTAAAGATCACCCTGCCAAATGGTCAGAACTCGAACAAATAATGTTGAGTGAGACAAGCCTAGAACACAGAAAACAAAGGGGCATGATCTCCCTGATATATGACTGTTAACAAAGGGAGATGGAGAGACAGTAGAGACCAAGTCTGTGAACACTGTATACGTGCTTGATACATTGTATATTGCATATGGGTCTACCTGACCTAGACAAGGGATGGAAAAACAGGTTGTAAGATATCACAAGAAATGTACACACTGCCCTACTATGTAACTGCACCCTCTTTGCACAACACCTTGTAAAAAAAAATTTATGTTCAATTAATAATAAAAAAAATTTAAAAAAAAAAGATCACCCTGCCTCAGGGTCTGAAGGGCATGACATTTTCGGGGGACATTATCCTATCTACTGGGTCCCCTACAATCAGTCCCCTTTTCAGCAAAGGTGCTTAAGATCCAGCCCTAACTCTTTCGGATGGCCTGTTGTTGCCCTGAGTTGGAGGCCCTGGTAAGCTGACAGTGACGCTGACCCTTGACCTGTGCACGAGAGGCCGGGCACCCAATCCAGACTCACAGCGAGCTCTCCCCAGAGGACAACGCAACCCAGAGGCCAGGCAAGGGGACGGGGTGTCTTTGCAGGTCTTTGCCCCGGATCTCCAGGATGCCATAGGATGATGCAAGCAGGGGACAGAAGGCATCACTGGGAGGGAGGGACTAGGCCCCACGGACAAGAGAAGAATGGCAGGTGCTGCATCCCAGGGCAGGAGGATCCTAGCTTCCTTCCTCGGAGGGTGGGGGTGCTGACAAGCAGGGGTGCGTGCTGACAAAGCGAGCCCCGCCGTGCCCATCCTGCAATGCTCTGACAATGGCCCGAAGAAGACAAGAAAGAAGCTGCCCCAACAGGATGTCTGGCAGTGTGAAGCCAACTGCTCTGTGCCCCCTGGTGCCCCACAAAAGCCCAGGGCAGGGGCTTGCCCCCCCCCGGGGTCCCCCAATCCTGGGAGGCTCTCTGAGCCCTGGGGAACTGGCCTGCAGTGAACGGAGCCCCCCCACCCCCGAGGTTTGGTCGCCACTCTGCTGTCCCTTCCTCCCAGAGGAGCCCGAGTCTCGTGGGCCATGAGCCGGCCCCTGGGGCCACGCCCTTGACAAAGCGAGCGCTTTCCTGAGTGGAGCCCGCCAGGTTTTTCCTGAATGGAAGCGAGGTGCAGACCCGTGTGCCCTGCAGGCCTGAGGAGGCTGGCTGGCCATCTGGGTCCCCTAGAAAAGTGGGGGGGGGGATGCTGGCCAGCAGCCAGGGAGGGGACAACAGAGGATGCTGAGAAGCTTCCCGAATGCCTCTCCACCCTCCTGAGTCACATAGGAATGTTGGAGGCCAGGAGGCAGGTTTGGGGCGGGGGGGGGGGGCTTTTGCGGGCACGGATGGGGGACAGCTGGGCTTGGGAGGTGAGGGAAGGCAGAGGAGGAGTCTCAGCCCAGATTCTACTTCATCTCCTCAGCCCTCCCTCCTTTACAGGCGTACAGCTCACCCAAGACCTTACTCTCTGAACACACTGGCTGCCCTCTCCCATCCCCCCCCCCAAGGGCTGCCTGTCTCCAGCTCATCACAAGCAATGTACACCCCAAATATTCCCTCCACCCCCCACTCTTTCTTCTACCCACACGCAGCGGCCTTCTTCATTCCCTCCCAAAGGCCGGCACAGAGCTGGGGCTTAAGCACAAGTCTCTTCCTTGCCATACAGAGCGTAGCGTGGCCCTCACTTTGCCCCGCAGGCTGCACACAGGGCACCTGACAATTGAGGACCTTGGGTCACAGGCAGGAGCTGGGAAAGGCAACCGAAGCACAGCCACGGCTATGGGGACGGTGTCCGGCTCTGCCCTGGGGAGCCCCTGATACAGACTCTGCCTGTGCCTGCCCACCTGAGGCCACCCCAGCCCCCCCAATCCTGGGAGCTCCCACTGGAGCTGCGCGCTGCCTCAGCTTGCAAATTGCCCTTGTTTGTTATTTGATGCTTTAAGCAAGCTCAGCCCTGTTTTGTCAGCTGCCCACTGGCAGTTGGGGGCCTGAGCAGGGGGTCCGGGGAGCCCTTTGAAGTCCTGATCTCAGCTGACAGCCCTTGCCTCTGCTTCCCACCAGGGAACCCCACCACCCATGCGCCAAAGCTCAGGACAGAAGAAACACGCCTCTCTTGAAAGCATCAGCGACGCTGCTACGTACTATTCCTGGGCTAGTGGCCCTCAGAGATCCCACGTGAGTCCTTGGCCAGCCCAGCCACGAACACCTTCTCCAAGTAGCAACCCCGCCAGGGCTTGGCCAGAAGTGGGCACGTACCCTGGAACCAGCCCAGGCCACCTAGCCAGAGACATCCCTGGCCAAGCCATGCCAGCTCCCGGTGATCCTTTGGGAGGAAGTTGAGACCTCAGGTCCCTGGGCCAGGCTCCCTCCTTCCAGTGCCAGATGATGCTAAGGGAAGGGGCGCGCTGCAGAACTGCGGGGGCTGCAGCAGGAGCCCATGGGTCCCCTGGGGGGGGGGGCTCCCTGGGGACCAATAGGGTAGACTGATGTTGCAGGAAGTGGTGGAGGATGCTGGAGAGCCCAGGACGGCGGCCAGGCCTCTGGCCCTGCGTCTCCTTCCTCCAGCAGTAGCCAGGAGAGCCAGCCCTGCAACAGGAGCCTTAGGCTCTGTACCCTGAACACTTCAGCCTCACCTGCCCAGCCCTGGGCCAGGAGACGTGACTCACGTCGGAGGCTCCTGCAAGCTGCTGCCCTCAGGAATGCCCAGGAAAGACCTTACAACTTTGATGGCAGCCAAAACCAGTCCAGGCCCAGGGAGGCCATGGGCCAGGCCTGCCAGTTCTCATTAGAGGCCAGGATTCTTCACGGGGCCAAAGGGGCTGGGGGCCAAAGCGAGGTTTACAGAGCAGCCAGCACAGGGCCTCCCAGCAATAGGGGCCCCCAGATGGAGAAGGGGGATGCTCTGGGGCCCCCCAATGCCCGGGACAGTAGCTAGTCTTGTTACCAGGCCTGGAGTTCCATCCTGGCCTGGAAACTAGAGGCACTGCACCTTGCCGACCCATTCAGGGCTGCCTCCCTGCCAGGCTGACTTAGAGAGCAGCGATTTCTATTGGAGCCTGTGGGCAGAATAGTCTCCCCCAAACTCAGAGAGACTGTCTGCATACCAAAGTCAAAGAGGAACAGAGAAGCGGGCCACCAAGTAGCCAGTGCCTGAGCCTTAGTGCCCAAACAATGCTAAGTCCGTGAGCAGGGCCTGCGTGTCACACAGAAGGTTGGGCTGCTGTGTGCTGCACACCACACGGTACAGGCAGACAGCTTGTCCTGCTCACCTGCACGTGTACATGCGTTACTACACGCCCAGGGGGGCGGGGCGGGTACCAGGAGCTAGGCAGGGTCCACAGGCGTAGGTCAGACTGTGTACATCTGTCTGGCCTTTGAATGCTTTTCCCGGCAGTGCCTCTGATTCACAGCTGTCCCAGGCACAGTCATGGCTGTGTCAATAAATATAAGTGACACCGAGTGACCTCTCTGTCTCGCAGGGCCGTTAGGGCCTTCCTGCCCCTCCAAATCCCCGTTGTTATTCCAGCCACAGTGTGCGCCCCCGAGCCATGAGAGAGCCGGGGGAGGGGACGACCCCAGTAAGCCGACAACCCAGAAAGCAGCGCTCGGTCCTAGGAGCGTTCACAGCCACTGGGGCAATGGGATGGGCCAGAAAGGCGTCCCACATGAACCCTGACCTTCCCACGCCGCCCAGGCTGGGATCTGTCCCCTGTCCCTCCACGTTAGGAAAGGCCAGCCCATAGGGCACACAGACACACAAGCAAGGTGAAGACAAGCGGTCTTTTCTCCTTTGCTGCTTCATACTTTCCATGGCACAGACTGAGCGGTAAAGCGAGAGGCATTTTCTCAAGCCAGCGGTCCATGCCTGTAAGTCTAGCTACACAGAAGGCGGAGATCCGAGGATCCGGGTACAAAGCCAGCCTGGGCAGAAAAGGCCATTGGACTCTTATCTCCAAAAAGCACACATGTAATCCTAGCGACTCTGTAGGCTGAGATCTGAGGATCAGGGTTGAAAGTCAGCCTAAGCAGACGAATCCATGAAATGTATTTCCACTCAAGTGATAGAGGGCCAGCCTCGGGTGAAAAAAACTAAGGCCCTGAGTTCAAGTCCCGGTACTGGCAGAAAAAAGAAGTATTATTTTCTCAAATGCTCCATCTTAGACAACACATTTTATTATACAAGGAAATGGCAGCCATGAGCATACAGCATTGCTGTCATCCTTTTTCTTCAACTTAAAAAAAAAAAAATCAGTACTGTAGAGGGTTGGGCCTGGGTATTATCCTTGAGCTGTTTTGTTTAAGGGTCGCTCTCTACCACTTGAGCCACTGCTCTACTGCCTGCTTTTTGCTGGTTAATTGGATATGAACCTCATAGACTTTCCTACCAGGGCTGGCTTCACACCCTGGTCCTCAGATCCCAGCTTCCTGAATAGCTAGAATCACAGGCCTGCGCCCCTGGTGCCCAGCAGGATATGAACATCTTTGAAGGGTCATTATTGTGTCTATTGCTCCAACTTCAGGCACAAAGATGCGTGTTACTATGCAAGTCTGAATGTGTTGGGGGGATGAAAGGATCCTAAGTGCAGACATAATCTTGAAATCAAGGAATGATATTTTACGAGGCGAGCACTTTACCACTAGGCCATATTCCCAGCCCAAGGAACGATTATTTTAAAAAATCAACTTTAGCCGGTTTCCCTAGAGAACACTCAAGCCATAGCTACTTGAGGGTTGGCAATAAACTCGTTGGGTTGTCATGTACTTAGTTCCAGAAGCCCAACTCCTCATGCCGGCACAAGGGTAGGGGAAACCATTAGCTTCTATCAGAAGAGTTCCCAGATGACGTGCTCCAGGGCCCTAAAGATCCACATTTGGCATGGCAGCATCAGGTCTTCATCTACAGCTATCACATACAGCCTTATCTATCAGCACACTGGGAAAGTCATCAGGAACTCAAAGCTTCCCATACTTCCAGCTCAGCAATCCCCAGCAACTTGGGCAAAGATGCCTAGGAATATTCTGATTGGTCAGCTTGAGTCACTTGCTCATTCCTAAACCAATCGCTGCAGTCCATGATAGAGCAACAGACAATGATTGACAAGCTTGGAATTGGGGGTGGGGGTGGGGAATGAGTGTTGATGGCTCACATCTAATCCTAGCTACTCTACCCTGGAGGATAAGATCTAAGGATCGGGCTGGGAATATGGCCTAGTGGCAAGAGTGCTTGCCTTGTATACATGAAGCCCTGGGTTCGATTCCTCAGCACCACATATATAGAAAAAGCAAGTGGCACTGTGGCTCAAGTGGCAGAGTGCTAGCCTTGAGCAAAAGGAAGCCAGGGACAGTGCTCAGGCCCTGAGTTCAAACCCCACACTGGCAAAAAAAAAAAAAAAAAAAAAAAGACCTAAGGATCAAGATTTGAAGCCCATCTAAGCAGACAATCCATGAAACTCTTCTCTCCAATGTCAGCCTAGAGCAGAAAAAGCCAAGCAAGAGTAAGAGGTACTGAGTTCAAGTACCAGTACGGACATAAAACAAAACCAAACCTTGGTCAGCATTCTGTGCTGTCTCCCAGGGGGTGGGGGGGGAGGGAGAGTGAGTGTCCAGCCTACAAATGCTACAAAATGGCCCCTGTGTGCTGGGCAGACTCAATGGCTGTCCCTGGAACCCAGCCCCGTCTATTCCCTCCTGGCCTGGTCCTGATCCCTGTCCTCACTGACCCAGCAAGGAGGGCCTGGCCATCCTAACCTGTTCTTTACAGAAGAACATCAGCTCCAGACAGGGGTGATTCCTGACTCATGGTCACCTCTGACCAAGGAAGACACAGCTGTGGTAATCAGAGTGCTGGGGGAGGCTGGGTCTGAATCACAGCAGTGAGGGTCTGGTGGGAAGAGCCCCAGACTGACAGTCAACAGATACTCCTGAGGCTCCTGGGGTCACCTCCCCAACCCCAGAACAAGGCATTTCCTAGGAAAGGCAAGGCAGACATTCCCGGGCCTGGGGTCTGGGCTGGCAGGCCTACACAGGGCAAATGAGCCCCGCAAGAGCCATTCCAATAGTGCCAGAAGATTGGCAGAAGCTAACAGCACTGACCCCACCAGAGCTGGCCAGTCCCAGCAGGCCTCAAGGCCCAACCTGACATCGATTGGCCAGCCTAGTAAGCCCTGATGGAAAATCCCATACTAGGACCCACAAGGAACAAATCCATTGGATGGGAAGGTCTCTTAATGGGCAGATACTCAGGAGTAATCAGCCAATCAGTTGCTTGAGGTGGCAAGAGGAGACGGCCCATTCCCAGGCATGGAGGCTGGGGTCTCCTAAAGGCCAACGTCCTAAGCAAGCCTCAGCTTGCCTCGGCTAGAGGCCTGACTCTTCCCAGAGCTGTAGGAGCCTCCAAAGAACCGTGATCTCTGAGTCAGGGAGAATGCCTCCCAAATTCCTTGGGATTTTTCTTCCCTAGTCAAAACGAGCGTCTATTTATAAATGTAGAAAAATGCGTGGAGAAAGGACTGGAAGGAAATACATAAAATGTTAACATGTTTATTTTCTTATTCATATTGTTTTACCAAAAAATATGACCTTCAAGATAAGAAAAAAGAAGATATTTTTAAAGTACAATTAATCTTGATACGAATTATTTGTGCTTATTACAGAAAAGTAGAAAGGAAACATGGAACTCATCCACGGACCTGTGAACCATGACCTTGTTGCCGGGTTCTCTTCAGGGTTTCTTGAGGGCAGGCTTCTGGGTGCAGGATTGTTATTTTTTAATGCACAATCATTATTTATTTATTTATTTATTTACCCTTGGGGTTTGAATTCAGGGCCTGGGCACTGTTCCTGCTCAAGGCTAGCAACCCTACCACTTTCTCCACTTCCAGTTTCCAGGTGGTCCATTGGAGATAAGAGTCTCTCGGACTTTACTGCCTGGACTGGCTTTGAACCACAATCCTCAGATCTCAGCCTCCTGAGTAGCTAGGATGACAGGCGTGAGCCCCTGGCACTCAGCTCATCATGTTATTTTATATTTATATCAACAAAAACTTTTTATATGACCAAAAAAATTGTCAGATCTGTTAAAAAAAAAAATGTCTCCTCCTCCTCCTCTTCCTAGCTTGGGAAGCAGGTGGACAAGAGATGTTCTTCCCAATCCGGTGACTAGGTTGGGGGCTTATAGCAACCTTCTGATAGCCAAGAGGCCTCCCTCAGTTTCCTCTGGCATCTTAGTCTTTATTTCGAATAAACTTGGAGTCCACGTCCACTTCTCCTGCCTCATGATTCTTTATTAGGTGGAGAGAAAGAACTAAACAGCGTGAGCCTCAGTGAGTGAGTGAATTTCCGGCAATGCCTGTTTACCTCCTCCCTAGACCTGACATCCTAGGACTAGAGGCTAAGTGCTTCCTATTCTCTTTCTTTCTTTCTTTCTTTCTTTCTTTCTTTCTTTCTTTCTTTCTTTCTTTCTTTCTTTCTTTTTCTTTCTTTCTTTCTTTCTTTCTTTCTTTCTTTCTTTCTTTCTTTCTTTCTTTCTTTCTTTCTTTCTTTCTTTCTTTCTTTCTTTCTTTCTTTCTTTCGCCAGTCGTGGAGTTTGAACTCTGGGCCTGGGTGGCGTCCCTGAGCTTCTTTTTGCTCAAGGCTAGTGATCTACTACTTGAGCCACAGCGCCAGCTCTGTTTTTTTCCTCTGAGTAGTTTATTGGAGATAAGAGTCTCATGGACTTTCCTGTCCAGGCTGGGTTTGGGCCTCCGATCTCAGCCTCCCGAGTCGCTGGGATTACAGGCGTGAGCCACCAGCACCTGGCACACTTCCTGCTCTTATTCTTCATCTTGGAGCACTTCCAAAGTTTGCCCCAGTGCCTGGGCTCTCCAGTCCCACCCCCAACCCTTTGGGGCTCTTCTTTCCCGCCCCCATGTCCTCCTCAGGCCTGGGTCCCTTCCATCCCCTCTCCCCCCATTTTTCTGTGGAGACCACATACAGCATCCTGTCCCCGCCCGGGGAAGGCAGCGCCCGATGGGGGACAAGCACATCCTGCCCAGCGCAGAGGCAGCCCCCCCCCACACACACACACAGGAGCAGCACTCTACACACTCACACACACTCACACTCACACTGCAGTCGCTCAGCATGGCCTTACTCGTATGCACACCATGGAGGGTGGTCCACCACAAGTTGCTTCTGCCCAGTGCCAAATGCGAAGGCCCTGGGGCCCACCTCACCTCATCTCTCTTTGCCAACGAGGGGCCCTACACCAACTCTGTGCCTCTCCCGGGGAGCCTGGTGCTGGGTGGCTTAGAGACAGAAGCCAAGAGGGAGGGCAAGGTTCCATTCCCAGTGCCAGCCCTCGCTCCTGCCTATGAGAATGGACTCTGAGCCTCCGTCCCTGCGCTCCAAGAGCACTCAACCCTGTAATCCCAGCAACTCAGGAGGCTGAGACCTGAGGATGGGCGGGAGAGTCCATGACACTCACCTCCAATTAATCACCACCAAGTGGAAAGTGGAGCTGTGGCCTTGGTGGAGGCGGGGGTGTATTAAGGGACAGCTCTAGTGCTAGCACAAAGCAAATGGCAGGGAGGGAGGGAGAGAGGGAGGGAAAAAGGAAGGGAGGGAGGAAGGGAGGACCATTCAATCTAGCCAAATGTGGTGCCTCCCACCCAGGAGCCCAGACTCGGGGTCCCCAAGTGGCACCTTCCAGCCTGGAAGTGATTCCTTGAACGTTCACACTTACAGATCAGAAGAGAGTACGCACGGTCCCCAGTTCCAACTCTGGGGTGGAGAGGCAGGGCAGGGGTGGTGGAGGCCAGGGGTCTGTCAGGCTTAGCCTTGGGTTCCAGAAGTTTTATCTAACAGACTGGAGGATGTTGGGTCAGATAGTAAATGATCATTAAAAAGGACTCAAGATAGCTCAAGGTAACTCTGGTTTTTTATCTGCCACATTCCTTCTCTCCACCGTGGCAGTGTTCTCGGCAATGAAGGTCAACTCTGCAGGTCTCACACAGATGCGGGCTGCTAGAAAGAACCTCAGTTCAAAGCTGGGACTCTTATTTCCAATGAACCAACAAAACACTGGAAGTAGAGCTGTGGCTCAAGTGGTAGAGCACCAGCTTTGAGCGTAAAAGCTAAAGGACAGTGCCCAGACCCTCAATTCAAGACCCAACACCAGCACACAAACAAAGAAAAACCCCTTCAGCTCATGCTATCCATATGAGCTTTTTGCTTTGAGGGTGTTTCCGGGGGAGATGATTTGCTAGAGGGTCTAGCTATGTCACCCAGACTGGACTCAAACTCTAAAGCTCAAATGACCCTTCTACCTCATCCTCCCAATGGCTAAGCCTGCAGGCATGTGTGAGCTTGGCCAGAAAGGAAACCCACCACATGGTTGAGGCAGAGAAGAGAGCAAACTGCCAGCCCACACAAGATGGAGCTGCAGGAGACAGAGGGGAAGGAAGAAGACAAAGAGAGAAAGGAAAAAAGGAAAGAGAGAAAGGGAAAGAGAGAGAGGACTCTTGTTGAGCCGGGTTATATGGCCAGGCAGGAGGTGTGGCTGGGTGGATTGGATGTGACCTCAGAGAAGGGGGAGGTGGCTGCCTCCAGGTGTGCCAGTTACCTAACTAACTGGGCGCAGACTTAAACAGGTGGGGGGCATCTGCATGGAGCCCTCCTGGGGGTAGACCTTACAAGAAAGAACCCATGGTATTAGTTGACCTCCTGAGTCCAGCGATACTCAAAGCTGGTATAGTCCTAGACTTCCTAGTTTACACAAATCAAGAGTCCTCCTTCTGCTGGTACTAGTGGCTCACGCCTGTCATCCTAGTTACTCAGGAGGCTGAGATCTGAGCATCGTGGTTCTAAGCCAGCCCAGGCAGGAAAGGCCGTGAGACTCTTATCTCCAATTACCACTAGGAAACCAGAAGTGTGCTGTGGTTCAAGTGGTAGAGCACTAGCCTTGAGCTGAAGAGCTCAGGGACAGCGCCCAAGCCCAGAGTTTACGCCCCACAACTGACAGGAAAAAGTCCTGCTTCTTTGCCTATCTAAGTGTGAATTCCTGCCAACAGCTAATAAGAAAATGCCAGGAATTGGGGCTGGGGATATGGCCTAGTGGCAAGAGTGCCTGCCTCGTATACATGAGGCCCTGGGTTCGATTCCCCAGCAGCACATATAGAGAAAACGGCCAGAAGTGGCGCTGTGGCTCAAGTGGCAGAGTGCTAGCCTTGAGCAAAAGGAAGCCAGGGACAGTGCTCAGGCCCTGAGTCCAAGGCCCAGGACTGGCAAAAACAAACAAAACAAAACAAAAAGAAATGCCAGGAATTAAAAACATGGGTCCACCCATAATGAAGCCTATTACAACTCATAAGGGACACAGCTTTTTCTTTTTTGAGCAGGTAGGAATCGGGGGGGGGGGGGGGGAATGACACTGTCCCTGAGCGATTTTGCTCAAGGTTATAGCGCTCTACCACTTGGAGCCATAGCGCCACTTCCAGTTTTCTGGTGGTTAATTAAATATAAGAGAGTCTCATGAACTTTCCTGCTCAGGCTAGCTTTGAACTGGGATCCCCAGTTCTCAGCCTCTTGGGTAGCTAGGCTTACAGGTGTAAGCTACCAGCGCCTGGCTTGGATGCAGCATTTGTAGGTAAACTATACTGTGGTCGTACATGCTGTAAGGTCTACCCCCAGGAGGGCGTGTGCCAGTTACCTAGCTAACACTGGTACTGGGCGCAGACTTAAACAAGTGGGGGGGCATCTGCCTGGGGCCCTCCCAGGGGTGGGCCTTACATTTATCTGCACTAAATTCCCTCTCTATAGCCAGTGAGATCGTTGCTGAAAGGCTCAGAGAAACAGTCTATCTATTCAGTGCTCTCTGACAGCTGGAAGGGTCTGAATGGGGCTCCTTTGGGTGATGAACCCATTCCTAGATGAATGAGAGCCCACACCAGTGCTGTGAGGTCTGAGTCTTCCCACCTCCAACAGGGCACGAGGACAGGTAGTCGCACCGTGGAAATGGACGGAGCCTGCTGTAAAATGCTCCCACAAACCTTGAGTCAGCCCCATCTAAGCCAGTGGATGAAGAAGAGATGTTCTCTTAGCAAAATAGGTGAAGTGGAAGCTAGCCAAGCAGAAATAAAAGAGGTGCCCAGGGCTCCCCTGCCTCCTTAACACTGCCAGCCTCGCCAGCCGACGTGAAAGCCCTCTACAGGGAGAGGCCAGGCTTAGCTCATGCCTGACAACACACCTCCTTCCAGCAACCCGGTCCCCAGCCCCAACCCCAGCCAGTCACCTTCGATGGAAAAGGAAAGAACTTCCTGAGCCTGCTGCTTGCTGCAAACCCTTTCCAGCAACTGGACCAGAGCCTTTCGGCTTATTCAGCTGTTTTTGTGTTGTTTTTTTTAAACAACCCTTTCCAAGCAGCCCAGAAATGGGGACTGTGGCTTGATTCGAGGTTAAACAAATAAGGGCCGTTGGTTTTTTGTTTTGTTTTGCTTTGTTTTTCCACCAACACTCTAGGAATGAAAGATTTCTTAAGGCAAAATTCCCAAGCTGCGTGCTCCAGAAAACAATGCTGTTCCCAGTGACCAGGGTCCAGTCCAGCATTCTCCATTTTTGAAGGTATTTACACAATGTCAGTCAGATGGGGTGCATTGGTCGATGTGCAGCCCAACCTGCTCCATCTTGGCTATAGCAACCTCTTGTCCTGGCCCCAAGGGGTTTCAGAGCCACTGAAGCCCTTCCTGGCCTTCTGGGAAATGCGTCTGCCATCTTGGTGGGGGTAAGGGGACCAGACAGCTGGAAAGCTGGCTGCTTGAAGCAGATTGCTTTGCTCTCCATGCCTTGAGGGTAAACACACACACACACACACACACACACACACACACACACTCAGAAAAATACAATGCTACCCCACTAGACAGAGGAAAAGTTGAGCATCTCAGGATGTAGTATGTAAGAAGAACTCAAGCCAAGAGCTTTTCTTCCTTTTCCCTCTACAAGCCATCAGCCTTTGTGCTGAAGTTGGAAATCTAGACCAAGAGTCTTCAACGGGGTGTTGTATATGTCAGTATCTTGGAAGGCAGATGCAGGAGGATAATGAGTTCCAGGCCAGTCTGGAATACAAGGTAGAAAACTCTGTCTCTAAACAAAGATCTCAAGGACACCAGGCACTGGTGGCTCACCCTGTAATCCTGGCTATTTAGGAAGCTGAGATCTGCCCAGGCAGGAAAGTCCATGAAACTCTTATCTCCAATTAACCACCTGAATGTCAGAAGTGGAGCTGTGCCTCAAAGTGGTAGAGCACTAGCCTTGAACTGAAGAGCTCAAGGACAGCGCTCAGGCCCTGGGTTCAAGCCCCATAACCAACCCACAACAACAAAAAAGTCTCAAGCGCTTTCCAGGATAACTTCAAACTCAGATCTCTGCCTCCTAAGTAAGTGGCACTACAGGTGTAAGCCACCAGCTCCCAGCTTATTTTGCTTGCTTTGTAGTCCATCTCCTTAAATAAGCTGCAGTGTTGCAAGAAGAAAAGGGACCAGCATTTGTTGAGCAGTTACTATGGGCAGGACTCTGTCATGTACCTCCATGTTTGGGATCCCATCCTCAGGGGCCGTGGTACCTCTGTGAATGAAGTAGGGATTAGCGTGTGTTTTACAGATGGAGACACTAGGTCCAGGCACATAGAAACCAGCAGCACAGAATTGCTTCAAACCCTTCTCTGTTCACATCCCAAACCTCATATGGAAAGAGAGGGTAAGCTGGGGCTTTTAGACCCAACCCACAGAGAAACAGTTTCCCGTTCCTCATCTATTCCTTCATTATGCTGAGTGCCTTTATTCTGGAGATTGGGGGGGGAGCGAGTCTCACTATGTTTCTGAGGCTGGCATTAAACTCCCAGGCTCAAGTGATCCATTTGCCTTAGCCTCCCAAATGCTGGATGTGGGCCACCACTCCTGACCTCACTGTTTTTGAGCAGCAACTCCATCCCAAGCTGTGCATTCGAATGTGGCTTCTAGTTCCTTCTGTTCAGAATAGATGAATGGCATATTTGGAGATGTGTCCCTTGTCCCCAGGTCCTGTGAGGGCCATGAGCCTGTGGGCTGCTTCTCTGAGACAGGGGGATTTGGTCTCTTCCTAGGAAAATCTAGCTCTGAATTGTTCAGGAAATTTCTGACCTGCCAGATTTCTGTGTAACTGATCTGTCAGAGCTGTGGGGAGGGAGAGGAGGGCGGTAAGTGTGTGGGGGGGGGCAGGAGAAGAGGTTTCCCGTTAGCCCAGCTTTTGTCTTTCACATGAGCTTGAGACAGACAAACCACAGCCACAGACTCGACCAGCTGTGGAAGCATCGAACAGGAAACCCAGAACATCTGGTGCTCCACTTCCTGCGAAGACCATGCAAGTCTGGGGGCCTGTGTGTGGCTCCCTGTGTTCATGTCTGTTTTCTCTCCTGCTGTTGGTTACTGGGACTCAGACTGCAGACAGGGTTGGAAACCACAGACCTCATAGTGACAAGGAAGCCAGACACTGGCTTCCCAATGCTTACAGTGCATGGCCGCTTCGTAGACAGAACCCAGGCACTGTCTGACCCAGGCTCCAGGCCACCCTCCAACACCCAGCCCAGAGCTAGCTGCAAGTCAGCATGCCATCGAAGGAAGAGCGCTCGTTTCCTTCTGCACTTCGATGGTTTTAGAGCAGTTGTCTGGGGCTGAGGTGGGAGGACTCGGTTTAAACAGAACTTGGCCGCAGTGTACAGACCCACAAAATGCAGCCATCTGAGATGAGCTGCTCTACCATCAATTTGAAGAGAATCTGTGGGTGAGTGCTGAGGCCACGTGCTGGTCAGGGGGGGCTGTTATCACTTGGGTCATAGTGGCCTGAGTGTGAGGGCTGAGAAATAGACCTTGTTGGTGACAAACATCCCCTTTCCCAGGCTTCTGAAGGGGAGAAATGCCAGCAAGTGGGAAGAAAAGACACCACACACTGATGTTTCATATTACCTTTAGGAGGTAACATTAAGTCCATTTAAAAAAAAAAAAAGTGAGGGCTGGGGATATGGCCTGGTGGCAAGAGTGCTTGCCTCCTATTCACATGAGGCCCTGGGTTCAATTCCCCAGCACCACATATACAGAAAATGGCCAGAGGGGGCGCTGTGGCTCAAGTGGCAGAGTGCTAGCCTTGAGCAAAAAGAAGCCAGGGACAGTGCTCAGGCCCTGAGTCTAAGGCCCAGGACTGGCAAAAAACAAAAAACAAACAAACAAACAAAAAAGTGAGCTGGGTGCCTGTGGCTCACACCTGTAATCCTAGCTACTTAGGAGGCTGAGATCTGATCTGAGGATGGAGATTCAGCCCAGGCAGAAAAGTCCCTGTGAGACGCTCGTCTCCCATTAAAAAAAAAAGCCAAAAGTGGCACTGTGGCAGGAACAGCTCCCAGGCCTTGAGTTCAAGCCCCAGGACTGGAAAAAAAAAATGTGGTTATAATTAAAGTGATGTACAGAAGGGTTAGTATTTTGTAAGTTAGGTTAATAAGTACATTTCTTTGGGGGTAATGTCACCATTAAGTCTTTTTTTTTTTTTTTTTTTTGCCTGTCCTAGGGCTTAAATTCTGGGCCTGGGTGCTGTCCCTGAGCCTCTTTGTGCTCAAGGCTAGTGCTCTACCACTTGAGCCACAGTGCCATTTCTGGGTTTTTCTGAGGAGTTTATTGGAGATAAGAGTCTCGCGGACATTCCTGCCCTGGCTGGCTTTGAACCGAGATCCTCAGATCTTAGCTTCCTGAGTAGCTAGGATTACAGGCGTGAGCCACTGGTACCTGGCTAAGTCTATTTTTTTATGAATCATGAAATCAATGCAGAGGGTTTGTACCTCACCTAAAAATCACTCAGCAAGTAAGAAGTAGGGCTAAGACTCAAATTTAGATGGACTCCTGGCATGCTGCTAGACAGTAAATTATACTTTACTCCTTCAATGAACTGTAGCAGACTGCTACTAAACAGTTTCTTGAATCAATCCGTGCAATGTGACATTTATTTATAGCAGAATCTATGCCATCTTTCTTGGAGAAACCCCAGGAAGATAGTGTCCAGCGCAGAAAAAATAGTTGAGTAAAGGAATTCTGAGCGTTAGAATAGTGATAATTCATTTTCCTGGAGGTCATTTACTTAGCAAGGTCAACTGTCTGGATCCTGGCTAAGCCTCTAGAAGGCAGAAAGCACCAGTCAGCAGACATTGCAGGTCCTAGCAGGTAAAAGCTCAATTAGCTGTGGCACTGATGGCTCACATCTGTAATCCTAGTTACTCGGGAGGCTGAGCTCTGGGGAACACAGTTCGAAGACAGCCCAGGCAGGAAAGTGGGTGAAACTCTTACCTTCAACTAACCACCAAAAAGCTGGTGGTGGAGCTGTGGCCCAATTGGCAGAGCACGACTAGCCTTGAGCAAAAAGCTCAGAGACAGTGCCCGGGCATTCTGTTCAAGCCCCAGGACCACACACAGCCCACGTCCTGGCACTCCCAGCCGTGTTCTCAGGTCCTGCGTGGAAGGAACCCTGGCTGCTGCTTTCCTCAGTGCACAGGCCCGTGGGGTGCCAGTTCAGATGGGCTGGCTGAGTGCACACTCAGCATGCTCACAGCGGCCGGCTGGCCGCCTTCGGGGTGCAACGCCAGGCGAGGGAGGAGACAATCGCATTGTCTGCACGGATACCCGCCCGCGAGGCGGCTCAGAGAAAGCCAGACGGAACCCGCCGCGCCTCCGCTGACTTCCCCGGGCTAGGATTAAAGGCTCCGCCGCGAGGGCGGGCCCCACCTGTAACCCACCTAGGTGGGGGGGGGGGGAGCCAGAAGCCCCACGTGCGCGGCGGACTCGGCGGGCGGGACTCGGCGGGCGCATGCGCGGCGCCCGAGGCCGTGCTCTATTTCGTACCTGCGGGGCTGCGGAGCGGAGGGTCTGCTGAAGCCGCGCCGCGGGGCCGTGACGTCATCCGAGCGCGTCCCCCGCGGTTCCGAGCGCCGAACCCTGGACTGACGAGCTGTTGCCCGGGCGACGACGCGTCGCGTCCAGCTTCGAGACGTGATTGGAGGAAAACTGGTCAGCTGACAGGGAGTTTTCCGAAAGCGCGCGGGAGAACCCGCCGCGCCCCCTTCTCCGCGGGTGCCCCGGGCTTCCTGGGCTCCCTGAGGCTCCCGGGTTGGGTGAGTCCCACGAACCCCAGACCCCCCAAAACCAATATGACCTTCCTCAAGTATCAGGAGAGCGCATTAAAGCAGAATTTCCCGCTTCCCTAGGTGGGAACCCGCGAAGGACAGGCGGGCCCCGTGCGATTAGGTTATCACTTAAACACCTGTGGGGCGCGAAGGCCGGGGGAGGGGTGGCTTAACTTTTCCTTTTCTTTTCTTTTTGCCAGTCCTTGGACTTGAACTCAGGGCCCGGGCACTGTCCCTGGCTTCTCTTTTCTACCTCTAGAGACACAGCGCCACTTCTGGCCTTTTCTGTGTATGTGGTGCTGAGGAATCGAACCCCGGGCTTCGTGCGTGCTTGGCAAACACTCTACCGCTAAACCACCTTCCCAGCCCTGGCTTAACTTTTTTTGAGTGATAATGTCTTCATCCTGATTTTTCCCATCAGCACAGAGATATGTGGTTTCTCCCCCAAAAAAGTCCTTTCATGACTCTACCTACCATCCCATCTTTTGTGACTATGGTAACTCCTTGAAAGATGTTCACCTCTCTCCTAGGTTCTTTTCACTCTCAAGTTCCCCATGTCTCCCCTGTCATCCTCTTATGTGGGCTACCAGAGAGAGACATCACTCTCTCGTCCAGGAAACTTTCCTTACTTGGCTTTTGGGGTCCCACATATTTGATTGTCTTCCTCCATCCCTGGCCCCTCTTTCTCCATCTTACTCGCTCCACTGTTTCCTGTGCCTTCGAAAGCCCTGGATTCTTGGACCTCTCTCTTTTCTCTTAATCTCCGGATGATCTTAATCTCCTCTCTAGGTTTTGAAGATGCCCTGATGACCCCATCGGTAAACCTCCAGCCTGGTACTATTCCTCACCTCACATCAAGGAGCTCCAGCCTTCCAGGTTCTCAAAGCCCAAACCTGGATTGCACTTTTATCCCATATCTCATCTGGAAGCAAATCCTAGTGGCCTTTTCTTCTACATATAGCCACAATTAGGGGTTGGGGTATAGCTCTGTAGTTGAGCAATAGCTGCAAGGTTGATCTTCAGCATATATAATCCAACCACTCCAGATACCATCTTAGATCAACCTCTCATTATCTCTTTCCATTCCTAGATAACTGTAATTGCTTCCTAAGTGGTCCTTGAGCTTTTTTTTTACAGATCCCCTCTTCTTACCAGTCTTTGTTTATTTAACCTAAGTAATTCCATTAAGATTGATATCATGGCTGGAGGGGGTGGGTGGGACTAAACACCTTTAATTCCAGCTCCTTGAGAGCCATTGATAGGATTGAATTTTGAGTCCCTCACGGGCAAAAACAAAAAGACTAGAGAAGTGGTTCTGGTGATAAAATACTTGACTGGCAAGCTGGGTGCTCTGAGTTCAATCCCTAGTATATCAAGGTGGGGGGTGAGGGTGAGGTTAGGGGGAGAAATCTTGTGTTTCTTCTGTGTAAAACCTTCTAAACGCTCTCATCTCACTCTGACTGAAGGCCAAAATGTTACTGTGACCAGGGGGCAAGAGAGAAAAGGAAAGAGAGTGGAGACTCGTGTTGAGCCAGATTATATAGGGAAAGGCAGGGGATATGGCCAGGTGGATTGGATGTGACCTTAGAGAAGGGGGAGGTAACTGCCTCCAGGTGTGCCAGTTACCAAGGAAGGTAATACAGGTCCTGGGCAGAGACTTAAACAGGTGGGAGGTGTCTGCATGGGCCTGGAGCCCTCCCAGGGATGGACTTTACATGTCACTAGATGAAGCTTGTAGTCCTAATAGCTGAACGCATCATTAGGCAGTTTTGTTTTGTTTTGTCAGCCATGGGGCTTGAGCTCAGGGTCTGAGGGCTGTCCCTGAGCTCTTTTTGCCCAAGGCTAGCACTCCAGCACTTTGAGCCACAGCGCCACTTCCCATTAGGCAATTTTGTCATTACTCAAATGTTAACCAGTCTGTGTACACAATCTAAAAATGGCTGCGACATAACTAGGCAATCAGATCTTCTGGAACCACGGTCATATACACAGAGTTCATTACGCTAGGCTTGACTGTCAGTTACACATGTGAAATATGTTACATATATAAATAATACACAATTTACTTTTTTTAAAAAACAGCATCTCCTCTTTAGCCCAAGTTAGCCTAGAACTCATTATGTAGGCCAGGCTGATCTAGAACATAATAGATAGCATAGGATAGCCTCAAACTCAAGCTCCTCCTGCCACAGCCCCCTAAGGGCCAAGACTGCAAAAGTGTGTCACCACACACATCTTTATAATTGCTTATGCTGTTTGATATCGCTCTCCGCACTAAGGCAAGGTTTGTCTGTCATTGCTATGTCCCCAGTTCCTACATATCACCAACCAGAGTAAGCTCTCCCTCCCTTTCTCTGTCCCCCTCTCCCTCCCTGACTCTCTCTTTCCTCTTTCCACAAGCTTTTTCACTCAAGGCTGGCACTCTGTCCCTGAACCACAGCCCTACTTGTGGATTTTTGCTGGTTACTTGGATTAGAGATAAAAGTCCTAGATTTTTTTTCAGCCAGGGCTGGCTTTGAACTTTGATCCTCACATCAAAGCCTCTTGAGTAGCTGGGATTACAGGCGTGAGCCACCATCACCTAGCTGGTGTCCTCTCTTGGGATGACACAATGATATTCTCTCTTGCTGTTTCCTGGGCTGATCTTGAACTCCTGGGTCCAAGTAATCTGCCTGCCTCAGCCTCCTGAGTGGCTGGGACTATGGGCATGTAACACTACCCAGTTTAATGACCTTATTTTAACATGAATGACCTTGTTAAAGGCCCTGTCCCTAAATAGTTAATTTCCTTTGTACTGAGGAGTAGGGCTCTAATCTATGAGTTTGGTGGAGAGAGAGACCACGGTTGAGGCAAGCACTCTTGCCACTAGGCCATATTCCCAGCCCCCGAGAGACCACAATTGAGTTCATCACAGTTTAGATCCAAGAGGAGACACTAGGCACGGAAATGCCATGGCCGGAAGGGGTGAGCCAACTTAGAAGCAATGGGAGGTCCCCGTGAGGGCATGCGATGAGGCATGCTGAGGGTTGGGTAGGGAGCAAATGATGCTGAGCTTTAGAAGTTACATGGGCTAGCATGGGATTTGTTGTTGTTTGGTTTTCCTTTGGGGCTCTTAGGGGCAGTAAAGGAGGGCACGCAGAAAGGGAGGGAGGAAGGGTGAACAAATGTAGTTATAGCATTCAGTCTACACTGTGTAGATAATTATGCAACTTGTGGGCAGGGAGCAGAGGGAAAAACCAGCCAGGTGCTGGTGGCTCATGCCTGTAATCCTAGCTACAGGAGGCTGAGATCTGAGGAACCCAGTTCCAAATCAGCCTGGGTAGGAAAGTCCGTGAGAGTCTTAGCTCCAAGAAATCATAGAAAAGTAGAGCACTAGCCTTGAGCATAAAGAGGCTCAAGGCAGCATCCAGGCCCTGAGTTCAAGCCCCAGGAGGAGCATGAAGGAAAAAAAGAAAACAAAAAACAACCCCAAACTGGGGAAAGTAAAAGAAGGGGTAACATTCTCCAAAAAAAATTGTACACATTTGCAGACTTATGAAAAAGTTACTCAGGGCTGTCATTTAGATCAGTGTGGCAAGCCTGCCTCGTGAAAAAAATTACTCTGTCAGAAATGGGTTAGAAGGAGGCTACCTCAGGCTGCAGAGTTTTGCAATTGTGTGGGAACTGTATAGCCACACACAGTGTCTCTCTTGCAATAGAGCTCTTTAAAGGATTGCCAACACAACTTGGCGCTGGTGGCCCATGCCTATATTGTAGCTACCCAGGAGGCTGAGAACTGAGATTCACAGTTTGAAGTTAGCCTTAGCTCCAATTAATCAAAAAGCTGGAAGTAGAGCTATGGCTCACGTGGTAAAACTCCAGCCTTGAGTAGAAAAGGAAAGCGAGCGTACGAGACCCTGAATTCGTGTCTCAGTACCAGCACAAAATAATAAGTATTACAGCCCAATGGTTAGTGACCCCTCTGACTATGTTTCCCCAACGGGGTTGACAGAGGAATGTTCCTGGCAGTCCCTCCCGATTTCAGACGGAATGAGCTGGTAGAATCTGCTTTGTATTATTAAGTCAAGTCTCTCTATTGTAAGTCCCAATGTTTTGGTTTTGTGTTCTTTTAGTTAATTAATTTGTATTTATTTTTATTGAAGTAGTTGTACAAAGAGAGTTCAACTACAAAGTAGTTGTACAAAGGGGTTTTGATTCAACATGTCCGTTTATGAGTACAATGTATCTTGATTAATGTCACCCCTTTCATCATTCTCCCCCACTGACCTCAAGTCCCTGGTACTGGCACAAAAAAATAAAAATAAAAAGGAAGGAAGAAAGAAAAGATTTAGTAAGTTTTCTTACAACACAGGCTGCTCTTGTAAATGTAGCCTTCTGGAACCACACTGATCCTGATTCGTTTCTGATGTCAAATATGTGACCATAGCTACCTAGTGCTTCTTCAGGACTCTTAGTCCAAATTGAATGCCTCCTTTCTCCCTCCAAAAAGAGAAGTTTTCTTTTTCTAGTGGTGCTTTTTATGAATATCCTAGTGCATAAATCTCCTACTTGTCTTTGGATGCCTTTCTAGAAGTGAACCGTCTGCGATAAATGGTGCATTTGATAGCTATTGCTATACATTTCTCAATTACCCTCCAAGAAAGATATTCTTGTTTATACGCCCACAAGCAATTTCTAAGAGAACTTAAGCCACTAGTCTTGGGGGATTTTTAGTCTTTTAATCATTGCCAATCTGATAGGGGGAAATGATTATCTCATGGTTGCTTTCATTTGCATTTCTTTGATTACGGATAAGATTGAGCATGTTTCTCTACCCCATCCTACACTTTTTGCCGGATCTTACATGGATTCCTGTTAAGTTTTATCTTGTTGGATCCAGCCAATCATTCCTTCCTGTTGAGATAATTTTGGATCCTGATCCTGCAGTTTCTAACATATTAGCTCTGCAACCTCGTCTGGTGTTATTTGCAGAGTTGATAAGCACTTATCTTTGGCCTTATCCAAGTTGTTGATAAATGTGAAAGAATTTAAGGCCAAGAACAGAGTTTCTTGGCATGCCAGCAAAGAGTGCCTTGGGATGACACTGGCCTGTCTGCTGTTAGAATCCAACCCTCATCTTGCTTGGGAGTCCCCTTGAGGGAGGGACGATGAGCTGGGACCCAGAGCCTGCACACAGACTCCAGCCCTGTCCCTAATTAACTGTATCGTTTTGAACAAGTGTTGTCATCTTCCATAGATGTGTAGCCTTCTGAGAAATGGTCAAGTTATTGTCAGAAGTCATGGCTCTATGGCAGGCGTTTTCCCCATTTACTACATCTAATGAAACCATCAAAGATAGCCTCTGAGAGTTATTAATCCTATAGTCACCCTTTGTTCTTTCTGGAGTGTGTGTGTGTATGTGTGTGTGTGTGTGTGTGTGTGTGTTGGTACTAGGGCTTGAACTCAAGGTCTTGGTGTTATCCTTAGCTTTTTCACTCAAGATTAGTGCTCTACCACTTGAGCCATAGTTCTTCTCCAAGCTTTTTGCAAGTTAATTGGAGATGAGAGATAAGAGTGTCAGGGGACTTTCCAGCCTGGACTGGCTTTGAACTGCAGTCCTCAGAACTCAGCATCCTGAGTAAGTAGGATTACAAATGTGAGCCATCAGTACCTGCCCAGTCACCCTTTCCTCTTCATTGACAAGCCAGGTATACTTGATTAACTGCGCCAGAATTTTGCTCAGGATCAGCACTAAGCTCATTGGTCTTCATTTTGCCCAATTCATGAGTTCATACTTTTTTTTTTTTTAAGCATTGGCTTTGATTCTTCAAGATCCCTCAATGCACTCTGGGACATCAGAGATGCCCAGCGCCCCCTGCTGGGGCTCCGAGGAGCTGCTGGCTCAGCTCTGGTTCAGATCCAAGTCCCCAGAATGCCTCCTCCCTTCTAAGCAAGGCCGGGGGCTAAAGGAGGGGGCAGGAGAGTTGGGTGGCCAGCAGGGTCAGCGTGGAAAGCGAATGGAGAGAATGGCTCTGCCTGGAGGGAAGGAAAGGTCTTTGTGAGTCTGCAAATGGAAACCTCTCAAGTCAAAACAGTTTCAGTGGCCCTACAGTGGGACCTCTGGAATCTTCCTCTCCTGATACAAATGAAATGATAGCCCATGATGTCAGTGCCTTTGAGCTACCTCAATCAAGCAGAGGAGACCAGTCCAGGAAAGGAACAGAAAACACTAAGTTCACGTGGCAGATCAGCACACTGCAAGAGGAAGCAGGTTGCTGGCTTAGAGACATACTGACACTGACACAGGGTTAACTGGTCCCTGGGCTTCTTGTCTCAGTGCCTGGAAGGCTGTTATTGATTCACATCTTCTAAGTTTAGCAATAATGATGTCCACGGCCTTTCCTTTCTCTGTCTCCAGTTCCTGCTTATGCAGGTTAAAGGTGAGAGTGGCAGATAAGAAAGGCCACCCAGGTTTGCATAAATGCCATTTCCTCTCAATCTCATTCTGCACTTAATCCCTATTGAGAAGTGAGACCCTTGGGAAGTGATTAAGTCTTGAGATAGCTATACCCAGGGATTGGGAGCCCTTATCAAAGGCTAGAGTGAATTCCTACCTCTTTCCAGGTCTTCCACCTGGCCTTCTGTCAAGCAAGGTTGCAACATCTGACCTGGAATCTCAGCTATTCAGGGAGACTGAGATCAGAAGGATCAAGGTTTGAAAAGACATGCCTATCTAAATCAGTAAGCCAGGTTTGCTAGTACATGACTGTCCCAGTTAGGCAAGAGGCCCCTGAATAGGAGGCCAACCCTGTGGGAAAACTTGAGACTCTGAAAAAAATAACCGAAAAGCAAAAAAGGATAGAGGCAAGGCTTAACTGGCAGAGTGCTTGCCTAGCAAATGCAAGGCCTTGAGTTCAAACCCAAGCAGCCCCACAAAAGGAAAGAAGGAAGGGGGAGAGGGAGGGAGGGAAGGAGGGAGGGAGGAAGGAGGGAAGGAACCCTCACTAGATACTAGTGTCTTGATCTGAGAGGTCACTTCTATAGTTTATATATTTCCCAGTCACTGGTATTTTGTGATAGGAGCATCAACAGAGGACCACAAAGGTTAAGACTCCCACGTGCCTGCACAGCTTCAAGTACATCTAAAAATTACCCCTTTAGTCCTCACACCATTCCAAAAAGTAGGTGATCTTTTCATTCTGCTTTTTTTTTTCCCCCTAGATGAGCCAATTGAGGTACCAAGGAGCGAGGAGGTGACCTGCAAAGGTTGGAGCTCAGACCATCTGGCTTCGAGGCTCGGGTTGTGAGTGGCCATTATCCGCTAGGTTTTATGTAAATGAGGATAAAGGGATATGTGGAAACTTTCTCCCCCAAAATGATGACCAGCATCTCAAACAGCGGGCTCGGTTACCAGCAGTCCAAGCTCGGCCTCTCCTCTCCGGAGCCAGCCACTTGGGGAAGAGAGAGGGGATGGACACCAGGAAGTGGTCTGAGTAACCCCAAGTGGGTGTCTGTGACGTTCAATCCCCAGGACCCGGGACCCCAAGTGGGATTGTGTCATGAGACAGCCCTGGCCACAGCCTGGCAAGCTGAGTGCAGGGACCAGCGGCCCCTGGACGAGCCACCAAGGCCGCCAGGCCGGGGCCCACGCGCAGGTCCCCAAGTTCAACTCTTCACACCAAAATGTGCGGGAGCTCCCGCCCTCCCTTCCCAGCCACCTCTCCAGCCTGTTCTTCCTGAGGTCTCAGGGCCTCAGAGAGGCCCCGTGATCCCATGCCTTGTTTACTGCACGAATGAGCCAGTCCTTGGGGGTGACCTCCAGGGCACCTGGTTTTGCTGCTCCCCCAGGTCAGCCACTCCCCCTGCCCCTTGGTGTTTTGGGGCCCCCGCCTCCCTGTTCCCGGTAAATACAGAGCTCGCCACGCTGCATCTCTGGCACGATGAGATCATGTCCACATTTCCCACAGCGCAGCAGTTTCTCCTGCGAGCTGCCCCCACCTCGCTCCCGGGCCGCCCTCCCCCCCCCACCCCCATGAGCTGCTGCGCCCGCACAACTGCCAGGAAACAGGGTAGGCTTGTTTTCCTTTGAATTATTTATTCCAGGATGGCTCTGCCTGGGTGGTATGAGGGTGACTCAGAGTGTCCTGGCGCCGCCTCCAAAGGTGAGGATGCCCCACCGGCCACAGTGTCCCGGCCAGCCCGCCCGGCCCCGCGCACGCAAACAAAAACCCACAAGGGCTCTCAACACCCTTTCCACGGGTAAACATGTGCAGAGCCATGTCTGAGTTCACCGGGAAGATGAAGAAGGGCAGACGGCAGGGGGGCAGGCAGGGCCGAGTCTTTGTGACAGTGACTCTGAGTCCTGAGCAGGGCCCAGTGGTCACGGGCAGGGGTGAGGGGCATCTACAATGGCTCTCTGCTCTCCGGAAACTGCCCGACCTGGGGCCTGAACTCAGGGACTTGGCACTGTCCCTGAGCTTCTTTGCCCAAGGCTGGCACTCTTACCACTTGAGTCACAGCTCCACTTGTGGCTTTTGGGTAAGTTAGTTGGAATCTCATGGACTCTTTTCCCCCTCAGGCTGGCTTCCAACCACAGTCCTCAGATCTCAGCCTCTTGAGTAGCTAGGATTACAGAGGTGAGCCACAGGCACGTGGTAGGATGGGAGGAGGCTGAGAGCCACCTCGTTTGGAGCCCAATAGAAAAGTGCGGGGGAATAATATCTGAAGCAGGGGAGAATTAGGAACAGGAGGAAAAGATCCAAATAGAGGGCCCTTCAATGAGCCGCAACAGACTTTCAACACTCCCTTCTTCCACGGGGACAAATCAGCATGACAGCCAGGTCCCCGCGTGGGCCTGAGGCCGGCCAGCGAGACCCACGGCTGTTGGTGGAAACAGAAGAAGGCCCTCCTCAGGCGCAGACACTTGGAGCTTGGAGCTGCCCAGCCTCCAGATCTATGAGATGGATGGATGTTCCTTTCAGCTGCCCAGGCACGAGTGTTTTATTACAGCAACTCCAAGCACACTCAGATGGAGCCCCAGCTTCAAATACAGCCAGAAGTGTCTTCAAGAAAAAAGACTGAAGTCATGAGATGACATGGCTGTACTGTGCTGCACACCGCAGGCCGCAGAGGGAATGGCAGGCCACAGGTGGCTCAGGGGCAGAAGGAGCAGGTGAAGCATGTCGGGGTCTCCTACAGGGAGGGCACTGGGGGCCGAGGAAAGCGGTTTGGCGCTGGACTGCACACTGGGCCCTGCTCTGGCCCCTGAGGAATGCTGACCTTTGTTCTGAAATCGATGGTAGCCAGACCCACCCTTTAGGTTTTATTTTTAGTTTGGACAGTACTAGGGTTTGAACTCAGGGCTTTGCACTGGCTAAACAGGTGTGTGTGTGTTCATGGGGCTTGAACTCAGCGCCTGGGCACTTGTAACTTAGCTCTTTTGCTCAAGACCAGTACTCTACCACTTTAAGCCACGGCGCCACTTCCAGTTTTCTGATGGTTAATTGTAAATAAGATTCTCACAGACTTTCTCGTCCTGGCTGGCTTTGAACTGCAGTCTTCAGATCTTAGCTTCCTGAGTAGCTAGGATTACAGGCAGGAGCCACCAGCACCTGGCGTGGTGTTTGACTGTTTAAGTCATGTTCTGGTTTTTGCGCTAGGGTCTCAATGTTTGTCAAGACCAGCCTACACTGTGATCCTCCTATTCATAATTCTCATCATAGCTGGGACAAAAATGACTTCACCCAGCTATTAGTTGAAATAGGGGGACCATGAAAAAGTTTTTTTTGTGGGCTGGGTGAGGGACCCCCAAAGGTGTCTTTTCCCATTTGAAGGGAAAATATTTCCACATCAGAAAGGCAGCCAGCCTAGCCGTGGCTTGGGTAAACACTTGATTATGCCTGGTGAGCTCGCTTTTCTGAGCTTGAGCCCAGCCCAGTTACAGAATCCAGCTATAAGCAAAGAGAGTGTAAATCAAGGAGTCTGTTATTTGCCCATGCAGCCTTTTGAAGCCAGAGTTCCTATATTTTTAAGGACTTAATGTTATACAATTCCCTTGTATGAGCGTGTGTGTGTGTGTGTGTGTGTGTGTGTGTGTGTGTGTGTTGAGAAGGCTCCCACGTAGAGCTTAGAAAATACGCTTCTCAGCTGGAAATGGGAGCTGCGTGGATGGACCAGGCCACAGGGCTGTGAGCTCCCATGAACTCGTGGGATGGATGCTCAGACATCCTGGAATTGTCTGGAAGTTAAATGTTAGTCTTCTGAAGAGAAGCAGGCCCTCAAAGTGGCAGCTGCCGCTCCTCGGAGTGCAGTGCGAGCAGGTTTCTATTTAAAGCCCGCACACCTGGCGCGTGAGGATGTGGTGTTTGCCAGTGGCGCCTCTCGCCCTGGGGTCCGTCCTCGTCTTCCTTTCCGCGCTCCGCCGGTGGACCCCAGCGAGCAGGCCAGGAGAGAACAGCGTTTGCAGGACTTGCTGGGAGCGCGTTGTCTCTGGTGCAGTCTGGGCTCACGGGACCGACTGTGGCCTTGGAAATGGTGCTGGGGTCAGGGCAGAGGGGCTGGGAGCGCTGAGCACCTCCCTCCCCCTCAGGGAGAGGGGGTCACCTACCCTCAAGTGCCTCCGGGTTCCAGGGTGCCTACTCAAAATAACTCAGGCCCGTTACCCCTTGTGGCCTCTGGGGAGAGGCAGGAAGTGGGGAATGTGCAGCCGTACCCACTGAACCACGCTGGGCACCGTGACTCACACTTGCAATCCCAGCCACCCAGGAAGCAAAGATCGGGGGATCTCAGGTCAAAGCCAGCCTCAGCCGACAAAGCCAAGAGATTCTTTTCTCCAGTGAACAGACAAGAAACAAGTGGAGGTGTGGCTCAGGCGGGAGAGTGCCAGCCTCTTTGTTTTTTTTTTGCCAGTCCTGGGCCTTGAACTCAGGGCCTGAGCACTGTCCCTGGCTTCTTTTTGCTCCAGGCTAGCACTCTGCCACTTGAGCCACAGCGCCCCTTCTGGCCGTTTTCCATATATGTGGTGCTGGGGAATCGAACCCAGGGCTTCATGTATACGAGGCGAACACTCTTGCTGCTAGGCCATAATCCCAGCCCCAGAGTGCCAGCCTTGAACTTTAAAAAAGCTAAGCGAGAGGCCCTGAGTTCAAGGCCCAGTCCCTGTACTGAAATAAGAGTTGTCCTAAATCAGTGGTGGGAATGGGCCGCTGTGTAACGGGGAGCCGCGCGGTGGGCTGCAGGGCTGGCTTTCCTCGCTGCTGGGCCCAGGCGCGGGGCACGCCATCACACCGCTGCCCCAGGGCGACAGGGGCTCGCACCCCGCCCGGCCGGCGTGATCAGCCCCGGACAAGGCCCCATTGTTCCCAGGCGCTGTGCTCGGTGGTCTCGCAGAGCCGGGGACATTGGACAGCGAGGAGCAGAGACATTCCAGAGGTTTTTCGCATGTAAGTGGATATTTCCTCTGCGCGTTTCTAGACTAAATAACACTGCCCATGTCTAAGGTTCGGCATGCGAGCCACCTCGCTGGCGGCCAGGGAAGGCCAGGTCAGCTGAGACACCTGTGCCCCCCCCCCGCCCACCCAGCCCCCACACCCACAGAGTTTGTCCGTATAAGGTGGGAACGACAAAGGCAAACTTCTAAGAATACATAAATGCATGCCGCTGCCTCGCTAAGGTGTCTTCATCCCCACACGCATTAGGAATGTAAGCACATCTTTTAGGGCCATTTCACGTCACAGCCAAAACGGAGACAATAAGGAATTCTGTTTCCGCGCACGCCTCCCACGGAGATGGAGGCCACGGGAGGGCCTCTACCCCGTGCCCTGCGCTGGCTGCGTCCTGGCCGATGAATGGTGATGTGAATCTGCCCTTGACCGTTCAGGACCCCAGCAATTCACTGCTCCCACCCCAGCTACCACTGGTCTTTTTTGCTGTTCCAGAACGTGGTAGAATTATGGTCACAGGGCATAGCCACTCCACACTTGGGTAAATTGGCTTTTCACTGAGTGATATGCACCTTTCCTCCTGATCAACTCGGTTCTTTTTTTTTTTTTTTTTCCAGTCCTGGGCCTTGGACTCAGGGCCTGAGCACTGTCCCTGGCTTCTTCTTGCTCAAGGCTAGCACTCTGCCACTTGAGCCACAGCGCCACTTCTGGCCATTTTCTGTATATGTGGTGCTAGGGAATTGAACCCAGGGCCTCATGTATATGGGCAAGCACTCTTGCCACTAGACCATATCCCCAGCCCCAGTTCTTCTTTTTAATTTTAGTTTCTTCTTTAAATTTAATTTCTTCTTTTTAATTTTAAGCACTGAATAATAGTCCCTTGTCTAGATGTAGCCATATATTTTTATTTTGTTTTTTGCTTTTGTTTTTTGGCCAGTCCTGGGCCTTGGACTCAGGGCCTGAGCACCATCCCTGGCTTCTTTTTGCTCAAGGCTAGCACTCTGCCACCTGAGCCACAGCGCCACTTCTGGCCGTTTTCCATATATGTGGTGCTGGGGAATCGAACCGAGAGTTTCATGTGTTGGAGGCAAGCACTCTTGCCACTAGGCCATATTCCCAGCCCAGCCATATACATACATACATACATACATATATACATATATATATATATTTTTTTTTTTTTTGCCAGTCCTGGGGCTTGGACTCAGGGCCTGAGCACTGTCCCTGGCTTCTTTTTGCTCAAGGCTAGCACTCTGCCACTTGAGTCACAGCGCCACTTCTGGCCATTTTCTGTATATGTGGTGCTGGGGAATCGAACCCAGGGCTTCAAGTATAAAAGGCAAGCGCTCTTGCCACTAGGCCATATCCCCAGCCCCACAGCCATATATTTTTAATAAGCTAGATTTTTAATGGGGCACATAAGTTTATTAATAATGAGTATTGTAATAATGAGTATTGTAATACAATAAAGAGGCCAAATTCTGTGGCTCACACTTATCATCCCTGCTACGCAGAAGGCAGAGGTGGAAAGGTCAAGGGTCAAGGCCAACCCAGACAAAAAGTAAGCAAGATGTCACACACACTTCTAAACAGGAAAGCCAAGTGTGGTGGTGTATATCTGCAGTCCCACCTAAGAGGGTGATGTAGATAGGAGAATCACAGTCCAAGTTAACCAGGCAGAAGTCATGAGATCCTGTCTATAAAATAATGAAAGCAAAGAAGAGGACAAGGGTGTGGTTCAAATGGTAGAGCACCTACCTGGCAACTGTGAGGCTCTAAATTCAAACCCTAGTACTGCCAAGAAAAGTAATAATATGTAAATAGAACAGCTTCTATACAAGCCCTACTGAGATGAAGGCTGTTGTAATATGAAGGCCACTGAAACCTCTTTGGTGGTAACAAGTAAACTGAGGCACAGAGAACACCTGACTTACCCAAGGCTAATGAGTTCAAGTCAGTGACCTGAGTTTCATAGAAGAGTCTAGTCTCCTGGCCAATGACTCAACCGCAGATCAGAACATAATATATGTTTCTGTGCACATTTCAGGGAGGGGCAGATGCTTTCCTATGCCAAAGCCTGCCAAATGTGAGGTCTTCCCCTTCCCCCTCCAACTCCACCTCCTTTCACTCATTGCTCTAGCCAAGGAAGAGGCGCTGCTTACTCACTGGGCATCTGGAAGTTGCTGTGCATGCTCAGAATATCCTCTCTCCTTCACAGATGATGCCATCAACTGGTCAACCCCAGGATTTGGTAAAAAAAAAAATAGCATGTCCCATTAGAAGTGGGACCTTAGTGAGCTCACTTGCCTGCAGACCTAAGTTATGTCCAACAAATAGCTTACTTGTTTTCCTCTTTATCTTTTATTTTAATAGTTGTACGTGGCCCTTCAGTCAGTATTACCTCTTCCATCCCTCTCCCCCACAGCAAATAGCTTTTTTTTTCTAGTTGTGGGGCTTGAACTCTGGGCCTGGGCACTGTCCCTGAGCTCTTCAGCTCAAGGCTAGTAGTGCTCTACCACTTCAGCCACAGCGCCACTTCCAGTTTTCTGATGGTTAATTGTAGATAAGCTTCTCACAGACTTTCCTGCCCTGGCAAGAAATAGCTTTATAAAAGCAATGGCGGCCAGGTGTCATTGGCTCATGCCAGGCAGGAAAGTCTGTGAAACTCATCTCTAATTAACCACCAAAAAGCTAGAAGCAGAGCTAGGGCTCAAGTGGTAGAGCCTTAAGCATCAAAGTTCAGGAATAGAGTCCAAGCACTGAGCTCAAGCTCCAGGATAGACTTGCACACACACACACACACACACACACACACACACACACACACACACACACACCCCAATGGTACTGTCATTCAAATGTCCATCTCTCATTCCTGTCTCTAATTCTACTTCTTTAAGTGGTTTCCCTTCGTTTACCAGTGGGTTACATCCTAATAAGCCCATTGGTGGCTTACTACCCTCAGTGAATATAAATAGAACAAATGTTTGTTGTTGTTGTTGTTTTAATTTGAATTGTGGCAAAGATGCTGAGGCAACCAGTGGTTGCCTGGAAGGAACCAGTAGGTGTTGATGACGCCCAGGTTAGGTGCTAGGTCAGTTCAGCCAGGCCTGCAAAGAGCTGTCTGAGGATTCCACCTGCAGCATGGAGGGAGCTAGGTTGAGGGGGAGGCGTGGATGTTCACAGCTGGTTTCTCTAGAGAGTGGTGGCACATCTGATCACCCCCACACCTACCCCACCTCATAAGATGATGGGAGGGCACTACTGAGAAAAATGACAGGCACGCCCAAGAGCTTGGGGACAAGACAACTAGTGTCTATCATGTCGCATACTCAAGAAGCCTAAGCCAGGGCTGAGGATATGGCCTAGTGGCAAGAGTGCCTGCCTCATATACATGAGGCCCTGGGTTCGATTCCCCAGCACCACATATACAGAAAATGGCCAGAAGTGGCGCTGTGGCTCAAGTGGCAGAGTGCTGGCCTTGAGCAAAAAGAAGCCAGGGACAGTGCTCAGGCCCTGAGTCCAAGCCCCAGGACTGGCAAAACCACAGAAGGAGGAAGAAGAAGAAGAAATCTAATTTGGGGTGACACTGTCCACAAAACAAAAATGTACTCATTGCCTGACTTATATAATTGTTATCCCTCTATATATCACCTTTATAATAACAGAAGAAATCTTTTGTAAATCTATTTTTTTTTCCTGGTAGTACTGGGCATTGAACCCAGAACCTCAAATACCAAGCCATTGCTCTACCACTTGCAACACAACTAAGTGCCCAAGGAGTCGTAAAGAAGAAACAGGCTCTGGGCCAAAGGCTGCAGGACGGTGAGGATGCGGCCACGGGCGCCTGTGGTGTGCAGGCTGGTGCAGGCCGGGAGAGGAAGTCCCCGCCCCCCACCCCGGGGGGCCGCAGGGGAGCCCCCAGAGCACCCCACCCCCACACGAGACCCCCACAGGGGGCTGGCTAGCAACCCCCTGAGCTCACGCGAAAGCTCTTCAGCTTTGGAGAGTTCCTGTCACGGTGGTCTCCTGAAGTGACGTGGGGGCTTTTTGTCATCTAGGAACTCCTGGAAAGTCACAGGCTGTGGGAGGGGGCTCCTGGGTGCTGGGGGAACCAGGACCCCAAGGAATGTGGCCCCGGCCCTGGAGAAGGAAAAGGACCATTTACCTGGGCACAGCGTTACATCTATGCTTCCTGCTGTTGGACACAGGACATACACACACATACACACACACACACACACACACACACACTTTTCATTTAATTTTTTTTAGATAAAGTCTTTATGTAGCCCGGCTTGGCCTTTAACTCCTTCATTAGCTTCTACAATGCTGGGATTACAGGCATGTGCTACCATACTCAACCTAGGATTGCTTGGGCCTAGGAGTTTGATACCACCTTGGGCAACACAGTGAGATTTAATCTCAAAAACAATCAAGCAAAAAAACAAAGAAGAGAGTTTCCCTCCAACCCTGCCTGCCTCATCCTGGGTTTGTGATTTTCACTGGACCTTGAGTCTCTCCCAAGTCAGGAAAGCCTTGTGAGCTCATTAAAACACATGTTATTGGAGGAATGTGGCTTAGTGGTAGAGGGCTTGCCTAGCATGCATGAAGCCCTGGGTTCGATTCCTCAGTACCACAGAAAAAGAGAAAACACAGAAAAAGTCAGAAGTGGCGCTGTGGCTCAAGTGGTAGAGTAGCTATCCTTGAGCAAAAATAAGCTCAGGGACAATGCCCAGGCCCTGAGTTCAAGCCACAGAACAGGCAAACAAACAAAAAAAAAAATGCTATTGATACTGAAGTTTTAGATTCCGGGCCGAAAGATTGGAGTTCCATATATGAGGGGTTTTTTTTTTTTTTTTTTTGCCAGTCCTGGACCTTGAACTCAGGGCCTGAGCACTGTCCCTGGCTTCTTTTTGCTCAAGGCTAGCACTCTGCCACGTGAGCCACAGCGCCACTTCTGGCCATTTTCTGTATATGTGGTGCTGGGGAATCGAACCCAGGGCTTCATGTATACGAGACAAGTGCTCTTGCCACTAGGCCATATTCCCAGCCCCCCATATATGAGTTCTTGCCACTCACCCTTCTATGACAAAGAAACATGGTGAAGGGCAGAGAAAGGAAATTTATCTCCACAAAAGACAGCACTTCAGCCTGTCTTTAGCTGTCCGTCCTCCAGGTACAGATATGACCTTTAGGGAGTTGTGGTTTTGTTTGTTTTTTATTTTATTTATTTATTAATTTATTGCCAGTCCTGGGCCTTGGACTCAAGGCCTGAGCACTGTCCCTGGCTTCTTCTTGCTCAAGGCTAGCACTCTGCCACTTGAGCCACAGCACTGCCACGTCTGGCCATTTTCTGTATACGTGGTGCTGGGGAATCGAACCCAGGGCTTCATGTATACGAGGCAAGCACTCTTGCCACTAGGCCATATTCCCAGTCCCCCCCCCCCACCCCTTTAAGGAGTTTTGTTTCAGGTGTCTATGTGAGGGGGAGTGTTTGTTGTGCCAGTCTTGGGACTTGAACTCAGGTCTTGAAGGCTGTCCTTGAAAATATTTTGCTCAAGGTTAGCACTCTATCATTTCAGCCACAACTCCACTTCCAGCTTTTTGTTAGTTAAAGATAAGAGTCTCATGGACTTTTCTGCCTGGGCTAGCTTTGAACCTCAAACCTCCAATCTCAGCCTTCTGAATATCTGGGATTACAGGCATGAGCTACTGGTACCTGGCTGAGCTTTAAGTTTTTAGACAAAGGGATGGGCCAGGAGAGAGAAGAACATGCATAATTATTAAACAGCCCGGGTCTAAGTATGGCCTGGTGGATCATTATTTCAGTCCTTTTTTGGAAGGGGTAAAATTGTTCTGTCAGTCATGGGGCTTACACTCAGGGCCTGGGGCTGTCCCTGAGCTTCACAGAAAACGAAGACACAAAGAAAAGAAACAAAACTAAATTCAGCAACAAAAATAAGAAACCATCTTTAGCTGGTGGCTCACGCCTGTCATCCTGGCTACTCGGAGGCTGAGATCTGAGGATCACGGTTTAAAGCCAGCCAGGGCGGGAAAGTCCGTGAGGCTCTCTCCAATGAACCACCAGAAAACCAAAAGAGGGGCAGTGGCTCAAAATGGTACAGCGCTAGCCTTGAGTGAAAAAGCTCAGGGACAGCGCCTAGGCCCTGAGTTCAAGACCCAGGGCTGGCAAAACAAAAAAAAAAAAGATGTTACCCATCACACTGTCATTCCTGGAGCCCAAGGTGACTGCAGCGCGACTGCAGAGAATGGCTGAGGGCACAGACGTGCAGCACAATGGGGGCAGACAGGCCTGCGCATGGTGCGGCAGACAGGCATGCACCAGGCATGCGCAGAGGGCGGACAGACAGACATGCGCACGGTGCGGGCAGACAGGCATGCGCACAGTGCGGGCAGACAGACATGCGCACAGGGCCGGCAGACAGACATGCGCAAAGGGCCGGCAGACAGGCATGCGCACGGTGCGGGCAGACAGGCATGCTCACAGGGCGGGCAGACAGACATGGCACAATGGGGGCAGAAAGGCATGCGCACAGTGCGGGCAGACAGACATGCGCACAGGGCCGGCAGACAGACATGCGCACAATGGGGGCAGACAGACATGCGCACAGGGCCGGGCAGACAGACATGCGCACAGGGCCGGCAGACAGACATGCGCACAGGGCCGGCAGACAGACATGCGCACAGGGCCGGCAGACAGACATGCGCACAGGGCCAGCAGACAGACATGCGCACAGGGCCGGCAGACAGACATGCGCACGGTGCGGCAGACAGGACATGCGCACAGGGCCGGCAGACAGACATGCGCACGGTGCGGGCAGACAGACATGCGCACAATGGGGGCAGACAGACATGCGCACAATGGGGCAGACAGACATGCGCACAATGGGGGCAGACAGACATGCGCACGGTGCGGGCAGACAGACATGCGTACAGGGCCGGCAGACAGACATGCGCACAGGGTCGGCAGACAGGACATGCGCACAGGGCGGGCAGACAGACATGAGCACAATGGGGGCAGACAGACATGCGCACAGGGCCGGCAGACAGACATGCGCACAATGCGGGCAGACAGACATGCGCACAATGGGGGCAGACAGACATGCGCACGGTGCGGGCAGACAGACATGCGCACAGGGCCGGCAGACAGACATGCGCACGGTGCGGGCAGACAGACATGCGCACAATGCGGGCAGACAGACATGCGCACAATGGGGGCAGACAGACGCGCACAATGCGGGCAGACAGACGTGCACATGCGGGCAGACAGACATGCGCACGGTGCGGGCAGACAGGCATGCGCACAGGGCGGGCAGACAGGCATGTGCACAATGCGGGCAGACAGACATGCGCACAATGGGGGCAGACAGACATGCGCACAGTACAGACAGACATGCGCACAGTGCAGACAGACATGCGCACAGTACAGACAGACATGCGCACAGTGCAGACAGACATGCACACAGTGCAGGTAGACGGACATGCACACAATGAGGGCAGACAGACAGGCTCGCCTCTGCTCTTAGTGAAGTCTTGGACCCTGCAGAAACAGCTTTTATTATCTTTTTGGTAATTGGTATACACCCAGGATTTATTTGAATTAGGAAAGAATAATGAACATGATGGAAGCGTGACCATGTCGTAGCAAAGAGCAAAGAGTGACTAAGACACTTAGGAGAGATTCCTCAACTTCGTGTCTTTTATGTTTTGTTTTCAAGCTGTTTTACTTTATTATGAAGTAGTTGTGCAAAGAGGCTATAATTCCATGAGTCCGGCTGTGAGTGCAATGCATGTTGAGCAACACCACCCCTTCCAGCGTCCCCCCTTCCATCGTCCCCCCTCCATCGTCCCCCCCTTCCGTCGATCCCCCTTCCATCATTGCCCCCTTCCATCGTCCCTCCCTTCCATCGTCCTCCCTTCCATCATTCCCCCTTCCATCGTCCCCCCTTCCATCATTCCCCCTTCCATCGTCCCCCTTCCATCGTCCCCCCTTCCATCATTCCCCCCTTCCATCGTCCCCCCTTCCATCATTTTCCCCTTCCATCGTCCCTCCCTTCCATCATTCCCCCTTCCATCGTCCCTCCCTTCCATCAGTCCTCCCTTCCATCATTCCCCCCTTCCATCATCCCCCCTCCATCGTCCCCCCTTCCATCATTCCCCCCTTCCATCGTCCTCTCCACTTCTCACACTATTTGGAATTTAGGCCTTGGATTTATTAAATCTGCAAAGTAGCTTCAAATCCCACAGGACGAGACGACATGACTTTTCATATTTTTTTTCTTTTCTGCTGGTACTCGGGGCCTGGGTGCTACCCCTTAGCTTTTTTCCCACTGATGGCCGGCGTTTTGCCACTTGAACCACAGCTCTACTTTCTAGCTTTTTGGTGGTTAATTGAAGATAAGAGTCTCATGGACTTGCCTGCCTGGGCTGGCTTTGAACTGCAATCCTCGGATCTCAGCCTCTTGAGTAGCTAGGGTTACAGGTGTGAGCCACGGCTACCAGCTAATGATTCTAAGTGTGTGCAAAAAGAGGTTCTTTTCTATCTTGCCCCTCTCCCCCAGCCCCCTACAGACTCTTCCAGACAGTGTGGAGAAAGCCACAGGAAGCAGAGGGGTGATGGTCATCTGTCTCTGCCAAATTCCCAAGGAATACTACGGGGGTTTCCTTCACCCGCGGGGAGCGAACCAGCGGAGTTGGGCAACCCTCCCTTCCCTGCCCACATGGCGGCTTGGGGCTCCTTTTCCAACTTCCCCCAGGCCCGGGCGCCAAGGGGCAGGCGGGATTTATTTTTCATGCGGGTGCGTGGCCGGGAAGCCAGCGCAAGCAGCTGCTTTCTGATGCGGCCCAGGGCGCTGTTTGTGTTGGAGCACTGGGGAAATTGGCCAGAAGGGAGGCTGCAGGCAGCCTGATGCCCCCGTCCCCCCACCGCTGGGGAGAGGACCCCGCATTCCTCACAGACAATTCCCCCCAGACAGTTCTGTTTAGCAGATGCCAGTGGAGGGCTGCGCACTGTGCGCACCCGGAGGCCAACACGACCAGGCCCTGCTTGAGCCTGTGAAGACCAGGAGGAGCCACATCAGGGAGCACCCACCCACCCCACCCCACCCACCCACCCACCCCACCCACCCACCCATCCATCTACCCACCCACCCATTCATCCACCCATCCACCCCCCCACCCACCCCCCCCACCCATCCATCCACCTGCCCGCCCATCCATTCACCCATCTGTCCACCCATCCATTCACCCATCCACCCATTCATCCACACCACCCACCCATCCATCCACCCACCCACCCACCCATCCATCCATCTACCCACCCACAAACCCATCCACCCATCCATCCACCCACCCACCCATTCATCCACCCATCCACTCACCCATCCACCCATCCATCCATCCACCCACCCACCCACCCATCCATCCACCCACCAAGCCATCCACCCATTGGTCCATCAATCCACCCATCCATTTATCCATCTATTCACCCATCCACCCATCCATTCGCCCATCTATCTACCCACCCATCCACCCATCCATCCACCCATCCATCCATCTACCCACCCATCCACCCATCCATCCACCACTGAAGGCTGTTATAGGAGGAATAATGTGGGAAGCACCAGCATGACAAAAAGTGGGGTCTGGGGCCCATGGAAAGGTAGGAGATCAAGACAGAAGCAGTGACCAGGTACTGATGGCTCATGCCTGTAATCCTAGCTACTCAAGAGGTTGAGATCTGAGTTCAAAGCCAGCCTAATCAGGAAAGTCTGAGAGACACATATTTGCAATTAACGAGGAAAAAGTGAGAAGTAGGGTTCTGGCTCAAGTGGTAGAGCACTAGCCTTGAGTGAAAAAGCTAAGGGAAAGTGCCCAGGTCCTGAGTTCAAGCTCCAATACCCCATTCCCCACAAAAAAGAGGGAAGGAGTGGTCACGGTGAGATGCGAGACTGAAGCTCACCTGTCACTAAGGGGTGACCAGGAGAGATCTGGGAGAGAGACAGAGGGCATGGAAAAGGGGGGGGGGGTGGAAGTTTGGCAGACTTGCTGGTGCATTCTGGGAACATGGAAGAATCTGTCATGGGCCGGGACGCGACATCAGAGGAGGAAGCTGAAGAAAGAAGGACACAGAGACCAGGCCTCCAAGGTCACCATCAGGAAGATGGACTTGTATAGTTACACACACACACACACACACACACACACACGTGCGGTGGTCAGATCTGAAGGTCATGCACTAGCTGAACTCAGTACTCTTCAAAAAGGGTTGGAAAAGCCAGGCTGCGGTGGGCACAGCCCTGAGAGCAAGGCTGGCCTCCTTTGAGAGCAAGGCTGGCCTCCTTGGCTGTCTCGGCCTCCAGCTCTGCCTCCTGTCATCCTGCCGTCCCACTCATGTGAAATTCCTGCTGTGGAAATCGTGTCCAACTGGTGTCAAAACTTGCAGAAAGGAGGCCAAGGGACACAAGCACATAGAGACAGTGCCATCTGGGGCAGCGGTGACCCCAGGACAAAGGGCTAAGCCAGACTCAGAGACCTGCAAGGAACCGGAGCCGCCTCTGAGCAGCCAGGGGCGCCCAGCAACCGACTTTCTAGGGTCGTGAGGACTCGGTGGTACCTCAGAGTCTCAGAGGTCAGCGAGCTCCTGTCATCCGCGGGCAGAGGTGTGGAGCAAGGCTTAGAAACAAATGCGCGGCTCCTTGTCCAGATTCCCCCTCCCCCCACCCCCCACCGCCACCCAGGCTGTCCTTGTAAAGACCAAACTGTGCCAGCACTGGGACTTGAACTCGGGACCTGCGCTCCTCGGCTTTTTTGCTCAAGGCCGGCTCTCTACCACTTGAGCCACGACTCTACTTCCGGTTTTCTCGGTGGTTAACTGGAGATGAGAGTCTCAGAAACTCTTCTGCCCGGGCTTGGTTTAGAATCATCTTCACATCTCAGCTCCCTGAGGAGCCAGGATGACAGCTCCCAGCGGCAAATCGAGAGCAAAGAGCAGCCATTTTCCCCCTCATAAATTCATAGGGATGCCAGCAGGGAACTGGGATAGGAGGAGGAGTTCGAGGTGAGGCTGTGAGGGAGAACCATGGCTGGAAGGCGCATCCTATCCCGGTCACGGGCCTCTGGAATTTGGAGACGCCAGGACGGCACTAAAGGAGGCGTGTGGCGCCCCCTGGCGGGAGCAGGACCAACTCCACCCGCCAGCTCCTGCCCACCACAGCCCAAGGTGCACAGCTTTCTTCTTTCTTTGTCTTTCTTTCCTTCTTCCTTCCCTCCTTTCTCTCTGCCTCCTTCTTCCTCCCTTTCTCCCTTCCTTCCTTTCCTCCTTCCTTTCTTTTGTACGAGTACTGGGACTTTAACTCAGGGCCTGGGCGCGATCCCTTAGTTTTTTCATCCAAGGCTGATACTCTACCACTTGAGCCACAACTCCTCTTGCATCTTCCTGCTGGTTAATTGGAGACAGGAGTCTCACAGACTTTCATGCCTCAGCTGGCTTCAAACTGTGATCTTCAGATCTCAGCCTGGCTCTGTTGATAACTTCTGACATACATATATACCTGTGCAAACAGCGCCACAGTCAGTTTATTTGTTTTGTTTTTGTTGCCAGCCCTGGGGCGTGGACTCAGGGCCTGAGCACTGTCCCTGGCTTCTTTTTGCTCAAGGCTAGCACTCTGCCACTTGAGCCACAGCGCCGCTTCTGGCTCCTTTCTATATATGTGGTGGTGAGGAATCGAACCCAGGGCTTCATGGATACGAGGCGAGCACCTCACCACTAGGCCATATTCCCAGCCTAGCTCCACAGTCAGGACAAGGAACTTATCATTCTCTAAAATGTCCTCAACCTCCTGAGATCCTCTCTCCACCCTGTCTGCTTCCCAGCCCAGGCAACCACAATCTGTTTCCTGTTGCTGTAAATTGGTGTTTTGTATTTTCTTTAAAAACAAAAATCATCTCTCATGGGGCGCTGTCCCGGAGCTCTTCAGCTCAAGGCTAGCCCTCTACCACTTCGAGCCACAGTGCCACTTCTAGTTTTCTGGTGGGTAATTAGAGAAGAGTCTCACACAGACTGTCTTTCCCAGGCTGGCTTTGAACCGAGATCCTCAGTTCTCAGCCTCCTGATTACAGGCATGAGCCACCATAGCTCAGCTTTTTTCTAAAATTCCATGTGAACTTGACCACACAGAATGGTTGTGGCTGACAACTTCATCTGCAGAAAAGTGCTGGAAGCATAGGACTGCTTTTGAGACTGAGGTAAATAAGTTAAAAATGAGCTTATTATTGGGCCCTAACCCCTCATATTGGTGTCGTTAGCAGAGATTGGGCTGCCGACCACGTGAAGACATCAGGAGAAAACCCGCTTACAAGCTGAAGGACCTGCAACAGCCTTGACCTGGGACTTGCAGTAGCCAGAACCGACAAGGGCCAGCACCGTGCCTCCCTCCTGTCACCCTAGCTACTCAACAGGCTGCACTCTGAGGATCACAGTTCAAAGCCAGCCCAGGCAGACAATTGCAGAAACCTCTCATCTCCAATTAACCAACAAAAAGCCAGAGGTTAAGATGGGAATCTGGCTTAGTGGTAGAGTGCTTGCCTAGTATTCATGAGGCCCTGGGTTTGACAAATAGTTAATAAAATTAATTTTAAAAAAATTTTATAGCCAGTAAAGTGGAGGTATGGCCCAAATGGTAAAGTGCCAGCCCTGGGCAGAAAAGATCAGCAAGAGCAAGAGGCCCTGAGTTCAAGCCCCATTACTGGAACGCATTACACAAAAGAAAAGAAACCCCATGAACGTTCACTCTCCACCTTGCCCTAAGCTGGTCCCTGTCAGCCACGATCTTCTTTCTGTCCCTATGAAGTTGCCTACTCTGGACATTTCACGCGCCTCGACTCAGCCAACACGCGGCCTTGGCGCCCGGAGTCTTCCGCTGAGCACGATGTCTGCTGAGCTCCGTCCGCTGTAGCTGACATCCTGGCCGTGTTGTGTCTACAGCTCCCAAGTTAACGGACAAACACAGCAGCTCGGGACGCGCTGTTCACACTGCTTGTGAGGACGGACTCTGCAATCGGTCTCAAAAACATGCATCTGCTTCTTGTCCTTGGAAGCGCACCACGAGCCGGGACGGCGGCAGGCTGTGCGAGCCTCGAACCCCAGGCAGCGGCCACCGAACGGCTGTGTGAGGACTGACTGGGCGAGCACGTGTGTGTGTGTGTGTGTGTGTGTGTGTGTGTGTGTGTGTGTGGCCGGCACTGGGTGTGCTTTGTGTGAGCCAGCACTTCAGAATCGGGGAGCTTTTGCAAAGAATTCCTTTAAAAATCAGCCAACTGCTATTGCCCTGCCTGGCGGGGCGGGGGGGAGGGGAGGGGGGAGGGGAGCCTCTTCTCCAGGCCCTTTGGTACCTGTGACCCACTCAGGGCCCCTGCGCCCGACTCCTGCTCACTTCCCGGGCAGCCTCCAAACCCCCAATCCGCCCCTCGCCTGAATCAACTCCGGTCAGGTTGCTGTGCCAGTACTGGGGCTTGAACTCAGGGCCTGGGCACTTTCCCTCAGCTGACATTCTACCACTTAAGCCACACCTTCATTTCCAGCTATTTGCAATAAGAGTCTCATGGACTTTCCTGCCCAGACTGGCCTTGAACCCTGAACCTCAGATCCCAGCCTCTTGAAGTAGCTGGGAAGACAGCCCGACCACGAGCTGTTGACTGAGCTCGGGGGTTTTCCTCACGCTGTGAACATCCCCCCCCACCAGAATGGCCACCTCGCTCCAGTTTGCTTGGGGATCTGGGGGGAGGAGGTTAGCACCAAAAAACCCTACAGCCTGGGAGCCCCACCAGTTTCACGCAAACCCGTCTCACGGGGCCCCTCACCTTCCTGCTTCCTGCCCTCCTTCACCCCCAAATGAAACAGAATCCAAATGCAGAAGCAAAGGCAAGGTTCGCGTGAGCCTCTGGCCTGCCTGGCGGGTGACTCAGAAGTCACTGGCAACGCCATCTCCCGCTTCCTTCTGGGGCAAGAGGCGAGCTCTGCGTGCTGAGCACAGTGACCGCCCGGGACCCTCGGCGGGGACCTGAGCTGCGGCGGGCACCCTGCTGCCAGATGGCCCCGCACGTCTGTGATCATGATGAGGTGACAGGGGAACCGAGCGAGCCGATGATGGAGACCGTGCACAGCACATGGTGATGTGACTTTCCATACTTCCCCGAGTCCATGTTCCACTCACTGCTGCTCGGATTACTAAGACTCTGGAAGGGGATGAGGAAATCTGTTCCCAAGCAGCCGCCTCAGTCTTGTGCTTTTTTTCTGCCTGTCACCTAGGCACTCGGCATTGTTGTGAGATTGTTTTCCCGGGCTCGCCCCGTCCTCCCGGCTCAGCGCATTCCCTCACAGTGAGCACCTCTCAAGCTTCGTTCCCAAGCCCTCCCGAGCCAGCGGGCGCCGGGCCACCTCGAGCAGGTGACTCCGAGGCCGCAGCCCCGCCACGCCTCTCCAAGGGGACCTGCTCCAGGCCAGCCAGAAAAGGCCCTGTGCGGGGCTGGGGGTGTGGCCTAGAGGCAAGAGCGCTCGCCTCGCATACATGAAGCCCCAGGTTCGATTCCCCAGCACCACATATACAGAAAACGGCCAGACGTGGCGCTGTGACTCAAGTGGCAGAGCAAAAGGAAGCCAGGGACAGTGCTCAGGCCCCGAGTTCAAGGCCCAGGACTGGCAAAAAAAAGAAAAAGAAAAGGCCCTGTGGCTCGGTGTGGCCTTGGACCCAAAGCTGTCTTTATGACTGCTTATAAAAGCTAGTAAACAGATGGTTTGGTTTAGAGGAAATATGCAGTCAAGCTTATTAAAAAAAGGGGGGGAAAGGGAGAAGAAGGAGGGAAGGAAAGGGGAAAGAGAGTAAGGCTTGCCTAGCAGCAACTACAGTGCTGCTCATAAATCCTGGTGCCCAGGGTTCTCCCTCGGTGTCCGCCTGTGACTGTCACTGTGAATGTCACTGGTGCCACGCCCGTGTGTTCTGGAAGAAGCCCAGATCAATACCATCCTAGCTGGACACCCCACCCCACTCTCCTTGCTTCGCGTGTCCATGCCACCTAGCAGGAAGACCTGTTTGGGGGCCCGTGTGGGTCCATGGCGGGGGGGGGCACAGAGGGTGGCCACTGAGGCAGAGCGGAGGAGGGAGGAACCAGCAACCGTAGCCATCGCTCTGGAATAGGAGGCACCAAGACTCCCAAGGGGCGGCGTGGCTTGCTTATGAACCTGGAAGTAACCTTGGCTGGCCAAGTAAAGCCGCTCACTCCCCTGGGTCCTGAGAGGGTTCCCTGGGGAGAAGACGGAAGGATGAGGAGCCCAGGCCTGAGACACTGAAGCCGGGAGAGGGCCGAGGGCCGCCTCCTCTCCCTGGCCGGGACCGTCCGCCTCCTCCTCAGGACTCAGGACACAAGGGTGCAGTGCTTAGAGGGCGGGCCAAGCGGATGGAGGTGGTGTGGTGTGGACTGAGGGGGGGACCCGGCCTGCTGTCACTTGTGTTATTCTCGAATCCAGCTCCTACCGGAGCCTGCTCTCTCCCTCCAAGGAGGAAAAGCCAAGCATGGGACAGTCACGAAGCCGCAAAGGCAGGCAGCCTGCGGGATGGAGGGTCATTGCTGGTGTATATCTGACAATCATCGGGGCTGGGGATGTGGCCTAGTGGTAGAGCACTCGCCTCATATGCATGAGGCCCTGGGTTCGATTCCTCAGCGCCACATATGTAGAAAAGGCCAGAAGTGGTGCTGTGGCTCAAGTGGCAGAGTGCTAGCCTTGAGCAAAAAGAAGCCAGGGACAGTGCTCAGGCCCCGAGTTCAAGCCCCAGGACTGGCAAAAAACAAAACAAAACAGAAAACATATCTGACAAGCATCTCATAACCAGAATTGACAAGGAGCTAAAAAAAGAAATTAAGCCCTCAAAGATTCAACAGCCTAATTAATGAATGGGCCAAAGGAGCTACATAAATCCATCTCAGCAGAAGTAGTAAAAATGGCCAATAAGTACATGAAGAAATGCTCAACATCCTTGGCCATAAAGGAAATGCAAAACAGCACTGGGATTCCATGTCACTCTAGTCAGAATGCCCATCATCAAGAACACAAACAGCATAGCCAGGTGCTGGCGGCTCACGCCTATAATCCTGGCTACTTAGGAGGCTACAATCTAAGGACCACAGGTTAAAACCAGCCCAGGCAGGAAAATCCAAAGTCTGTGAGACTCTTATCTCAATTAACCAAAAGCTGGCTCAAGTGGTAGAGCACTAACCTTCAGCAAAAAATCTCAGGGACAGTGCCCAGGCCCTGAGTTCAAGCCCCAGGATTGGCATGCACGTGCACACATACACACACACACACACACGTGCATATGATAGGAAAATGAATTGATGAATTTTAAAAAGATAAAAGCAACCAAAAGAGGTCAAATAGAAAAATCTTCAGAACAAGGCCTCGGTGTTTGGAGCCCTGTACAAAGACCTTGCAGTAATGGATAGAGATGTCTGCTTTTTACACGTGGGCTAAAGCCACACAGACAGAGTCCAAGCAAACTTCCGAGAGGCGGGAAGTTCATGGCCAGTAGAAGTTCAGAGTCCTCAAGATGAGCCCAGGGCAGAGCAAGGGGACTGCAGAAGGCGGTATCTGCGATAATTGTTACCATGAAGCCTGAGTAGAGTAAGTACAGAAATAAGTGAGCATATAGCCGGGTTCCATTGGCTCCTACCTGTCAGCCAAGCTGCTCAAGAGCCTGAGATCTGAGGATCACAGTTTGAAGCCAGCACAGGCAGGAAAGTCCGTGAGACTCTTGTCTCCAATTCATCAGCAAAAAGCTGGAAGTGGAGCTGTGGCTCAAGTGGTGGAATACCAGCCTTCAGCAAAAAACCTCAGGGACAGAGCCCAGGTCTTGAGTTAAAGCCTCACAACCGGCACACACACATTGGGGTGAACGCATACGAACTTCCACATGACTGTTCCTCTTTTAGATTTGTCCTGCTTACACTTTTTGAAAGGTAGTATGTATCCCTCAAAGATAATAAAAGTAGTAGTAGTAGCAGTAGTCATGGTAGTAATAAAGCCAAGTACTGGTGGCTCAGGCCTGTTCTAGATACTTAAGAGGCTGAGACCTCGAAGACACAGTTCAAGGCTTGGCTCCAGGTAGAAAAGTCTATGAGTCGCTATCTCCAAGGAACCAGCCAAATGCTGAGCTAGAGGCATGTTTCAAGGGTGAAGCACTAGCCATGAGCAAGATAGCCAAGCAAGAGCCACTGAGTAGAGGTCCTGAGTTCAAGCCCCAATAGCCACATACAATAATTATAATAATGCTAATCATAGAAACTTACGTCTTACATGGCTTTTGTGTCTTCCATTTTGTCTATCAAGTCAATGGCTCATCTTAAGAAGCAACAGCCGGTGATGGATTGGAGATTTTAAAAGCCAGTCTACACAATGAGAGTCATGAGCCCCAAGAATCACATCCCAGCAGCCAGGCCTTGCCAGGGATGCAGGGACACCTTGTACCCCAGATGCCCGAGTCCTGCCCTGAGCCAGTGAAACATCAAAGCAAGAACAACTCAGCAGGGGCTGGGAATATGGCCTAGTGGCAAGTGCTTGCCTCGTATACATGAGGCCCTGGGTTCGATTCCCCAGCACCACATATACAGAAAACAGCCAGAAGTGGCGCTGTGGCTCAAGTGGCAGAGTGCTAGCCTTGAGCAAAAAGAAGCCAGGGACAGTGCTCAGGCCCTGAGTTCAAGGCCCAGGACTGGCCAAAAAAAAAAAAAAAGAACAACTCAGCAGGGGGCGGTGTCTCACGCCTGTCATCTTAACCTACGCAGGAGGCTGAGACCTGAGGATCGCCGGACGAGGCAGGCACGTCCATGAATCTTTTATCGTCAATCAACCATGGAAAAAGCTGGAAGTAGAGCTGTGGCTCAAGGAGTAGAGCACCAGCCTTGGAAACTCAAAACAAAACAAAAACTCAGCCCAGTGTCAATGGCTCCTACATGTGATCCTTGCTACTCAGGAGGCTGAGACCTGAGGATCACGATTCGAAGCCAGCCGGGGCAGGAAATGCCATGAGACTCTCATCTCCAATAAACCACCAGAAAACTGCAAGTGGCGCTGTGGCTCAAAGTGGTAGAGCGCTAGCCTTGAGCAGAAAAAAGCTCAGGGACAGCGCCCGGGCCCTGAGTTCAAGCTCTAGCACCAGCACAAAACAGAGAGACAGAAAGAGAGCAACAAAGAGAAGGTGGGGTGCCCCCAGCATCTTGCCCGGAGAAGCAGGAGCTCCTGAGGGCCTCAGGGTCCAAAGACACTCCCACTCGGGTTTGTGGCCGATTCTGCCTTGCTCCTTTCTCCCCAGCCCGGCACAGGTGGACCGGGATAAAGGAAGCCCAAGCTACGGGCAGAAGTCACGAGGATTTTTCCAGGTTGGATGCTGCCCCCTCCATTCCAGATATCCGCTGAAGTTGTGTCCCCCACCTGGCCTACGGGTTCCAGTCAGAAAGTGCTTCTTCTGCATATCCCGTGTCCCTAAGCTTGAGGGCTTGAGATGAGGGGCTCGAGCTGGAAACGCCATTGCTTTCAACCCACGGAGGATGGAGCGCCCGCTTCAGTGTCACGAAGCGCCAAGCCAGGCTGTTGAGGCTGCTCCTGCGCCGGCCCTTGCACTGACTGGCCAGGGGCTGTCTGTTGGGCAAATTCATAGTTTGTGAGTTGTACCCTTAACACTTCGTACATTTCCTTTGTGTATATTAAACTTCAATTTTTAAAAGAGTTGGGAAAAGCTGTGGGTCTAACCACCACAACAAAAATAAAATATGAAGCCAGGTAGCTACTCAGGAGGCTGAGATCTGAGGATCACGGTTCAAAGCCAGCCGGGGCAGAAAAGTCCGTGAGACTCCTTATCTCCAATGAATCACCAGAAAGCTGTAAGTGGCACTGTGGCTCAAAGTGGTAGAGCGCTAGCCTTGAATGAAAGAGCTCAGGGACAGTGCCCAGGCCCTGAGTTCAAGCCCCATCACTGACAAACAAATAAATAAAAATAAAATAGCACAGAGACTGTGCACGACTCGAGCCTACTAGCATGCAAAGCCCTCCATCTTAACAGCCCAAGAACAGCTTGCCTGTAAGTGAAGCGGCAGCGGGGGGGGGGGGGGGGGGTGTTTTCCCAGGTGGTGGGGAATGGCTGACTCATTTTCCGAGCTTTCCCCCCCTCCCACCCCTCCTGCCCTCAGCCCGACCGTGTGAGGCTGGATGGGATCCAGGGGCTGGGAGATTTGGGCTGTTGCCTTGGTGATGTTTAAATATTGGTCTCCAGTTATGATGGTAAAATAAATAATCAAGAGCCTTAGGGAGCTGCAACATGCCCTGCCCACATTCCAGATCCCGATCGAGGTCTGGGGACTGGGTTGACTCAACTGTACTGAAGACGGGAGCTCTCTCCCAGGGGTATGAAGGACAAGTGAGGGGCTGGAGGGGCCCCGAGGGCTCTGGGATCCAGGCTGTATGAAATGTCCCATCCTGAAGTTCCAGCCCACTTTCACCGGGCAACTATCTCCATCCATCGCCAGGGGGAGGTTTTCTCCATGTCTGAAGGTTGGACGGGCACGGAGGGAGCCCACAGAGATAAACTGCTCTCAGCTTTCTGGAGATAAAAGCAAAGAAATCTGGGTCATTGGGGGCTGGGAGTGTAGCTCCGTGGTAGAGCACTTGCCTAGCAAGTGCAAAGGCCCTGGGTTCGACCCCCGGCACCACCAGGAAGCCAGGAAAGCTAATAACGTTCCTTGTACTGGGCCAGAGCCTGGAGGTTCGCTCTAACCCCCCCCCCCAGGAACCAGGGGGCACAGGAGCTGAGATGTTCATCAGAGCCCTAGTAATGAGAAGCCTGCTCCAAGAAAGCAGAGCAGCCCTCGGCCTAAGATGAAACCTCAGACTCTTATGCCAAGGTGTGCGGCAAGACTTCAGTGCCTGCGGGCCTCAGTTTCCCCATCTGCAAGCCATTATTTTTCTAGGCAGAGGCAGGAGGGAATGGAACGACTTCCGTAGCTTTTCCCAGTGCGATCGCTTCATGCAGCTGCCCCAGATGTGCAGTCAGTTTTCGTCCTAGGGTTTCCGCTGCGCTGCCTGGAAGCATCCAGATAATAAACCAGCCCTGGCCTTGGCGCCCAGGTCTGCCCCGGGGTGTGGGGGGGTCCAGGAGCTGGGCAGAGGTGGGGTGAGGACAGCTCCCTCCGGGCAAGGCTGAAGCCCTGGGCGGGGCTGGGAGGGGCCCCTGACAAGCAGCATGAGGTCACCGCGGCCCTCCCTCTGGGGTGGGGTGTGTCAGCAGGCAGCCATTGGCCTGCTCGCGGGGTTCACAGGGGTGAACATTCCTCCAGGAGCCCTCAGCCCTCGGCCCTGCTGCCAGGGACCTTTCCAGCCGCCCGGCTGCTCTTCCCGTGGCTCTGTCCTCCGGGGCTCCATCCACGGAGACACAGGGCCAGTGCTGGAGAGCTGGGCACTCCTGGGACCCCTGGGTCCCGTGCAGGGCCATAGGTTCCCCCCGCGGAGAAAGGAGTAGCCACCGGGCAGCCACGCATGCGCGCTAGAGGCTCAGGAGGCTGAGATCAGAGATTCACCGCGTGAAGCCAGCCTGTGCCATTCACTAGTAAAACGCCGGAAGTGGCGCTGTGGCTCAAGTGGTGGAGCGCTTGAACCTCGAGCACAGAAGCTCAGGGAGGGGCTGGGAACATGGCCTACTGGCAAGAGTGCTTGCCTCGTATACATGAAGCCCTGGGTTCGATTCCCCAGCACCACATAGATAGTGGCGCTGTGGCTCAAGTGGCAGAGTGCTAGCCTTGAGCAAAAAGAAGCCAGCGACAGTGCTCAGGCCCTGAGTTCAAGCCCCAGGACTGGCAAAAAAAAGGGGGAAAAAAGCTCAGGGACGGTGTCCTGGTTTTACCCCTAGTATCAGTGCATGCAAGCACATGTGTGCACCTGCATGTGTGCACACACGCTCACACCCATAATCAAATAAATAAGGCCCTGAACCCCGCGTGACTTGGTACAGGTACATCCCGGGCCCTGTCCTGAGCACCCAGAAGCATCCATTGAGACAAAGAGCAGTGGAAAGTCTCAGGCTGAATAACACATGCCCACCACCCCCTCCCCGGGACAGCCAGCGGCTCCCAGCCCCGTTCCCAGAGGAGGCTCAGGCTCCAGACTCTTCCCAACACAGGCTCCAAGAGCAGGGCAAAGCCTGGGTCCCCTTCACCATCTCTGTAGCCCAGGCCAGCACCGGGGGCCACGCAGGGAGGACAACTCAGCAGTCCAAGTCATCTCAGCCAGCTTGGACCCCGAGTAGCGGCAGCCCCTCCACACCACATCCCCGAGGGACCCCGCGTCCCTGGCATCTCAGGGGGACCCAGGCCACCAGGTCTCATGAAAATGCGCAACTCTGCTACTGGACAAACACCCAGAAGTTTCCACTGTTGTGCCAAGTCGCAAGACCACCACCAAGAAGACCACCGAGACTCAGACATTCCGAAATGCAAAAGCAAGGCAAGGCTTTATTTAAGCGAGCTGCAACTCGGGCCTCGTCCTACCCACCCACACAGCAGAGGTTAGGAGGAAGCCCCGAGCTGCGATTGCACAGGGCTTATAAAGGCAAAGAACAAGGTTACAACAATCAGCTGTTCAAGCAAGCAAGATTAGGACACAGGTACAAATCTGATTGGCTCAGGGTTCGATTCGAAAATGGGGCTCATGTGGTAAAATGGGGCTCACGTGGTAAAATGGGGTTCACGTGGTAAAGTGGGGCCTGACTTCAAAGTCTGGCACTTCATTTCCCCCATTTTCTTTTTGGTACTTTGGGAGCCAATCATAGCTCCATTCTGTCCATTTCAATGGCTTGCATGTCTAGGGGATGATATAGAGGTAAGGCATGGGCCAATAGGGCCCAAAGTAGTAACCAAAGGGCCTGTCACCATTTCTCACAAGTACAGTCTCTGTACCTCTGTTTTGCATGCCTCTAGTTTATCCTGCCTCATCTTCCCAAAAACAACTCTAGTCCCTCGGTTTTAAAGGGGGGCTGATGGGTGCAGATCGTCCATCTTCTGTAACTTCTTCAGGCTGACTCAGGGGCGTTGACCTTACCTAGCCAGGAACCTATAACCTTAGTCTACTTTACCAAGGGACTGCAGGATTACTGCAAACTGAAAATTAACTTTCAGCTAAACAGACTTACCATTAGCTGTATAGTGTTTAGTGTCCAAATGTAAGCAACAAAATAATACATAAACTTCTCAGCTGTGCTCTAAGGGTCGGGTGACTATACCCGTATTCCTGAGCAAGCCCAAAACTACCTAAGATAAGGGGGTCACCTCACTTTGGAGTGAGCTGCCAAAATAACATCAACACTAGCCAGGGTAGTAAGGAAAGAAGGCAAAAAGAAAATTATAACAATATTCAGTCTAACTTTCTTTTCTTGAGGCGAAGGCGAAGTGGCTGAGTTGGGTGCTTGGAGACCTCCCATGTTCCACCCGGTAGTCATCATCCAGGGCAAAGGGGTCAGCTGGCCTGGCGTGGAAGCAATGAACCCAAGTGGCGATGCCGTCTAGGGTTCCTTCCACCGTGGTTCTAAGGATTTCAGTCCCCTGGTCTTCATAAATGGGGGGTAGGGACAGAAGCAGAATCATATAATGCCTTAAGTTGGGGTCACATTCTTGTACACGAGCTGCAAATAATCGAGTTTACACAAAAATTCAGCATTATCCAAATCAGCAAGCAATTCAGTCTGAAGGCTAGGGATAATGGGCTGGGGGTACCCGTACATTATTTCAAAAGGAGTAAAGCCAAGCTGATAGGGAGAATTTCTTACTCTAAGCAGAGCAAAAGGAAGGAGTGACACCCAGTCTGCGCCAGTCTCTAAGGCCAGTTTAGTTAAGGTTTCTTTTAGAGTCCAATTCATTTTCTCTACCTGTCCTGAACTCTGGGGTCTATAAGCACAATGCAATTTCCAATCCGTCCCCAGTGCAGCGGCTATTCCCTGACTTACTTTTGAGATGAAGGCCGGTCCGTTGTCCGACCCAATGGTGGATGGGAAGCCATACCTGGGTAGGATTTCTTCCAGGATCTTCTTAGCCACTACATTCGCAGTCTCATGCTTTGTTGGATAGGCTTCAACCCATCCTGAAAAGGTGTCTACAAAAACTAGCAAATATTTGTAATTTCTGTGAAATCTACTTCCCAATACACGCCTGGCCTATTCCCACAGAGGCGAGCTCCTTTAGTAACTGGTTGATTGGGGGTGTTGGTGAGCTGACAGGCCTTACAATTTTTAACAATATCTTCAATAAGTTGATCTCCTTGTCTAATTTTCACTTTGGAGTGTCGGAGCAAGTCCTGCATTTTTCGGGTTCCCACGTGAGAAGCTCAGATTCTCTTAAGGATCCCCTTACCCAGCCCTTGTGGCAGGATAAGTTTCCCTTCACAAGTTTTCCACCAGTCATTGTTTCCTTCTCTGTCCAGGGGTTTGTGGGCCATGGGAATTTTCTTTATCCACTCCAAGCCTTCTTGGGAATACTGGGGCACAGGAGGCAAAGCTCATGGCCCTGGGTCTACTAAAGTCTGTTCCCAGGAACTCTCACTTTTCTGGCTGATTTAGGCACAGGGATTTTCAGCACAGTCTACGTGCATCTGACAGCCAACGCTTGCTCTCTTTTAATATAAAGCCCAGATGGGTGACTTCAGGTTTACAAATTTGTGCCTTTTAACATTCTAGTTTGTAAAAGCATTTTCCTGACTGGTTGGGGAACTGATCTCTGATGACCTAAAAAGTTACCTTTGCAGGCCTTTAACAGATCTCAATAAGGACACAATCTCAGGTCTACAAGCTTTCTTTCCTAAACAGATGTATCAGCTTAAAATTCTCACTGCCAGTCAGAGCTTTGAGTAAATGTGGGGGGTTGAGATTTTAATCTATCCTCTCATTTGACAAACTTACCCTTACTACCCACTATCACAGATGACTGGCAAGTTCCTGCCCAGTAGACAGACATGGGCATTGGAAGGACTTCCCGGCTTTGATTAACTTTTGAAAGGCCAACAGTAGTGACTCTAGGATCTGACACCATCTCTGCCATCCAAGCAGTGGCTTACTGCCTCTGGTTGCTCCATCACTTTTGTCCCAGGAGGAGTGACTTTCCACTGGACTTGGACTCAGGGCTTTAGCGCTGTCCCCCAGCTCTCCAGCTCAAGGCTAGCACCCTACCACTTTGAGCTCCACACAACTCCGTTCCCAGCACTCTGCTGGCTAATTAGAGACAAGTCTCTCACAGGGACCTTTCTTTGCCCGGGCTGGCTTCGAACCGCAGATTCAGATCAGTGAGTCTTATAAGGGGCCACTTTACTCCAATTAGAAGCAACAAGGTGGTCCACACAGAAGTAGTTTTTAAGCATGCTCTCTTACCTGGAACTTATTAAGGGCCAGTATTAGATCTTGACAAACTTGTAGGAATCACCTGTGCTTCTCTGTGGGCCTGCTGGAAACTGTTACAAAAAACCTACAAAGAAGCTGGAATGGCAATTAAACATTTTGGTAGCCACAATTCTCCTTTTCTCACTTTGCAATAATTATTTAGGACAATTTTACTTCCAAATTTCTTATCTAGAAATGTATTCTTGATTTCCAAAGCCTTTTTAACACTAACACAACATTTTAGCTTTTATCTGCATCAGAAAAACTGAAGCTCACAGGCATTCTGAAACCAGGTGCCGCCCTTTGCCTACGGGCTGCTTGTTTCAAAAGAGCCTCTTTTTTTTTTTTTTTTTTTTTTTTGCCAGTCCTGGGCCTTGGACTCAGGGCCTGAGCACTGTCCCTGGCTTCCTTTTGCTCAAGGCTAGCACTCTGCCACTTGAGCCACAGCGCCACTTCTGACCATTTTCTGTATATGTGGTGCTGGGGAATCGAACCCAGGGCCTCATGTATACGAGGCAAGCTCTCTTGCCACTAGGCCATATCCCCAGCCCCAAAAGAGCCTCTTTTTATTTTTCTTCAGTCCCAGTTACTGCATGGCATGAAGACCTTTGAATTTTTCCTTAATGCAAGAATTACAATTAGAAATACTTATCCATTCAGCTTTCCAATATATTAGTGAGAAACATTGGCCCATTTTGCCATTTCTTCCTACATACATAGAGTTAATGAGAGTTTACTTCTATCCCCATTAGTTTAGTATAATATATATATATATATATATACATATCCTTTTAAATCCAAATTTCTGACACTTAGCTCTGATTTTTTTAAAATTTTAATTAAAGAACCCTGAGAAGTCCTTTAAAGCATTTGGTAATGCCCAAACTTGATGACCATTTGAATTTAAACTTAAACTTAGTTTAGCATCATACTGCAGTCTTGAACATGTTCACACTCACACATGCACACACACATACATATTTAAAAGATCTTAAAGCACACGGAATAAGCATCGGCCGTACATTTTAAGACAAAAACCTTTAACAAATGATTTTAGCATTCTCCAGCCTCATTTTCCAGGGCTTGATAGTTTTAGTAAAACATTTTTAGTCTTCGTAAAATATTTTAGCGCACCAATTTTCTGCTTAAGAAAGCTGGGTGGGGGTCCCCCTAGAGTTCTTTTTTGCGGCCACTCTCACTGATTGACTGATTGTGGGCTGTCACCTGTACATCTTTCCAGTGAGCTAAAGTTAAGTCCAGGGGAGTGGAAGGAATGTTCCCCATCATCCGTTTGTCAGTCAGGCACAGCACAAGAAAGAAACACACAAAAATAATCACAGGCACAAAGACCAGACAACACTTACAGACTTAGGGAGCCGCGGCTCACAGGTTCGACTGTGTCTCTCCTGCCCCTGTGAGGGGGCAGACCACACAGTCTCACTGTGTCTCTCCTGCCCCTGTGAGGGGGCAGACCACACAGTCTCACTGTGTCTCTCCTGCCCCTGTGAGGGGGCAGACCACACAGTCTCACTGAGTCTCTTCTGCCCCTGTGAGGGGGCAGACCACACAGTCTCACTGTGTCTCTCCTGCCCCTGTGAGAGGGCAGACCACACAGTCTCACTGAGTCTCTTCTGCCCCTGTGAGGGGGCAGACCACACAGTCTTGAGGCTTTCTCTCTTCTGTTCCTGTGTAGGAGCGGACCAGACAACCCCGAATATAGAGTGGACTAGACGGGCGCCCATTAGAAGGGCCTCCCGGTCCAGTCCTTCAGGTTCAGGGTGGTAGTGGGAAGCCTGAGCCCCATGTGGAGGGCATGAGGCGTCCCCCAAGTCCTCCAGGACTGCCCATACGAGCACGTCCACTCCAGCTGGTCCTTCACTACCTACAGGTTCAGATTCAGGCGGCTGGCCAAAACAGAAAACAAAACTACAAATCACACAGACACAGACACACAGAATGAACAGCGCTATTTTCTTACCTTCGGAGTCTGGGGTCTTGGGGGGGTCTCTGGGGCCATCCCGGACGAGCCCCCAAATGTTGTGCCAAGTCGCAAGACCACCACCAAGAAGACCACCGAGACTCAGACATTCCGAAATGCAAAAGCAAGGCAAGGCTTTATTTAAGCGAGCTGCAACTCGGGCCTCGTCCTACCCACCCACACAGAGGAGGTTAGGAGGGAGCCCCGAGCTGTGATTACACAGGGCTTATAAAGGCAAAAACAAAGTTACAACAATCAGGTGTTCAAGCAAGCAAGATTAGGACACAGGTACAAATCTGATTGGCTCAGGGTTCGATTCTAAAATGGGGCTCACGTGGTAAAATGGGGTTCACGTGGTAAAGTGGGGCCTGACTTCAAAGTCTGGCACTTCACCACGTCCTTGCCGTAGGCCACGCCACACCCAGAATTGCTCCCCACCCCCACGCAGCCGGGGGCTGAAAACCTAGGGAGAGTTCCAAACTCTCACTGAGAACACAGACTCAGAGGAAAGGCCCCGGGAGGAGAGAGTGTCCCTGCAAGGCTGGGGACCGCCGTCTGTCACTTGGGGCTTTGGTTGGTTGGTTTTAGGGCTTGAACTCGGGCCCTGCGCACTGTCCCTGAGCCCTCTCTGTGCTCAAGGCTAGCTACTCTACTGCTTGAGCTCCTGAGGAATCGAACCCAAAGCTTCACCCTAAAATGAACAATTCAGAGCTCTTGCCTGGGGCCTGCAAAATAATAATCATAATTTTATCAGCATGATTATAACAACAATTCAGTGCAACTATCACGTCCATCTATTGTATATGTATGCTATCACATCCATCTATGGTGTGTGTGTGTGTGTGTGCGTGTGTGTGACAGTACTGGGGCTTGAACTCAGGACTGCACAGTCTCATTTGGTTCTCCCCTGCAAGGCTGTCGCTCAGTCCCTCGAGCCACACGTCCATCCCTCCTTTTATGAGTCTCGCTGGGACTTTTCTGACCAGTCTGGCTTCAAGTTGCGACCTTCAGCTCTCCGCCTCCTGAGTAGCTAGGATTGCCTTCATCTACTTAAGAAACATTTTCATGTCCTGCAGAAGGACACCCATCCCTGTTCGTCGCTCACTCCCAGGCCCGAGACGCCCACCCGCCGGTGCCTGTTCCCGAGGAGCTACCACGCTGGGTATTGCCATTTCGTGTGGGTGGAGTCCGTGTCTGTCTGGCAGGATCCCCGGCTCCTCCACCGGCCTGTGGAGCCCTGAGTCTTTCAATCCACGAGGCTGCCTGACCCGGTGCCTCCAGGAGCCAGCAGCTGTCCCAGGCCTTGCAGAACAGTCACTCAGATCCGCTGGGAAGCCGTCATGTGACCCCAGACTAAGGCCAGAGTTGCCCAGTTCAGCGACATGCCCTGTTTGCTTGATACTAAGCAGGATGGGAGGCTGGAGGACTGGCAGTCCCCTTTCAGACTTGAAGTGTGTGTGTGTGTGTGTGTCTGTCTGTCTCAGTCTGTGTCTATCTGTGTGGCCAAGGATGGAACTCAGGGGCAAGTCCTGTAACACGGAGGCACCCTCTCAGCTCCTACCTTCCCTACCTGGAAATGAGACAAAAGCAAAGTGAAGCCCCACCCTTACCGAGATAGCACCTAGATCCAGCCCTACCTGAAGCAGATGCCCTTGGACATTTTACCTTTGAAAGCCAATAACGTCTTTTGGTACGTAAGCGAGGCAAGACAGGGCTTCTGTGATTTAAAGCGATAAGTCCGTGTTTAGGGTGAAGGTGACTCTGGTTCACTCACCGCCCGCACAGCTTCACGTTATCCACGGAATGGGGAAGGAGCCTCTTCACAAGGAACACGGGGCTTTCCATCCGTCTGTGCCGCGCTGGGGATGTAAGTTGGAGCTTTTCTTTTGCCAGGCCAGTGCTCTACAGCTGCATTACCCGTGGCCTTCCTAACCGGGTCCATCCTCCCTCGCATCGGATCTTGTACCCACCGTCTCTCCTGTCATACCTCGGCCCCATTACACACACACACACGCATACACGCACCCACACGCCCCTCTTCTATCTGCCTTTGACTCTTCGCTGGTGTCTCCTCTGCCCCGAATGCTCCCATCACCCCCACCAGACCCCCCCCCCATGCTTACTTGGCCCCTAGTACGGCTTTCAGACCCCACTTCTTTTGTTTTGTTTTGTTTTGTTTTGTTTTTGCCAGTCCTGGGCCTTGGACTCAGGGCCTGAGCACTGTCCCTGGCTTCTTCTTGCTCAAGGCTAGCACTCTGCCACTTGAGCCACAGCGCCACTTCTGGCCATTTTCTGTATATGTGGTGCTGGAGAATCGAACCCAGGGCCTCATGTATACGAGTCAGGCACTCTTGCCACTAGGCCATATCCCCAGCCCTCAGACCCCACTTCTGACCCTGGCCCACCTGACACCACTGGAAGCTGGAGCCCCCAGCCGCCCCCAGCTGTGTGTGTGTGTGTGTCTCGGCCTCCGCTTGTAATGATCTGTCTGTGTCTCCTCACACACGGGACCCCGCAGGGGAAAGTCTGCCTGGCACTTTTTTTTTTTTTTTTTGACAACATGGTGCTTGGGCCTCAACCTGTTTGTTGGTGAATGAATGAATGAATGAACAAATGAATGAATGAAAGAAGGAAATGCCTTGGGGTACAGCTTTAAGAGTTCATTCCCCAAGTTCTCCTCACAGCTATAGAATTGACATGGATACCGACAGTCTTTATCTGGGAACGTAGCTAGCCGCCCTTCTCTCCTGTATTTGAGGATACAGATGTTGTGGGGTGGGGCGTGTGTGTGTGTGTGTGTGTGTGTGTGTGTGTGTGTGTGCCCTGGTACTGGAGTTTGAACTCGGAGCCTGAGCACTGCCCCTTACCTTTTCCTCTCAAGGCGAGCGCTCTACCACTTGAGCCGCTGCTCCACGTCTAGCTTCTTGGTGGCTAATTGGAGCTGAGTCTCACAGCCTTTCCTGCCTGATCTGGCTTTGAACCCAGCTCCTCCGATCTCAGCTTCCCGAGTAGCTAGGATTGCAGATGTGAGCGCCCAGTGCCTGCCTTCCAGTGTCTCACCGTGCCTGCACTGAGGAAGGCCCTCCCCTGGGGTCTCCTTCCCCCACCAGGCCTCCCTCCCCTGGGACCTGCCTCCCCCCAGACCTCCCTCCACTGGGGCCTGCCTCCCCCCCCAGACCTCCCTCCCCTGGGGCCTCCCCCCCCCACCAGGCCTCCCTCCCCTGGGACCTGCCTCCCCTCCCCCAGGCCTCCCTCCCCTGGGACCTGCCTCCCCCCCCATCTCCCTCCCCTGGGACCGCCTTCCCCAGGAGCCTCCCTCCCCCCCAGGCCTCCCCCCCCAGGCCTCCCTCCCCCAGGGCCTCCCTCCCCCGGGGCCTCCCCAGTGGAGGCCGCCATGGTGCTGCTGGCTTGTCAGCTGTGGCCCACAGGAAGGCTCCCACACCCGCTGGGGGGGGGGGGAGGAGGCTTTTCTCCCCTCCTCCCTCCCCACCAGCATGCGCTGAGCAGCTTACCCAAAGCTGACTGGCACTGGCCACGCCGCCATGTCACGTCTCCAAACACAAGAACCCGGCCAGGCAGTGCCCCTCCCTCCTCCTCCCCAGAGGAGGACCGGCCAAGCTGGGACAGCCCGCCCGCCTGTCACCCGCCATCCCCAGGACTGCGGAGGAGCCAGCTCCCAAAAGACAGCCCAAGCCCGACGATGATCCTAGCTACGTGGGAGGCCGAGGTCGTGGGGCTGGGGATATGGCCTAGTGGCAAGAGTGCCTGCCTCATATACATGAGGCCCTGGGTTCAATTCCCCAGCACCACATATACAGAAAATGGCCAGAGTGGTGCTGTGACTCAAGTGGTAGAGCCTTGAGCAAAAGGAAGCCAGGGACAGTGCTCAGACCCTGAGTCCAAGAGTCCAAAAAAAAAAAAAAGAGAGAGATCTGAGGTCGTGGTTCGAAGCCAGCCCGCGCAAGAAAGTCTGTGAGACTCTCGTCTCCAATAAAGCATCCAAAAAGCCAGCCGTGGAGCTGTGGCTTCAGTGGTGGAGTGCTAGCCTTGAGGACAAAGCTCAGGGACAGCGCCCAGGCCCTGGGTTCAAGCCCCAGGGCTGACAACAATAACAACCACCAGAAGGAAAACAAGATTCTCGATCATCCCCGGGGGGCCACCCCCCAACCCGTCAGGGAGCTCAGCTTGTCTCTTTGGGGCACCCTGAGGCCCGCGGGCTCCTTCTCCCCCGAGTCCCGTGTAACCTTCCGGGATCTGCTGTGGACCTGCTCCGTCCAAAGACTTCAGCCACAGGAACCCACCTCCCTTTCCCAGGATGCCTTGCGGACCCACCATTGACGGAGTGGCTTAGATCCAGTCCCGATGTGGGGGACCCTGGTCCTCGGAGACCTGCCCTCCCTCCACCCCCCCATCCCTTCCCTCCTACCCATGCTCTCAGGGGCCCCAGCCCCAAGCAACAGCCCCCAGGGACCGCGGCCAAAGTGCCTCTAACATTGAGAGCCCTTGGAAATTCCCAGCCGAGATCGAGTCTCTGACATTAGTGTTTCCAGGAATAGTCTTTCCGTTTGAGGAGCTGGGAAACGCTTTATTCAACTCATTGATCTTACACTTGTTGGTTTCCTATTTGTTTTTTTTTATGCCGATACTGGGACTTGAACTCAGAGCCTGGAGGCTGTCCCTTAGGTTTTTCTACTCAAAGCTGGCCACTCTACCCCTTGAGCCACAGCTCCACTTGCAGCTTTCTGGTGGTTCACTGGAGAGAAGATTCTCACAGACATTACTGCCCTGGCTGGCTTCGAACCACGGTCCTCAGATCTCAGCCTAGGGTGGCAGGTGTGAGGCACCAGGGCCCAGCCCCTTGCTTGCTTTCCGGCTCATTTCATGCGACCTCAGTTCTGTGAGCCTTCTCCTCTCACTCGGGAGTCTGGGGTGCGCTTCTCTTTACTGCCTGAGCCCCTGTTACTCGGCCCCCGTGGGTCTGCGTTCTGGTCACATGCTGTTTTGCCATTTCGGGGCTCCCACATCATTCTGGAAGCTTCCTGAGAATCGTGTGTCCTTCCCACCGCCGTCTCCTTGCCCTCTTCTTCCTCCTCCTCTTCCTCCTCTGGGTCTCCCACCTTCCAACTCAGGCCTGGGCGTCTCCCCGTCCCACGAGTCCTGGGGTAACGGCTCTCATCTCTAGGTCCAGTGCCAGTGGCTCTCACTTAACCTCGTTACCCAGGAGGCTGAGATCGGAGGACCACGGTTCAAAGGCAGCTCAGGCAGAAAAGCCCCTGACACTAGGTCCCATGTAGCTAGTCAAAAGCTCAGGTGTGGCTCAAGTGGTAACGCACTAGCAGCCTTGAGGGGAAATAAAGCCAAGCGAGAGTGTGAGGCTCTGAGTTCAAGCCCCAGTCCGGCACCCCTCCCGCCCCCCAAGTTCTCTCTCTAGTCCCAACGTGAACCTCAGGTCTGAAGCATTCCTGCCTGCTCTTCAGGTCAAGTAGAAACAATGACTAGGTAAAGGCGGGCCTGGGCACGAAGCCACCTGGGAGGCAGAAGAAAATGGCCTGGAAAGAACTGGTCAAATCAAGGATGCTCAGCTCGGCTGGAGGCCGGAAGCCGGAAGCCCACGGGCTGACCACCCCTAGGGCTCTGAAAGCAGCCCTTGTCCGGTCCCCGCTTGTCCGGTCCCTAGGGGTGTCGCACACTGCGGCAATCCTGTCCATCTGCTCCCGGACGGCTCCTGGCTTGCTGGCTTGGCTGAGCTCCTGGGCCAGCGCCCGTCCACAGCCCGGTGCCCTGGGCTGGGAATCGACAGCAGTGGTTCCAAACTAACGTGTAGAGCCTGCGATGCAAATGGACAGGTCAGGCGCTGGTCGCTCATGCCTGAAATCCTCTCTGCTTCAGAGGCTGGGATCTGAGGGTCACAACTTGAACCCCGCCCGGGCAGGAAAGTCCACTGGACCCTTACCCCTAATTAACCAGCAAAAAGCGGGAAGTAGAGCTGTGGCTCAAGCGATAGAATGGGCACAAAAGCTAAAGGACGGTGCCCAGGCTCTGAGTTCAAGCCACAGTACTGGAGAAGGAAAGGAAGAAAAAGAAACAACAGAGGGAAGGAGGGAGGGAGGAAAAGAAGGAGAGAGGGAGGTAGAGAGAAAGAGGAAAAGAAAGAAAGGGGGGCTGGGGATATGGCCTAGTGGCAAGAGCGCTTGCCTCGTATACATGAAGCCCTGGGTTCGATTCCCCAGCTCCACATATACAGAAAATGGCCAGAAGTGGCACTGTGGCTCAAGTGGCAGAGTGCTAGCCTTGAGCAAAAAGAAGCCAGGGACAGTGCTCAGGCCCTGAGTCCAAGGCCCAGGACTGGCCAAAAAAAGAAAGAAAGGGGGGGGGTTGGGAATGTGCCCTGGTGGTAGAGTGCTTGCCTAGCGTGCATGAAGCCCTGGGTTCGAGTCCTCAGCACCACATACACAGAAACAGCCTGAAGTGGCGCTGTGGCTCAAGTGGTGGAGTGCTAGCCTTGAGCACAGAGAGGCTCAGGGACAGTGCTCAGGCCCTGAGTTCAAGCCCCAGGACCAGCAAATAATAATAATAATAGTAATAATAATAATAATGAGAGAGAAAAGAAAGAAGGGAGGGAGGGAGGAAGGGAGGGAGGGAGGAGAAAAGAAAGAAAGGGAGGAGAGAGAAGGCAAGCTGTCCCAGCCGGGGCGCCCCCCCCCCCCCCAAGTCCTTGACCCCGCACCGCACTGCGTGAGCCGCGCAGGTAGCAGGCGATTTGCGGCCCTCAGGAGGCCATTGTTCGCCTAAGCAGGCAGCCTCTCCGCCCCACACCCTCCGGACTCCCCTCCAGTCCACCCTCCTTCCGGGACCCGGAACACCTGCCAGCTCCAGACTTCCACACTCCTGTCTGCCCCCAGGCCAAGCTGTCCCCTCATCTAGAAGCATCCTCGGGCCCTCCACCGCTTTCATTGCTCTCTTTCAGCAGAAGTCCCTCCAAAGTTATGTGGGAACTCGACACGGAGGCCAAAAAAGAAGGAAAGAAGCCCATCCCCCCCTCCTGGAGAAGAAGCCGTCCATCCCCCCGAGGGCAAGGACTTCTCGCTGGCCCGACGACCGACCGTGCTCAGTGCTGTTTGGTCTGAGCCTGAATCCAGCTTGCGTTTTGCTCCCCACCCCGCGGCCCGCTTTTCCCCTCCCTTTGGAGCCTCTCGGCAGTGGGGAGACCCAAGCCGGTCCTGAGCACCTGCTCTGGTCGCCCCCCGCTGCCTAGGGCTCGTGGAAATGTCAGCAGAGCCTCTCACCCAGAGCCGACGGGCTTCGCCACATCGGAAAACGGTTCCACCGCGGGGAAGTGGCTGCGGGCTCCGCAGGGTGACACGACCGGACCACAAGCCACCTGGTCCGGAAGTCCCAAGGTTTCACCTTTCCCAGGAAGCCTGCATCGGCCTCCCGGCACCGTAGCCGAGGCACAGAGAACTAATTACCCCTCCCTCCAGCTTCCAGAATCCCTCCAAAATAGTGCCACCAGCCAGGGACACATTTCATGTTCACACACAACATCTGGTACCGCAGGTAACAGAACCAGTGTTCATCTCTGTTGTTGTTACTGGTGTGTGTGTGTGTGTGTGTGTGTGTGTGTGTGTGTGTGTGTGTGTTGGTGCTGATACTGGGGGTTGAACTCTGGGCCTGGGTGCTGTCTCTGAGTTCTTCAGCTCAAGGCTAGCACTCTACCACTTGAGCCACAGCACCACTTCCAGATTTTTCTGTGATTCATTGGAGATAAGAGTCTCATGGACTTTCCTGCCTGGGCTGGCTTTGAACCGCAATCTTCAGATCTCAGCCTCCTGAGTAGCTAGGATTACAGTCCTCCGGCTCTTTGCTGCTTAACTGGGGCTAAGAGTCTCATGGACTTCTCTGCCCAGGCTGGGTTTGAACTGGGATCCTCAGACCCTAGCTTCTTGAGTTGCTAGGATTACAGGTGTGAGCCACTGCCCAGCTGGGACTGCAATTCCTTTTTGAAATGCTCTAAGATCAAACAGCAGTGTAATTTCACACATCTGTGAATATGACAAACACTATCAAATTATATGCTGCGAACTGGTGGATTATGTATTACGTGAGATAAAACTCAACAACACATACACACACGCATACTCACCTGAGGAAGACTGAAAAACACCACAGAAACATCTGGAAAGTGACTCAGTAATTAAAAGGTGTTTGTTTTTGTTTTTTTTAAGTAACACAAAAAAGGCTGATTCCCTTGTCTGCACATTTTCAGCCACATTCCCGCAATATTGGCCTCACCTTGACAATTCAGAGCTCACTCAGGAGGTGGGGGGGGGGGGGGCTGGGTTAGTTAATGTGGTGTTGGGCGCCCTCTAGTGGCGGGTCTGGAAAATGCTGGCCTCGTTCCAGAGCTCTCTCCCAGCCCACAGAGCTGACCTGCACGTCAAGGTCAGCCCAAGCCCTGGCATAACCCCCCCTTTTTTTTTTAACGTTTAAAAGCTATATTTTAGTCAAGGCACAGTGGTTTGCACCTTGGAATCCAGCTATTAGTGAAACAGCAACGGGAGGATCACAATTCTAGGCTAGCCTGAGGCACAACGTTCCCAAGAGGTCAGCTCAGCCCAGGTGCAATGGTGCACATCGGTCATCTCCACCACACCGAAAGCAGAAGGAGGAGGACCGGGTCCAGACTGGCCCGAGCAAAAGTGCGAGACACTATTTGAAAAACAACTGAATCACAGTGGATTGGGTGTGTGGCTCAAGTGGAAGAGCCCTGGCCTAGCAAGTGTAAGGTGAAGCTCAAAACTTCAGTCATGTTTTTTAAACCAAGACTTTATTTTATGGAGCTTTTCAAGCATATAAGAAGACTGACCTAATGAACAGCTTTACCCACATGGGGCAGATCTCGTGCAGATTACGCTGGCTTTCCCCACCGCCCCATGCTGTAATATGGTTACGCAGATGGCAGCACGATTTTAGCCCAGCTGGGAGTATTTGCACATATATGAAAATAAAGGCTCCTGAACATGATCAAAACACTATTACTACATCTGAAAAACTGCTCTATTGTTGTTGTTATTAGGAGGAGGAGGAATATCATCTATTAGAAAACAATCACTGACAAAGGCAGTTGGGTAGTACCAGAGTTTGGACTCAAGGCTTCCTATTCAGTTTTCTTGCTCATGACTGGTGCTCTACCACTTGGGCCACATCTCTAGTCTGGCTTTTTGCTGGTTAATTGGAGATAGAGTCTCACAGACTTTTCTGCCCAGGCTGGCCTTAAAACTTAGGCCCAAGGAATGAGTGAAAGAGGGAACAGATGTTACTAAACAAAAGGAAAGTTATATATATATATATATAATCCGAAATGGAGGAAATGATTTCATTGTTAAAGATCATAGACTTCATAAGCTATGTAGAATAGTATGATAGTTTTCATCATTGTGAAAGTTAAAATGTGTAGGGCTGGGAATATGGCCTAGCGGTAGAGTGCTTGCCTCGTATACATGAAGCCCTGGGTTCGATTCCTCAGCACCACATATACAGAAAAAGCCAGAAGTGGTGCTGTGGCTCAAGTGGTAGAGTGCTAGCCTTGAGCAAAAAGAAGCCAGGGACAGTGCTCAGGCCCTGAGTCCAAGCCCCAGGACTGGCCAAAAAAAAAAAAAAGAAAAGAAATCTGCTTTCCTATTTTAACACATAATTTAGCCTTACAAGTGTTCAGGGATTGCAGCCATTTAAGAAATTGGGCCACGTGCTTTGATCAGATCCCCAGGTGGCTGATGTGTCTTTTTGTCCCAGTTTTCTCAACTCTCTGTGGTACTTTTATTTGTATCATAGGGGGGAATATATATATACATAGGCCCCAGTGGCTCATACCTATATTCCTAGCTATTTTGAAGGCTAAGATCTGGAAGACAGGTTCAAGGCTAGTTGCTAGACTCTTATCTCCAAAAGTAGCCAGCAAAAAGCCAGGCCAGAGAGGTGGCTCAAGTGGTAGAGCACCAGCTTAGCAAGTGTGAGGCCCTGAGTTCAAACCCTACTAACACACACACACACACACACACACACACACACGCAAGGAAGAAGAAAAGGAGAATGCACTTGAGACATTGCAAGAGAAAAATGACCAAATCATCCTCTTTCAAATGGCCCAGAAGACTGGACACGTGTCTGTATGCTTCTGAGCCTTGGGCACCTCTGAAGGACTTGTCTGTGAATGAGTGTTCTGAGCCCCTGAGTTCAAAGCCTGGTACCAGAAAAACAGGGCTGGAGGTGTAGCTCAAGGGGTAGAGTTCCTGTCTTGGGAGTATGTCCTGGGATCCCCCCCAAGGAGCACAGAGGGGAGGCCAGGAGTTGACCTCTGTGCTTGGGACAGTGGGTGGGGCAAAAACTCAGGTAAGATGGAGGGAGCCCCCCACCCCACCCCATCTCTTGCCCCAGCCTGGCCCTGACCAGCCTGGCCCAACCCCAGCACCTCCGGAGCAGTCCCCCCCGTGGCCACTAGGGGTCACTGTGGAGCCGGCAGGAGCCACGGGGGGGGGGGGGGGGGGGGCTCTCCAGGGACCTGCCTTGCTCCCCAGGGAGCAGCCTGGGTCATCTCTGTGACTTCCACCGGCCCTGGTGGGGGCAGGGTGGGAGACTAAGGACCCCATTGTACACTCAGAACCCGATATGCGCCCCCCCCCACGCAACCCCCGGCAGCCCATCAACCTGGAGCCCCAGCCCGAGCCGCAGGGTTGGGTAGGGAGGACCCCCCCTCCTTCCTCAAGGGGCAGGAAGTCAAGAAGGGGCCCCGCTCCCTGGGTTTTGAGGGAGGCCTCAGGTAGAGACAGGTGGCAGAGCCCAGCCGCCCCCCACCCCCTCCGCAATGCCAGGTAAGGACAGAAAAAAGGCAGCCAAGTAGACAGGTCACATTCCTTCAAATGTGTTTGATTCAGGAACGTGAGAAATTAAACAAGCCAGGCTCCAGTGGTTGACGCCTGTCACCCCAGCTACTCCAGAGGCCCGGATCCCAGGGCTTGATTCAAAGCAGGAGAAATCTATGAGACTCTTAGCTCCAATCAAGCAGCAAAAAGCCAGACGTGGAGACGTGGCTCAGTAGAAGAGCACCACCCGTGAGTGGGAAACTGAGGGACGGGGGCCAGGCCCTGAGTCCAAGCCCCAGGACTGACACGCAGGAAGAAGAAAAAGAAAGAGGAGGAGGAGGAGGAGAGGAGGAGGAGGAGGAGGAGGAGGGGGGAGGAGGAGGAGGAGGGGGGAGGAGGGGGAGGAGGAGGAGGAGGGGGAGGAGGGGGAGGACGGGGGGAGGAGGGGGAGGAGGAGGAGGGGGAGGAGGAGGAGGGGGAGGAGGAGGGGGAGGAGGAGGGGGGAGGAGGAGGGGGAGGAGGAGGGGGAGGAGGGGGAGGAGGAGGGGGAGGAGGAGGGGGAGGGAAAGCAGCAGCAGCAGCAGCGATAACAGTCTAATGGCCCACGACGTCCCCATTTCTGAGCAGCAGTCAGTCCTGCCCACTGGGTCCTCTTTCCCGTGCTGTTCCAGGCCCCTGGCTTCAAGGTCTCTGCCTGTGAGAACCGGGGCCGCGCAGACCACAGCAGCCCGGGGCTCCGCAGCTCCGCCCCTTCCGGCCCGCCCCCCCGCCCCCTCCCCCCGCCCCCTCCCCCCCACGACTCCACCTCGGCCTCCCTCCTCGCCTCCGCCCACCCCTCCAGCTCCTTGGGTGTGGCTCCTGTCCTCTCCTCCCCGCTCCCCCCTTCCTTCGTTCCTCTTCCTTCCCACCTCTCCCCACCCCCCTACCGTGCATTCCTACCGCAAATACTGACTCCGGGTGTCTCTGTGCCAGGCCGGGACACCAGCTAGCCCGGCTCGCGTGCCTGCCTGCAGGAGCCCGGGGCGCTGTGGGGAAGAGGCGCCCGGGAGCCACACCGAGGGGTCACCTGTCCGTGCTGGGTTCCTTCTTGGCACAGCAAACTCCTACGCACCCTGCAAAGCCCTGCTTACATTTCTCTCTCGGTCATCTCTTCTACGCAGGCAGAATTCGCTGCTCCTTCGTCGTCTTTTCTGGAAGGAGCCGTGCACGGTCTAAGGCTGTGCACACGGTCCCCTAGGGTGGCACCGTGTCCACCTCCTGTGGTCCTTTTCGGGATGCCCCATCTCCTGTCCCGCCAGGCAGCTTGGAAGTCTGTTTTCAGGGACAGCTGGGTGGCCCTGGCTCTCCTCGGGTACCAGTCTGAGAGTTTCCCATGATCCTTTGCTGTCCACAGCCAAGGATGATTGTAGACAGCAGGCTCCTTGAAAGCAGGCGGCGGCGCCCAGGCATGGGGAGGCCGGGGCAGGGCTGTCGTGGAGGGATGGGCAGGATACGCACACTGCACCCTGGAGGGGAGCCAATCACATCCGGGACGTCAGGGACTGGGGTAGACAACCCTGGAGGTGGCAAGCCTGGGGTTCGCCGTAGGGAGTCGTGGGCACAGGGCTAGCCACGCTGCTCACTCATTAACCAAGACCTCGAGGCCACTGTGGACCGCGTGTAGAGCAAGCTGCCAGCAGCTGAACGCCAGTGTGGGTAATGGGGCATCCGGCACAGAGGTTAAGGGCAAGTCTCCTGGAGTGTGGCAGGTCCTGGGTTCAAGCCCAGCTGTCCATGACTTGGGACATAACTTTGGGTACAACCTTGGACTAACTCCATAGCAAGGTGGAGCTCCAGAACTATTAAAGAGGGCTGGGAACATGGCCTAGTGGTAGAGGGCTTGCCTGGCATGCATGAGGCCTTGTGTTGGATTCCTCAGCACCACATACACAGAAAAAGCCAGAAGTGGCACTGTGGCTCAGCTCAGGGACAGTGCTCAGGCCCTGAGTTCAAGCCCCAGGACTGGAAAACAAACCTATTAAAGATTGGGTAAAGTGTGTTCACACCTGTAGCCTGGGCTCTGTGGGAGCTGAGATTAGGAGGATGGAGGTTCCGGGACAGTCTGGGAAGAAGAGGATCTCCCTGGAGGGAGCTGGCTACAGCGACAGGAAACCTAAAACACATGGGCCACGGCCTAGGTCCACGCCTGGGCAGGAAGCCAGGCCTGTCCTTTAACTATGGGGACGTGTTGTCATTGGCGGGGAAATGATGGCCCTGGAACAAATCGTGCTAAGTGAGGTAAGCCAAGCCCACAGAGGCAAGGGGCCCGTGTTTTCTGTCGTATGTGGAAGCTGGATCCACAGTGTAACTGGACATGCTCACTGAGGCAGGACTCCGGGCATACACACACACACACACCCCGGAGGAGCGTGCCCTGAGGGAGGAGCCCAAAGGCATGACTTCTCGGAACATTTAATATATTCTTTATGGCCAGGCACCGGGTGGCTCACACCTGTCATCCTAGCTACTCAGGAGGCTGAGATCGGAGGAGTTCGATTCAAAACTAGCACAGGCAGGAAAGTCCATGAGACATTTATCTCCATTAAACTAAAAAAAAAAAAAAAAAAGGTGGTGCTGTGGTAGAGTGCTAGCCTTGAGCAAAAGAAGCTCAGGGACAGGGCCCAGGCCCAGAGTTCAAGGCCCAGGACCGGCAAAAAACAAAAACAATACTATTTGTTGAAACAAACTCTAGGAAATGGAAACATGTATTTTGTTGCTGGTGGTGGTGGTAGTGGTGGTATTTGTTTTTACTTGGTTTTCATTCTTTTTTTTGCTAGTCCAGGGGCTTGAACTCAGGGCCTGAGCGCTGTCCCTGGCTTCTTTCTGCTCAAGGCTAGCACTCTACCACTTGAGCCACAGCGCCACTTCCGGCTTTTTCTGTGTGTGTGGTGCTGAGGAATCGAACCCAGGACTTCACGCATGCTAGGCAAGCACTTTACTGCTAAGCTACCTTCCCAGCCATGTTTTTTATTCTTTTTTGGGGGGGGGACAAAGAGGGGTGCAGAAAGGGAGGGAGGAAGGGTACGAGCAAAGGAAGGGATGGCGTTGTCCGAAACAAGGAATGTTCTCCTTACTTGACTTAGGAAATGGTAGTCCCTCTCTGTACAACACCTTAATAATAAAGTAAAGTAATTATTTTTTTTAAGTGCAAAAGTAAGGGCTAGGAGTGTGGTTCTAGTATTGCTCCTGCCTGACAATGCAGACCCTGGGTTCAAATCTCAGTACTGCCCTTCCCCTAAAACAAAAAAAAAGCCAAAAAATCGAAGAAGCTTCATTATGTCTGTCTCTGAAAAGAGGTACAGTTGAGAATATATTCTAGATAGGCACTCGAGAGCTCGCTCTCTCTCTCTCTCTCTCACACACACACACACACACACACACACACACACACACACACACGGGGACATCTTGGCATGGGACAAACAAACCAATCTGAACCTGGAGCCGGAGAGACGACTGGGCCTATAAATAGCCTCGCCGCAGGCAGGCTGGGAGCTGGCCCGGGGGACCGGGGACTCCGGTGTTTCACCCGGTGGCATCAGCCAAGCTGCCATTTGCTGGAGCGGAGGGAGGCGGCTCCGCGGCCCGTCTGGGAGCCTGTGTGTTTGTTCTGGCGGGGCACAGGGACAAGCTGGCTGTCCCAGGGGACCGCACAGGCCTGCGTCCCCGCCAGCCCGCCCTGGGGACCTGCGCGTGTTTGTCTTCTCCCTGAATGGTGTTTTGTAATGCGGATGTTTCCTTCCCCTTCTGGGGTGCAGGGTTAGGGTGGCAGGGGACACCCCCCCTCCTCCCCCTCCCCCCGAGGAGAGGGACTGTGCGGGAACCCGCCCTGGGCCAGGCTGGGTGCTGGCACCCACAAGGCCATCTCCCCCGGGGCCTGCCGCTGTGTGCCGCGTTGGGCCTCCCTGATGGGGCCTTGACTGTGCCCGGCCAAGACTTGACCACTGCTGGGAATGCGGCCTAGTGGCAGAGCGCTCGCCTAGCATGCATGAAGCCCTGGGTTCGATTCCCCAGTACCACATATATGGAAAACGGCCAGAAGTGGCGCTGTGGCTCAAGAGGCAGAGTGCTAGCCTTGAACAAAAAGAAGCCAGGGACAGTGCTCAAGCCCTGAGTCCAAGCCCCACAACCAACAAGAGCGAGAGAGAGTGAGAGAGAGAGAGAGCGCACCAAGAGGCCAAGGTGTAGACAAAGGCAATTTGGGGTTCATCTCAGGCCTGTGTTCTGCTCCTGTCCAGGGGCTCCTGTCCTGCTCATGTGCACACACACACACATGCACACACACACACAGCAGGGGCTCCCTGTACACCCACCGTGTGAGAAGACAGTGCCGTGCCGGAAGCGCTGTGTCCCTTGGAAATGCGTGGCTGGCGAGGCTCTGAGACTGGGGACTGTATTCATCGGTCCTCCCACAGTCTGGAGGCCCAGAGTTCAAAACCAGGGTGCTTGAGGGCTCCCCCCCCCACCGCGCCCGGAGGCTGTCACCCCAGAAGAAAGCACATGAATGATGCAAAGATGCTGAATAATGGAAGCAGCAGGCGCCCGCGCAGGGCTCTGAGGACACCCATGCCGGGCAAGCAGCCGTTAGCCACGTGACATCTCCTGGGACACCAGGACAGCCAGCTTGTCTGTCTGCCCAGCCAGCACAAACTGTTCCTCTCACAGAGAAACGTTGATCTCTCACAGTGTGGAGGCCCAGAATTTGAAATTAAGGTGTTGCCAGGGCTGGGGGACTTCCAAAGGCTCTGGGGTGGAGCCTGCCCAGCTCCTCTCAGCCTCTGGTGGCTGCCGCTGCTCCGTCCCTTGTAGCTGCATCCCTCCAGTCTACCTCCCTCCTCACATGCTCTCTCTTCCTGTCTGTCTCTCCCGTCCTGTCCTTTAGAAGGACAACAGTGACTGGATTTAGGATCCACTTTGTGATCCAGGATGAGCTCACTTAGGAATCCTTACCTCGATGCCCTCTGCAAAGACATTTTTTCCTAATGAGGTTGTAGGTGGCATATCTTGGGAGAAGGTCCCTGTCACCGGGACATTTTGTTACTGTAATAAAATACCCAAGGCTGGATACTTATAAAGAAAAAAAGTTTAGTTCGGTTTTTCAGGCTGGAAGTTCAAAGAGAACGGCCCAGGCGCTGATACAGGGCTCCCCTGCGGTGGTGCGGTGATCGGAGCAAATGGGAGACAAAGAGATCAGATCGCAGACACGAGGCCCGGGCCTGGGAGGGGCTGGTCTTGCACACCTCACCAAGTCCCATATACATTTTGTGTGTGCCAAGACTGAGGCTTGAACTCAGAACCTGGGAGCTATTCTTTAGCCTTTTGCTCAAGGTTATCACTCTACCACTTGAGCTTATTTCCATTTCCTTACAAATGGGGCAATGTCATTCTTTCTGATAGAGGCATAAAATTCCATTGTGTATATGTACCACATTTTCCTGATCCATTCGTCTACTGAGGGGCATCTGGGTTGGTTCCAGATTCTAGCTATGACAAATTGTGCTGCGATGAACATTGTTGTGCTGGTGGCATTACTGTGATTTTGTTTGTGGTCTTTTGGATAGATACAAATGGGACTGCATCAAACTGCAGAGCTTCTGCATGGCAAGGACATAGCTCGCAAGATAAACAGAAAGCCCACAGACTGGGAAAAGATCTTTACCGGCCATTCAACGGACAAAGGCCTCATCTCTAAAATATATGCAGAACTAAAAAAATTACCTTCCTCCAAAACAAAACCACAAAGAACCAATAGCCCGCTCATCAAGTGGGCTAAAGACTTACAAAGAGACTTCTCTGATGAGGAAATGAGAATGGCCAAGAGACATATGAAAAAGTGCTCTACATCACTGGCCATAAAAGAAATGCAAATCAAAACAACATTGAGATTCCATCTCACCCCAGTAAGAATGTCATATATCAAGAAAACTAACAATAACAATTGTTGGAGGGGATGTGGCCAAAAGGGAAGCCTACTTCATTGTTGGTGGGACTGTAAACTGGTTCAGCCACTCTGGCAAGCAGCATGGAGAGTCCTCAGAAGGCTAAATATAGAACTCCCCTATGACCCACATCAGCTTTCTTATTGGCAGAAATGGGATCTGGAGGCCACCCCCCCCCGCCCCGCCCCAGGCTTGCCTTGAACCACCATCCTCCTGATATTCTTTCCTGAGTAGCTAAGGCTCCACGCATTGTTTCAGTTACTTTTTTTTCCTCCCAAGTGAGGGACAATATGCCTCCCCATCCTCACATCCATCTCTCAATTTGGGGCACTCACTCTGGACAGCTTCCTTCTCTCGCACTGTCTGCTGCTGCCCGGGAGTGCTGTCAGGACCCCGGCAGCCCCCCAGGAGCTGGCTGTCATCCCAGGGCTGTTCCCCAGGGGAGGGAGCAGCGGGTCCGTATTGATCCCCCCCCCCCCAGCATTTCTGAGGCAATCCCAGGTGAAAGCCAATCCTCCCATTGAGAAGCAAAGTGGCCTTGCAGCCCTGCCCGCCAGCGGCCTGGTGAGGGGGGGGACTCCCCCCAGGGGCCCCCCCCAGCCCCGCGCGGGCACCCGCCCGGCTCAGCTCACAGTTCCACCGTGTTTTCTGGATGGAGATCCCGTCCCGTCCCGTGGACTGAAGGGCACAGTGATTCTGAGCAGGCAGCAGCTGGCAGCAGGATTGCGGGACAAACACCCAGCCCCCTCCTCTCCCTTGGCGGGACTTGAACCAGGTGGCCAAGCCGCAGAGTCCACTGGAGCTCCGGGTCCCATCTAGCCACGCCCCCCCCCTCCCCTCCTCCGGGGAGCACTTCCCAGGCCCCGCAGCCCTGACCCTGGGCTGGGCGCTTCCCGTGCTTCACTGGAGGCCAGAGCTTCAGGTGGTGATCCCCAAACCTCAGCCTCCTGAGTCGCTAGGGGACACGGGCGTGAGCCACCTGCACCCAACTCACAGAAGGTCATTTGAAGGTCATCGGACGTAGGGCTTTTCCTCATTCATAGCCAGGTGCTTCTTGCCCAGTTCCCAGACCCACAAGAGGATTTCAGGTAGAAGGTGAGTGAACACAGATACTGATAAACACATTGCAAGACATCACTAAGCGCCTAGCTGATTTCAGGCCCTGCAAGCCAACAATGGGTGACAATGGTGTGTGTGTGTATTTCTGCGTGCTAGTACTGGAGCTTGAACTCAGGCCCTGGGTTCTATCCCTTAGCTTTATTTGTTCAAGGCTAGCTAGCACTCTACCAACTTAAGTCACACTTCTACTTTTGGCTTTTTTGGTGGTTAATTGCAGATGAGAGTCTCGTGGATTTTTTCTGTCTGGATTGGCTTTGAACCATGATCCTTTGATCACGGTCCCCTGAGCCACAGGCACCCAACTTGGTTGGTTTTCTGTGTGTGTGTTGGCGGGGGGGGGGGGGGGGGGGGTGTTGTTGTTTTTTGGTTGGTCCTGGGGCTTGAACTCAGGGCCTGGACACTGTCCCTGAGCTCTTTTGCTCAGGCTAGCTTTCTACCCCTTTTGAAGCACAGCTCCACTTCTAGTTTGTTGGTGGTTAATTGAGGATAAGAGTCTTACGGACTTTCCTACCTGGGCTGGCTTTGAACCGATCCTCAGATCTTGGCCTCCTGAGTAGCTAGGATGATAGATGTGATCCACCAGCACCTGGCGTGTGTGTGTGTGTGTGTGTGTGTTTCCCTGGGTTTCTTGCAGACCTATCAGGCACGGGGCCTTTTGATTACGCTGCTTTGACTGTCGGATGCCAGGTAGGCTAGAGCCAGCTTGTGGGGGGCGGGGGAGGGCGGTGGGGAGGGCGGGGAGCTAATGAATCCTTCAGGCCCCAGCTCTCCCTGGCCCCTGCCAGTGAGTCCTGACTCTGCCTCCAGGTTCCGTGAAAGCCACCAGGGGGAGGTGACTCCGCAGCCCCAGGCGGCCTGCGGTCCCTGCGGGGCGGTGACTTCAGCCTCCTGCGTCAGGGCTGCAGAAAGCAGCCAGGCCCGGGCCTTTCCACCTTGTGCACACAGAGGCGCATGCGCATGCGCGCCCTGTGTGTCCCCCGGGGACCATGCCAATCTCTCAGTGTACTCCCAGGCACCACTGAGCAGAAACTGCCGGAGGAAAGGAGCCCCCCTCTCCCCCCCTCAGCTCTCCCACCTCAGCCCTTCCCTCTCCCTCTCTTGCTTCCCCTACTGACAGGTGCAGGAATGGGGGGGGGCGGGGAGGACTGGGAAATCAGCACTCATTCTGCAGTACTGGATCTGGGACAAGCACCTGGGCTCTAGGTCACCTCTGCGGGCTCCACGCTTCGCAGTTGTAACCGGTCCAGGCTCGGCGCCCAGCCCGGCACATTCACTGTCAAGATTGGTGTCGGGGCCAGGGGCCATGGCCCAGCCAGCCTGGGCTGCAGCACAAGGTCACGTTCACCCCCTCGCCCCTCCTCCTGAAGGTGGGATCCCCCACCCCACCCCCACCCACTCCCCGTGCCCTCCTCTCCCACAACCCTTCCGGATCCTTCCCGTGGCTGGCCACTGCCCTTGGGATAAAGAGCCAATCCTCAGCCTTTCTGGTCCAACCAGCCCCTCCTCTTCCCCTCCTCCTGGCCACACCAGCCCTAGAGGCCCTGGGTCCTGCCAGCCTTTCTCTGCTGGCTGCAGGCCTGGGCTCCTGGGCCCTTCCTCCCTTGACCATTCCCCCCCACCTTGGTTTATTCCTGGTGGGTCTTCAAGCTTTGCCTCCCCTTGCACAGAGAAGCTCTCCCAGGGTCTCCCCTGGGGCTCCCTGGCTCCCTAGCCAGGGAGGGCTTTTGTATTTTCTTCCTCACAAGACAAAAGACGCCTGGGGCCAGAGAGGCTGAGAGCATCCCATCCATGACTGGCCTGGGGTCCCGACTCTCCAGGGAGTTGCTTATCCTCCACCCCAGCACCCACATTCTGCAGGCAGGGGGAGCTGGGTTCAAATCGTGACGATGAGCACAGAGCGGAACCCCTCCTCAGCTCGGTCTGCTGGTCTGTGAAATGGGACGACTCCACGGCTGTTTAGGGGGCTCCCAGGAGAAGAGCTCCCTGACGAGCTGGCATGTTCCCCAGGCTGGAGGAGTCTGGCTTGCATTACCATGACCACTGGCCAGGCTGGATAATACCTGCTTCCAGAATGGTGGGAAGGCTGGAGGGGAATCACAACCTTTCCTCTACAACTCAACTCGAAGTCTTGGAAAGGGAAGGTCAACTGTACTGGCAGCAGGACCTGACCTGGTTCGACCTCATTGGCCGGCAAACCCTGACCTTACCTGACCGGGAGGGAGGCTGTTTACCAGCTGCGTACAGGCCCCGCATGAGGCTATTTAAAACCATTTGGTACTCCATGATGGAGGGACACCCCGGCCCTGGAAGTTATCCCCAGACTTGTAAAACACACCCAGGGTTTTGAATAAAGGATTGTGCATTGCTCAATGGCTAGTCTACCGCAAGTATTTGGTTGGGTTATTGCCTGTGACAGCTATAGAGCAGATGCTTAATACATGAGTGGTCAGTCCTGGGGCTTGAACTTTGGGCCTGGGCGCTGTCCCTGTGCTTTCTCACTCAAGGCTAGTACTCTATCTCTTTGAGCCACAGCTCCACTTCCAGTTTTCTGGGGATTCATTGGAGATAAGAGTCTCATGGACTTTCCTGCTCAGGCTGGCTTTGAACCATGATCATCAGATATCAGCCTCCTAAGTAGGTAGGATTGCAGGTGTGAACCACTGGGTCTTGGCAGTGTGTATAGTCTTAAAAGTAGAGACAAAACCAGGTGCTGATGGCTCACAGCTGTAATCCTAGCTACTCAGGAAGCTGGGATCTGAGGATCTCGGTTCGAAGCTAGCCACTCAAAGACAGGAAGTGGTGCTGTGGCTCAAAGTGGTAGAGCACTAGCGTTGGGCAAAAGAGCTCGGGGATAGCACCCAGGCCCTGAGTTCAAGCCCCACAACCAACAAGAAAAAAAAGAAAGAAGAACAAACGAACGAACAAAAGAAAGAAAGGAAGGAAGGAAGAGATTATTCATACCCTTAATTTTGTGTTTTCCAGCCTAGCCCACTCTTCTGTTAGAAACAAGAGTCCTTGTGCCTTTCAATGGATGTGAGTAGATGCTGGTGAAAATCCTGGCACCGATACTGCGCGTTCAGAACTTGCCATAGGCAGGACTCAAAACCCTTGATGTGGCCTGCTTTGTCTACTGCCTGTGACACTAGCCAGATAGTTCACTATGTACTCCGCAGAGACAGTCCCCAATTCCAATCCCAGCTCTGCCATTTACTAAGTTATTCTGCTGGTTGATTATTCTCCTTGCCATAGTAAAAGGGATCCAAGCATAGTTCCAATGTAAACTATCCAAGGAGGCTGGACACGGTAGTACATGCTTGTAATCCCACCACTTGGGAGACAGAGACAAGAAGATCAAAAGTTTGAGGTCAACCTGGACCACATTGTGAAACCTGTCTTAAAAAAAAAAAAAAAAAGAAAAGCTGGGGCTGGGGATATGGCCTAGTGGCAAGAGTGCTTGCCTCGTATACATGAGGCCCTGGGTTCGATTCCCCAGCACCACATATACAGAAAATGGCCAGGGCTGGGAATATGGCCTAGTGGCAAGAGTGCTTGCCTCATATACATGAAGTCCTGGGTTCGATTCCTCAGCACCACATATATAGAAAATGGCCAGAGGTGGCGCTGTGGCTCAAGAGGTAGAGTGCTAGCTTTGAGCCAAAAGAAGCCAGGGACAGTGCTCAGGCCCTGAGTTCAAGCCCCAGGACTGGCCAAAAAAAAAAAAGAAAGAAAAAAAGAAAATGGCCAGAAGTGGCGCTGTGGCTCAAGTGGCAGAGTGCTAGCCTTGAGCACGAAGAAGCCAGGGAGAGTGCTCAGGCCCTGAGTCCAAGCCTCAGGACTGGCCAAAAAAAAGAAAAAGAAAAGCCAATGGTTCCTTCCTATAATACTATAAATCTAACTAGTTTTAGTAGGTTGAGATCTAAGGATTGAGGTTCAAAGTCAGTCCAGGCAGGAAAGTCCATGAGACTTATCTCCAATTAACCACCAAAGAACCAGAGGCAGAGCTGAGGTTCAATTGGTAGAGAGCCAGTCTTGAGATGAAAAACTTAGGTACAGCACCCAGGCCCTGAGTTCAAGCCCCAGTATGCGCGTGCGTGCGCACAGACACACACACACACACACACACACACACACACACACACACACAGCCAGGCACTGGAGGCTCATGTCTGTAATCCTAGCCACTCAGAAGGCTAAGATATAAAGATCATGGTTCAAAGCCAGCCCAGGCAGGAAAGTCCATGAGACTCTTATTTCCAATGGACTACTCAGAAAAAGCCAGAAGTGGCCTTGTGGCTCAAGTGGTAGAGAGCTCGCCTTGAATACAAAGAGGCTCAGGGACAGCGCCTAGGCCCTGAGTGCAAGCCCCAGGACCAGAAAAGAAAAAGAAAACAAAAAGAACAGATACATAAAAGACCTGAAAGGACTTGGAACAACGTTTGGCGCAACTTACTTCCTATTTGGCCTGCCAGAAGCTGGGACAAAGAGAATAGCAGAAGGGAGGAGAAAGGACACTGTTCACCTAGCAGCAGATGCCCACCAGCCAGTTCACCGAGAGGCATTGCTGCTGCCTCCTCAGGGTCTGCCAAGGTCCCGGCATTGCAAGTTCACGGCTGCAGTAGACTCGACAGGAATCCAAAGCTGACGTCCTTCTAAGAAGTGAGGAAGGACACCTGTGGGCAGGGACAAAGACCCTCAGAGCGTCTGGTGAAACAGGTTCCAGGCTGGCACACACAGAGACTGGCACACCATAGTTTTTCCTTGCAGGAGCCTGAACAACACCAGCCTTTCATGAGCAAGTAAGCTTGGCTTGCAAAACCAACGCTGGTGGCTGGAAACTTGGCTCAGTCTGGACCTACTACCCGGAAAGGAAAAGAGGGGACACAGTGGCCTGCTGGGCATCCGTCCTCTTCCCTCACCCCACACCACCTGCTGGACACATAGACAGAATCGGGCCCTACCTCTGCCTCTCATTCCATCCTAACATCCACCCTGCCCCAGCCTTTGGTTCTCTGCAAAACCAACATGTTCTGGGTGCTGAAGCTCACTCCTGTAATCCTGGCTACTCAGGAAGGCTGAGATCTGAGGATTGAGATTCGAAGCCAGCCCAGGCAGGAAAATCTGCTGAGACTCTTATCTCCACCAAATAGTTGGAAGTGGAACTGGGACTCAAGCGACAGAGAATTATTCGAACTTATTTTTGTCAGACATGGGGCTTGAACTCAGGGTTTGGGTGCTGTCCCTGAGCTCTTTCACTCAAGGCTAGGGCTCTACCACTTTGATCCAGTTTCCTAGTGGTTAATTGGAGATAAGAATCTCACAGACTTCCCTGCCGGGGTTGGCTTCAAACCACAATCCTCAGATCTCAGCCTCCTGAGTAGCTAGGATTACAAGCATGAGCCACCAGTACCCAACTGATAAGAGTGTTACTCTTGAGCAAAAAAGCTAAAGGACAGCAAGCAGGCCCTCAACCCAAGCCCCAACACACACACACACACACACACACACACACACACACACACACACACACACATAAATAAAAGCTGAAATGATCCTAATCATTTCCCACAGAGCAATGAAACCCCAGATCCTGAAAGCCAGAGGGCTATTTCTGCCATAGTCAGCAGCTCTTGCAGGAAAACAAGGATTAAAGAAGCAATTAGAGGCTTGACAGGCCACAGATGGAGGAGAGAACAAGAATGAACCAGTAACGGGTGAGCCAGCCGTCGCGGGCCTTGAGAACTGGAGTGGACAGGCCGAGGGGTGGATCAGTGATACAGCACTGGCCTAGCGTGTGCCAGGCCCTGCTTTCACCCCCCAGCACCCAGACAACCAGGATGGGGACCCAGGAATACCTCACTGGACCCCTACATAATCAGCTATGTGTTTCCTCACCCCCGAACTTGACATATGCTATATAGCTTTAGGTTTCATTTTGTGGTTGTTTTGGTCTAGTAGTGGTGGCTCATGCTTGTAATTCTGGCTACTCAGAAGGCTGACTTCTGAGAATCACTGTTCAAAGGCAGCCTTTGCAGGAAAGTCTGTGAGATTCTTATTTCAGTTAACCAGTAAAAAGCCAAAAGTGGCACTGTGACTCAAGTGTAAGGCACCAGCCTTGAGCAGAAAAAGCTAAGGGACAGTGCCCAAGCCCTGAGTTCAAGCCCCAGTACCCACCCCCATCCCCCACACTTCCACAATTTGGGGGGGCACATAATAAACTACACATAATTGCACCTCAAGTGTCCACTCATTTGTTCTCAGTTTGGATTTTTCTAGAATTCCATACAAATGGAATTGTGTACTCTTTTTCCCTTTTTCTTTTCCTTTTTAGATACTATCATATATAGGATTTTAAATATTTTCCTGTTCAAACTATTTTCACTAGCCAAAAGAATTATTTTTTTAAGAAGCCACATGTGGTGGCTCATGCCTGTAATTCTACCATCCCAGGAGGCCGAGATTGGGAGAATCACAATTCAAGGACAGCCTAGGTTAGGAGTTGCTTGCAGAAACCAACATTTCCCAGAAGCTTACTCAAACAATTTGATGTTTGATGACGATAACCAACAGTGATAATCACCTATACAAAGTTTGCCTTCATCCTGAGCTGTATAAAGCAGATTCAAGGGGATAGCCTGGGGATGAGAAAGAAAACAGGAAGAGAGCAAGAAGAATCACTTTTTTTTTTTTTTTTTGCCAGTCCTGGGGCTTGAACTCAGGGCCTGAGAACTGTCCCTGGCTTCTTTTTGCTCAAGGCTAGCGCTCTACCACTTGAGCCACAGAGCCACTTCTGGCCTTTTCTATATATGTGGTGCTGAGGAATTGAACCTAGAGCTTCATGTATAGGAGGCAAGTACTCTTGCCACTAGGCCATATTCCCAGCCCGAGGAGTCACTTTTTAACCTTTTTTCTTGTCTTATCACACTGACTAGCATCTCTAATGCACGATGAACACGTTGTAATACCAGACAGCTCTGTCGGTTACCTATCAACCAGAACTTACCATTAACTATGATGTTCCCACTAGGCTGTGATGAGTAGAATTCCCTCCTGTTCCCAATTTCCAGCACTTTCATCACAGTGGTGCACAGATTTGTTACTTTTCTGCCTCTAGTAATGGAATTCTCATGATGCCACACAGGAGAACAAGAAGAAGCTTGTTTTTCTCCCTAGTTTTGTTAATATATTATATTATATTGATTGGTTTTTCCAATGTTACATCAACCTCTCCTTCCCTGATCATAACTCAGTTGTTTATGATTTTGATGTTGTTGTTTAGGTTTTTGTTTTTGCTGGCACTGGGGCTTGAACCCAGGGTCTGGATCCTGTCCCTTAGCTGCTTTTCTGCCACTTGAGCCACAGCTTCACTTCCAGATTTTTTGCTGGTTAATTGGAGATAAGACATAACAAGCTCAGGACACAAGCTAGACCCTAGTGGCTCACACCTGTAATTCTAGCTACTCAGGAGGCTGACATCTGAGGGTCATGGTTCAAAGCCATCCTCAGTAGGAAAGTCTACGAGACTTATCTCCAACTAACCACCAAAAAGCCAGAAGTGAAGCTGTGGATCAAGTGGTAGAGCACTAGCCTTGAGTAAAACAGCTCAGGGATAGCATTCCAGCCCTTAGTTCAAGCCCCAGGACTAGTACAACAACATTAACAGCAAAAAGAATCTTATGGATTTTTCTTCCAGGGCTCACTTGAAGTACAAGCCTCAGCCTCTTGAGTAACTAGGATTACAGGTCTGACACATCAGTGCCCAAGGGGTATTTTTTTTTCTCTATTGCTGGATTTGATTGCACATGTTTTGTAAAGGATTTGTATCTATAAACAACACAATATAGTTAATGAATGAATGAATCTAATGGCTTCTTTGATGTGGGATTGCTGGGCTCACATGAAAGGATTTCCATAATTTGCCAGACAGTTCCAGACCTTCACCATAAAAATGTTGTACCAGTCTCCATTCCCACCGACTTGCCCTCCGGGGAACACATACTGGTACCATGCGTTCATGGCTGCACAGGGCAGCGAAGCCATGCAGTAGCCACAGCCACAAAGCTTTCTCTTGGCATCAGGGGAACCAGAGACAGAGAAAAGCATTCCATGTTCTCAGGCAAGCACTGGGAGGATTTACAGAAAAGTCAATCCTGAGCTGGCTTGCTCAGATGGTAGCACGAAGGAGTCAGGAGAGGTCTGTAAGGTTCAGAATGAATCTGGCCAGCAGAGGAGGTGAGGCGTCCTCATGAACAGAAACTGCAAGTTCAAAGGCCCAGAGACATGACATGTTCTTCTACCCATGAACTGTGTGACCTTGAGAAGAATCGATTCTGTTTATCCCCAGAAGGAGAATGAAAATGACAGAGTGGCCAACATGGTGGTATCCAGTGAGATGGTATACATTGAAGACCTTAAACTCTAATATAAAAGTAGTGAGGTAGGAAAGCACATTTATGTGTCTGGCTTAGTACCTGACTGATTAACAGTCCTTTGGAAAAGAAAGTAGGAAATCAGAGATGTCATGGAGTCAGGAGCTTGGGTCCCAGCCTCAAACAGCAGCTAAGGAAAGGACCCTGCTCGGAATCCTAGTTAGACAGCTTGGTAGTACCCTCCCTTAAGCTTCTTCATGTCCTAGTCATCTTCAGCTAGCTAAATGTGCCAACGAAAGCACAGGATTTGGTAGAGCCTAAAGCATGAAGAAACTCACCTTTTCTTTTTCTTTCCTTCCTTCTTGTGTTTCTCCCATTTGGAGCAATGCTACCACCGCACCACCTCCTCAGCCCTGAAGCAAGTCTATGCATCCCCTTTCTACACTTGGGAGCCATGGCTTTACTATAAAGCAATGGCTGTATTTGTGTTTTGGATGACTGCGTCTAGGAGTTGTTTCTAAAGAGTCCTCACAATCAAATACAGATTGGCTGCCTAGCACCTGTGTTTGTTCACACTTTCCCTCCCACTCCAGTGCTCTGTGTTTACACACTGCTAGTTGTAGCAGGTTGGTCTGTCAAGGTGCAGCTTAAGGGATTGGTGTGTTCTGGACCTGGCTCCTCTGGAGCGGGATGAAAGAGACCAGGGAGCAGACTAAGGGGCAAAGGGTGACCTGTGAAAAGATTCAGGAAGAAGATTCTTGTTATAATATAGGTCTCTCCTTTCCGCCCCCTCCCCCCCACAATCTCTAATGGCAGTGAAGGGAACACAGGGAAAAGAGAGAGTTGGAGAATTTCAAAGGGGACTGGTGGGGGGCAGGGGGAGAAAGAGAGGAGAGAGCTGGGTGTCAGTGGCTCATGCTTGCTGTCCTAGCTACTCAGGAAGGTGAGATCTGAGGATCGAAATCTGAAGATAGTCAGGAGAGGAACATCTATGGAACTCCAGTTATACTCCAAAAAGCAGGGAAGTGGAGATGTGGTTCAAATGATAGAGCAGCAGCCTTGACTGGAAAAAGCTAAGGGACAGCTCTTAGGCTCTGAATTCAAGCTCTAGAATAAGTACCCCATCCCCCCCCAAAAAAAAACAAGAAAAAAAGAGAGAAAGAGAAAAAGAAAAATGAGGAAGAAGAAAGGAAAGAAGGAGGAAAGGAAGGAAGGAAGCAAGAAAGGAAAAAAGGAGGAAAGGAAGGAAAGAAAGAAAAAAGAGAGTCCAAGGAAGTAAGTTTCTGGACTTGGTGTATATGCACATGCTGTCAGTATATAACAGAGTATAGGAGAGGCTGACCAGGTTTGGAGGAGGGGGAGGACAAGTTTAATTTGAGACATTTATTCTTTAGTTCTTGGGCAATACTAGTGGGCAGGAACCGTGTCAGGAACAACCTGTCAGGAACAACCAGGAACCCAAAACACAAAGTCCCGGCGGCGGCTCTCCCGAAGCTCACATTCCAGAGTGGGAAGGACAATTTAAATCAACAAAGTAACCTCAGAAGCCCAAGCGAGGAACTTCAATGGTGTCATGGGATAGGCTTTACTGCCAGGGTAACCGGGAGGCCTCCCTCCACCCCCCCACGCCAGGCCTGGAGGTAAGAAGATGCTGACCTTCAGGCTGTGTTTGATAGTGACCCAGGACGTACAAGTAGAGAAGGAAGGAGCTTGGATCTCTCAATCAGGACTAGAAATGATCAGAAAAGATAAATTTAAAAAAGAACACTGCAAAATGCATAGTGAACCTGATATGACTTATGGAAAGCTTTAAAACATATACAAAATGATACTGGGGGTGAGGCTGTTTATTAGGTGACGAAGGCTGCTTTGCTTTAAATTGGTGGTGAAGCCGGAGGTGTAGGACGCAACCCGTCATTTCCAGGCTTCTACCAACCGGTTTTGAGTCCATCCACTCCCCGGCCTAGGCCGGCCCCGCCCCACCAACAGCTCCGGACGGACCCCGCCCCTGGCCGCGCTGTGGCCCCGCCCACATCCGTCTGGTGCCCAATAGGCGCACGGGATCTGGGCCCACACCCCCGCCGAGCCCCGCCTCCAGCCGGCGCCGGCGCGTGACGTCACGGCCCGGCCCCCGCCACGTGACTCCGGCGCGCTGGCCTCGCCTCGCCTCGCCGGGCGCGCGGAGCTGGGCCCGCGGAGGTCTGAGAGCGGCGGGCGGCTGCTACGCCGGGCTCGGCGCGGGCGTCTCGGCCCGCGCGCGCGCATGGAGGCCTCGTCGGCCGCCTGAAAGCTGCCGGGCGAGCGGTCCCGACGACCTCGTGCATCCCGCGAGCGGCGGCGGCGGGCCGCGGAGCCGGCGCGGCCATGGCGACCGACACTCAGCAGAACAAGAACACCCTGCTTCACCTCTTCGCCGGCGGGTGAGTCTCCGGGCCGGGCCGAGCCGAGCCGCGCCACGCACCATCCCGCCCTGCCCCGCCCCGCCCCGGGCCCCCGCCGGGTCCTCTCCCGCCGAGGCGCCGGCCTCCCGCGCCGGTTACCCGCGGGCTCGGGCTGGGCGGAGGGAGTCGGGGCTGGTGCTGGGGTGGAGGTGGGGGGGGGGGTCGAGGCCTCTTTCCCGCGGCCCAGCCCCCGCCGCGGCCTCCCGGGCCTGACTCCGGTGGAGCCTTCGGTGTGCCGGGTGACCCTCCCCGGGACCGGCCTACCCGGCCTCTGCGGCTCGAGCCGCTCTCTCCCTCCCCGGCCACACTGTCCACCCGGATTCCCCGTGGTTCTGTCCCCGAGACCCACGTCTCCCAGCCCGGGGCATCCTGGCCGACGGGCCGGACTGCGGCCTCCAGGCGTGGCCGGTGGCGATCCGGACTCCCGGGAGATGCACCAGTTGGCCCCCAGCGAGGCCCTGGCTGGTCAGTGCCGGCGAACCGCAGTGCCAGCTCGCCAGCCCGGCGCACGGGCGAGGGTTAAATGAGGGGTCCCGGGTGGCCGGAGGTGGTGTGGCGTGCCGTTCACCCTTAAGCACGCTGTGGAGGCTGTGTTTGGGGAGTGTGTGCAGTGATGGCAGAGGAAACCCCTCCCCCCAGAGTGGGAATTGAAATCACGTAATTGACGTGTCGGAACTGGGGCTTGAACTCACGGCCTGAACGCAGACCCTTAGCTTTTTCCGTTCACGGCTAGTGCTCTAGCCCTTGAGCTACAGCTCCACTTACTTACGGCATCCTGGTGGTTAATTGGAGGTAAGTGTCTCATGAACTTGTTCTGCTTGGGCTATTTTTGAACTGCGGTCCTCAGAGCTCAGCCTCCTGAGTAGCTAGGGTGACAATGAGTCACCAGCGTCCCGCTTGGTTTTTTTTAAAAATATTAATATTTTCTTTTGTCACAGTGGATGGCATTGGGTCCTTTTGGTCTTCCAGATGTTTGGAGGATTATTTCTTGGGGAGGAGGTCGTTGTTAGGCTGTTTTGAGAAGATTGCTTTATTTTGAAGACTTCATGTGCTTGGCATTACAATTTTCAAATGTCAGATGTTTGCAGAAAACAATTTATTCTGGATTATTATCTTGAGTATTTCAGTTGCAGGTGTACTTTTGTTTATTTTAGGTGATTACCCTCTTTCTTCAAGTAAATAAATAACTGGTGGCTCTAGTCAACTAGTAATAATCACCTCTAATTATTTCCTTCCCTCAGTGTCTCCGTTGGTATTTCCTTTGAGAGGAACACTAAGGTAAAGCACTCTTAGGACTGAATATATTTGGCATTCTTGGGAATTTTAAGCAATCTGCACATATTTTTTAATGTCTCACATCTCTCGAACTAAGAGGGAGAGTTGTGTGTGTTTTTTTTTTTAAATGAATTTGTGCTCGGTGATTTTAGACTTAAACTATTTTAAGAAAAGTAGGTTTTTTTTTTTTTTTTTTTTTCCTCCATGGTATCCACTCACTTGCTCCGCAGCAGCTCTCAGTAATTAATGGCCCTGTCTTGCGAAGTCTCCCCTTGCGCCCCTGCACAGCGCCCTCTGGCTCTTGGGCTCAGGCTTTTCATCTTGTTCTGGTAGAAAAACTGTGGGCTGCTTGCATGCAGCCAGACTGCCTGGACTGATTAAGACTTAGGTAGTTCATTAGGGCAGTGCCTGAAGGCTTGGTGGATTAAGTCTTAGGTAGTTCATTAGGGCAGTGCCTGAAGCCCTGGTGTTTTGCAAGTGTTTCACTGCCTTCATTATTAGCAGTTTGGGATAACTATTTGCTATTTTCAGAAAAAAAAATAAGCCTTTTTCAGAAAGGATGTCTTCGGAGTTATTACTTATTGGATTGTGACCTCTTCATAGCCTGACAGTTTAGTTTCTTCAGGGTGGAGCATGAAAGAATAGACAGTGTAGTAAATAGCAACCCAGTTTACTACCTAGTACCGGTGAAAGATGTCCAGCTTTGCTCTCAGTAATGTGTATGCATGTGCGTGCACATGTGCTTGAATTCAGAGCCCAGGCACTGCTCCATAGCTTTTTGCTCAAGGCTCGCATTCTATACCACTTGAGCCACAGCTCCAACTTCTTTTTTGTGATTAATTGGAGTAAAGAATCTCATGGTCTTTCCTACCAAGGCAGACTTCAAACCTCAACCCTGAGATCTCAGCCACCCTGAGTAGCTAGCCTTACAGGTGTGAGCCACCAATAAATACCTGGTTACCAGCTTAAGTAAGCAGTTCTCATGGTTGTTAAATTGATGTCTTTCCAGAGAGCTAAGTTCAGTTCCTTTGAGACACCTTTTGGATAAGAAGTTAGAGCCTCCTGTTTTCAAAATCTGTCCCATTTCTCTTGTTTATTCAATATCCATGGGAAGCTACTCTATCAAAATTAACTTTAGGTCCTAGAGAAATAAAAACTATACCAAAAGAATTTATAATCTGTTTTTGTTTTCTTGTATTGGGAGCCAAACCCAGGGCCTTCCTTGTACATGCTAGGCAAGCATCTGCCATTGAGCTACATCCCTACTTTTCTTTTTTCTTTTTTTTTTTGGTCTGAGTCCTGTCCTTGAGCTTTTGTGCTTAAGGCTCCACTACTGGTTTTTATGGTGTTTAATTGGAGATAAGAATCTCACGATTTTCCTTCCTGGGCTGCCTTCAAACTTCTGTCCTCAGATCTCAGCCTCCTAAGCAGTTAAGATTATTCATGCGAGCCACAGGTAGCCAGCTGTTGTCTTTTAAGTAGAGCAGGAAAGCCAGGTATAGTGGCTCAAGTCTGTAGTCCTAACCTGTTGGGAGGCAGAAATGACCCCAGCTACCAAGGCATAAAAGTTCAAGAGATTCCCAGTTCAACCAGTGACAGGTCTGTCATACCAGTGACAAAATGAATGGGAGGATCGCAATTCAGGTCTACCAAGGCATAAAGCATGGAGTGAGAGCCTCACTTCACAAATAACTAACATAAGAAGAGAAGTGGAGCCAGGTGCCGGTGGCTCACACTTGTAACCCTCGCTACTCAGGCGGCTGAGATCTGAGGATTGCAGTTCAAAGCCAGCCCTGGCAGCAAAGTTCTAGAGACTCTTATCACCAATTAACTGGAAGTGGCACTATAGTTCAAGTGGTGGAGCACTAACCTTGAGCTGAAGAGTTCAGGGACAGCGCCAGGCCCCAGAGTTCAAGCCTCACAACTGATGAAAAAACAAAGAGTGGAGGAGAGTAAGTGCGAAGACCCTCAGTGCAAACTGCAGTACTGCCACGAAAAAAGCCAACACCAAGAAATAAGCATAAGCACTTTAGACAGGAGTTTGTGCTTATTTGGATATGTGTGCCAAATGTAACTTCATATTCATTTCAAAAGTGGACTCATTCAATCGCTTTCTTCCTAAGGATATATTAACTTTTAGTGGTATTGTGGCAACATATTTCTGAGCAGTTTATGAATACATCTTTTACAATCTACTTTTCAGTGCCAGATTTTATTGACAGCAATAAGGCAGCAAACTGGGCTTCTTTTTGTTGCTGGTGGTGGTGGGTGAGGATTGAACGCCTGAGGACTGAACTCTGGGCCTGGGTGCTGTCCCTGAGCTCTTAAGCTCAAGGCTAGTGCTCTACCACCTTGACCCACCGCGCCACTTCTGGTTTTCTGGTGGTTGGAGATAAGCTTGGGATGGCTTTCAGCCATGATCCTCAGGTTTCAGCCTTCTGAGTAGCTAGGATTACAGGTGTGAGATACCCGGTACCTGGCAGCAAAATGGGGTTCTAAGCCCAGTGGCTGGGGTTTGTTCCAGTAATTAAACTCATTTTTGTCAATCATGGGGCTTGAACTCAGGGCCTGGGCATTGTCCCTGAGTTCTATTTTAAGGCTCTAGACTTAGAGCCACAGCGCTGCTTCCCATTTTTCAGTGGTTACTTGGGAGTAAGAGTTGGGTGGGGGGTGCTTTTCTGCCTGGGCTGGCTTTGAACTGTGATCCTTAGATGTCAGCCTCCTGAGTAGCTAGGCTTATAGGCGTGAGCCACCAACACTCGGCTGTTCCAGTAATTTATTTATATGCTGGTGACTTTTTTTTTTTATACTGGTCCTGGGGCTTGAACTCAGCGTCTAGGCACTGTCCCTAAACTTACTTGTTCAAGACTAGTACCCCACCAATTGAGCTACGGCTCCACTTTCACCGTTTTTTGTTTGTTTCTTGGCTTCAGTGTGTGTGTGCGCGCGCATGCATGTGCACACATTACTGGGGCTTGAATTCAGGACTTCCTGCTGCTCTCCCTTAGCTTTTTCTACCCAACGCTAATGTTCTACCACTTGAACCATACCTCTACTTCTGGCATTTTGCGGGTTAATTGGAGAGAAAAGTCTCATGGACCTGCTCAGGATGGCTTTGAACCCAATCTTCAAATTTGAGCCTTCTTAGGAGCTAGAATCATAGGCATGAGCCACCGGTGCCCATTTGTGAATTGACTTTGATCTAATGTATTCATATATATGACAAGTAGTTTTTAAAATCTTGTTTTATTTTGCACAACACCTTGTCAAAAACTTTGTGTTCAATTAATACATAAATTAAATTTTAAAAATCTTGTTTTAAAAATACTTAGATAGAAAATTCCCAGTGGGACGGAAGCTTCATGCAGTAGCAGCCAGTGGTGGTTTTCTTCACCAGATCATCTCAAGCACTGTGCCAGGCGCCAGGCAGGCCACACAGGTTCAATCAGCACTTAAGTGACTAAGTGAATCTCACCTAGGAGTATGGATTGCTGTGGCCTAAGTTGTCCCGAATAAAGAGAAGCAGTTACAAATTTAGTTCCATGTTGAGATTTGCTGCAATTATAGTGGCATAGGGTAATGTTTAATTTGAGTTTGTCTATTTGTAAAAGATATGATTCTCTTCCAACTCTGAAAGTGCTATAATTTTTATTTACCCGGGGTGCTATTTTAAATTTTTTTCTAAGGATGTATATACAGTGAAAGAGTAGGAACCAGTATCTCCAGTTGGGTAGAGATTCTTACAATAAACATTGACTTTGCTAATGTGATCAATATGTGCACAGGAAACAGAGGTTCTTGTTGAAAACATCTGGTTTTTAAAAATTGTCCTGGTTATTTGAAATTTTAACATTTCAGATATGAAATGTAAAATCTATGCATAATGAAAAATTTTGTGTAGCTTTGTGATCATATAAAAATGGTGGGAAAATCTTGGCTCAGTAGTGTTGTTCTGCTATAAACTGGAGGAGAGGTGCAGAAGACAAGGGATGGGGGAGGGAGGGGAGGAAGGAATCAAGGAAGTGCCTTGTGGTATAAAAAGATAAAAGGTTGCCTTTGTGTCCAGTTCTCCAGAATGAGAAACTGGAGAAAGAGGAGGGGTATACTTTTATACAAAAGAGAACTAGTAAAAAAGAGAAACATTGAAGAACCTAAATTATAGATTCTTTTAAAAATTAGGTAAAGAGACCAAAGCACAACTGTCCCCTGCCACTGCTCCTAGCCAAATAATTTATCTGCTCTCATAGCCATTCTACTGTCCTCAAGTCTTTCGGATATTCACTCTGAGTAGAACGTCCCTAGACAAATTTCCCTGGACCCTGGCATCAGTTATTAGAGCAATATTGTTCTAGGAGTGAAAAGGAATTAATATCCAGAATTTTCCTCATAGCTGTTAGAAACAGAAAACTGCAAACAGTTTGGAAGATTATAATGGTAGAACTCCCTAAGCACTTTTCTTAAAGTTTAGGCATAACTTAAAACACACACATACACACACACGCTTACTTAAGATTTTCACTTGTGCAGAGATATACTCCATAATGGCTTAATTATTTGTACCCACACCTGGGCACTGTCCCTGAGCTTTTGTGTTCAAGGGACAATATGCTCTACTGTACCATTGAGCCACAGCTCCACTTGTAGCTTTCTGGTGGTTAATTGTAGATAAGAGTCTCACAGACTTTCATGAAAGTCCAGGCTGACTTTGAACTGATCCTCAGATCTCAGCCTCCTGAGTAGCCAGGATGACAGGCTTCAGCACAGGGCTGTTGGAGCAGTTGGATCGTGTCTCTGTGGAGTCCATCTGTGAACTCTTCCCCTCAGTAGTGGTCCTTCCCTTACGTGGAATGGCTTCCAGTAGCCATCTTGTGTCATCAGCCCCTCCCCCCACCCTCTCCCCCCCCCCCCCCCCCACTGAATAGGCCTTGAGTTTCATCATCATTGATGAATCTGGACACAGACCAGTGTGAGTCATTGCTTCCAGGGGAAGTCTGCAGTGTCTTCCCCAAATCATGTGCCTTCTCTGCAGAGATTGCATGGCAGAGTGGCTGAATTATGTTAATAGGGTTAAGTGGATCTGAGCTGCTAGGAGGAATGGCTTGATCCATTCATGCTGTGGGGATTGAGGGAGAAGCGAGTGCTGGGAGGTAGCCAGCAGGGCCACCCCATTGGCCCCTCCAGATTATTTGTTCCTTCGATTGGCCTGGAGGGCTCCTTAACTGTGTCTGGACCTCTCCCCTCCCTGTCCCCAAGCACAGAGGCAGACCAAATCCCCTCGTGTTTGGCCAGTAGTAGTACAGGGGAATTTTGAAGCAGATTGGAGTTTGAAGTTTTCAGTGGGACTGCACTTGAAAAGCTAAAAGTTCCTAGAAAGTTCTGGAATCTGCCTGAGATGTATTAAGAAGAAGGAAGGATTCAGGAGAGCAAAACGGGAAGGCAATGATAGGTGAGCTGCTGGCAACAGAACCAGTGTGTGTTATCTTTGTGAACTGAGACTTGAGAGGAGCTGGGTTAACAGCACAGCGCTGTAGTTGAACCACTTCAGCCTGGCAGACTTATTTACCAAGGTTGGGAGCCAGGTGGTGCTCATATCGAAGACTTAGGAGATGTCCAGGGCAGTTTTATACCTGTAAAGAATATAATGTATGCGGTGCTGTGGATCTAAATATATTCAGAAACACTTAAATATTTATGATGAATGTTTTATGTAGTACTGCAGTGGATCAAATTTCTGATGTCAAGCAAGCTAAGCACACGCCTCACCATGAGCCACACCGCCACCTTTAAGGATGAAAAATATTTAGAGGACATTCTAGATAAGTCAGTATTTCATATTTGCAGTACTTTTCCAGGTCGATGGCCCATCTTGTTGGTTCATAAAGAAGGAAAACAGAGTTGAGCAGAAAGATACTTGAACAATTCTAGGAAATATTCTAAATTTCAGGAAAGCTCTTCTTTGGAAATTTTATATTGCAACTTGTTTTTCTTTTGATGAACATGTTGGTGGGTTTGTATCTGACACAGCTTAATGACTGAAAAGCATCCTCTGAATCGTTCTGTTTAGGGAAGAAGGGGCTTGCCTTGTGCCGAGTAGTGCAGTTTTAATAGAAATAGTCCTGAAGTCGTTCCCAGTGTTTCGGGGTTTGCTGTGACACTGTGATATGGCACTCTCCTAACCTTGTGGATGAAACACCCCAGCCTGGGAGACCCCGACTCATGCACCCAGAAACCTTCTCATTGCATGCCCTCCCCTCCCTTCTGCCGGAAGTCACAGTGCAGAGCATGGACTGTGGGTCTGAGGGAGGGAGGCAGAGAGAGAGCCCCCCCACCCCCAATTCTCAAAGAGCTCACTGCTGGTAGAGCAGCTCGGTTAGACCAGTGCCCCCTCAATAGCACAGATTGCCTTGACAAGCTGCCAAAGTAATGAGTACACTTGACAGCCACAAACCAAAGGTGGTTGACCTGTGTTCCATTTCAACTTGGTGCTTTCTGATGAAAGAATTTACCCAGAAACTGGATGTGTTTTGGTGATGGGGAGTAATTTTATTGACCATCAAAAGATTTCAAGTATTTTTTTTCTTTGTAGTGGATAGTGTTTCCAATATTTTTGAATGTTACAGTTTTTCAGAATGTGGCTACTAACTCTAATGTATGCAGTGAGGCAGGTTAGAAAGCTATTTTGCCTCCAATTTGTAAAGCATTATTCTGGTGCTTAAATGACTTTTTTTTTTTCATGATAAAAAATACACTAAACTTAAAAGATGTAGGGAGACACAGGTTTTAGAGACAAAGGGCTTTACCTTTGTCTTTTGGTTTAAATCATAGTCACTGAGACCTCTGAAAAAGGATGGACCTCAGTGAGAGTCTGGTTGCACTGTATGAAACATTGGTTCCTCTCTGCCTTCTCTTCCTTCCAGTCAGCATTGTAATCTACTCCATTGCTTTTGTTTTTTGATGGGAAAACACAACAGTTAGGAGAGGCTAAGCTAAGCTTCCCCCCCCCCCACTTGAATTCAGGGCCTGAGCACTGTCCTTGGCTTCCTTTTGCTCAAGGCTAGAGCACTCTACCACTTGAGCCACAGCACCACTTCCAGCTTTTTCTGTTTATTGTGGTACTGAGGAATTGAACCAGGGCTTGATGCATGCTAGGCAAGCACTCTACCACTAAGCCACATTCCCAGCCGAGTAACTTCATTTTAATAACAAAATAATCCCAGCTACTCATGAGTTGGAGGCAGGAAGATCATGATTTGAGGCCTGTCCCCCATGCAAAGTTAATGAGACCCTATTTCAAAAGATAAAAAAAGCTAGGATCGTACACAGCTCGAGGTAGAATGCTTGTCCAGCTGACATAAAGCCTGAGGTTTAGTCCCTGGCACCTAAAAAGAAATATTTAATAATTGAAGTAAAGGGTATTTAATAATTCAGGTAATTTTTCCATGAATATGTGTGAAAAGCAGTACTGAAGTGAGTTTGTGAGAGGGAGACAGTGTAACAGGGAGTTGAACATTTGAACATCTGATCAGTTGTAAATGGGGGAAGCACAAGACTTGATCATTGGAAGGAAGCTTTGCTTTTCTTTTTCTGGTGGGCAGGTATGGTAGCGGGCTTTGAACTCAGGGCCTTGTGCTTGCTAAGCAGATGCACTGAACTTCTTGAGCTGCTCTGCCAGCCCTTTCTGCATTGGCCATTTTCGGGATTGGGTCTTGCTTTATGCCCAGGCTGGTCTGGACTTTACCCAAAGCTTGGCGTGACACGTGTCAGTCACTGTGCTCAGCCATTGATTGGAATGGAGTCTCAAACTTTGCTCGTGGTCTGGTTTCAAACCACTGCCCCCTCTCAGCATCTCCGCCTCTCAAATGGGCAAGATGAGAGGCTTCAGCCACATGCCCAGCCGGATGCTCTCATTTTCAGTCAGCTTTTCCTCTAAGGCTCTGTGTCTGGTAAATGTGGATGTTCAGAATAGCAGTACTTCTTGAACACTTGGTCTGGTCGCGCAAAGATGCATTTTCTAGAACATTCAGTACAGCACAACTGAGATTAGAAATGACAAGTGTCCAGCTGTTAACTGCTGGTACAGAGGGACGGCGCGAACCCGTCACCAGCGGTGAAGGGGCTGGCTGAGCTGATGGGGGCGTGGTGGCAGCTGGCTCTTTAGCCTTGCGTTAGAACTTCTTGCCGAATAGGCACATGCCCTTTTTTGGAGCGAGGATATTGTGGTTTCCCCCTGTGCTAGTGTGGCGGGTCCTGTCACCCTCTGACCATGTGCTGTTGTCTTCCTACAGGTGCGGGGGCACAGTTGGTGCTATTTTCACATGTCCACTGGAAGTCATTAAGACCAGGTTGCAGTCTTCGAGACTAGCCCTCCGGACAGTCTACTATCCTCAGGTTCATCTGGGGACCATTAGTGGAGCTGGAATGGTGAGACCAACGTCTGTGACCCCAGGACTCTTGCAGGTTCTGAAGTAAGTCAGCCCCCATTCACCCAGCTCCCTCTCCTGTTGCCATGCCGGGCAAAGAATGTGCTATTTACACAGTCTGGTTCTCAGTTTGAGAAAGGGTTCTTTGAACCCTGACCTTGCATCCTGGTGGGGAGTGCATCTGCTGTATCATCAGGGCCAACTGGCTAGACAGTTGAACTGCAAAGCAGCTGAAACCTGTGTTTAAACCTGCACTGGCTCAAATTGTTGCTGATGCTCACATCTTTAAGGGTGGAAAAGAGGCTTGGGAGTAGCAGATATAAACTGTACAAGTCAGATGGGGGTTGTGAATATTTCAAAGATGAATATAGAAAAGAGGATTGTTTTGTGTGTGCCATTCCTGGGGCTTGAACTTAGTGCCTCGGAGGTGTCCCTGAACTTTTGTGTTCCATGCTAGTGCTTTACCACTTGAGCCACAGCTCTGCTTCCAGCTTTTTTTTTTTTTGTACTTAATTGGAGATAAGGGCCTCATAGACTTTCCTGCTCTAGCTGGCTTTGAACTGCAATCCTCATAGCTTAGCCTCCTGAGTAGCTGGGATTATAGGTGTGAGCCATTGGTGTCCAGCTGTTTGTTTTAGCTTGGAAACAATAGAAAAAGTTTTGTTTGGTTTTTCACCTAATACACCTACTCATTTTTGCAGAAAAATTTAGCTTATCAGCCTCTAAGCTTAAGACAAAGTTAATTCAGAAGAATGTTTGACACGACCTGACTTTTACCTTATGAACTGTGCTTATACTTTTCTTTTTTTCTTCTTTGCAGACAAGGCCTCACTGTGTAGCCCAGGCTGGCCTCTTAACTGGATATTCTGCTTCTGCCTCCCAGGTGCTGGGGTTATAGGCGGTGCCAGGATGCCTGGCTGGGCATAGCATTTTTAAAAAGATAACAAATGACAGTTGAAATTCACTCATTGTGATGCTTGGGCCTCTGCAAGTGATCCTTGGAAAAAGAGGTGTTTAAGAAAAACATCACCAGCCAGGCACTGGTGGCCCACACCTGTGATCCTAGCTACTGTGGAGGCTGAGATCTGAGGATTATGGTTCAAAGCCAGCCAGGTCAGGAAAGTTGGTGAGATTCTTATCTCCAATTAACCACCAGAAAACTGGAAGTGGAAATGTGGCTCAAAGTAGTAGAGAGCTAGCTTTGAGCTGAAGAGCTGCAGGACAGTGCCCAGGCCCTGAGTTCAACCCCCATGACCAACAACAACAAAAAAAGACATCACCATTGATCTGCTAGACATTTAGTTGGGAAATGTTTAAAAAAAAAAAAAAAGAAAGAAGTGGAGATACTGAGTAACCGCACCCTCTGCACCCTGGGCAGAGCTCAGACATTGCCATGGGCCAAATGTGTCTGGGAGGCATCTAGCTTTCTGAGATCTGGGTGCCATCACCAGCGGCTGACACCAGGCCCCAAATGAGAGTCAGAAGCCCACTCGGGAAAGGGAAGCTTTCTCCAGAAGAGCCCAGGAGGCCCCGAGGGGGAAGTGGGTGGAACTCCAGAAGCCCATGGAAAAGCTAGAAGCTGGGAGATATGGAGACAGACAGATGTGATGTGTATTCTCTAGTTTCCTGTGTGTATATGTGTGTGTCCCCATGGCCAATGAGGGTAATTGTGTATTACAGTGTAAACCTAAAAGGGGGAGAAAAACCACTCCCATCTTGGGCTGGGGATATGGCCTAGTGGCAAGAGTGCTTGCCTCGTATATATGAGGCCCTGGGTTCAATTCCTCAGCACCACATATACAGAAAATGGCCAGAAGGGGCGCTGTGGCTCAAGTGGCAGAGTGCTAGCCTTGAGCAAAAAAGAAGCCAGGGACAGTGCTCAGGCCCTGAGTTCACGGCCTAGGACTGGCCAAAACAAAACAAAACAAAAAACCACTCCCATCTTTTAAAATGCGGGAAAAACTTCCACACCACACAGAAATACTTCCATTGCGGACCCCAGCATTCGTTAGTTGATACAGCCAGAGCTACAAAGTATTGAGAGTCACATACACATGAGCACTTTTCAGAACCACTTACATAACGTTCATATCAAACTATAAAAAATAGAATTAGGTAAAATGTTGATTATAATGATGCTATATTAGAAAAATGTCTGTGGCCAAGTGCTACTACACCTATGGTCCTAGCTACTCAGGAGGCTGAGATCTGAGGATCAAGGTTCTAAGCCCATCCAGACAGGAAAGTTGATGAGATTCTTATTTCCAATTTACCATAAAAAAAGGGGGTGGGGGAATGGCGTTTAGGCTCAAGTAGTAGAGTGAAAAAGCAAGGGACAGCACCCAGGCCCTGAGTTCAAGCCCCAGTAGTGTCTGAAGAAACATTTTCACCTGAGAGTTCTTTCCTCCTTTAAGCTTTACTTCCTCAGCCTGGCTGATGCTGTTTGAGGGTTCTCCAGCTCATCTTGGCTGATGGGAACAGTGTTAAAGTTAAATTTTAAAAAACAAGTCCTTTCATGTAGTAGCATGTCACTGATTTTCACAGCAGCTTCAAGGACCGGCTGGCACTCGGTCCTGCCATTCCCTCACTTGAGATCTGAGGACGTACAGACCAGCAGTTAAGTGACGCACCAAGTCATGTTCATGCATAGCCACCCTACTTCTAAAAACAATTGGGAGCAGCTAAGAACAAGGTGGAAAATAACAACAAAAACCCTGCTGGTTCTGAGCTACTTCATCTTTCAGTCTCACCTGGAGACACAGCAGCTCAAGAAGAAGACCTCAGCTGCCCTTCTGTCCACCACCCCTGCCTCCTTGGCTGCGTCTGCTGTGGGAAGGTCCCCGTGAGTGACAGGTCTAGGCTTCCCACACTCCAAAACATAATGAACCCCAAAGCCATGCTTCCTGCCCCCCGGCTGCCCCCAGTTCCTTGTCTTGCAAGGAAGTAGTGTTATCTGTGTGGCTATACAGATCTAGGGCCTTGGAGTGTTGGCCCCATGGCAAATCCTATCAGTTCTGCCTTCACAATATATGAAGGACCGGCCTGTTGATCACTTCCTGCAGGGCTGACCTGCTAGAGGGCACCTTGTCTCTCTCTCTCTCTCTCTCTCTCTCTCTCTCTCTCTCTCTCTCTCTCTCTCTCTCTCTCTCTCTCTCTCTCTCTCCCTCTCCCTTTCCCTCTCTCTCCTCTCCTCCTCTCCTCCTCTCTCCTCTCTCCTCTCTCCTCTCTCCTCTCTCTCTCTCTCTCTCTCTCTCTCTCTCTCTCTCTCTCTCTCTCCCTCTCCCTCTCTCCCTCTCTCTCTCCCCCCCCTGCCCTGGCTCAGTACTCAGCCATCCACCATCATTCTCAGCTGAGCAGCTGGGAGTCCTGTGCTGACATCCCCAGGGGTCCCGGCTCCCTCCAGCCGCAGCCCATGGCACCCCTGTGGCCACTGGCCTGCCAGGCTCTGCCCTTGCTGCTCCCCCCGTGACCTCTCGGACTTCATTTCTCATGTTCCCCTGGAGCCTCCTGGTCCTCTAAAAGGCCTAGAAGGTCTCTACCCCCAGGTCCTCGTGCTGGGTGTTGTCTTCTGGCTCTGTGACCTTTGCAGGAAGGCCTTGCAGTAAGCAGCCCCCACCCTTCCGTCCAGCGCCATCCACATCCCTGGCCCCAGCCACCCAGCAGTGCTGTTTACTTATTTATGTGCTCTTTTCTCTCCTACCCCTTGAAGGACTTGTGTTGTTTTGCTTACTGAAGGGTCCTCAAGTCCTAAAATGTTGCCCAGTGGCCAAAGCAACATTGAGTACTCACAGTGAGGTCAGTAGCTACTGCACAAAGGACTTCACGCTCTCCTGCCCTGTAAATAAATAGTCATTGCTGTCATTATATATAGTATCATCAGTCCTGGGGCTTGAACTCGGGGCCTGGGCTCTGTCGCTGAGTCTCTGTGCTTAAAGTTAACACTGCCTCTTGAGCTACAGAGATGGCTTTTCCTGAGTAGTTTATTGGAGATAAGAGTCTCACAAACTTTGATCCCCGAGCTAGCCTTGAACCACGATCCTCAGATCTCAGCCTCCCGAGTAGCTAGGATTACAGGTGTGAGCCACTTGGTGCCGGGCTAGTATGCATTTTTCTGTGCTTTTTTTCTAATGTAAGATTTCTACTTGTGTTTATTGGCCAAGGCAAAAGGAAGGGACTATAGATTGCCTAATTCTCTTCTGAGGAAGAGAAGGCATGCTGGGCAGTGTGTGCTCTCCCCGTGGGCAGGTCCAGGGAACAGTCCACAGTCCACACAGGTCAGTACCCCCGGGGCAGTGTGGGCCCAGAGCTTGATGGCTTTTTCCTCCCACCCCGGTGGGAGCCGGCCGCCTCCGTTCCCTGGGCCAAGGGCAGCACTGAGGGCTGCGGAGAGGGCTCTGCAGGAAGGGGCCCAGGCCTTGGGCCTGGAACACAGACCCAAGTCTGTGTTCTGTTCCCTTTCTAGAAGACACTGTGTTTCTCGTTCCCTCACTCAGCTGGTAGTTGCCGGCCTGGCGGCTCTTTCAGGAAGCACTGCCTTCAAAGACCAGTGTTTGTTACCAGACATCTATTTTTCAAAATGCAAATCACTCACTGGCATTTCATGTTTATTAATCTATTAGAGAAATATCCTGCATGGAAGAATAGACAGCTCTTATCCTTTGAATCTAGGTACATCCAAAGAAAAACAAAGCAGATGTTAGCCAGTCAGACCCACTATCACAGCTACCAAAGTAGTAGTGTTTATTTTAGATATTGACTTTCTTAAAAAAAAAAAAACACAAAAAACAACCTGGTTTAAATTTGTCTTCAACAAAACTCCTATTCTTTAACTTCTGAGTTACGGTCTATTTATCTTGTTACTCTGAAAAGTAACATCCTTGGCCAGGGAGCTAGAAGGTATCTTTTAGCCCTGTTCAAGTGAGATGTTTGTCTCCGTTCTCTGTGGTACGCATATTGTGCTATAAAACAGGAAGAAGAGGACGTAACTGCCCCCAGCGTGGCTCTGGTTTTCTGTCTGTTTCCCTTCCCAAAGCTGATGTGACAGGGAAAGTGAGGGACCCTCCCAGGCCTTCTTTCAAAGCCTCGTGCACCCTTTATAGTAAGGACTTGACTGTTCCAGAAGAGAGCTGTAAATATCCGGATAAGCTAGGAGTTCAGATTATATAACAGATCTGACTCCTTGCCAATTGTTAATGTGCGTAACTATGGAGACGATCTTCTGTTCTTAAATGGCCCCGAGTCATCTGAGGACGCCCGCTCCCACTGCTGCTTGCCGCAGCCTCCCGGAGCCCAGGACTCCCTGCGCTGCGGCTCCGTGGCTCCCGGGGCGGCACACGGGGGACCATAGCTGGAATCTAAGTGTCAGTAACTTACTACTCTGTCCCAGAAGGCGCCGGGAGCTTCAAGGTGGTGCCTGGGAGGAGTTCTTGTTCAGCAAGCTCAGCCTTTTTTTTTTTTTTCCAGTCCTGGGGCTCGGACTCAGGGCCTGAGCACTGCCCCTGGCTTCCACAGCGCCCCTTCTGGAAGTTTTCTGTATATATGGTGCTGGGGAATTGAACCCAGGGCTTCATGTATAGGGGCCAAGCACTCTTGCCACTAGGCCATATTCCCAGCCCAAAGCTCAGCCTTTTAAAAACAAGCCTGCTTTGAGAAAGAGAGCAAAGGGAGCGTTTCAATTTGAAACCGTGAAATTCTCAGGCCTCCGTTGAGAAGCCAGCTGGCTCATTTTGACCATGTGAGTGTTCAGTGAAACTCCATGACTTTCACTGTGAAGTCTCCCAAGAACTGTGTTTACCCTAACCCTTGTTTCCCATTAACTGTGGGTTTTAATCATGATCTCGGCGTTTCACATACCATACAATCCCCCTCTTTAACAGTATACGGTTCAGCCAAGTACCGTAACACATACTTGTAGGAGGATTACTTGAGCCCAGGAGTTCAGAACCAGCCCGCACAACCTAGGGAAACTTTGTCTCATTTACTTCCCTCCTCCCTCCGCCCCCACCCCAGTACTAGGGTCTTGAATTCAGGGCCTCTTGCTTGCTAGGAAGGTGCTCTACCACTTGAACCATGACACCATCCCTTTTTCTTTAGCTAATTTTCAGTAGAACCTCACATGTTTTTCTGGGGCTAGCCTGCACTGCAGTCCCCCTCCTTAAGGGACTCAGATAGCTAAGATGACAGGTGGATGCCAGCGTGCCCAGCTTTTTTTTGTTGAGATGATGGACTCTTAACTTTCATCCAGACTGGCCGCAAATCCCAACCCTCCCAATCTTCACCCCCCAACTGCATGGATGATAGGTAGGTGCCACCTTGTCCTGTAGTGCAGTTTTTGAACTCAGGGCCTTTGAAGGGACCCTGTATAAAAAGATGAAATATACTTAAATGCTTATGGTATATATATATATATTTTTTTTTTTGGCCAGTCCTGGGCCTTGGACTCAGGGCCTGAGCACTGTCCCTGGCTTCTTTTTTGCTCAAGGCTAGCACTCTGCCACTTGAGCCACAGCGCCGCTTCTGGCCGTTTTCTGTATATGTGGTGCTGGGGAAATCGAACCTAGGGCCTCGTGTATCCGAGGCAGGCACTCTTGCCACTAGGCTATACCCCCAGCCCGCTTATGGTATATTTGCAGAATTTGGTACAATATTATCACAGTTTTTAAATATGCTGTTCATGCCCACTAAAAGAGACTCTTTTGCCTATTTTTTTATTTTGTGTCAGTACTGGAGCTTGAGCTTTAGAACCTTGTGCTCGTTCATTCAGCTTTCACTCAAAGCTGGTTTTCTGCCACTTGGTCCACAGCTCCACCTCCAGTTCTTAGGTGGCTGATTGGAGATAAAGAGTCCCCATGATATGGTTTTGAGCCTCAGTTCTCAGACCTTAGCCTCCTGAGTAGCCGGGGTTATAGGTGTGAGCCACAGGTTCCCTGCTGACCCCATTACCTCTTTATAACCAGTCCCCATCTGGAAATCACTTCCAGCCCAAAGCAGCCAGCCTCTTCTGAACAATGTGTCTTCCAGACATTTCTGCAGTATGGCCTTTTGGGTCTGCTGCTTTCACTTGACCTAAGTATTTTAAACCCCTTTCATTCTGTATCATTACTTCCTGTTGTTAAATGATAGCACCATTGTCTGGTTAGGTCGGACAATTTAAAATCTCATTCCTTTGACCTTCCCCTGACATAGGAAGAGTGACCTCTGGGCTACATAGTATGGGACTTGCTCACCAGCTGTCTAGGTGTGGCCAAGCCAAGGCCTTTTGCAACTCTGGGCCACCGAGTCGTTTACAAGTGTGTCTGCCTTGGAAGCGGAGTTGTGACTCCAGCTGTGGAAAGCTGGCCTTGAGCGACCTTGAGTTGAAGCCTTGGGACTGGCACACAACAAATAAAATAAAAGTCACTCTATGCCTGTCAGGAGGGAAAAGATTTTGCATTTAGAAAATAAGATTTATTTCTCGAACATTTTGAAGTAATTTGGTTTTGTAAATAGAGCTGATCACACTACTTATTAAAATAATAGTACACTCAGAGTTACATGACTGTGACCACTATTTTAATTCCATTTCCATCATCCCCAAAGTAGCACCTGTTCATAGTCACTCCTGTGTCTGGCAGCTAGCTGCTAATCCGGCTCTGTCTCCTTGGATAAATAAGTATTTGATACTTTGATAATAAATGGGGTTGGGTTTGGCTGTTTTCGAGCAGGGTCTCACGGTGTTGCCCCTGCTGGCCTCATCCAGGACTACAGGAGGCACTTACCACCACACCCAGTGTGGAATCGTTTTTTTTTTAATTCCATTTTCAGATTGGTCATTGCTGTTGTGTAGAAGTACACAGCATGTAGGAGGATGGTACTGGGGCTTGAGCCCAGGACCTGTGCTTTTGTATGTTTCTATGTACACTGGTACTAGGACTTGACCTTGGGGCCTTGCACATGCTAGGCAAGCACTCTGTCCCCTGAGCTGCATGTTCCTCCATCTCCTTTCTGGACTGGTTATTTCATTTTCAAGGCAGGCTCTCATTTTGTGTCCAGGCCAGTTGGACTGTGATCCTCCTGCTTGTATTTCTCCGTGTCACATGTTGTAATAGAGTCAGCTAGGAGTCTAGGGGTCCCTTCAACAATTTATTCCTGCAAGCAGCCAGTGTGAAGACTGGTCCTTACCATTTGGCCTAGATTTAGCTTAAAGGTGTGTAACTATGAATATAATAAATAATATCTAATTACATATAACAAATATATAGTACAGGCACAATAAACAGATAACAATAAAATAAATATAATAAAATGTCATAAAGGTATATAAGTATGTATCTTTTCTTATTATCCAGATCAATCTTGGAGAAGGAAGGACCAAAGTCACTTTTTAGAGGCTTGGGCCCAAATTTGGTTGGAGTTGCACCGTCAAGGTAAGCCTTGAACTGCCGAGCTAGCTCACTGGGTAGTAGCAGGCACCCTGGAGTCCTTTCTTGCCAAAGGGGAGCAGGCTGCTCAGTGGCCGGCTGCCCCTCCTTGTTGGATTTGCCCCAATAGACCTGGCGTGGAGCAGGAGCGGTGCCTGCGGGTGGTGTTTTCCATGTGGTACCTGGAGACTGGCCGTCAGGTCTGCCCTCGCCGTGGTTCCTCTCGGTTTCCTGCTGCAGGTGTGGCTGGGTATCGCCTGAGTGCTAGCACTGCGCAGCCGCGGCAGCCCCGGGGGGCGCGTGCGCTTGGAAACGCGGGTGACGTCACACTTCCGGTTCCCAGCCCACTTCTGCCTTTGTAGCCGTGGCAGAGGGACACAGGTTTTCTAGTGCCATAACGGTTTCTTTATAGCATTCTCTCTTTGTCCTAACAGGGCTGTGTACTTTGCATGCTACTCCAAAGCCAAAGAGCAATTTAATGACATTTTCGTGCCTAATAGCAATACTGTGCATATTTTCTCAGCTGGCTCTGCAGGTATGTGGCCCTCGGGAGTGAGAAGAAAGGTTCTCAGTTCCTAAAGCATGCGTGTCGTCTCCGCCCCTGAATTAGAGATAGCGCACTGCTTCTCTTGCACCTAAAGTCATTTTCCAAAACTGACCACCCAGGCTTCCCCGTCCCCCTCAGAATGTGCGTGGCCCCCGCATGCTGCTGGTCCGTGCACTTCTGTTGAAGGAATATCCATGTGATTGAGTCTCATGTCCTCTTGCTTTCCCCATTGAGCTACTTTCTCAAGTCAGCGGCTTTCTCTGTGAATCCCCCAGGTGTCAGGGGCACAGCTGCCCTTAACCACTGGATTGCGCAGGAAGGTTCTAGGCCGGGGGAGGTTCTGGGGGAGGAGTGCTTAGGTGGATTAGTTGCTCAGGCCAGAGGAACTCATTCTGCTCACTGCAGAGCTCGTGAAAGGGCCCCTCCCCCAAGTGCTGGCAGAAAGCATGGTTGCAGATTGCTAAGTGAAGACCGTCTTCTCACGGAAACTATGTCCATCTAACTCAAAGGCTATTTTAGAAAATTTTATTAAAATGTCTACTCTGCTGGGTGCCAGTGGCTTATACCTATATAATCCACTAATAGTTAGATCTGAGGATCTCCATTCAAAACCAGCCCAGCCAGGAAAGTCCCTTGAGACACTTAACTCCAATTAACTACCAAAAAGCCAGAAGTTGAGCTGTGGCTCAAGTGGTGGAGCGCTCGCCTTGAGTGAAAAAGCTCAAGGACAGCGCCTAAGCCATGAGTTCAAGCCCCAGGACTGGCACACACACACACACACACACACACACCCCAAAAAAACTGTCCATCTTCCAGCCTGTAATTTGTCCACATCAGCTTTCTCTGACTTTGTTGTTCTCAATACAATTGCTAGCTGATATAATAATATACAATATTATGATATAATAAAATTGCTTCTGAATATTTTTAGGTTATGGTCCTAGGGAACTGAATGTAAAAAGCTGTTTCATACAGGAAAAGTGTTTGTACCCAACTTGGGGCTCTGTGGCGTACAGATAGCATTACAAGTATCCTTGAGTACGAATTTAATCTGCTTACTCTACTCAGCACACCAAGGGCATGCGGTATTAGAGGGCTGCTGGCTAATGCCATGCAGCTGCCTTTTTTGGCTGATGGGGGATGATTAGCAATGCTAAGATGCAGAATGACACCTGTAAGCAGATCTGGTTTTTAAAAGCCAACTTTCTGAAGTGATTTGTCAGGTTTTTAAATTTCTAAGTTTGAACTCAGGTAAATGGAGATTTAATTTCTTTATTCCGTGTTATATGTAAATCAGAAAGTTAAAATTATTTCTCAGTCTGAAACTTCTTTTTAGACAGTTTTTTAGACAGTTTTTAGACAGTTTATACCCTAGGAATCCTATGAACAGAAACCCCAACAGCACCACCTAGTGGCTGGAAAAACCAACAGAATATAGGAAATTGAGATTTCCTTGGAGCAGCCATGACAACAGGCATTTCATTTTCAGAGGCTGTAGCTTCCATCTGCAGTGTAGAAATGTGGCTGTTTCCTGCTGTCTAGCCTTGTTAAGCCACTGACACCTGGATTTCCCAGTGCATTGCATGGGGTGGACAGTTTTCATAAACAGTATTCAGCGATAACTTTTTCTGCTTTTTCCTTCCAGCTTTTGTCACAAATACCTTAATGAATCCTATATGGATGGTCAAAACCAGGATGCAGCTAGAACGGAAGTAAGTTAATTATTCCTCTTAGTAGGACAGCTGTTGGGGATTTATTTTTTTCTTTCCCCAATTATAGCTATAGAGTTAACAGTAGGTAGGAGCTAGCTATCTTCTTCTGGATTTTCCTCAGTCTGCCCGTGTGTTGAAACTCCTTTGTTCTGAGATTTGTACTGTAAGTATCATTAGGAGGAGAGATGTAAAGATGACCAGCTTGGGATGATGGAGGTCATCTCAGCAGTCTTGACTTCCTTCTCTGCTGTCCTCGTGGGGCTCTGTGGACCCACCGTGGGTAGAGTGCTGGGGACTCCCGGGCCTGGCTTTCCAGGGACAGCATGCTAGGGAGGACAGCAGAAGGAGCCTTCAGGCCTCGGTGAAGACGCTGGACAGGGCCTTCGGATACACTAGGGTTTCTTCCCTGAAAATCTATCCAGGAGATGTTTGGGTTTTATTTGTGGGTTTTTTTTTTTTCTGTTTTTTTGCTAGTCCTGGAGCTTGGACTCAGGGCCTGAGCACTGTCCCTGGTCTTTTTGCTCAAGGCTAGCACTCTACCACTTGAGCCACAGCGCCACTTCTGGCCATTTTCTATATATGTAGTGCTGAGGAATTGAACCCAGGGCTTCATGTATACAAGGCAAGCACTCTTGCCACTAGGCCATGTTCCCAGCCCCCCAGGAGATGTTTTGTGGGCTTCAGATTCCTTTGTCGCTCTGGTGATGCCTGCAGGCTTTTTTTTAGGGTAAAGGTTTGGACTTGGGATTTACTTATTTATTTATTTATTTGTATACTAGTACTGGGGCTTAAACTCAGAGCCTGAGCATTGTCCTTTAGGGTTTTTTTGTTTTGTTTTATTTTGCTCAACGCTGGCATTCTACTACTTTAGTCACAGCTCCACTTCTGGTCTTTTTAGTAGTTTATTAGAAATAAGAGTCTACTGACTTTGCTGCCCGTGGTGGCTTTGAACCCTGATCCTCAGATCTCAGCCTCCTGAGTAACTAAGATTACAGGTGTGAGCTACTACTGCCTGACAAGTTTGTTTTTTTTTTAAAGACAGAAACCTGTTATTCTCCTCCCTTAGTCTCCCATGTGCTAGGAATTATAGGTATGCACCACCACACCCAGCTATGAGTCACACTTTCCTGGAAGGGGACAGGGCGACAGAACAGTAGTAAAATATTTGGTCACCCTCAGCTTATTCCAGGTACCTTTTTGTGAAAGGAACCAAGCTTAACTGTACTAGAATAAAACGACCCCATTTATGCATGAAGCTCTGGGTTCACTCCCAGCTCACACGCAGGTTCTACCATATGGAGAACAGAGCAGGAAGAAAGAGTGCCATCAAGTCAGAATTTTCTAAAGCAGGGCTGGGGATATGGCCTAGTGGCAAGAGTGCCTGCCTCATATACATGAGGCCCTGGGTTCAATTCCCCAGCACCACATATACAGAAAATGGCCAGAAGTGGTGCTGTGGCTCAAGTGGCAGAGTGCTAGCCTTGAGCAAAAAGAAGCCAGGGACAGTGCTTAGGCCCTGAGTTCAAGCCCAGGACTGGCAAAAAAAAAAAAGAATTTCCTAAAGCATTCTGGGGTGATGATCATTATTTAGCTTTACACACATACTGTCCCGCTTTCCCCTTGAGGCATCTTTTCCTACCCTACTGCTCCCATCACTACCTGAACCGAGTGTGTGCACCTTCCAGATTGACGTATGGCACTTGGCCAGCTGGGGGGGAGGCACACATCGTGCGTGCTGGCGGGGGAGGCGCGCAGCCTGCGTGCCGGCAGGGCTCGCTCAGCGGCCGCGTTGCTCTCATTGCAGAGTGAGGGGCTGCAAGCAGATGAACACCCTCCAGTGCGCCCGGCATGTCTACCACACAGAGGGCGTCCGTGGCTTCTACCGAGGGCTCACGGCCTCCTATGCTGGAATCTCGGAGACCATCATCTGTTTCGCTATTTATGAAAGCCTGAAGAAGTGTCTGAATGAAGTTCCTTTAGATTCTTCCACGAACGGAACTAAGAAGAATTCCACAAGTTTCTTTGGACTCATGGCAGCTGCTGCGATTTCTAAAGGCTGCGCCTCTTGCATCGCCTATCCGCACGGTACGTTTGCTGCTGCTGACGAGACTGCAGGATAGGATACTGTAGCCCGCACTGCAATGCAAGTCCAGGTGGAGTGTTCGCTCTCGTGGCCAGAGTGTTTCAGAGTTTAGAGGTTCTTGGTTTGGAATGCGGGCATAGATGTTAGGGGCGAGCCTGCCTGGCCCAGCCAGCGAGCGCATGTGCCCGTGGTTACAGGTTCTGGATTTTCGGGTTGGGGGTGCCCCCCTTGTACCTGCAGGTAGGATGAACACGGGTGATACTGGCACAGTTTACACCCCCAAGGACCAAACCTCAGGCCTTAAGTATGCCAAGCTCAACTACTGTGCTTACCAGCCAAGAACCACTGCCCCTCTGAACCCCGGAAACAACGTCAGTTTATTTTGCTAGGCAAAAATAGGCTTTGTGTTTCCAAAGGCCACGGGCACGGTCCACAGTGACAGATGCACTCGGTCATCCCGGGTGGCGGGACCCCGTTCCCCCCGCCCGCTGACCTCGGGAGCCTAAAGTGAGTGTTTGTCTCCCTGCAGAGGTGATCAGGACGCGGCTCCGGGAGGAGGGCACCAAGTACAAGTCCTTCGTGCAGACGGCGCGCCTGGTGCTCCGGGAGGAGGGCTACCTGGCCTTCTACCGAGGGCTGTTTGCCCAGCTCATCCGGCAGATCCCAAACACGGCCATCGTGTTGTCCACCTACGAGTTCGTGGTGTACCTGCTGGGAGAGCGCGCTCAGTAACGGGCCGCACCGCGGTGTGCGCGCTAGGAGAATAAAACTGAAAAACTCTAGAGATTTTTTTTTTCATTGATGTTTTTAGAGTGTTTGAAATGGAAACAGCAAAGAGCAAAGGCCACAGACTAGATGGCTCGTGTTGCCTGTTGGACATTTCCTTTTGGATTCATGCTTTCTGGAAGGTTTAAATTCATTAACGTTAATAGTTAATTATAATTTTTTTTAACTTAAGAGAATTAAGGATTAAGCAGTACCTAAATTAAATCATGCTATTTAATTTAAGTATACATTTGCTTGTGTTGTTTTATGTTCACTGTACTAAAGACTGTAGCCAAGTGCCCACGCGTGGCAGTGCAGTGTGTCCCAGAAATGCCGAGGAAGGGTGAAGGGAAAACACACCTCCGTTTCCAAACTGACCTTAACGTCTCCTGCAGGCTACGGGAGTGGGAAGCATCACATTTCAGTGGCACTGTGGGCAAAAATCCTTGCAGTTTTTCTCTTTTGTATATTTTCTGTTCATAGAGATTGATCATCTAAGCCTTCAGGCACAGAAATGATAGGGGGAAAAAGTATAACTTTCTGACACTTCATTTTTTGTTTTCTAGAGACAGATCTTGCCCTCTGCCCAGGCTGGCTTCAAATTCTCAGTTGTCCTGCTTCAGTTGCCCCAGTGCTGGGATTACAGCTGTGAGCCACCAGGCTCAGCTGATACTAGATATTTTAAGCTATGATATTATCCTTTTTTTCCCTGCATGTGGACCCAAGGCAGGGGACCTTAAAGAACTTCTTCTGGACCTGACTCCGGAAGTGAAGCCTCGTTAAGCCCGGGCGAGATCTCGGGATGTGGCACCGACTCGACAAGCCGTTGATAAGCAGCGCCCTCCCTCTGTGCTGTGGGGAAACGAAACGCCACCCAGCACTGAAGCCGCCCGGGGACGTCTTCATCACTTGTATTCTGACAGCTGGCGCTCTTCCTACTGAAATACCCTTAAGGTCATGCCTGCAATTCCAGCCACTGGGGAGGCATAGTGGGAAAACTGAGATCTGATGTTGCCGGGGCAAAAAGCAGGAAATCCTATCTGAAAATTCCCTTTAAAAGGCAAAAAAAAAAAGAACTCAAGTGATAGAATGTTTACCTAGGAAACACAAGGGCCTGGCTTCAACATCCAGAACTGCAAAAATAAACAAACTTAGTTTTTAAAATTTTACCCTTCGTGTGTGTGTGTGTGTGTGTGTGTGTGTGTGTGTGTGTGTGTGTCCATAGTGGGGGCTTGAACCTAGGGTTGCCCTCACTTGGCTTTTTTTCTCAAGGCTAGTGCTCCACCACTTGAGCTATACTTCCGCCTCTGGCTTTTGGCTGGTTAATTAGCTTCAAGCGTGAGTAGCTAGGATCACAGGCATGAGCCACCGGTGCCCAGCTTGTTCCTTCATTTCTAAAGGAAATTAGTAAGAGCTCAAAGAGATTGAAGGAAGATGGAAGGGAGGTAAAATCAAAATAGCTTTCCTGCTGGTGCTGGTGGCTCGTGCCTGTAGAAACTCCTGTCATCCTAGCTACTCAGGAGACTGAGGTCTGAGGATCGCAGTTCAAAGCCAGCCAGAGCAGAAAAGTCCGTGAGACTTCAAAAAGCCAGAAGTGGAGCTGCGGCTCCATTGGTTGAACTCTAGTGAAAAAGCTACTGAACATTAGTTCTGGCACTGAGTTCAAGCCCCAGTACTGGCACATACATACAGAAAGTCAAAATGAACAATTGCAGTCAAGTGTCTGCTTCTGAAGTTCGCCACAAGAAAGTTATCCATGTTCCAGACACTCGTCGCTTCCCGTTGCATATTCATATTAAGATCTGAACGTGGACTTGGATGTGTGGCTCAGTTGGTAGAGTGCCAGCCGGTGAGCAAGATTTTTATCGATCATGAAAAATTAAAACTTTAGATTGCTTAATTTTCACTTAGACAGTTTTGAGTGACTAAATTGGATACTGAGCCAGTATAGTTTAATGATCTGAATCTCTTGCACTATGACATTGAAATGAAAAACTTGAGCACCTGAAATGGAAAAGGAAGAGATGCACCCGGCCTTGTATACTTGGTATATGCCAGGCACTACGGAACGTGCCATTTTCTTTCTTGTAAAACTCAATCCTCACAGGACGATGAGAGGTAAGGCAGGTATGGAGTTGACCCACAGTGGCTGGTCCTGCTTAGTGAGTGCGTGGAGATGATCCCGCGTGCCTTAGAGTGCGTGAAATGTCCTGAGCCCCAAAATGTTCATCAGCTTATGCCTAAGATGACTGACTTCAAAAGCAGGGAGGTTTCGTTTCGCTCACAGGTTCTAGTCCAGGCTTAGCTCCTTGTTTGGAGGCCCGAGGAAAGGCAGCAAGCACATCATGGCAGGAGCAGGTGGCGGAGTAGAGCCGTTCCCTCTCATGGCCTAGAGGGAACCACGTTCCACGGTCCTATTTCAGACGCATACCCCTCCAAGCCAGAAGACCCCATGGGGCCTTGCGCTTAAAAGCTTTCACCACCTTCCAGGAGCCGCACGGACTGGACTTGGAAGACATGACGCCAGGTCCAAATTGTAGCAGGGGTGTTCTGACTGCAAAGCCAAGGCCAGCCAAGCCATCCCGTGCCCTTTCCCTAAGGGCCACAAGTCCACAAGAGATGCCAGTGATCAAGATGCGCAAACGGACGAGCACTGTTGGGTGCATATGTTGGCCGTGGATTAGACTCCTTCTTTGGGACACAGGCAGATGACACTAAATCTTCCTGCTAAGAGAATAATGATAAACAGTGGCACACGTTTTAGAGGAGACTACAGGATATTCACTTTTTGGGTGAGCAGGTACATGTGATACTGGGGCTTGACCTCAGGGCCTAGGTGCTGTCCTTTAGCTTCTTTACTCAGGACTGGTGTTCTACCACTCCTTGAGTCACACCTCCACTTCTGGCCTTTGGGTGGTTAATTGTTGATAAGAGTCTCACAGACTTTCCTGTCCAGGCTAGCTTTGAACTACAATCCTCATAGCCTCCTGAGTAGCTAGGATTACAGGTATGGGCCCTTGGTGTTCAGCACTCACTCATCTTTATGCTTGGGGCTGGTGGAAGCTGCCAAATAAATAGGGGAAATCCTTTGCTCTGACACCTAGATCTAAGAGAGGTCATATTCTTTTTTTTTTTTTTTTTTTTTTTTGCCAGTCCGGGGGCTTGAACTCAGGGCCTGAACACTTTCCCTGGCTTCTTTTTATTCGAGGCTAGCACTCTGCCACTTGAGCCACAGCGCCCCTTCTGGCTTTTTCTATGTACGTGAGGCAAGCACTCTACCACTAGGCCACATTCCCAGCCCAAGCATCATCTTGTTGGTTCCCATCATTCACCATGGCCTAGTGAATGCACCTGGCTGGCATAGACCATTTAACTGGCAACAGAAAACAAGATGGCAACAACCATCCACCAAAATTGCCCAAAGTGCTTAATATTGATCTCAACACTGGCAAAGTTGTGGGGTCACAGGAATATTGCATAGTTAGACATAAATATTTCCTATTAGCTTTTTTTTTTGCCAGTCCTGGGGCTTGAACTCAGGGCCTGGGCACTGTCCCTGAGCCTCTGTGCTCAAGGCTAGCACCCTACCACTTGAGCCACAGTGCCACGTCCGGCTTTTCCTGGGTAGTTCGTTGAAGATAAGAGTCTCATAGACTTTTTTTTGCTTGGGCTGGCTTTGAACCACTATCCTCAGATCTCAGTCTCCTGAGTAGCTAGGATTACAGGCATGAGTCACAAGCACCCACCTAGCTTTTATTTTAATGAGTGATTTAATTGAAATTGGTACTAAAACGTCCATAAAATGAATATTCCCCCTAATCCCACCCTCACCCCTGAGTAATTAGCTTTCAGTTGCATTAACCACCTTCTATTTCCACAAACACCCATAGGCTCTACTGAAACTACTTAAATCATCTGCGTGTGGCTAAGTGCTACCCTCCAGGCAGTGTCTCCCGCTCTGCCATACTGTCTAAATGGCCACATCACGTTCCAAAACGTGACTGTCCTATAATTTATTACCCTCACCCCCCATTGTTGGGCAACTGTGTTCTTGTACAACCTGATTTTTAACCTTTGTGGCTCCAAGAGCTTCAACTTGTAGTAAAGTAGCACTGAGCTCACAGGCTAGTTTGGCTAGGTGCTAGGAAGATAGTACAATTGCAGGCAAGGGACAATGGCCAGCAGGCGCGCGGGTCCAGGCTGCTTTCCCTGGAATCTGACCCGGTGCAGGCCCGAGCCCAAGGCCCAGGCGGCGGACGCATGCGCGAGCAACGGGCGTGGGCGGGGCTTCTTCCCGGCTCGACGCACTGTATTCCACCTCCGGCCGTCAGGGGGCGCTCCAAGGCCAGCGCCGTACGCTTCCGCCGGCGCCCCTCCCACCGGGGCTCGCCCTGCGCCGTGATTGGCCAGGCAGCGGGAGCGCGCCGAGTCAAGGGGCGGGCCCGCGCCTGCTACAAAGCAGCGAAGGTCAAGGCGCGAGCGGGCGCGCGCCGCCGCCCGTGTCGTGAGGCCGGCATTCCCGGCCCGCCGCCGTCGCCCACCCGCGCGGGAGCCATGGAAGGAGTGAGCGCGCTGCTGGCGAGCTGCCCCACGGCCGGCCTGGCCGGTGGCCTGGGCGTCACGGCGTGCGCTGCGGCCGGCGTGCTGCTCTACCGGGTCGCGCGGAGGTGAGTGCGCGGCCGGGCCCCACGCGGGCTCCTGCCGCCCCGCCCCCCGTCGGCCCGCGTTCGCCCCGCGCCGCCCGGCCCCGAGGCCCGGGGCGGGAACCCGGCCAGCGGGCGGGCGGACGCGCGAGGCCCGCCCTGCGGCCCCACCCCCACACCCTCCCCCCGAAAAGGCCGAATTTGGAACCGAGTCGGGGAGCGGCTGTGGAGCCTGGCTGGGGCCGGGCGTCCCGAAGGCGGGGGGCGGCTGGGGGCGGCGGCCTGTTCGGGGGCCGCCTGCCCCTCCCGCCGCGGGCTGCGACCCGCCCCCCCCCCCCAACACATTGCTGGGTGGCGTTCGCCGCTGCCCCCTGGCGATCCTGCCTTGGGCCCCTCTCCCCGAGCCTTGGCAGCTCGCCTGGTGGGTGATTATAGCTGACACTTGCTGCTCTGCACACCGCATGCACTCCCCACGCGGGCGCGTTTCGGAGGCACCCCCGTGTGCTTCCTTGCAGCTAGGTAAATAATCAATTGCTACCCGGAGAATCACATCTGAGCCCCAGCACGCCTACCGCTCCCTTCCCTTCCCCCAACTAGATGGCTTTCCGGAGGGAGGGAAAGCTGATCTACTTCAAGGCGTCTAAGATGGGCTCCGGCGGCTCAGGCCACTCTGCTCCGCGATGCCAGGGCTCTGAGATACCCTGCAGATATCCTGCGTTCAGAACTGGCCTTGCCCATCGGCCTCCACGGACAGGCACGCCTCTTGTGGAGCAGGGTGTGATGGACAGCCTCATCCTCCCTCCCTCCCTGGAGGCAGAGAGAAGGAGGAGTTTTCAAGAGCACCCAGGTGACAGGAGATGCGTGAAGCCCAGATCTCCTGGGTGAAGGAGCAAAGGCATTTGCCCACAGTCCCTTGGCAGTAAGCAGTGGAGCTGCTGAACCTAAGCATTGTGCCGATCAGCCCCTTCTAAAACCTGCCTCCTCCTCAAGCGAGAGGCAGGCAAAAGGAATGGGGGTGGTTGAGTCACCCAAGCCTCCCCAGGAGTAAAGAAGAAGGGATGTCAGCTGTGTCTGGGGGAGGGCCCACCTCCCCCATGGAATGTGAAGGAGTCCCTGACCCAAAGGAGCTGGAAACCCGAATCTCTGGGAATTCCATTCCCAAGGGGGCTCCTGGGTCCTGCAAGACCAGCTGTCAAATTGATCGTTTTATACATGGAGGAGATGTGGCCGTGTGCTCGGACCCCCAGAGCAGTGAATAGCAGAGCTGGTCTAGAGCTGGTTCCTCCTGGATTGGCAGTGCCTCCCAGCCAGAACCTTGATAGGGTGGGTGTGGTGGAGCAGAGCCTGGCCAGCTCACTTGGGTTCATATCTGGCTGCAGCAGAGACCTGTAACCTGTCTCTTGCTCTCTTATGGCTTGTGCTACAGCTCTTCCCAGGTATCTGATTTCTCTCTTCCCCCTTCCTTCTCCATCTCTCTTCTGTCCCCTTTTTCTCCTTGCTCCTCTTTCTTCTCTCCTTTCTTTCTGCCAGTATTGGGGATTGCACTCAAGTCTTGGGCTGTCTCTTAATTTTTTTATTTACTCATGTCTGTAGCTCTACCACTTGAGCTTTTTGTTGACTGGAGATAAGAGCCTCCTGAACTTTTCTGCCTGAGCTAGCTTTGAACCTCAATCCTCAGATCTCAGCTTCCTGAGTAGCTAGGATTACAAGTGTAAACCACTGGCACCCAGTGGTGCCTCTCCTTCTGCCAGTCACAGGTATCTGGGACCTTGGTAAGGTGCTGGGTGAACTGTTGCAGGAAAGCTACAAGAGTGCCCCAAAGACCTTTCATGGTCCTGGACAACACTAGTAGGTTGAGGTGTACAGTTGGGACTACTGCCGTTGATTGGGCGAAGGACCAGTCCTTTCCAGGATGCTCTTAAGATGTTCTCATGAGCACTGGACTTTATCTGGATATGGTAACAGTTTACCACTGTCCTGCCTCTAAAGTAAGACCAGCCCAGTAAGAGGCACGCTCTTCTCCCACGCTCCTCCCAGGGCATGGAAGACATAATGGAAGAGTTTGGGTTTGGCCAGCTGTAGTGGGGGTTTGAATGACCCTGGAGTGGGTGTGCAAGGAGAATTGGTTTGGGAAGATGGCCTGAGGTCATCTTAGCGCGCGGCTGTGGTAGGCTTAGTACATAGACATGTCGGAAGGCAGGACAGTGGCCTTGAGGAGAAATGCAAGAGGAGTGTCCCCCTGACACTCTCCAGACCAGCGCATCTGTGCTTTCAGATGGGCCAAGGTGATCAGGAAGCAATTGCTTCCAAAACTTCAGTTGGGCCCAACCCTGGCTTTCCCACCCATGGAGTCCTCTTTGCCATGGTTACTCTTTTTTTTTTGCCAGTCCTGGAGCTTGGATTCAGGGCCTGAGCACTGTCCCTGGCTTCTTTTTGCTCATGGCTAGCACTCTGCCATTTGAGCCACAAGCGCCATTTCTGGCCTTTTCTATATATGTGGTGCTGAGGAATCAAACCCAGGGCTTCATGTATACAAGGCAAGCACTCTTGCCACTAGGCCATATTCCCAGCCCTCTTTTTTATTTTGCCAGTCCTGGAGCTTGAACTCAGGGCCTGGGCACTGTCCCTGAGTTGTTTCGGGTTTTTTACTCCTCAAGGCTCAGGCTCTACCACTTAAGTCACAGCTCCACTTCTGGCTTTTGGGTGGTTAATTGGAGATAAGAACTTCATGGAGCCCAGCACTGGTGGCTCACACCTGTCATCCTAGCTACTCAGGAGCCTGAGGTCTGAGAATCATGGTTCAAAGCCAGTCCAGGCAGGAAAGTCCATGAGACTCTTAGCTCTAATTAGCCACCAGAAAACTGATAAGTGTAGCTATGGCTCAAAAGTGGTAGAGCACTAGCTTTGAGCGAAAAGAGCCCAGGGACAGCACCCAGTCCCCAAGTTCAAGCCCCACGACCAACAAAGTAAAAAGAGTCTCATGGACATTACTTCCCTCAGCTGGCTTCAAACCATGATCCTCAGATCCCAGCCTCCTGACTAGGATTGCAGGTGTGAGCCACCAGCGCCCTTTTATTTTTAGTGGTGGGTATAGCCCATCTTCCTTCTGCTGATGCCAGGCCTAAAGTGCTTACTGTTAGCACTAGTCAGTCCCCTATTTTAAAGCTGAGGGTAAGGGGTCCAGGCAAGGTGGCATGCCCCCATAAGCAAGGTATGAGTGGCAGAGTCCTGTCTAACTCACATTGCAGCTGCCAGCCAGGCCGCACAGAGGGGACTGCTCTGTAAAGGCTGCATAGCTTCCCCAGGCTTGCTTATCCCCTGCCCACGTGGTCGTGGCCGCCATGGCCTCCTGTGCCTCCCACCGCTTCACTCTCCTGCTCAGGTAGAGTCTATGCCATGCACAGAGCTCACCTCCTGAGAACACATGCCTGCACTCCTCACTGCCCCGCTTGGACAGGCGGTGGCATCCCTTGGTGTTTATAGGAATTGCCTCTCATTTCCAGGGATGAAGGAAATGTATGTGGCTTCTCAGGTCCTGTAGTCAGTCCCAGTAGCAGGCCGCCCACCTTCCCATGCACTGTCCTGAGTCCTGAGCAGGTGCGGCTTCCTCCTTGAATTCTGAATGCGCCCATCTTTAGTGCCTTACATGTTAGCTGTCGCTCTGTGACATCTGACACCAGCTTCCCTGTCCATTGTCAGTCCTAGTGTCCAGGTCTGTTTTGCTCAACTATTCGTCTCTGCTGGCCTTGTGTGGTACGTAGTGAATGGAGGTGCCTAGGCCTGCCCCAGGCTGGTTCTGTGCCCAGAGGAGCAGATTTTAGGATGTCTGTCTTAGTGTTTTTGTTGTTGTTGTTGTTTGTTGTTTGTTGTTTTTTGCCAGTCCTGGGCCTTGGACTCAGGGCCTGAGCACTGTCCCTGGCTTCTTTTTTGCTCAAGGCTAGCACTCTGCCACTTGAGCCACAGCGCCACGTCTGGCCATTTTCTGTATATGTGGTGCTGGGGAATTGAACCCAGGGCTTCATGTATAGGAGGCAAGCACTCTACCACTAGGCCATGTTCCCAGCCCTTGTCTGTCTTAGTGTTGACAGCGTTGCTGTAGACTTCGGTGTCCCTGGCCTGGGAGTGGGGGCAGGGCCTCTTGGGGTTCCTCTCCAGCGATGAGACGCCATTGTGAGGCTGAGTTCTCCCTGCCCCAGAAGGAACTGGGCCTGGTCCAGTGTCTCTTATCTGGCAGGCCTCTTGGGAACGCCACGCACTCCTCAGGGACTGGTGAGCACTCAGTGGCCCACAGGCTTGGAGCTCCCCAGGGCAGTGGCCAAGCCCTGTTGGTATCTTGTTTGTGTGGCATGGTGCTGGGCACATTCCCTCAGCACTTCTTGGACAGAGAAATTCCAGTGGTTGCCCACTGTGGAGCATAGCCCCGCCTGTGCCAGTGACAGCGGTTGTAGAATTAAATGCCCGGGTTTGGGGCTGATGGAGTGTGTGCATCACCCGAGGCACATGTTTGCCCTCTGTTCTGGGCTAAAGGAGGGGTAGAAACAAGTGTGCAGCTGCCCCTGGCCTTCTGTAAGGGGCCACCGACCATGGCTGCCTCAGGCTCCCAGAGGCCAGCATCAGGGTGACAGGAGCTGGAAGAGTGGCTTCCACATCCACCCACGGGACCCCAGCCTGATCTGGGACAGGGCCTGGACCAGTGCCATGCAGGAGAGCACAGGGCCATTCCCCTCCTCACCTGGAAGCTCAACCTTGTCCTCAGTGGGCCTCGTCCCAGAGCCAAGCTGAGCCGGGGATGCCAGGCCTCCCTTGGGGACTGTGAAGCCAGCTATTGAGGGGGGCTGTCCGCCCACTAGTCTGATCTGTGAGGCCTGGAAGGCGGCAGGCTGGTGTGGGGACCTGAGATGCCAGTCATTTGCTTGTTGCAAATGGCTCCTTTGGGGCCATACTGAAGGAAATGATTGCTGTTGTGGTGCCCCTGCCTGGCCTGGGTGGGCTGCGGGTGTTCTGGCCCGGAGAGAACTCCCCTCCCCCACCTTCTGCTTCCAGGCAAGCCCTTCCGGAGGCCAGGAACCATTATTTCCCTAGCAACGGGGCTGGAGATGAGAATGGAAACAGTAGGGCAGGAGGGGCCCCCTGACAACCTGGGCCACAGCCATAGTCCATGCTCACCTGACACTGGTCCCTCAGGGGACACAAGGGGTGGCCTTGCCTTTCACACTGACCTAGGCTGGGGGGCAGACGGGACAGGTCCCACCCCTGGTGTCAGCCTTGGGGATACACCCCTCCCCCCCTGAACAATTAAAAGAGGCCTCTAAAGGAGATACAAATTAACCAAGAGTAACTGCTTAATTGCTGCATGAATGCCAAGCAGGGGCCCATGGGCCCACAGCAGAGCAGTTTCCCAACCTGGAGCAGCCTGCCTGGCTGCCTCCATTGTCGGTGCTGCCCACACCAGGCTCAGTACTCCCTGCAGTCTCTTGTTGAGTCCCAACAAGAGACAGGGACAGGAATGCTTGCCGCCCCCCTCTCCCATTTGATAAGTGAGGGGGTTGAAATGGAAGTCCCAGAAGTGGGACAACCCTCTCTGGAGGCCACATCCATGAACACAGGGCCCCTCTGACCAGTGTGCTGCCTTCAGGCCTTGGCTGCTGACAAGACATGGTGGTCTCTTGTCAGTGTGAGGGTTTGGGCCTGAGCTGGGGTGGGAGGAGGTGTAGGATCAAGGATCTGGGGTATCTTAGCCACCTCTTTCGGGGTACACCTTGGCCCTTCCCTTCAAGGCCTGGTCTCATTTTCTCCTCTCTGTCCTAACCTCACCCAATAGCACTCCGTGGTGGTGGTAACTGACTAATCAGCAGTGTCCAGCTCTCCTCCTGGGTAGGCCCCTGTGGAGGAGCTGCTCTAGCTGACAGGTGATGGAGCTCTGCTTCAGGCTGGACTCCTGCTTCACTCCCCGGCCCCTTGTGTGCCGGCCATGCTACTGTAGAGCTGGTCCTTTCCAGCTCCATCTTATGTCCTTGTGTCCTGCAGCACACAGAACCAGTAGGTGCTGTGGTGCTTCCCTTACAGACAGGCACTGAGAAGTACTGAGGCTGGGCCCACGAGAGCTTCAGGGACGTGTCCAGAAGTCAGCATAGTTGAGGACTCCGTGCCTCCCTCCCTTTTCAAGGTTGGAAATGCCAAAGGGGTGGGACATTGATATCTCATGCCTGTAATTCTAGCTACTCAAGAGGCTGAGATCTGAGGATCGCAGTCAGGGCCAGCCCGGTAGACAAATCCTGGAGACTATTATCTCCAGTTAACTGCCAATAAAGGGGGGGGGAGCTGTGACCCAAGTGGTAGCCTTGAGTAAAACAGCTCAGGGACAGTGCCCAGGCCCTGAGTTCAAGTCCTAGGACCAGCACACACACCCACAAAAGCCTAAGGGCATGCTGTCTGAGGAACAGGCCCATCTGGGGGGGGGGGGTTATTACTGTCCAGGCTGAAGAATACCCCACAACTGGAGGGGCCTTTGAGGGAGAAGGGGGCAGGAGTGGCAAGGTCAAGACCCCAGGGCTCAGCAGCTGCTGGTCTTCTGTCTGTATTGTTTCTAGAATGTAGGGATTGGAAGGGTTTGCCAGGCAGTTGCTCTGCGCCTCCCCCACTCCCGTACCCCACAGCCAATGGGGCAGATGGAGGAGACCCGGAGCACAGATCCCCCAGTGTCTGGGTCAGGATTACCCAGAAGCCCCCAGCTGCCACCACATGTGTGGCCAGCAAGGCCCATGTGTGCGTGTCTTTATCCCCTCACCAGGAAGGCTTGGTGCTGGCCACCCAGCTGTCACTAGTCCCTGCTACTTGGCCTCCCTGGCTTTCACACTCTGGTCTCCTTCACTCTGGAAACTCCCTGAAGAATGCCATTTCTACAGCCTGAGGGGGAAGGGCAACGTCCTGAGCTGGGAACCTGGGGGAGGGGGGTCTCCACATAGGTACCCCGAGGCCTGCAGAGCTGCTGAGCCTCCACCTGTCCCCCTGGGAGGTGCTCTGTCACCTGTGGCCTCCTGTGTGGTCCTGCTGGACGGACAGCGGTGCCCAGCCCAGTGTCCCCTCCTTGACCTGCCTGCCACTTCCTGCCTCAATAGCCCTGCCCCTCCAACTTGGATCCTGCTTCTGGCACCCTGCCCCTGGGGCTAGGGCTGAGCTAGGGGCCTGGAGTCCTCAGGGCTTGAGGTCTGATCCCACCATCTTCCATCCACAGGTTGAAGCCCACGCACATGGTGGTCAACTGCTGGTTTTGCAACCAGGACACACTGGTGCCCTATGGCAACCGCAACTGCTGGGACTGCCCCCACTGCGAGCAGTACAACGGCTTCCAGGAGGTGCGGGCGGGAGGGGCTGGCTGGGGCTCCCAGGAGGTGCGGGTGGCCAGAGTGGGCTGGGGCTCCTGAGCTACTACCTTGGGGCCATTCCTGGGCCGAAGACCCCACACCCTGTCTGTCCATCCCTAAGCAGACCACTTACACCCCGTGACTAGATTCCCACCGTGGGCCAGTTTGAGGAGGCGGAATCTGGAATGGGAGCTGTGGTCACTTGTCCCGGGTCTCCTCCTCACCTGTGGCAGTTTGAGGGGCAAGCCCGGATCTGCGCAGCTCAGCAGCCTGCAGTAGTACACATCTGGCTCTTCCCAGGCAGCGTGGTCTGTCCAGCCACCCACCTGCCCTGCCAATAAAGACAGGTGCAGGTGAAGGCGTGTGGCCACCTGCCAATAAAACTTTATGAGACAGGCAGCCCGCTCACAAGCTCTGGTGCCGATAGTGGGGAGGGCCCCGGGGCTCTAAGGGAGGAAGCCAGACCCTGCCCAGCCGCAGACGGAGGGGCTTCCTTCTCAGTGGGTTCCAAGTGAGGCTGCATCAGAAAGGCCACTACTTCCCCGTGTCAGGAAAGCCAGGGTGCAGTCCAGGAAGCCCCAAAAGGGCCCCTGCCTGGCCCCTGGGAAGGAGCTCCCTGCCAACCCGTCCCCCTTCCTCCTAGAACGGAGACTATAACAAGCCGATCCCTGCCCAGTACATGGAGCACCTGAACCATGTGGTGAGCAGCGTGCCCAGCCCGCGAGACCCCACACAGCCTCAGCAGTGGGTGAGCAGCCAGGTCCTGCTTTGCCGAAGATGCAGCCACCACCAGACTACCAAAATCAAGCAGCTGGCCGCCTTCTCACCAAGAGAGGAGGTAAGGGGACCCGCCACGGGCTTGCCAGCAGCCTGTCCTGCGCCTGAGCCCATCTCCCCCTGACCTCTAGCTGGCCCCCCATTCCTGGATGGGAGGCTTCTTCCTTCTCAGCTGAAGCTGAGGCTCTTGCTCTCTCTGTATCTTGGGTTGTCTGGGTTTTGGGCTAAGAACACATGGACACTCCAGGCTCCTTGGGCCGGCGGGGTTTGTCCCTGTGCCAAGGCTTTGTTGCGCACCTGTGGGGTCCATTCAGTCCTTACTGCGCTGAGCCAGGTCTGCTGAGAGAGAGGCCTGAGGCTAGGAGCTGAACTGAGCTGGAACTGCCCCTCCCCTGCCCCTCCAGGAGGGCCAGGAGCCCTGTTAACTGCCTTCTTCCCCGTCCGCCTTACCCAGCTGAGGGCCTACGCTACTGCTTTGCCAACCTAGTCCAAATTGGAAGGGATAAGAGAGGTGGGGGAACTTAAAGCCAAGAGGAAAGGGAGGTAGGATACGCACCAGGCAGCTTTTTGGGGACAGTTGATCCCTGAGGCGATCACACAGAAGCCAGCCCAGTCACTAGAGACTGAAATACTGGAGGTGTAATGCTGCCTCTGAGCTACTGTGCAAGCCAAAGAATTGTTCATCTCCCAACTGGGCCCAGGCCCAGCCAGCAGCGCTCTTAGAGTTGTTTAGATCTTTGGACTCAAGGGGAAGGACAGGCCCCGGCCCTAGGTTGTCTGTCTACCTTGGTCCGGGCAGCATCACCCAAGAGAATTTTGTATACCTGCCTGTCAGGAGCCCTGAACCAGAGCCATGGCCCTAGAGCAATGGAACTTGGTCAGTGTCACCACTTGTGAGCCCTGGGCCTCTCCTGGCCTCCTCCTCAGGGCCTTCACCACCATTCACAGTGGCAGTGGGAAGTAGCTCAGTGGAGGCCTCACCCATGCCCACTCTCTTGTAGTGGAGTGAATCCAGGTCCACTGTAAAGCAGGGAGCTCGGCTTCCAACCCACGTGGCTCCTCTGTCTCACCACAGGGCAAGTTCGATGAGGAGATCGAGGTGTACCGCCACCACCTGGAGCAGATGTACAAGCTGTGCCGGCCGTGCCAGGCCGCAGTGGAGTACTACATCAAGCACCAGAACCGCCAGCTGCGTGCCCTGCTGCTCAGTCACCAGTTCAGCCGCCGGGAGGCTGACCAGGCCCACACGCAGGTCTGAGGCCAGCATCCGTGGGTGCTCAGGCATTGTGTGTGGGAAACTTCCTAGAGGGCTCTAGTGACTAGAGGGCAGGCAGCTTGTGAGAGCTGAGACCCCCCCCACCTTCCTGAGGAAACGGCCTACCAGGGGGGCTGCCTACCCTCCCCCCCACAGCCCCCTTTATACCACCAGAAAGGTCTGACTAAAGGTACTTGTTTTCTAGTCACAGTACTAATGTGGGGTTTTTTGTTTGGTTTGGTTTTTTTGTCAGTCCTAGGGCTTAACCTCAGGGGCCTAGGTGCTGTCCCAGAGGTCTTTTGCTCAAGGCTAGCACTCTGCCACTTTGAGCCACAGTGCCACTTCAGGTTTTCTGGTGGTTAATTGGAGGTAAGAGGACTTTGCTGGAGCTGGCTTTGGACCACTATCCTCAGATCTCAGTAGCTGCTGAGTAGCTAGGATTAGATTACGGGCATGAACCCCCAGTGCTCAGCTTTTTGTTTGTTTGGTTTTGTTTTTTTAATAAAGGTCAAAGGCTGGCAGTATGGCTCAGAAGCAGACCATGTGCCTAGCACATGCAAAGCTCTGGGATAAATCCCCAGCACCACAAAGAGAAATAAAAATCAGGTGTAATAGCACGTAGATGTAAAATGTCCTAGGATATGCCTGTCCCCCTCCATGCACCACCCCTGCGTCTACTTGCTTGTGTCCACACAGTAAGCCTCTGGGGACCTTGTCCTAACGCCCTCAATTCTCATTCTAACCTCCTGGTTCCTAGATTTTGTAACTTGCTACTATTTTTGTACTGTTGCCAGAGTTATCTGCCTGTATATTACAGTGTTAGTTTAACACATACAAAGGATTTTTTTTTTTGGTGAGAACTTGACAAAAAAGAAAGTTATTTTGGAGGAATGATATCACTGCAATTTGAAGATTGTGTGTGTGTGTGTGTGTGTGTGTGTGTGCGTGCGTGATGATATTAGGGTTTGAACTCTAGCTTTTTTTTGTTCAAGGCTGGCACTCTGCCACTTGAACCATGCCTCTGGTTCTAGTTTTTTGTTGATTAATTGGAGATAGAGGTCATAGACTTTCCTGCTTGGGCTGGCTTTGATCCTCAGTCCTCAGGTCTCAGCCGCCTGAGTAGCTAGGATTACAGCTACTGGTGCCCCCCTGGAAAAGATTTCTTGAAAAGGAGGTGAGGTGTGAAGGAGTGGTATCCTCTCTGCCCGGAACTGCTGTGTGGGATGAGCAGGGTGATGGGCTGGGAGTGAGACCCACTGGTGGGCCAGTGGTGAGCGCGAGGGCAGGGCCGAACGGCATGCCATGGAGCATCTGGGCTTGGCGGCGGGGCACCCTCACGTAGGGGTACGGGTGGCTGTGGGTTCTGGCATCTCTAACTTGTGTTTTCCCCCCCCATAGAGCTTCTCTTCCTCCGCGATGAAGGCCCCAGTCCAGGTCATCCTGCTCCGGGCCTTGGCCTTCCTGGCCTGCGCCTTCCTGCTGAGCATCGCCCTGTACGGCCCCAGCGATCCCTTTACCCCCGGGGCTGCCCTGCCCCCAGCTCTGCCACCTGGTGGCAATGGCTCGGCTATGCCGGATAACAGCACTGCCTCCGAAGCTGAGGGCTGGCAGCAGCTGCTGGGCTTGCTGCCGGAGCACATGGCAGACAAGCTGCTGGAGGCCTGGGCCTTTGGGCAGACCCACCAGATGGGCATCGTGGTGCTGGGCCTGCTCACCTGCCTGCTGGCCATGCTGCTGGCTGGCCGGATCAGGTGGGTGTGGGGCTGTGGGCACATGGGGGTGGGGGTCTGCACGCTGCGTTGCAACTGAGGGTGGAAACCCAGAGGCCTGGCTGGCGTGAGGCCCTGGGCAGGGTAAGCCCCTGTTCTCTGAGGGCCAGTGTCCCCCTGAGAGAGGGTGTGGCGCTTAGCCCACCACTTGCCAGGCCGTCACTTGGCGCTTTTGTCTGCAGCGTCAGGGTGATGGGAGCCCCCTGCCCCTGGGTGGCGGAGGTGAGGAAGGGCGGGCTCTGGACCTCGCTCTCCTCTACAAGCAGTTGCAGGACCTGTAGGAGCTCTGTGCTGTTGCTCCACACCTCCTGGTGACAGAGGGAGCTGGGCCTAGAAGCTCTGGTGTGCTCAGAGCTGGGCAGAGTGAGTTGGAAGAGAGACGTAGCCCCCATCCTCTGAGCAGGTCCAGGTATAGATGGAGAAGACAGGAAGTAGGGCGGGGCGGGGGGACATCTGCCCCCAGGCACTTACCCACTCCTATCTCCACCAGGCTCAGAAGAATTGATGCTTTTGCCACCTGTCTGTGGGCCCTGCTGCTGGGGCTGCACCTGGCGGGGCAGTACCTGCAGGCTGCCTCCCCCAGCTGGCTGGACACGCTCAAGTTCAGCACCACGTCCCTGTGCTGCCTGGTGGGCTTCACCGCAGCTGTGGCTACAAAGAAGGCAACGGGCCCCAGGAGGTTCCGGCCCCGAAGGTCAGAGAAGCAGCAGTGACTGTGGGGGGAGGACGGACAGACAAACAGACAGGCCCAGGGCGTGGCCCCCCGCCTGGACCAGGCACTTACTGATTTTGTCCTTTTTTAACCTGCTTCACACCCTCTCCTCAGCCTAGAGCCCTGGGTTCTGGCCCAGCCTCTCCCCTCCCCGCCTTTCCTTTCCCGGGACACCACACTGCTCCAGCCTGAGGTGCTCCCCCAGTGTCCTGTAGCTGCTTGCCCACGTCGCAGGCCTGGGACGACGGGGGCAGCACCCCTGGCTCCCCGCCGGCTGGAGCCTCCCCATCCGCAGTTCCTAGCCGGCTCTGACTCCACGGAGGGAAGGGGAGGGCTTGAGCCATGGTCACATGGCCTGACACTCGGGCTGTGTGGCACTGCCAGTCCTTCTCAACAGAGTGGGCAAGGGCCACAAGAGCAGAGCTGCCCCTTGTCCCACATAGTTCCTCTTACCCGCTCCATCCCTGCTTGTAGCCCAACAGTGGCCAGGGCCCATGATGACCCCGAGGCTGCCTGATCCCTCAGGTCCTGCCCTAGAACGGATCCTGGCCTGGCCTGGCCTGGACCAGGACCATGAGCTGAGCCCCCTTCACAGGTGCTGTAGAGAGTCATGCCACTCCTTTTGGTCAGCTCGCTCCCTCTGGACAGCCAAGCTGTGAGGGCGGCCAGCCAGGGGGCATCTCCCCTCACCAGTTACTGACTGGGCCTCTCGCAGGCCACATAGCCAACCAGGAGCCCTTCCTTACCCCTTTCCCGAGCAACTAGGCCCTCCTTTACCCCCTGGGGACCTGGGGGTTTGGACCTTGGTCCCCAGCTGCCCCTCCCTAGTCATCGCCCCCCCCCCCCCCCGCCATGTGCCTGGGAATAGCTCAGATTACCCGTATTCTGCTCAGGTAAGGCACTCAAGGGACACCCAGGCCTCAGTGATAGCATTTCATCGTTACCTTGTCCCTCTCGCACAGGGCCTCAGCCTTGCCACCCCTACAGTTACTGCCCCTAGAGAAGAGCTGGCCACCCCACCCTCCACCCCCCCAGCTGGGGCCCTGGCAAGACCCTACTGTTCCTGCCTTGGTTGGCCGTGCGGAGGAACAGGCGGGGCCCCCCAGGCCCTGGGGTGCTTAGTGGGCACAAGATGGGATGAGGAGTGGGGGGAGCGGCTTCAGTGTAGGTGAGTGAGGCTGCCCGCCTGGCACGCTGCCCTCTGGCCGTCCCTGGGTGAGTTGTGCCCTGCCTGCGGGTCATGTTCTTCCCTGGGCCCTCAGCACTGGCCGAGCGTGGCCCAGAGTGGGCCTGGGCCTCTGCGCCCGCCCAGGAAGGGAGAAAGCAGGTTGTGGAGTGTGAGGTCATACCCGACAAGGGGACACCAGCGGCCCAGGTGTGAAGGGGCGGAGGGGAGGTGGGAGGTGGCTGGTCACAATCTGCCCTGTCTTGGCTCTGTTGGAGAGTCCCAAGAGGCCTGCCTGCCCCCTTTGAGAGAGCAGCCCGCATCCTGCCCAGCTTCTGCTCCAGGGTGGCCAACCTTTTCAGTCTCACCAGCCTCTGCCCAGTGAGCTGTGTGACTTTAGACAAGGCCCCAGTCTTGTGGGGCTCAGCATGTTACGGGGTGTGGGCAGGATGTGAAACGGCGAGCCCCTCTGAAGACGTGGAGGTGAGGCTGAGGCTCCTCTTCCTCAGCATTGAGGGGTGCAGTGAGCAAGCTGCAGCTGTCTGAGTGGGTGGGGACCCCCTGTCTGCCTGGCCCTTCACCCTAAGAAATGGCCTAAGAGGGAAAGGAGGCAGCAGGTGCCAGGTCTGCCAGTGGGCACGCTCGTGAATCGCCATATCCTGTTCTCAAGGAGACTGACAGTGCAATGCTAATTGTTGTGTTCTTGGCATTGGGTAGAGGGGTGTGTGTGTGTGTGTGTGTGTGTGTGTGTGTGTGTGTGTGTAAATTATTTATGCAAGCAGAGCCAGCCTGCCTGGCCAGGATCCCCTGCTAAGCCTCTCTCTGGCCTCTGGTGGGTTTGGAGAGATGCACAGAGGAGACCCCTGGCCTTTTTAGGGTTTTGTGTGAGTTTTTTAAAAACTTTAGTTGTCCGCCCCTTAGGAGTCTTGTAACTTTGAGGATGCATAGACAACTATGGGTTGTGGCTTATTGACTGGGGGCAGCTGTCAGCCCCTGGGGAGCATGGGTTCTCATCCCAGGTACAGGGTGGCCATCCTTGAGATAGAGAGCCAGCCCTGTCACCCTCTGGGTTTGGGGTCCGCATCCCAGACCCGCCTCCAGGACCACCTCCATCATCCCCCGGCCAGCCAGCCATGCCTGTCCTGCCCGGGAAGGGGCCTGCATCGTGTCTGCAGCCGGCAAGTCTCGACTGTGTCATGTAGTAGAATTGTGGATGACTGTGTAGACCCCTAATCACTGTAACACGCTCGGCCCTAGACGTCATGTTTTGAATGCTGTGTTTTCAATAAACGCCTTCCGGGCTCTGCTCTTTCCGGGGGGCTTCAGGTATCACGTCTTTTTTCTCTTTTCTTCCACATGTCTTGAGAAGGGCTTCTTGGTCAGGGCCAGGAGGGTGGTGAGGGGGCTTTGTTTGGGGTGCCAGCATGTGCACCAGAGTCTGAGTGGGGAGGAGCCAGAGTGGGCTAGAGATGGTCAGCTTGGGGCCCCGCTCCGTCTTGTCTCCCATCCCCTCTTTCCCGCCTCAGGATGACTGAGAACACTCGGCCCCCACGCGTGTCTGTGTCAGGCTCTCTCCACAGTCGCTGGCCAAGGCGGACCCTGGGGTCTCTGACTAAAGAAGCCTAGGTACCTTGGCAGCTCTGGGCAGGGCTGGGGGTCCTGTAACAGACAGAGGCAGGCTGAGCCCCTACACAGCGCCCACCAGGGGCTCCACGCGGCACATCTCGAGAGGGCAGGCCTCCAGAGACCTCACCTGCCAGCGTTTTTAGTGGCGCCAAAATTAGGAACAGCCTCCCAGGCCAGACATATAAAGGATCTCAGATTTGACTCCAGGTGGCCTCGGGTCCGAGCAGAAGCTGGGGAAGAGGAGCTGTGCTGCCCAAATCCTGCTGTTCCTTCTGGTGCGGACCCTGAGAGCCCAGGAATCTCTGGTCCCGTTTGACTGCCTCTGACATCCATGGTCCTGGCAGGATCTTCTCCTTGCGCTTTGGAACCATGCTCGCCTTTGGGGGGCTTCCTGCTCTCGGCTTGCCTTTGGCTCCTGGCCATGACAGGAGGCCCAGCGCAGAGTCCTGCTGCCACCTGCTGGAAGGGCCCGAGCTTGCGCTGCTCTGAGGCCCACACTGCCGCTTTCAGGCTGCTTCCCAAGGACCCACTGTCCTTCCATAGAGGCTCACCCATGGTCAAGCAAGAGGCTTCCTGGTTCCAGCCACACCCTGCAGTGCCTGAAAGTCCTTCCCCTCCTGTCCACACTCCCCCATGGTATTGCAATCCTAAAAAGAGAACATAACTTTTGTTTTCATGTGTGTGTTTTGCCAGTATTGGGGCTTGAACTCAGGCCTCCTTCACTTGTCTTTTTTGCTCAGGGTTGGAACTCTATCACTTAGGCCACACCTCCACTTCTAGTTTTTGCTGGTTAATTGGAGAGAAGAGGCTCACAGACTTTTTGCCCAGGCTGGCTTTGAAAAAGATCTGCAGATCTCAGCCTTCTGAGGAGATAGGATTACAGGCGTGAACTACTAGCACCTGGCCTCCCTTTCCTGTAGACAGAGGGAGAATCTTCCCCTGTCTGACTGATGCTCTGTCCCCATCAGACAGGCTTGAAGTGCGGGTCAGAGTCAAAGCCAGTATGCATCCAGCCCGCATCCCAGTAGACCAGGCCCAGGCCCCTTCTCAGCTTTGCTCTACCTTCACCTTGCATGTTGCCCAAACCCTGGGCCTGCCTTTGGTTCTGAAGTCCAGTTGACCTGGTTCTTTGCAAGAAATGCGAACGATCCAGTGGTTCTCTTAGAAGTGAACAGCTGGCTACATTCCTTCCTTGTAAGACTGAGTGGGAAATGGCATGGGGAGCACTGTGGTGCAGAGCTAGCCTAGCAATCCCCCCCCCCCCCCGGCCAGCCCTTGCCCTGGACAGCAGGGGTGTCTTCCCCGTCCTCGCACACCATGGGGCCTGAGCCTGCCTGCCCATCTGTCTGCACTTTGTCTGCTGGGCTCATGTGCCCCTTGGGACCGAGGTAAGGCTGGACACCTGAAACTCCTTCCAGATGGCAGACTAATGCATTAACTGCCTCTGCTCCTCTGCCCCTCCATAATCAGGTGCCTTAATGGGAAGCATGGTTGATATTGTGGCCTGGGACCATTGGGTCCTGTTGTGTGATTTGTACCCTTCTCGAGTTAAAGTGACACTGTCGCCTTTCGTCTTCAGGCAGCCTTGCGGTTGTTGGGGCCCTTCCTATGTTTAGAGTCTGGTGTGTACCCCTGGCAGCCTGGCCTGGCCACCTCCCCATCTGCACCCTGAAAGGGGGCTTTAGATAAGTGTCCAAGACCAGAGAGCAGGTGACTGTGTCCCAAGGCACAGCACTTGGGGGCTCCTCCGGGCTCTGCTGCGGCCTCCTCACGTCCCGGCCAGTCTGGGAGAGCCAGGGGGCTCTGGGCTCAGCTGCTTGGTTGGGAGATTTTGGACACGCAACAAGAAGTAGCCAAAAAAGCCCGAGTCCACTAAACTTAGGGTGTCCAGCATGGAACACTGGGTGTGTCTGCTTCGGAGAGAGGAGGGTTGGCATGGGGTGGCCGAGGTGACAGTGTCACTTTAACGCTGAGACACGTAGTGGAAGTAGTTTGCCGTGAGTGAGGGGCATGCAGGGTGGGGTGGGCCATGCCGGCACCCCCGCCACCGGCTCCTAACGGGGAGAATGGATGACTGCTTTCCTGCTTCCACTAACGCACGCCCCCCTCTGAGACCCTGACTGAGCCCCAGCTCACACCTCGGGAAGGAAGGGGCCCCACTGTGCAGAAACTGCTTCCAGAGCCTTCCACGCTTACCCTCTTCCTCTCTCCACGCCCAATGGGCTCTTGCAGGTACTTCCCAGGAGACACCCCTGGCCTCTTTCCCTCCAGCCCCCACCTGGCCGTGTCTCACCCAAGCATCACGGGCTCCGCACCATCTCTGTTCATCCCCACCCCACCCGGCTTCCTGCCCCTCGCCAGCCAGCAGCTGTTCCGCTCTCCCCGCCGGGCCTCGCCCTCCTCGCTGCCCGGCCGGCTCAGCCGGGCCCTCTCGCTGGGAACCATACCCTCTCTGACCCGAACAGGTAAGGACCATCCGCTCAGGCCTTGGTGGCCCTTGGTGAGGATGGGATAGGGAAGTTTCAAAGAGGGGCTAGACGTCTCCTGTCGAGATGGGCTCTGCCTAGCTCAGACCTCCACGAGCCCACTCAATAGCTGCCTTAACTGCTCTCAGGCTCTTTCCCCATCACAAAAAGAAAAAGAACAGGACTGAGCCAGGCACCAGTGGCTCACGCCTGTAATTCTAGCTACTCAGGAAGCCGAGATCTACAGATGAAGGTGTGAAGGCAGCCTGAGCAGGAAAGCCCATGACACTCGATAATCCAGTTAAGAACCAAAAGTCAAATGTAGAGCTGTGGCTCAAGTGATAGAACACTAACCTTGAGAGAGAAAGGTAAGGGGTAGTGTTCCAGGCCCTGCTTCAAGCCCAGCACAAGAACCAGCACAAAACATGGGCGGGTAGAAGAAAGCATGTGGTGGGTAGTTGAGGGTTGAATGAGAGGATGCGTCTAAAGTGCTTGTGAACACTGGATACACCAAGCCCTGCCCTTGGCTTGTGGGACCGTGCTACTTACCTTTCCCCCGCAGGACCTCCTAGGAAAACATGAAGTCTAGTTTAAAGCATGCTCCAGGGCTGGGGATATGGCCTAGTGGCAAGAGTGCTTGCCTCATATACATGAGGCCCTGGGTTCAATTCCCCAGCACCACATATGCAGAAAACGGCCAGAAGTGGCGCTGTGGCCCAGGACTGGCAAAAAATAAATAAAATAAAATAAAGCATGCTCCACTGGCCAAGTCCTGAGGACTCCTGTTTATTTATTTTGTGCCAGTACTAGAGCTTGAGCTTAGGCCTGGGCACTGTCCCAGAGCTGTTTTTGCTGAATCCTGGCGCTGTGCCATTCGAGCCTCCGCTTCAGTTCCTCAGCTCCACCTCTAGCTCCTCAAGTGGTTAGTTGGAGATAAGAGTTGCACAGGCTTTCCTGCCTGGGCTGGCTTCACACTGTGACCCTCAGGTCTCCTGTGACCTCTCAGCCTCCTGAGTAACTGGGATTGCAGGCATGAGTCACTGGCTTCACACCCAAGGAAGCCGCCTGGGTTTGCCTCCCTCCCAGTGAGTGGAGTGTCCTGGGCTCTGGCCCTCTGGGTTCCCGGGCAGTGTCGAGATAGAATGTGAATGCTCTTCAGAATCACAGTGTACATTCAGGACCTCACATCAATCCCTGGGTGGCTCTGTTGGGCGATCCCTTCTGGTCCTGTTTCCTTGTGACTTGCCCAAGGCCCCACTGGCACTGAGGGCAGGGTTTGAGCCGACTGCCAGGCTCCAAGCTGCTTCTCTGCCTGCCACGTGCAAGTGAGCAGCCTCTAAGACAGAGGAGGGCCCCTTGCCCAGCACGTAAGCTGAGGGGACATGGTTTGAGGCCTCCCATGTGGAAGGGGCAGTAAAAGTGTGACTGTCCTTAGTGCAGAGGCTTCGACCAAACATTCCCACCGTGGCCACAGCATTTTCTTTGCGAGCATTGTTTCGCAGAGCTTTCCTGAGCCTCTGCCAAGGGCAGGCTCTGCGCACAGCTTGGGGATGGCAACAGGTGACGGTCACAAAGTTCTGGTGGGGCTTCCGTGGATATTCTGAGCAGTAGCAGGAATGAGGTCTGAAATGCCCTTGCATTTCCACCTGCAAGTTTCTTTTTTTTTTTTTTTTTTGGCCAGTCCTGGGCCTTGAACTCAGGGCCTGAGCACTGTCCCTGGCTTCCTTTTGCTCAAGGATAGCACTCTGCCACTTGAGCCACAGCGCCACTTCTGGCCATTTTCTGTATATGTGGTGCTGGGGAATTGAACCCAGGGCTTCAAGTATACGAGGCAAGCTCTCTTGCACTAGGCCATATCCCCAGCCCCCGAAATGTTCAATAGTTTTTTTGTTTGTTTGTTTTTTGGCCAGTCCTGGGCCTTGGACTCAGGGCCTGAGCACTGTCTCTGGCTTCTCTTTGCCCAAGGCTAGCACTCTACCACTTGAGCCACAGCGCCACTCTTGGCCATTTCCTGTATATGTGGTGCTGGGGAATCGAACCCAGGGCTTCACGTATACGAAGCAAGCACTCTTGCCACTAGGCCATATTCCCAGCTCCACCTGCAAGTTTCTATTGGGAGCCTGGGAGCTGGGCCATGGTAGGGGGCGGAGCTAAAGCTCCCAGGCCTCTGGGGGACCAGAGCCATGGATGGCCAAGGTGGAGCCTTGTGTGGGGAGAAGGAGCCGGTTGCTGGTGGCTCACGCCTGTCATCCTAGCTACTCAGGAGGCTGAGATCTGAGGGTCATGGTTTGAAGCCACCTGGATAGGAGAGTATGAGACTCTTATCTCCAATTAACCACCAGAAAACTGAAAGTTGTGGCTCCAAGTGGTAGAGTGGTACCTTTGTGCAAAAAAAAGTTCAGGGACAGCACCCAAGCCCTGAGTTTAAGCCTCACAACCGACCAAAAAAACAAAACAAAACAAATAGAAGCATTGAATGCCAAGCTCGTTTAGACCTGGGCCAGCTGCTGACTTCCTGTGACCCACCAGGGTTCCAGTTTCTTTACCAAATGGCCATGTGCCCCATGGACCTCAGGAACCAGTTTTTGTGAGAGCGCCCAGGTTAGGTGTCAGCAGAACATGGGGGGGGGGCCATGGGGGGGTGGGGGATGGAGGCAGTGATGACTCCCGGCTCCCAGGCCCGACACGTGCTGTGTTTCTCTGTCTGCCAGACTCAGGGTACCTGTTCAGCGGGAGCCGCCCTCCCTCGAGAGTGTCTCCACACGTAGAGGTTCCCCTCTCAGGTAAGGACAACGAGAGCTAGGAAGTAGGGGGACCAGAAAGCTGCTCTGCCCAGGGTTTCTAGAGTCGTCTTAAAGCATGCTTTCAGGGCTAGATGGATCTGTGTTTAAACCTCAGCCCTAGGCAAGAGATGAACACGCCTATGCCTCAGTTTCCTCTGGTGTAAAGTGGGGGTGGGGATCATGAGAGTCAGGAGACCTTATGCTCTTGCTCAACGAGAGAGCTGTGCAGCTCGTGTCTAAGCCTGTGTGACCTCTGTCCCCCTCGCTCAGTGCCTGCTGGGGTGCAGCCCCTGAACCCTTGGATTCTAGCAGGCCTCGCGCTGCCCTGTCTACCACCTCCTTTCTTCCTGGGTCAGGAGTGAGAAGCCCCAGGACCAGCTGGGCAGGAGGCACACATTACCATGACAACGGCCCATGCCCAGGCGCAGTGACATGGCTGGTTCTGTTGTCCTCCCCCTGCAGATTACTTCTCCTTGCTGTCCGGGAGCCTCCCCGCTTCCCCCCTCCCCTCCCCAGCACCTTCCGTGGCCAGCTCCGTGGACTCCAGCTCTGGATCCCTGCGCCACCGGAGGCCTCTCATCAGCCCTGCCCGGCTCAACCTGAAGGGGCAGAAGCTGTTGCTGTTCCCATCGCCCGCGGGGGAGACCCCCCACACCCCCAGCAGCTCGGAAGAACACTCACCGCCCAGCGGCAGCCTCTTCACCATCGAGTCTCCCCAGGCCCCCCGCAGGCAGCCCACGCGGGACGCCAAGCACACTGTGGGTATGTGTGGGGCCAAGCAAGCTGTGGATCCCCCTCCCCCTGGGGGCTGTGGGAGCCCCTGGGCAGTGCTGCTGTGGGGGTACCCATGCTCACTCAGCCAGCTAGGACGGATGGGGCCCTCTACTGGCTGTGTTTATATATTCATTTATTTAATAGTTGATCTTTGAGGCCCTTCATTCTCCAAGACTCATAGAAAAACCTATTGCACAGACTGTGGTCTGCTTACAGATTTGTTTTTTCTTATAGAATCTTGCTCCAAAACATTTTTAAAATTTCAATTGTACTCTAGGTGCCAGTGGCTCACACTTAAAATCCTGGCTAATCAGAAGGCTGAGATCTAAGGATCACTGCTCAGAGCCAGACTGGGCAAACAAATCCAAGAGACCATTATCTCCAGTTAACTAGCAAAAGACTGGAAGTGGAGGTGTGGCTCAAGTGGTAGAGTAAGAAAATGGGTGGAAAATGCAAAGAGAAGGAATGAGCCCTGAGTTCAAGCCCGAGTATAAGCACAAAAACGTAAGAGAAAAGTCTTGAATTTGCTTTAATCCCTGCTCTGCAGAGGCTAAAGTGAGAGATCATGAGTTTGAGGCCATGCTGGCTGGCTACATAGCAAGATGTTGTCTAAAGAAAAAGAAATCCGGGTGCTGGTGGCTCTCGCCTGTAATCGTAGCTCCTGGGGAAGCGGATGTGAGGATTGTGGTTTAAAGCCAGCCTCAGAATAGTCTGTGAGGCTCTTACCTCCAGTGGACTAACTACCTGAAACGCAGGAAGTGGCACTGTGGCTCAGCCTTGAGCAGAAGAAGCTCCAGGATAGCCGCCTAGGCCCTTAGTTCAAACCCCAGGACTGGCGCACGCGTGCGCGCGCACACACACACACACACACACACACCACCACCACCACCACCACCACCACCACCACCCCCGTTCAGATGGACATGTTTTTCATTTCCCCAACAATTTTGCAAGGTCTGGTCACGGAGCTGAATGCTGGCCCGGCAGAAGCTCCCAGCCCAGGCCCACCCCGCTGCCCTGTCCACTCCCCCTCCAGAAGCACCCACGCCCAGGCCCACCCCGCTGCCCTGTCCACTCCCCCTCCAGAAGCTCCCACGCCCAGGCCCACCCCGCTGCCCTGTCCACTCCCCCTCCAGAAGCTCCCACGCCCAGGCCCACCCCGCTGCCCTGTCCACTCCCTCTCCAGAAGCTCCCACGCCCAGGCCCACCCCGCTGCCCTGTCCACTCCCCCTCCAGAAGCTCCCACGCCCAGGCCCACCCCGCTGCCCTGTCCACTCCCTCTCCAGAAGCTCCCACGCCCAGGCCCACCCCGCTGCCCTGTCCACTCCCCCTCCAGAAGCTCCCACGCCCAGGCCCACCCAGCTCCTGGGCACCTTTGGGCATTCACTTCCGGTCAGCTACGCAGCCAGGGCGCACTCGGGACCTGGCTCCCGCTGCCCAAAGCTGGTGCGGGCTGAGGCTGTGTTCTGAAGCCGCCACGCGGGGCACTGAGGCGCCGAGCACTGACACGCAGTCCTTTCTCACGCAGACATGAGGTCCGTGCTGGCCAGAGACGGCGCCTGTAGCAGCCGCTCCATCAAAAAAGAAGACGACTCCTCCCAGTCATCCACCTGCGTGGTGGACACCACGACCCGAGGGTGCTGTGACGAGGCTGCCACATGGAGAGGTCTGTGGGGGGGACCCCTGGGTGGGAGGATGCGGGAGGGCACGGACCCCCCCACCCCCTGGCCTTAGATTACCTAGGGTCTAGAATGAAAGAGAAAAACCTTCCAGGGCTTTCTGTGCAGGTCCTTGAGAGATGGACCAATGGCGGCCCTCCCCGTGCCTTCTGGGTCCACCCTCTGGCCACTGGTGGCTGTTTGAATTTAACTGAGTTACAGAATTAGGTCCGTGTAAGAGTTGAGCCCCGCTGTGCTGAGCCCTGCGAAGTCTGCAGGCTGCCAGCACGGGGCGTGGCCAGGGCTGCCCGGGGGCGTGGCCAGGGCTGCCCGGGGGCGTGGCCAGGCTCTCACGTTGCCCGGCTAGGCCGCCTCGGCCCAGTGGTGACAGAGGCGACAGGCCAGGGCATGGGGCTCCCCTTGCAAGACCGCCTTGAAGCGACGCTGAGCCAAGGCAGGGGAAGCCCGGTGAGGCCCCGTGACCTTGAGACCCGGGTCGCTGCTTTTTAGCTCCCCTCCTTGGACCCCCATTTCCGTTCCTGTAACGTGAGTGTCCCAGTGACCCCTCTGCTGAGGGCAAGCAGGGGGCAGCCTGGCCGGGCCTGTGGGGCAGACCCATCTTTGGGAAGGCATCCGCGTCCTCGTGCCTGCCGCCATGTGGTTGGGAAGACGGGAGAGGCCTGGGCCCCGTAACTGCATCTTTGAGGGTCGAGGTGCCCCGGTGCCCACGCCAGTCCTGACTGTGGTCTCCCGTCCTGCAGGGCGCTGCGGGCCCTCCCTGGTCCGAGGCCTCCTGGCGGTGAGCTTGGCCGCCAATGCGCTCTTCACCTCGGCCTACCTGTACCAGAGCCTGCGCTGAGCCGGGCGTCCAGGCGGCGAGGCCGCGCCCACTGCCTCCACCGTGCCGACCCGTGCCAGGGCCTGCGCCTGCGCCCAACGCCCGGTCCGCGACCTCGTGGATGGCGAGCCCCAGTCCCCAGGACGCCTGCGCCCCTCCCCCAGGCCGGGGGGCCACGCGGGGCCGGGGTGGTGCTCTCCCCCCACCGCCTCCGTGGTAGACGTGGGTTGTGTTTGGTGCTGATGCTCTGACCCCGATGCCAGGAACCCCCAAGAGACCGCCTGACCCTGGGGTCCCCACCCCGCATCCAGCCAGGAGAGGGCACACTGCTGTGAACTCTGAGCCTCCAGCCATGCTTGCCCGGAGGGAGGGGGACGCTGCTCAGCCCCAGGGGGGGCGGGAAGGGAGGGGTGGCCACCCTGCCTCGCCCCACCCTCTTGAGAGAGAAAGCCGTCCCCTTTACACCCATCCTGCTCCTGGGGCTCCAGGCTAGGGGGGGCAGCACCCTTCAGGACCGTGGTGAGCCCTGCCCTCCCTTCCCCTCACACTCCTTCCCTGCAGACCCCCATTTTGTGACTTGGTGATCTCCCTGGGGAGCTCCCCTCTCCCACCGTCTGCCTGTCCCTCTCGCCCGCACTGCCCTCAAGAGTCCTGGTTTGACCCCTCCGATCAAACTGGAACCCTCCCTACCCCCGAGGGACCCTGAGACCCCACTGCCTCCCCTAGACTCCACATGACCTCTGACCCCTCCCCCAGAGACCCTAGCACTGCCCGCGTGACCAGGACCACCGCTGCCCCCTGCTCTCTGGACTGGGTGTTTGGCCCCCCTGAGCAGGAAGAGGGGACCTTGGCGAGCCCGCCTGTCGTCTGTCTGTCCGTCTGTCTGTCTGGGACTTGGTGGGGGGAGGGACAGGAGGAGGGTCTTCACTTACCATTCAGGGATAAAGTTGATTTTATTTTTCTACACCTTGGCCGGGCCAGGCCTGTGCTGAGCCGCAGGGTGCCTCCACGCTCCCTGCCGGGAGTCGTCTTCTGAAGCTTTGGGTGCTCCTAAGTCATTTTTTAAAATGCGGGGAAGGGAACCGAGCCAACCTCACCTCCCGCCCGGCCCTGTCCCGGGAGCCCCGGGCCCAGCCCGCCCTGCCCCTGGTGGGCAGCGGGCCCCAGAGCAGTGTCAGGGCCGGCGTCCAGCCACCCAGGAAGCTCCCAGCGTGGGGGTCCCGCGGTGGCGCTCACCCACATCGTGGGGGCGTCGGGTTTTTTAATTTCACTTCTAGCCTAAGCATCCCGGCTCGGAACTCGCGGGGCGGGAGTGGCGCCATCTCCTCGGCCCGGCCCCGGGGCCGGGCCACACCCTGTGCGGGCAGGTGGGACTTTTACTTGGGTTTTGTTTCAGAAAACACATTATTTTTCTTTACCAGAAAGAAAAGAAAAAATCTACCAATCTTTGAACCGTTGCTCTGTGTCTTTGTTCGCCTCTGCCCGGACAGGCAAGAGTTAAGCTGCGGGACCCCTGCTGCTGCTCACGTGGGTGCAGAATGCCGACGGTGTCCCAGAGGGGCAACCGGGCCGTGGCTACACAAGGATCCCCGCTTCTCCTGTCCCCCCCTCCAGGTGCTGGTGGCTCACACCTGTAATCCCAGCTACTCGCGAGCCTGAGAGCTGAGCACCTAGTTGCAAAGACAGCTTGGGCAGGAAAATCTGCGTCAGTCAACCGAAAGGCTGGAAATAGAGCTGTGGCTCAAGCGGCAGAGCACCAGCCCTGAGCAAAATAAGCCAAGGGACAGTGCCCAGGCCCGGACTTCAAGCTCCAGCAGTGGAAGAAGCAAATGGCGTGGGCCACACTGTAGATGTGAGGGTAATAAGTCAGAGCCACTGGGAATGACCACCGGAGCCAGGGAGGCCCCGCCCCACCGAGCCAGGAGCAGACCACGGCCCAGCACATTGCTGGAAGAGGTCAGTCAGTGGGGTCCAAATGAGCCACAGCCATGACCAAGGGCCCTACAAGGCCACCAGCCCTGACAAGTTGGCACTATGGCGTGGGTATCAGCCATGCTGGTGAGGCCCTTGTGGTTCAGTCCTATAATCCTAGCTACTCAGGAGGCTGAGATTTAAGGATCGTATTTTTAAAGCCAATGTGGGCAGGAAAGCCCATGAGGCTCATTCTCCATGAACCACCAAAAAAAAACAAAAAACAAGTGGAGAAGTGGTAAAATGCTAGCCTTGAGCAAAAAAGCTCAAGGACAGTGCCCAGGCCCTGAGTTCAAGTCCCAGGCCTGGCACAAGATGGAAGGACTAGGCCCACTTCTGTCCCCACCATCTTCCCACAAGTCCCCAAAAATGGCTTTCATCCATCTGTCCTGTCTTTCTCACCCTCCCAGATGAGCCTTAGGCTAATCACCTCTCGAATCTCAGATTCCAGAGTAGTTAGGATTATAATGAAACCAGAGTTGCCATGCCCAGCAAAGAAAAGAAAACACTTTCAATAGACTGAGTGGTTTGTCTCCAGAAGTGAGAACAGTTTAGTTTCACTCCTGCCTGGGTTTTTATTGGCTGACTCCTTTCTCAGGACCGGCCCCCTAGCACAGAGGTCAGAGTTAAACAACACATTTTTCTTGGTTACAATGTATGTAGGCTAGCTGGCTTACAGAGTTACAGTGTATAAACCATGTCTATGAGGCCTGTCTGATGCAGGGCATGCACAGAGCCTTGCTTAAGCTAATTTGTTCCAGGAGTTGTTTTTTGTTTTGTTTTGTTGCCAGTCCTGGGGCTTGGACTCAGGGCCTGAGCACTGGTCCCTGGCTTCTTTTTGTTCAAGGCTAGCACTCTGCCTCTTGAGCCACAGCGCCACTTCTGGCCGTTTTCTATATATGTGGTGCTGGGGAATCGAACCCAGGGCTTCATGTATCCGAGGCAAACACTTGCCACCAGGCCATATTCCCAGCCCCTCCAGGAGTTGTTTTTGTTAGTTTCTGGGTCTCCCCATAGACTTGAATAATGCCTTCAATTAATCTTTAGGTGAGCCCCAAAACTTGTCTAGTGCCCTGACCTGGGTGGACTATTTAGATCTTAATACAGGCTGGCCACTGTGAGTGGCACAGTCTAATTAACCCGGTTTTCTCTTTCTCACACACATCTGTGGTCTCTCTCTAGTCACCACTAATGGTTATCTGCTTCCTAATACTTTTCTCCCTCTCAAAGATGGAAGAAGGGTCCTTCATTTTAGGTTCCCTTTGCTTATCACAATGGCTCCTGGCTGCTACCTATCACCTCCCAGGATCTGGGACTACAGGTATGCTCTATCATGCCCAAATATACCATACAATTTTAGACAGCTTCCTGCTGCTGGTTAGACTTCATTAAGGCTGGCAGGTTGTTTGGAGCTCTGGCTCAGCTGGGTGGGGTTTAGGAAGTGCTGGTGCGGGAGCAAAGGTCAGATCCTGCTGATAGTGGGTTAAGTCTCCCACCCTGTGCCCAGGCTTGAAGGGATCTGCCAGTCCTGATGCTGAAATCCTGCTGAGTTCTTGGGATTTTGAGCACAGAGACGAGGAGATTGGGTGTGGAAGAAGGAGATGCATTCTGGTGTACCCCCATCAGCTGGCGCCGTCTCCTGCCCCAAACCCCTCTCCCAGGCTGTTCCCCATGCCCGAGGGCCTCCCTGGGACCACGGCACTGACACCCCGCCTCGGGCCTGGAAGGACAGGTCGGGGTCAGCACGTGGAAAGGGGCAGGCACTTCCTGTGCTCTTACAACCCATCCTGGGGTCTTCAAGAGGCCCCAGGCCGCCCCTGCCTGCTCTTCACCACCGGGCCCTGGTATGGGGCCAGCTTTACACTCCGAGCATTTAGTGATCTGTCAGCATCTTAAGAATTGTTGTTTTTTTTTTTTTAATACATGTTTTCTCACCTGGCACCGGGACTTGGGTGTGATGCGCTCCACTCAAAGTCTGGCCCTCTACCTTCTAAGCCATGCCTCCAGCCCCCGCATCTCGATTTTGCACTTCCCTTTTGCTCGGCCCACCGTGAGGTGAGCCCTGCCCGCCAGTACTTCCCTCTTTCCCCCGGCCAGATGCCAGGGCCCGCACAGTGTGTGGGACAAGAAAGGGTCAGCTGACTTAAGATTCTGGGGCGGGGAGGGCGGGGAGAAACTGGGAAGTGCCCTGGACTCTGAGGCCCCCCAGAGGGCCCACCACACCCAAGACCAACCATTGGAATAACGGCCCACAGCGGGGGGCCCAGAAACTAAGATGAGGGCCTAGCCCAGGGCTGGTGCTGACACTAGTAATCCTAGCTGGTCAGGAGTCTTGATCTGAAGGTCATAGTTCAAAGCCAGCCTGGGCAGGAAAGCCCATGAGACTCATCTCTAATTAACCACCAAAAAAAAAACAACCCAGAAGTGGAGGACTGGCTCAGGTGGTAGAGCACCATCCTTGAGCAAGTGAGTGAGAACTGGAGGCCCTGAACTCAACGCCCCAGCACTGGCTGTAAGAAAAGAAAAAGTGCAGAAAGTGGGCGTGAGGACACAGCTACTTTCACTGGGCAGGAAGGAAGCACAGACGGAGGGCGGGTCGGAGTGGGTGGGGACTTGGGGTGCCCAGGTGAGGGGCACCAGGGAAGCCACTGGGGAGCAGGGGAAGCTGGCAGGGCAGCAGCAGGCATGGAGCTGGGGAGGGAGGGGAGAGCAGGTGTGCTCCAGGGCCTCGCTGTCCTGGAAGCAGAAAGGGACCGGGACGCAGCTCCGGAGTGGCTTGTCATCGGCAGCCCAGGGAGCAAGGAAGTTTGGGGGAGGTAGGTAGATTTGGCAAAACGAGCCTTGCCGCCCCCCCCCCCCGCAACCACCACACCCTCCAGTGCCCAGGTGTGCACGCAGGGAAGATCTGAGCTCCTTCACGACGCATCGCCTCCCAGCCGGCCGGGGTGACAGTGAGCTCTGGCTCTCACTGGTGGAAATGACACCTGCGGTGGGGGACGCTGGGCTTGGAGCTGTTGTTTAGGCGGCGGCAGCAGTGCCACTCACCACCACTAGGTGGCGCCTCATGCTTTTCTTCAGAGCTCAATCCCGAGAGGCCAAGGAGATTGGCAGGCAACCCCCATCCTGTCCCAGGGACAGCCTCCCGCCCCACCCAGTCTTCCTGCAGGGTTGGGGGCTGCACCGCTGGGGGGGGGGGGGGGCAGGGGGCGGGACATAGGCAGCGTGTGCACATCCAAAGCGGATCCCAAACCAGAGGAGGTGAAATCACACCCAGCACCTGAGAGCACCATCTTCCAACAAGCTGTTCATCCCCAGCACGGCCGACTCCAGCGTGGGCTTCTCTGCCTCTACCTTCGCCCCGGTAGAAGGGGCGCGCGCGTGCTGACCTGTAGGGCTGGTGGAAGGATTGATCTAGGCAACAATGCCAATAATAATAACAACAGCAAACACCTACCGAGTTTCCACGAGCAGCCAGGCAGTATGCTAACACAACACATTCATGTCTCTCATTATCATAATTCCTTTTACATGGGGACTGGAGGGTGAATCTCCTCCCAGAAGGCCACACTTCCCTTCCTTAGAATTCCCAGCATTTCCCCCTGCAGTCCCAAGAGAGACTGTGCCAAAGAGGGGACAGCTGTGATTTTCTCTGTGTGTGTGTGTGCTGGGACTTGAACTCAGGGCCTCTCCCTTGCTTTGCTTTTCGGCTCAAGGCTGATGCTCTACCACAGCTCCACTTCCCGCTTTGTGCGAGTTGATTGGCAATCAGAGTCTCTTGGATTTGTCTGCCTGGGTTGGCTTCAAACTGCAGTTCTTGGACCCCGGCCTCCTGAGTCACTAGGATTACAGGTGACAGCTACCAGCGCCTGGCGCAGCTGACAAGTGAAGAGTTGCCAGCTGCTCTGCTTACCGTTTTGAGCCGCCGTCTGTGAGAGGAAGCAGAGGCTGCTGAAGTGAAGGCTCCCTTCATCCTGCCCTGCCTGGCTCCTGCTGTGCTCTGAGCCGCCCCAGAGGCTTCTGGGAAAGGCAACCAGCTGTGGAGAGAGGATGGGCCCATCCTGGGTGAGAGAAAACCAGTGTGACACCAGGGTCTCAACCTCGGGGACCAGTGGCCAGGAAGGATGGATTGGGGTCGGGGGGAGCTGCATTTGAGGTGTGCAGAGTTTGAGGGCTCCATGGAATATTGGGGGGATGCTCAGAGGTAGCTGGAGGTATGCGGCGGTGGCCAGGATGTAGGGGGGAGCATAGGAGAGAGCGCTGGTCAGAGTCGGGGAGCTTCGGGATGGTAGATGGTTCTTGGGGCTCCCAAGGCCCTGGGGCAGGAGGAGGCCTGGGGGTGGGATGGCTGCAGGGTCTCCGGAACCCCCTGTGGCGGTACAGCAGGCTGACTGGGGCCTGCATGAGGACTGGGCCTGAGTAGGGAGAAGTGTGATCGTCGCGCGTGTGTGTGTGTGTATGTGTGTGTGTGTGCGCGCACACGCGCGCGTGCGTAAGGGTACAGAAGTTTGAATTCAGAGCCTGGGCTCTGTCCCTTCGCTGGAGCCACAGCTTCGCTTCCAGCTTTTTAGCGATGCATTGTGAGAAGAGGCTCACCCACTCTGCTGTCCATCTGGCTTCCAACCGTCATCCTCAGCCCTCAGCTTCCTGGGTAGCCAGGATTACAGGCGCGCCCCGGCGCCGGGCAAGTGCAGGGGTCTTACCTCATCAGGTCACGGGAGCCCCTTGGGTTCTCCCTCTGATGATGCCTCTGGGCCTGAACCTGTGGGGCGGGGGCTGCCGGAGCTCCGGCTTGGGAAGGAAGGAGAATCTGAAGTCACCAGAAGTTCTGAGGTCACAAGCTGAGTGAGGTTTGGGGGGGGGGGGGGGTCGGTCCATGTCCAGCACTGTAGTCCACTGGGGCGATGCTCCCTCCCTGGCTCCACAGAGACCAAGGTAGGTACTTCTGGGGAGCAGACCCCGGAACCCCGAGCCTCTGTGACCCAGCGTCCAGTCCTGAGAGCAAGGAGGCAGAAGCAGCTCCCCGCCCGCCCCCCTGCCCCCCCGCCCGCCCCCCGCTGCTGAGCGCGCAGGCCCAGATCAAAAGCATACCACGAATAGAAATCCAAGTCTGAGGAAGAATCGCGGAGCCGTGACCCAGTCGTGGACAGACGGGGCGGTCTTGGCCCACTCCCCGCGGGTGCTCATCTATCAAGTCCTGGCTGTGACCTCTGCCTGGACGTGGGCTGCTGAACGTGATGGGAGGTGCAGGGTGTGCGGATGTGGTGGGTGACCCCCAGCAAAGCTCCTCATGTAGGGGTCCCTCCCCCAACCCCCCAGCTGTCGGGCCCGGGACACAGGAGCTTCCACACGCTTGGGGAGGCTTCTACAAGGCGCACCGGCCTCCACTTCCTGTTTTTCCTCCCCCAACACGTGTGCACGGTTCTTTCCTCAGGGGTGCTGGGGTGGGAGGCCGGGCAGGGCCTGGGGTGAGGCCTGTAGCGCAGGCCACCCTGGACATGGCGAGGCTGGCCAGCGGGGTGGCCCAGAGCAGAGGGGGAGGGAGGAAAGGGGGAGGGAGGGAGGGAGAGCGGCCCCATTGCGGGGAGCAGAGCGGCCCTCCTTCCTGTGTGCTCTCTGCAACCAGGCTTGACGTGGGACCTGAGGATGCGTGGATCCTGGTTGAACCTCTCCTTGTGAGGTCAGGGGCGGAGGAGCTGCTGGACAAGAAGGACGGACGGTCTCCCTGCCTCCCTGAGCACTGGGTTTTAGAATCACTATGAAAGGTCCAACTTGAACAGGTGGGGAGGGAAAGGAGCCCCCTATTCCTTCTCTTCTCTTCCCCTTCCCCCCTCTCCGTGCGTGTGCGTGCGTGCGTGCGTGCGTAGGTACTGGAGCTTGAATTCAGGGCCTGGGTGCTGTCCTCAACCTTTTCTCTCACGGCTAGCACCCTGCATGTGAGCCGCAGGTCCACTTCTGCCTTTCTGCTGGTTAATGGGAGATAACGTTCTCATGGACTTTTCCTGATTGGGCTGGCTTTGAACTTGGATCCTCAGATCTCAGTCTCCTGAGTTTTTTCCTCCTCCTGGGCCCCCAATCCAGTCCTTCCTGTGGACAGAGTATGGTCATGTCTGTTGGCTCCGGTGTCATTCACGTGGCCTGTCTGCGCTCCTCTCTGGTGAGCCCTGTGCCGGGCGTGGGGCAGTGGCTGGGGTGTTGGCATTGATCAGTATCCCTCCTCCCAACTTGAAGCTCGGCTTCTCTAAGCGAGGGTTTGCCTTGCTGCTCATTCCTTGGCTGCTTTGATGGCAAAGGCGGTCAGCCCAGGTTCTGTCCCCCAGAATGCTCAGGGGAGTCCCTGGGCTGACCCTAGAAAGTTTCTTGGTTGTGGGGCTTGAACTCGGGCCTGGGTGCTGTCCCTGAGCTCTTCAGCTCAAATCTAGCACTCTATCACTTTGAGCCACTGCGCCACTTCCGGTTTTCTGGTGGTTAATTGGAGATAAGAGTCTCATGAGGGGCTGGGGATATAGCCTAGTGGCAAGAGTGCCTGCCTCGGATACACGAGGCCCTAGGTTCGATTCCCCAGCACCACATATACAGAAAACAGCCAGAAGCGGCGCTGTGGCTCAAGTGGCAGAGTGCTAGCCTTGAGCAGGAAGAAGCCAGGGACAGTGCTCAGGCCCTGAGTCCAAGGCCCAGGACTGGCCAAAAAAAAAAAAAAAAAAAAAAAAGAGTCTCATGGACTTTCCGGCCCAGGCTGGCTTTGAACCACGATCCTCAGATCTCAGCCTCCTGAGCAGCTAGGATGACAGGCACGAGCCACTGGTGCTCAGCTTGTTTTTGTTTTTTGTGAGCCTCTACTGGGGCTTGAACTCAGGGCCTCGTGCTCTTGCTTAGCTTTTTTTTTTTTTTTGCTCTTTACTGGCAATGTACCACTGGACCCACACCTCCACTTCCACCTTTTAATTATTTGGGCTGAGTCTCACCAATTTTCCAACCTGGGCTGCCTTTGAACTGAGATCCTCAGGTCCCAGCCTCCTGAGCGGCTAGGCGTATCAGTGAGGGTGAGCGGTGCCTGGCTGGAAAGGTGTCTTTGTAGAAGGGACTGGAGCTGCCTCAGCCCCTCATTCTTGTTGGTCTAGCAATACTCTGAAAGAATGGCGAGATGTCACTAGCTCACGATGCCAGGCGCGGGTCCTGGGTGGCCGGCCTTCCGAAGGCCCTGCGGATGCTTTGTGGTCATGGGCCAGGACACTGGGCGTGGGTCTCTGAGCCGCAGGCAGGAGATGGGGAATCCATGCCGGCTCTGGGATCCGTTCCCTGCTCTCCTGCCCTTCACAGCACCCAGCGCCACCATGTCGTGTGCCAGGAGGAGGAAGGGACATCAGAGGGAACACGGGCCCGTGTTCCCCCTACCCCCTGCTAGGCACTGTGTGGTAACTTCAGTACTCTTCGCAGAGCCACCGTGACACCAAGTAAACTGCTACCTTCCCACCCGGGAATGGGGCGTCCTCACTCCGCCTCCCATATCCTGTGTGTGAAAGACTTTTTTGTAACATCACACTCCTCCTCTGCTAGTATCTGTAGTCATGAGATTGTGTGTGTGTACACACACGAATGGTACTCAGGCTTGAACTCAGGGCACTGTCTGGCTTTTTCACTCCAGGCTAGTGCTCTTCCACTTTGAGACACTTGGCCACTCCTGGTTTTCTGGTGACTAATTGGAGATAAGAGGATCACAGACTTTCCTGCCCCGGCTTTGGATTGCAATCCTCACATCTCGACCTCCTGAGTAATTAAGGTGACAGGTGTGAGCCACTAGTCATTGAGATTTTTTTTTTTGTTTTAAATAATAGTAACCAATATTGAAGGATTTGTACTGGCTTAAATCTTACTCTTCACCCCACTCAAAAATATTAATACTGGCTCAGAACCTCAGAAAGTGACCTTAAAATAAGACAGTATCTTTGAATATGCAATGGTTTGTGATGAGGTCACACTGGCACTGGGTCTTTATAAAAAGAGGGAAGTTTGGGCTGGGTACCAGTAGCTCATGCCTGAAATCCCTACTCAGGAGGCTGAGATCTGAGGATCATGGTTCAAAGCCAGACCAGGCAGGAAAAATTGTGAGACTCTGATCTCCAATTAACGACCAAAAAAGTCAGGAGTGGAGCTGTGACTCAAATGGTAGAGTGCAAGTTGTGAACAAAACAGCTCAGGGAGAGCATCCAGGCCCTGAGTTGAAGCTCCAAACAGGCGGGAAAAAGGGGGAGGGGGAATCATTGGGGCCGGGGGCAAGGGCTTATGGCTGTAATTTTTCAGATTCTTGGGAGGCTGATGTATGAGAACCAAGATTGGAGGCCAATCCAGGATAAAGTTAACAAGATCCTATCTGAAAAAAACAAGTTGGGCTTGGTGTTTTGCATCTGTAGTCCCGGTTACTCAAGAGAAGGAGATACGGATATCCAGTTCGGAGACCAGCCCCGGGCAAAAGCTGACCTGGTAACTAAAACAAGAAAAGGACTGGAAGCACGTCTCCAGAGATAGAGCTAGACCTCGTGTCTAGAACTGCTGTAACGAAAAAACAAGTTATAAGGGTGAGAGGTATGTTCATAAATCCAATGCAGACAGACCTCAGGAAGATACAAAAACAGCCTGGTGCCAGTGGCTCCTGCCTGTAATCCTAGCTACTTGGGAGGCTGAGATCTGAGGATCAGGGCTCCAATCTAGCCAAAACAAGAACGTCTGTGAGGGGCTGGGAATATGGCCTAGTGGCAAGAGTGCTTGCCTCACATATATGAAGCCCTGGGTTCGATTCCCCACCACCACACATATGGAAAATGGCCAGAAGGGGTGCTGTGTCTCAGGTGGCAGAGTGCTAGCCTTGAGCGGGAAGAAGCCAGGGACAGTGCTCAGGCCCTGAGTCCAAGGCCCAGGACTGGCAAAAAAAAAAAACCCAACAAAAAAAAAGCTAAGGGCCCTCAGTTCGTGGTTCAGTACCGGCACACACCAAAGTCACTCATCAATCAATAACAAGTCCAAGAATTGGAACATGGCCCAGAACCGTCTTTGTTTCCTCTGCCCTTGTCTTCTTCTCTGCATCGATTTCGTGATTCTGTCTCCCGTCTCGATGTGTCACCTTCCCTGATTCCTTTAGTCCTCTTCGATGGGTGGCAGCCAGTAGGTGAGTGGCTATATTAGCAGCCAGCCTTGGCGTCTAGGCCACATTCCCACGGAAGTCACTGATTGGCTGTCCTGGGTCAGGTGACCACCCCTGGCTGTATCTAGTAGGGCCCGGTCCAGAGCACACTGGACAGGCGAATCGCCCAAGTGACTGCCAGTGCAGCCGTGTGGATGCAGGCAGGGGACAGTGTTCCGGAGAAAGGAGCCAGGCGTGCATGCTCATGTCCCAAGATGGCTGCCTCCTTGCATGTGCCTGAATTGGCACTTGACTGGCTGAGGGCCTGGCTTCCCAGGACAGACATTCCGATGCCATCTGTACCCTCCTGCTGGGTTCTCATGGGGTGTCCGGGGGTGGGGGGGTTGTGCTGTGGTTGGACAGACAGGTGAGCACCGCCCGTAACCCAGTGTGTCTGAGGCCGGGCAGCTGCAACCACGGCCCCCCCCCCCCCCCAGGCCCCTGGGTAAGCCATGCTCAGAGGACTCCCTCTGACTCGGGCAGAGGAATACACGTTGACATGTTTGGTTTTTAATGTCTTTTATCTTGCTCTTTGTTCCCCTAGGACTTCTTGGGAAAATGGAGGAGAGCGGAAAAGGACTGAAGCTGGACTCGATCCTCAACAGAGAGGCAAGAACAGCGAGGAGCGCAGACTTCATCCTGGGTGAACTTGGGACCTGGTTTCTCTGGGGTCTGAGGAGGCGGCGGAGGTTAATGAAGGAGCCACTAGGCCTAGGAAGTTGGGGCTTTTCTGTGTGGCTCACAAAGGATTGTTTACTGCTGGGCCTGGGGAGTTGCCCTGCCCCCAAAGCAGGTTCCCAAATTGAGGTTTTGCCTGGTGTCTGTGCGGGCCTGAGGCAATGGGGGGCGGGGGGAGAGGTCAGTCCTTCACAGCCCACACATTGAAGAGTTAAACTCCAACTCCTTGAGGACAACATATCAACATAAATTATTTGGAAGTTTTCTGTACACGAGACTTGCCTAGCCAGGCTCACGCCTGTGGTCCTAGCTACTTTAGGAAGGCTGAGATCTGAGGATTCCCATTTTTTAGCCAACCCAGGCAGGAAAATCTGTGAGATTCTCCAATTAACCAGCAAAAAGTAGGAAGTGGAGCTGTGGCTCAGGTGGCGGGTACTCGCCTGGAATGAAAACGCTAAGCAATGGTGTGAGACCCTGAATTCAAACTCGAGTACACACACACACACACACACACACACACACACACACACACACACACACACACGGAGGCTGAGATGCAGAGGATCAAGATTCCAGGCAGAACATTTTGAAATACCCCATCTCCAAAATAATCAAAATAGGCAGGCTAGTAGTGTGGCACAAGCACCGGCCAAGAAAGCTAAGCAGTCTCCCTCATAGGTTTGTTTTTTCCTTCCCTTATTTTCATGTATTTATTTATTTGACTTGGACCTCACACTCGCCAGGCAAGTGCTCTGTCATTTGAGCCATACCTCTAGCCCCTTTCCTTTTAGAGTGTCTTTCAGATAAGATCTCCTGGTCCTGCCTGGGCCAGCAGCCTTATTATCTTCTTATTTCTGCTTCCTGCTGCCCCGGTAGCGAGGATTGTCAAACCCTACCCAAGGGAGCAACAGCCCCAGTGGCTTGGTCCCCACAGGCTGAGATCTGAGGATCACAGTTCAAAGCCAGTTGGGCAGGAAAATGTGGGATACTCTTATCTCCAGTGAACCAATTCAAAGCTGGCAGTGGAGCTATGGCTCAAGTGGAAGAGCACCAGCCTAGATTAAACACACACACACACACACACACACACACACACACACACACACACAGGCACGCGCGCGCGCGCATACACACACCCCACAGACCCTGAGTTCAAGCCCTAATACTGGCACACCAAGAAAATATCCTGAAGGCGGGAGAGGGGCCACAGTGCCCTGCCCCCCTCCCGTGGCCCTTCCCTCCTAGGCCACCCTTTCTTTATAATGGTTGCTACCTCCTGACACTGTGTCTTATTTTTAGTCTTTGAAGTTTCTCTTCCCTGCTAGGGATGGGGGGGGGGGGTACCGGGAACGACTGTAGCCAGCCATCATTGCTGGTGGAATCACCATCATTGCTGGTGGAATCCGCTGTAGCAAGTACAGAGCAAACATGGCGGGCTGCAGGAGGAGTCAGCGTAGCAAAGCCTGGGTCACCCCATGGGCTCTGCAGCATTGGGTGGGGGTGGAGTCCAGCTTCCAGCCCGCCCCAGCCCCCTCCGGCAGTTACCCCACTTCGGGGTCCAGGGACACTATTACAGGAAGATTTTTGTTTGTTTCGTATTCCAGTACTAGGATTTGAACTCAGAGCCCAGGTGCTGCCCCTGAGCATGGGGCAGGGAGTACGTGGTTGTCCTCCTGTGCCCAGGGGCCCCCCCAGGCTGGAGTGATACCCCACACATGCACATACTCACGTACAGCTTGTAGGTGGAGGGTTGAGATTTGAAGCAAAATAGCCTGGGCTTCAGGAACTTGTGTTTTTCAAAACTTAATGACTTGTCTGGAGGCCACAAAGCCATCAGTTAGCCTTGGGGCCCCGAGGCCTGGTCCCCAGACGCCTCCTGGGGCTCTCTGGGTCATTCTGAACTCTTTGACCCAGCCCCTGCCTGGAAGCAGGTTTAGGAACCCCATCCCTCCTCCCTCACCCCACACACCCTCCCCTCTGCGCCAGTGCTCAGCTTAGGTGCTGCCCAGGGCCAGAGACTGCCAGGCCCGCGGCCCGTGGACCCCCAGTGCCCCTCCCGGCGGCTGCCTGGCCACACTTCCGGGACTTGCAAAGTCCCACGTCCCAGGAATGATCCTGAACTCGGCTCGGTCCTCTAACCCTTGGCTTTGTCCTTTCCTGCCCATCACCAGGCTGTGGTCCAGGGCGTAGCCTGCGAATTCAAACTGAAGTATACACACACACACACACACACACACACACACACACACACACACACACACACACACACACGGAGCTACTGTCGCAGGCACTCAAGATCATGTCATTGGGAGCCAAATCACCACTTTTTAGTCTCTTTATTTTTTATTCCGTTTTATGCCCTTATTATAAAGATGATATACAGAGGGGTTACCATCTCATAAGTCAGGAAATGGACAACCTCACCCTTCCTTCACTAGTTTCTTTTTGTATTTTATTTCATTTGTTTGGTGCCAGGGATCGAACCCAGTCAGGTCTTTTACACACACACACACTACCATTGAGCTGCCTTCCCAGACACAACCCTAGGGGGTTTTGTTTGTTTTTATTTTAGTTTAGAGCTTGAACTCAGGGCCTGGGTGCTGTCCTGAATTTTTGTACTCAAGGCTAGTGCTCAACCACTTGAGCCACAGCTCCACTTCTGACTTTTTGGTGGCTAGTTGGAGATAAGAGTCTCACACAGACTTTCCCGCCAGGGCTGGCTTCAAACCACAATCCTCAGATCTCAGCCTCCTGAGTAGTTAGTGAAGGACTTGCCTCTCCCCTCTAGGCCCATTCTTCCTAAGTCCTTCCAAAGATGGACTGGAAAGGACTGACCCCCACCCTATGACCTCAGGCCTTACAGACACCAGGCAGAGCCTCAATGTGGGAACCTGCTTTGATATGCAGGCGGGACATCTCACCTAGGCCCGGCTGTAAACAACCCTTTGTGGGCCAAATGGAAAAGCCCTACTTCCTAGACCTAGTGGCGCTTGCAATAACCTGCCCCCTTGCTCAGACCCCATAGGAGCCTGGTCCCAAATTCATCCTTCATCTTCAAGCTCCAATCCCACAGGAAGGTCTGTGCCCCGGGCTGTTCCTCCATTAACAGTCCTCGCCTGTTGATCACGAGCCCGGCCTATTCCTTTTCTGCCGCCTCCATTTTCCCAGCAGCTAGGATTACAGGTGTGAACCAGGGGCGCCCGCTCCCTGTTTCATTTTAAAACTTGCCTACAGTACAGAAACGTGTCACAATCTGCATCGGCTTTTGTGGGAAAGCACTGTTCCAGAGCAGATATATAATGCCCAAAGACTATTCTAGAAAAGAAAAAAAACAACAACCAGAATAATTTAAATGAGAATAAGTTTTTTGGGGGAGGGGCAGTGCTGGGTTTGAACTCCGGAGCCTGTGTTTGCCAGGCAGGTGCTCCAATGCTTGAGCCTCCTTGCTTTTCCCCAGCTCTAGAAAAACTAGAATAAGAACCTAAAACCTCCCCTTTTCTAGGGGATCATTCTGTCTGGTACAATTTGCAGAATTAGTTCATTGAATCTTAGCAAAAGTTCTAAAAATTGGGCACTCTACGAGATAAGGGAAATGGAGACACAGAGAGGCTAAGTATATATTCCTTGAGGTTTTCTGGAGCCCAGGGAAGGTGCTAGCTCATAACTGGTAAGCATCACTAATTTTATTTTCAGTTGAAGCCCAAGGAACTGGGTTTCTACCCTACTTAGAAGAAAAGGATCCTTAACAGTGTGTGTGTGTGTGTGTGTGTGTGTGTGTGTGTGTGTGTGTGTGTGTGTGTTGCAGTACTGGGACTTGAACTCAGGGGCCTGGGCACTGCCCCTTGCATTTTCTGCACAAGGCTAATATTCTACTACTAGAGCCACAGCTCCACTTCTGGCTTTTTGGTGGTTAAGACTCTCACAGACTTTCCTTCCCAGGCTGGTTTCAAGCTATGATCTTCAGATCTCAGCATCCTGAGTAGCTGGGATTATAGGCAGGAGCCACCAGAACCCACAAAGTGGGCTTTGTGCCAGGCTGGGGCATGGAAGCAAGTCTCGGAAGCCCCTTGTAGATTGGCTTGTCGCTTGCCCCACTCTGTGCCCGGGTGCTTGGCACTGCCCTAAGATAACCTTTGCGGTGGGCATGTGTGGGTGTCAGTGACAGAACTACTCAGGGCTGCTCTGAGCAAAGCTCGCTGGTGGGGGACGCTCCGGAAGTTGGCTGGCCTGGCAGGGGAAGTTGTGCAGAGCCTGAGGCCTATCCCTGCCTGCTGTCCACTGACAGCGCCACCCTGCAGGACGGAGCCCGCTTTTCCCTCCCACCCAACAGCCTTCAGAGAATGGGCCAGCCTGGGCCAGCTTTCTCATGGCTATGGGCCGTTTAGCTTAGGATTGTTATAACTTCTCTGTTGGGACTGGCTTGTTTTATTTAGTTCAAAGGGAACTTGAGGTAGCTTCCTCCAACACACACACACACACACACACACACACACACACACACACACACACACCCCAGTTAAAAATAGTGAAAGCGATCAGAGACTACTACCATGATGGTTGTGAAAAGTCTTCCATGTCCGTGTTAGTTCGTCTGAGCTTCCTGGTACTCTAAGCAAAAAGGACCTGATAAATTCTGGCAGTTATTTTCAGGAAAATGAAACTTCTCTTAGGAGAAGCCATTCGGCTTTGGAAGGAGGTGGCCATGGGTCTCTGAGCGTGATTTGATCTTTAGTCTCACTTCTTGTACCCACACACTGGGGATGGCAAAATTTGAAGATTAATTTGCTGATCTGTTATGAGCACCCAAAAGAAAAAAATTAGGAAGCATTTCCAGCACATGACACACATCCCTTCTGGGACAACTTACATAGTTAATTAATTTTTTTTTTTTAAAGCATGCCTTCGCCCAGCGCCCAGCAGCTGGTGGCTCGCCCCTGTAATCGTCCTTACTTGTCGGGAGGCTGAGATCTGAGGATCCCGGCCCAAAGTCAGCCCGGGGAAGAAGTACAGATGTGTGCTACCTCCACCCGGAGCGAAGAGGTCCCCAGCCGGGTCCTGACAGGTGAGCCTGGTGGGATTTGAACCCACTGCGTTAGGCCCGGGGGAGGCTAATTTGTTGTGCTGCTCTGGCGCTGGTTGCTGGTTTGGTACGGTAGTGACCCCCCTCCTCGGCCCCTCCAGCTCCCTCCCCCCTCGAGTCTCTGGCGAGTAAATATGGGGGTGCCGGGGGGCACCTGGCTGGCTGTTTACCTGGGTCTAGTGGCAAGCTTGTTTTGGAGGGAGGCAAGGTGCGGCTTTCCCGGGGCGGGGCCGGGCCGGGGGGCGGGGGGGGGGCGGGGGGAGCCGAGGACCCAGTGTTTTTCCTGTTCAGAGTCGAAGGGAGACAAGTGGGAAGTGGGGTGCACTGACTGTCAGCCGCCTGCGCCGGAGCCCCGCCTCCAGCCTCACTCGCTCGCTCGCTCGGCGGCCTCGCTCCTGTGACCTCCGCGGAGCAGCCCAGAGCCCGGCTCCAGCCCTGCCCGCTGCGCCCGCCCGTGGGTAAGCGCTCGCCGGGCTGCGCTGGGGGCGCGGGAAGACGAGCGGGTCGCGCGATCGGGGCCGAAGCCCCTGCGCTGCGGACCCGGGGGAGGGCTCAGGACCCGGGCTGGGCGCGCGGCACGGTCCAGCGCTCGGGTCCCGGGATGGACGCGCGGCACGGTAGTGCGCTCTGGTCCGGGGGTGGGCGCGCTCTGGTCCGGGGGTGGACGCGCTCTGGTCCCGGGGTGGACGCGCTCTGGTCCCGGGGTGGACGCGCTCTGGTCCGGGGGTGGACGCGCTCTGGTCCGGGGGTGGGCGCGCTCTGGTCCCGGGGTGGACGCGCTCTGGTCCCGGGGTGGACGCGCTCTGGTCCGGGGGTGGACGCGCTCTGGTCCGGGGGTGGGCGCGCTCTGGTCCCGGGGTGGACGCGCTCTGGTCCCGGGGTGGACGCGCTCTGGTCCCGGGGTGGACGCGCTCTGGTCCCGGAGTGGACGCGCTCTGGTCCCGGGGTGGGCGCGCTCTGGTCCGGGGTGGACGCGCTCTGGTCCCGGGGTGGGCGCGCGGCACGGTCCAGCGCTCCGGTCCCGGGCGCCTCCTGCGCCTGGCCAGTGGGCACCCTGGGGCTGAGTAGTGGCGATCTCCTCCAAAGATGCCCTCGGGGCCCCGGGCGCGCTCGGTGCTGGCGTTCCAAGGGGCACGTGTAGTTCCCCCGTGCCTGATCGGTGAGGCGAGGGGCTCCTCGGCCGGCCCGGGTCGGAGGCCCAGTGGGTTCCCAGCGGGGGGCGGCCTCGCCTGTCCCGGGGCTCACCCGACTCCAGCAAGGGACGAAGCCAGCGGACGGTCGGCCCCGCGGGGAGGGAGCCCGACCGACCGACCGTACCGCAGAGCTGCCGGGCACCCTGGCAGCTTGGATGAGCGGCGATCCGGGCTGGACAGGGAGGGGGGTGAGGGGTGGGAGGGTAGGGAACGAAGTTTCCGAGTCCCCCCCTCCCGCGTGGGCGCGCGCCCCCCGCCCTCCCGCTGCGCTTGGGGTGCATTAGCCCCCGCGAGGGCGAAATCGGCCCCCAGATCTGCTGCTGAGCCCGGGTGACAGCGGCAAAACCGCTTCCAGTTTTGCATTTCCGGATGTGTGTGTGTGTGTGTGTGTGCGCGCGCGCGCGCGTGCACGCGAGGGTTTTAATATTCTTACCCTAATTTAGTCTGAATGAGTTGTTTTTTTAAGTTTCCTGTTTTTATTTAGTCTTCCTCCTGTGCGTCTCATCCATGAAATCCAAGCTAGGGCGGGCGTGGGGACACCCTTGGGTGGATTGGGGCGGGGTGTGTGTGTGGAGTGGGGTGTTCTGAGCGGCCTCCCTCGCCCTGGGAGGTGTCGGGGAGCTGGGGGAGTGCGGAGGGCGGAGAGAGATCGCACGCGGCATCTTGGACTTGATTCAGGCTTTCCTCAATGGAACCAGGCATCTTGGACTTGGTCCAGGCTTTCCTCAATGGAACCAGCGGGCCTGGGGTCACACCCACACCCTTAACCCCTGACACTAGGGGCACAGTCGTGTGTGGAAAGAGGCTGCCAAGAACCAGGCCCCAGGAAGACAGGCGGGGACGGGGGGGGGGCAGCCCCCCCTCAGGGGTTCTCGGGACACAGATGCACAAATAAAACCCCCCGGGGTGTGTGTGTGGTGTGTGTGTGTGTGTGTGTGTGTGTGTGTGTGTGTGTGTGTGTGGCTTCCGGCTTTCACATTGGCTTTCTTCAGTTGCCCAGTTAAAGGGAGAAGTGAATATGGAACTTAGAAGCAATTCCCCTTGGGTGATGATTTTCAAAGCCATTTTGGTTCATTTGGGTTTGGAGAGCGGCTTCCCCTCCTCTCGCTGCCCCTCCCCCCCGGGAGGGGGGAGAGCCAAGCTGCTTCTGCTGGGCTGATGGTGGGGCACAACTGTGAATGTTTCCCTCAGTGTGGGGCTTTAGAAAAGCCCTGGGAGCAAAGCCTCAGGGTCCCCCCTCCCCCCAGTTCCCAGCAGGGCTGCTAGAGGGGATAGACAGGCCCGGCTGCTCAGTGGTCAGGGAAAGTGAGAGCTGGGGTGGGCATGTGGTGTGGTAAACTACGCCAGTCTTCAGATGGTGGAAGCATGGCTTGCGTGGCGGGGAGAGAAAGATGGCCTTGGTCGTGGTACTAGGTCAGGTTGCAAAGTCCCCCTTCTGTCCTGCAGTGAACACTGAACACCAGAATGAGTCAGGAGCTGGCGGCTCCCACCTGTAACTCCAGCCACTCAGGCGGCTGGGATCTGGGGTCACAGTTCCAGGCCATCTGGGGCAGGAAAGTCCATAGATGCTTAAGAAAACAAAAAAGCCAGAAGTGGAGGTGTGGCTCAAGTTGGTAGAGCAGTGCCAGCCTTGAGCAAAACAGCGAAGGGGGCAGTACCCAGGCCCTGAGTTCAAGCCCCAGAACACACACACGCACATGCGCACACACACGCACATGCAATCACTCACAAAACTGGTGGAAATCCCCGATCATCATATCAGAAATGCTGCCAGTTTCAAGGTGGAAAAAAAAAACAACACAAAAAAACACCAACCCTACCAGGGAGCCTGCCTCTTCTTTCTTTACAAACACTTTCTGTGGGGTACAGCAAAATGTAGTCCCCATTCTGCACTCCCCGGGGGCCAGGACAGCCCCTGGGGCCTGAGAAAGTTCCCCATCTGGCTGGCTGCTGGTGCGTGAGAACCCCCGGTTCTCTTGCTCAGAAGTGCCGGCTTCCCCGCCACCCGTGCTCCCCGTGAGGGCCCCGCTGCCCCTGGCAAGGGCGCCTGCTGCCTGAGCGGGCAGGAGAGGATGGTCTCTTGGGGCATACATCCGTGGCCTATTTGGGATTTGGGGGTCCTGGGGAGAGGCTTTGTTTCTGTGGCCTCTGTCACATGGGCTATAAACGTGCTGGCTGGCTTAGGACAACCAAAATGTCTTCTCAGATGGTTTGGAGGCACCTGCCGGTTGCTGTTCTCCAGCGAGGTTCTCTAGAGCATCTTCGTCTTCCTCCATGGCTCCCGCCCTCCCATCAGCCTCTGGCCCCGCTTGGCTTCCCCATTTGTGCCTCCTCTTTGATCTCACGGCCTCGGGTGTAGGGCCTAGAGGAAATCATGGCCGCATCTACAATGACACTTTTTCCACGGAAGGTGCAGCTTCCGGCTGCTAAGATGTCTGGGGAAGGGGGTGTGGAAGTTCTCTCTGCATTTTTTTGGGGGGCGGTGTTAAGCACCTCTCCCTGCTTCTGCTCTCTTCTACCACTTCCCTGGGGTGACCTCAGGCCAGATTTCACTCTCCAGTGGTCTCTGCAGCACTACATTTCCCAGCCTCCTTTGTGCCTCCTTTGATGCAATTTTGTGGGCCTCCCCCACCCCCCTGGGCCTCCCTCCCCATCTAGGGCTAAGACCTGCCTAAGACTACACAGCCTCTCACATTTTGGGTTTAATTCTGCTGAGCCACTACCAAGAAAGGTGACTGCAGGCCTGGTGCTCGTGGTTCACCTCTGTAATCCTAACTACTCGGGAGGCCGAGATCTAAGGACTGGGGTTCAAAGCCAGCCCAAGCAGAAAAGTCCCTGAGACTCTCATCACCAGTTAACTAGCTCAAGTTGTAGCTCAAGTGTGGAGCACCAGCCTTTAGCAAAAACAGTAAGTCCTGAGTTCAAGCCCCAGGGTGGACACACACACACACACACACACACACACACACACACACACACACAGATGGCAGTAGAACTCAGTTATTTTGTTTTTGTTTTTGTTTTTGTTTTTTGCCAGTCCTGGGGCTTGAACTCAGGGCCTGAGCACTGCCCCTGGCTTCTTTTGCTTTAGGCAGCATTCTGCCACCTGAGCCACAGCGCCACTTCCAGCTTTTTCTGTGGATGTGGTGCTGAGGACTCGAGCCCAGGGCTTTTCCTCTTTGCTTTTCCTCTGGTCTCTTTTCTCTTCTGCTGTGTAAGCCAGTGCTTTCTTGTGACTTGGGAAGCAAGAGCAGAAGCCCATTCCTGAAACTCGGGGAAGTCACGTCACGTCTGTTCCTGGTCGGGGTGACAGCGGGGCGGGCAGACCCGGCTCACAGGACTGCCACGTGGTGGCAGAAGACCTTCCTCCCAGTCAGGACTGGCTTTTCCTCAGCTGATTCTTTCATCTGCTGGGTGGCTTGGGAGGATTGCTTAATCCTTCCGAGCCCTGCGGGCCCCCACTGCTGTGATATAGGAACAGCAGTGGCCTAGGTGTGACATGTTTGGCATTTCTTACATCATCCCAATGTGACAGCGTGCAGTGGGGGGGGGGGCGGTGACCAGCAGGTGGTCTTCTATTGTCTGCCAAGAGAGCACAGCCACTTTATGTTTGGCATTTCTTACATCATCCCAATGTGACAGCGTGCAGTGGGGGGGGGGGGGCGGTGACCAGCAGGTGGTCTTCTATTGTCTGCCAAGAGAGCACAGCCACTTTGTGGTGTGATTTCTGGTGGCTTTTGTTATGTGAGGCCTATTTATCTGTTATTTATGCCAGTAGTGGGGTTTGAACTCCGTGCTTCACGCTCTTGCTTAGCTCTTTTTGCTCAAGGCTGGCGCTCTACCATTTGGGCCACAGCTGTACTTTTGGTTTCTGGTTCGTTGGAGACAAGAGTCTCAGGAACTTTCCTGCGCATACTGACTTCAAACCTTGATCCTCAGATCTCATCCTCTTGAGTAGCTAGGATGACAAGCGTGAGCCACCAACATCCAGTGTGATGCATTTAGCTATAACTTGTTTTTGTTTTTTTAAGAGATAGTTTCACTGTGTTGCCCAGGAAGGCAAAGTCTTCCTGCTCCAGTCACCTGTGTTGCTAGAATGACAGGTTCTTGCCACCAACCATTGCTTCATTTCTTTTTTGAGATCTAGATTCCTAGTATAAAAAAGTTGGTTGCCTGGAGGCTGGGAATGTGGCCTAGTGGTAGAGAGCTTGCCTCGCATGCATGAAGCCCTGGGTTCGATTCCTCAGCACCACATATATTGAAAAGGCCAGAAGTGGCGCTGTGGCTCAAGTGGCAGAGTGCTAGCCTTGAGCAAAAAGAAGCCAGGGACAGTGCTCAGGCCCTGAGTCCAAGGTCCAGGACTGGAAAAGAAAGTTGGTACCTGGGCTGGGAATGTGGCCTAGTGGTAGAGTGCTTACTTATCATGCATGAAGCCCTGGGTTCGATTCCTCAGCACCACATAAACAGAAAAAGCCAGAAGTAGCGCTGTGGCTCAAGTGGTAGAGTGCTAGCCTTGAGCACAGAGAGGTTCAGGGACAGAGCTCAGGTCCTAAGTTCAAGCCTCATGACTGGCCCCCCAAAAAGTTGGACCGCTTTTCTTTTCTTTTTTTTTTTGGCTGGTACATGAGATTGAACTCATAGCTTCCAGCTTACCTAACTGTTGCGCTACCACTTGAGCCACATTGCCAGCCCAGCTTTTAGCTAGTTATTTTGAGATGGAGTCTCTTCAACTTTTCTGCCCCAGCTGGCCTTGAACCTTCATTCTCTGGATCTCAGCCTCCTGCGTAGCTAGGATGACAGGCGTGAGCCACCAGCACCGGGCTACTTGTGCTCTTTGGCCTGAGTGTTTGTAGTTTTCTGTGGTCCATGTCATGGTGGCCGGCTCATCGTTTGCCACATTGCTTCACAGCTAGCCAGTCCCCTCAGTCCGCTGTAAGCCTCCCAGCGCGGGAAGGCGGACGCGCTCTGAAGCGGCCCCATCGGGGACGTTACTGTAACACAGCCACGGCCAGCGCCCCGCCACGCCCCACATGCTGTGATCCATATTTTCAGGCACACGGACTTCCCCATATTCAGAAACGATTGCATCAAAAACGCTGCGTGTGTTTACGGCTCTTGGAGCGGAATGGTTTTCCAGAAAGGCTGGACTAATTCGTCTTGGTAAAAAGAAACATTGAAGAAAATGTTTTCCTAGGGCTGGGAATGTGGCCTAGTGGCAAGAGCGCTTGCCTCGTATACATGAAGCCCTGGGTTCGATTCCCCAGCACCACATAGATAGAAAACGGCCAGAAGTGGCGCTGTGGCTCAAGTGGCAGAGTGCTAGCCTTGAGCAAAAAGAAGCCAGGGATGGTGCTCAGGTCCTGAGTTCAAGGCCCTGGACTGGCAAAAAAAAAAAGAGATTCTGAGGGAACATGTTCCAGACTTTGTCTTAGGGATTAAGTGAGACAACTTAGATAAGGAACCTCACGTAGCACACTGACAATACTTAGTCAATACTTCTTGTTACTATAGTTTTTGTTTGTGTGCCAATACTGGGACTTGAACTCTGTGCCAGGGCACTGTCCATTAGCTTTTTTACTTTAGACTGGCACATTCCCACTTAAGCCCCAGGTCAACTTTGGCTCTTTGGTGGTTAGTTGGAGAGCAGAATCTCATGGATTTTCCTGCTCATGCAGACATTGACCCATGATCCTCAGGTCTCAGCGCCCTGAGTAGCTAGGCTGACGGGGTGCCGCCACCAGCGCACAGCTATTATCATTTCTCTAGTGTGAGTTCACAAGTTGCCCTTCACATAGCTCACTCTTGAGTCAAAGGAATTGTATGTTTAAGAATTCATTTTTCTGCCCTCCAGGTAGAAGATCCTAGGAGGTTTCTGGCAAATTCTTCCTGTCTAAACGTGTCCTTGGCTGGATTTCTGTGGGTGCCACCCCGGGAAAGGCAAGTGACCCTTCCTGTAGTGGGGTGGTGGCCCTCACAGAGGGCCCCGGGGGGACCCCAAGGCCTGATGGGGTCCTTCCTCCAGACTCCACATTCCCTGCGTGCGCAGCCTCTGTGTCTGGTCACGGAGGGGGAAGGTGACTCATGCTGGTGGCCTTTCATCCCGGTTTCTCAGGAGGCTGAGAGCTGCAGATGCCAGCTCAAAGCCAGCCTGGACAGGAAAGCCTTACCTTTCCCACTGTGCTCCCTCTCCCGCCCTCGGGCAGCGCTTGGGAGTCAAGTGGCCTGGCCGTATCCCGTGCTTCGCCTCGGGGGCCTGGGGTGGGAGGCGAGCAGGCCACCGGTGGGACTCCATGTCCCGTCCCTCCGCACTGCTGACCTGCTGTGGAGAACGAAGTTCAGGGAGCCAGGGCCTGGCTCTCAAATGACTTCAAGAGAGACCTCTCCCGGGGGAACAGATCCCCCCCCAACTTCCCCCCTTTACCTGAATGTCTAAGGAACTTCCATTTAGAAAGTGGGTTGCAGCCAGGCGCTGGGGCTCGCGCCTGTCATCCTCGCTACTCAAGAGGCTGAGACGGAGGATCGGGATTTGAAGCCGGCCTGGGCAGGAAAGTTCCTGAGACTCTTATCACCAATGATCCAGCAAAGGTGTTAGAAGTGGAGCTGTGTGTGGCTCAAGGGGTAGAGTGCCAGCCTTGAGGAAAACAGGCAAGAATGCCAGGCCCTGATGGAAGCCCCAGTACCATGCACGCGCGCGTGCGTGCGCGCACACACACACACACACACACATACACACGTTTCATGCCCAGCAAGAAGAAAAGGATGAGCATTGAAACCATTGAGTCAGGAGTTAATGCCGGCTGGTGAGTCTTTTATTCCCTGTTGTTTGTTCAGACAGATATTTGATCAGTGCCACTCCTCTATGGTCATTTGGAAACCAGTGGTGAAATGGGGTCTCTTCTGGCATTAGGCGCAGCGTCTGTAATAAGTGGCCATTGCCTGGGGCATGCGTTGCTTCTTGCGCTCGTGGAGTCATCCTGGTTATGTAAGGGGCTGAGATCTGGAAGATCAAGGTTCAAGGTCAACCCAGGCAGAAGGTCCCAGGACCACCATCGGGGTGGGTAGTGCATGCCTGTAATCCTGGCAAGCAGGAAGCCGGGGAAGGAGGACCACAGATCGAGGACAGCCTGAATTAGGTAGCGAGACACTGTGTCTTAAAGAAGAGGGGTGTTGGTGGAATTGGAGACTTGGCCCCGTTGGTAGAGCACCCGGCAATGAGCAAAGTGTCAGGCACCAAGTGTGAGTCTCAGTCTCCTAACAACAACAACGAAAAGAGTGAAAAAGAAAAGAAAAAAAGATGAGCCGTGCACAGTTGGCTTGGGTTTGTAAGCCCAGGATTCTGAGACCTGAGAAAAAAGGCAGGATGGGAAAAGCCGTGAGACTCCATCTCCAAAACAACCAGCAAAAAGCTAGACTGGAAGTGTGAGTCAGGTAGGACTGTACCAACTGAGAAATTCTTTAAAAAAAAAAAAAAAAGGAATTAGAACATAAAACAACGAATTAGACACGTTTCATTTCTTGTCCTTGACACGACATGGATGTCATCTTGATGATAAGCAAGTAGGTTTTCACCTTTGAGAAAACGGGGTGAAGACACCTTTTTATTATTAAACATTTTATTGTTATGGTAAAGGTGATATACAGAGGCATTACCATTTCCTAAGTTAGGTAATGAGCACGTTTCTTTTTGGATGCTGTCATCCTGAAAAGCACCTCTTTCACCTGTCAGGAAAACCAGACAAAAGAAAAATCTGTAGCATGGGCTGGGAATATGGCCTTGTGGTAGAGCGCTCACCTCGTATACATGAAGCCCTGGGTTTGATTCCTCAGCACCACATATATGGAAAAAGCAAGTGGCGCTGTGGCTCAAGTGGCAGAGTGCTAGCCTTGAGCACAAAGAAGCCAGGGACAGTGCTCAGGCCCTGAGTTCAAGCCCCAGGACTGGCAAAAAAAAAAAAAAATCTGTAGCAGCTTATAGCCACTCCAAAACCTAATGTTTGGCCGGGCACCAGCGGCTCGCACCTGTAATTCTAGCCATTCAGGAGGCTGAGAGCTGAGGATTCTGATTCACAGTCACAGCTGAAAAGTCCCTGCGAGACTGTTATCCCCTACTAACCAACAAAAAACCCCAGAAATGGCGCTGCCCCTCCAAGTATTAGAGCGCTAGCCTTGAGCAAAAGATCTTGGGACAGTGCTCAGGCTCTGAGTTCAAGCCCCACAACTGACAAAAAAAAATAGAAAAAGAGTTCAAGTTTGTGTGACGTGGCATGTTCCCATTACTGGGACAAAACACCTGTGATAGTTAGCTTGGAAAGAGAAGAGGGCTGGCTCACAGATTTGGAGGTTTCGGCCTCTGGTTCGTTAGTTCCATTACTTTCACCCTGGGCCAGGAGAGCTCAGGGTGGAGTAAAGCTGCTCACCTCAGGGAGCCAGATTCCTTTTTTTTTTTTTTTTTCCAGTCCTAGGGCTTGGACTCAGGGCTTGAGCACTGTCCCTGGCTTCTTTTTGCTCAAGGCTGGGACTCTACCACTTGAGCCACAGCGCCACTTCTGGCCGTTTTCTGTATATGTGGTGCTGGGAATTGAACCCAGGGCTTCATGTATACGAGGTGAGCACTCTTACCACTAGGCCATATTCCCAGCCCAGAGCCAGATCCTTTTGTTGTCCTGCTCCTGGGCCTTGGACTCAGGGCCTGAGCACTGTCCCTGGCTTCTTTTTGCTCTTTTGCACTTCTGGCCGTTTTCTATATATGTGGTACTGGGGAATCGAACCCAGGGCTTCATGTATACGAGACGAGTACTTTACCACTAGGCCACGTTCTCAGCCCCTCCCATGGATCTTTGTTCTTTTGGTGGTGGTGATGGTGGTGGGAATTGAACTGGGGGCCGACGCTGTCCCTGAGCTCTTTTGCTCAAGGCCAGCGCTCTACCACTTTGAGCCACAACGCCACTTCCAGTTTGCTAGTGGTTAAATGGAGATGAGAGTCTCACTGGTTTTCTTGCCAGGCCTGGCTTTGAACGGCAGTCCTCAAGTCTCAACCTCTTGAGTAGCTAGGATTACAGGGGTGGGCTGGCAGCACCTGGCCGTTCTGATGTGGGCAGGAGCTTCAGGTAGCAGAAATGGGGGTCAGATGTTATAGGGGCCATTTCCTTCCTCCAGGGTCCCGGCAAGGTCCGTTTCCTGGACTGGCTCTTGGGGCTGGACTAGATGGTAACACCAGCTCACTAGTGAGGCCAGCCGTGCACTGCCCCAGTCACCACAGCGGACTCTGGGTTGGCCCTGTGTGTGTAAGCTTCCGGCTGTCACTCCCGGGTGAGCGAGCCTCTCTGGAGGTGGCCACCCAGCATGCCTTGTGCTGTGGGATCATGGGGAAATGGCTGGATACGTGGCAGCAACCTTGACCCTAAGCGGGCCATTCTCCAGCTTTCCCAGCCCTCCACTGGCCGGAGGAGTGGAGATGCGTAACCCTGGCCCCCAGCCTCCCACCCGACTCTGGACCTTGCTTTGAAGCTGCAGGCTCTATTTTTAACCTTAGCATTCATTTTACAGTCTATTCCACGATCCATGCGTGTTTATTTTACTATAAGGAATATTTCCTCCTAACTTGGAGTCCAGTAGACGTTCTGGGAAGATGTTTATGTTTGCTCTGTGGCTTCCACTACTCCCAGCACAGACTCAGATCTTGGTTTGAGAAGAATGTGGCTTCGGGATGGGATGGTGAGTGGGGAGACAGAATTGTGACAGGAAATGCATATTTCAGCAGGAACCTTTTAAGTTTCTGTGATCCACTGGGAAGCCGCCTCTGAGATGCGGGAGCCGACGCGGGCGGACAGTGTGCTGCCTCCGCAGGTGCTGTCCTTGATCCTTCCTCCACGTCCCAGGTCAGCCTGGCTGCCAGCACCTCTCCCTACTGCCAGAGCGCTTGGTTCCTCCGCCGGGGCCTCGGGAGCCAGTGTGATGCCCAGCCGCGCCCCTGCGCCTGCTTTCGGGTTGGCACATGAAGCAGTGACCACAGCACAACACTCTTCTCTCTCTGCCTCTCCAGCCCCGTTCGTGCTCCCAGTCACAAATGCGAAAAGCCTCATTTAAGACAAGTTGGAGGGCCTGGGAATGTGGCCTAGTGGTAGAGTGCTCGCCTCGTATACATGAAGCCCTGGGTTCGATTCCTCAGCACCACAGATATAGAAAACGGCCAGAGGTGGCGCTGTGGCTCAATTGGCGGAGTGCTAGCCTTGAGCAAAAAGAAGCCAGGGACAGTGCTCAGGCCCTGAGTCCAAGGCCCAGGACTGGCAACAAAAACAAAACAAAAATAAAAGACAAGTTGGATAAGAAGTGTACGCACTGCCTTACATATGAAACTGTAGCCCCTCTGGACATCACTCTGACAATAAAGAAATGAAAAAAAAAAAAAGACAGACTCTTGTTCTAGGCTTAGGGAATTGATTTTGAAAAAAAAAAAAAAAAAGGAAGCTCCAGGTCCTAATTAAGTTTGCTTTTTAACTACAGTTGAGGCACTTTTTGAGCTCACTGAAGGATGAGAATGCAAAGATTAATGAAAACATGTTAAGGATGTCAAGAGAGCCTCCTGATTATGCTTCTCAGTCACCCTTGTCTTTTTTTTTTTTTTTGCCAGTCCTGGGCCTTGAACTCAGGGCCTGAGCACTGTCCCTGGCTTCTTTTTGCTCAAAGCTAGCACTCTGCCACTTGAGTCACAGTGCCACGTCTGGCCATTTTCTATATATGTGGTGCTGGGGAATCGAACCCAGGGCTTCATGTATACGAGGCAAGCACTCTTGCCACTAGGCCACGTTCCCAGCCCCCACCCTTGTCTTTTGAGAAATAAAAGAATCAAGACCAGTCAGGTGCAATGGTGCACAACTTTAGTGTCAGCTACTTAAGAGACTGAGACAGAATTCATTAAGGGCAGCCTGGGCAATAGAGCAAAAAAATCACATTTGTAACCAACTCCTCCACCCCCTTTCCCAAACTCAAGACAGGATATACTAAGAGGAAAAAGGGGTTAAACTTATGTGAATAAACGTGGAGGAACTCACTCCTCTTTGCAGGGTTTGCAAAGCCTTCCTAGTAGAAGGAAAAAGAAGTGTTTAGGGAGGTGCAGGGCGGCTTGAGCCTGTGCTCATAGCTCCTTGGGAGGCAGAGGTGAAGGATGGAGGTTTGAGGCCAGGCTGGGGCGAGGGCGCTCCTGAGCGGCATCTCAGCTGCCATCTGGGTGCCCTGGGGCTCGCCCGCCATCGCAGTGGCAAGGGGAAGGACAATAGGAGGGTCAAGGTGCGGATGGGAAGCGCAGAAAGCCAGACTCTATCTCAGAAATGAATCCGTGCAGCCGGGAGAAGGCGGCTCCGCCTGTCATCCTAGCTACGCCCGCAGAAGGGCCCCCCACCCCCGAGCGCTGCAGGCCAAAGCCAGCCCAGCCGGGAAAGCCCGGGAGACGCTGGTCCCCAGTAACAACCAAGAGCCATGGTGGAGCTGTGGCTCGCACAGCAGGGTGCTAGCTTCCATTGAAGACAGCTACGTGAGAGCACAAGGCCTTGAGCTCAAGCCCCGGTTATTCTGGACACCGACACACACATGCATACACACGCACACGCACATGCACATTATATGTGCTAGGTGTTTTTCTAGAGATGTCCTGTGTACCTTGTTATTTAATTCTCCTTTGGACAATCTATCATGGCTTCTCTCCCGGATTTGCCAGTGCGTTCTATCTTGGTATTCCAGGCGTGTGACTTTTGATAAGTTTTGCCATTTCAAAGAAGCCACAGCCCGGTGCCCCCAGTCTGCAGCCCCCCCTCCCCCTCCGCGCCCCCCCCCCCCCCCCCCGTCGTCATTGGCTCCATGGCTGACGGCGCAGGACTTGTCTTTGAGCTTGGCTGTAACTCAGCCCATACTAGGGCACAAGGGGCGTCTCTAGGCTGAAGGACAGGGCTGGGCTGGGCCCGTGGGGTGCAGATGGGGAGTCGGGTAGGGCGAGGTGGGGTCGGCGAGTCTTCCCTTGAGGGGGAGGGGGACACCCTCTGTGCCCAGCTGGCTGTCAGGGCAACTTCAGTCCCTGTGGGTCAAAAGTCCAGCTGTGACTTGTGACTTTTTTCCCTTTCTCTGGAGACATCCCCACTCTGGGGCGGAGGGGGGGGGGGGTGTCCGTGGTGGCCTGGGAGCCGGAGTCGGGGAGCTGAGCTATCTGGGGTGGCCCAGATCCGCTCCCAGACCACCGGCCCCCCAGGAGGGGAGGAGGAGGGGAGGAGGGCGAGGGGGCACGGGGCTGGGCAGGTCCCCGGGCCCGCTCTCCGCCGCCCCCGCCCCGGGCCCTGGCTCCGCCCTCTCCAGGACCGAGGCCGTCTGGCCGGGAACCACCGGCCGCACAGCCCGCGGGATGGGCGCGGGGCTCGGCGCCTCAGCGTGTGCCCTCGGGCGCCGGCACCCATCGCGGCGGCGGGACCTGTGTAGGGCCTTTGGGGGTGTGGCGTGCGGAGATGGGGGGCTGCCCTCTCCCGCCGCCCCACCCCGCCCCGTCGGATGCCAGCGGCGGGGCGCCCGGGCCTGAGGCTGGACCTGGCGAGGCCCAGGTCTGCGCCTGAGGTCGTGGGTTGGGCCCACACCAAACCGGTCCGGGCCGAGGCGGGGGGCCCGCCCGCCCCCGAGTGGAATGGGCTCCTCGGCCACTACCCAGGGGCGCAGCCCGGCCCAGTGACACGATGGGGCGGCAGGTGGCATCTTGGGCAAACCCACTTGCTTTCTAACTCTGACCTTCCGGGGACCCCTGACGGCGGGCCCTCGGCTGGGGACTCGCCAGCAGCCTAGATCCGGGCGCCGAGCGGAGGCTGGCTAAGTCCTCGGGTGCCGGCTCGAGTCGGCGCCCGGCCCTCAGCGCAGGCCCCCGGCAGCCACGCCCGGGGCCGCGGGCCGGTCAGGTCCTCGGGCATGGGGCAAAGAGACGCCCGCAAACCGCTCTCCACCAGGCGGGGCCGAGGCCAGGGCCGGTAGCGGATCGGGGGCTCCGCGCGCGTGGGGAGCGAGAGAAGAACCCGCCGGGCGGGGTGGGGGAGCGGTCGGCCCGTCCCGGCCACGCGAACCTGGCTTCGCGCCCCAGCGCTTCGCCGGGCTGGGGGTGTGAGAATTTGCAGACGGTGCCCCAGCGTTCTGGCGTCTGGCCCCGCCCCCTGCCGGGCCCGGCGACGCCCCGCCCCCCCCGCGACGCCCCGCCCCCGCGACGCCTCGCCCCGCCTCCGCCCCCGCGACGCCCCGCCCCCCGCGCCAGATGTTGCGCCCCGCCCCGGCCGCGCCCCGCCCCGGCCGCGCCCCTCCGCCCGCCGCGGCCCACACCTCCCGGCGCCGCCGTCCTCGCCCGCGGGCGCCGGTGCCGCCGGCCAGCTGCGGTCCCTCCCGGACCCGCCCATCGCATCCCCCGGGCAACTGTCTCCAGGGAGCCCGAGCCCCGCCCCTGGCACCGACTCCCGGTACGGAGCCCACCTGCGCGGGCGTCGGCAGGGTCCCAGGGCGGGGCGCCCCCCACCCCGCGCGCGCGCGCGCCCGGCACCGCCCAGCGCCGGGCTTTGTCAGCCCGGGTCCGGGGTGGGCGGCCACCGGGGGTCCGGGCGCGGGGCCTAGGGGCGGGGGCCGGTCCGGAGCGGACCGCACACGCGCTCACGCACGCGCGCGCAACCCCGCCCGGGCGAGGCGGGCGGAGCCCCCGGGCTGGTCCGGCGCGGGCGTGGGGTGCGAGCCGCTCCGTGTCCGCTGGCATCCTTTTGTGCTCTCCGGAGGACCGAGTCCGGGTGTCGGGGCCGCGCGGGCTCCGGGCAGGACCACGCGCCCCGACTCCGACCCCGCGCCCCGCCGCCTGCCCCGGCCTCCCCAGCGCCCGCGTCCGGGCTCGCAGCGGGCCTGGAGCAGGGTCACCCGCATCGGGGGGGGGCGGGGCTCCTGGCCGGCTTCCCCGGGGGGCTCGCCGCTCCCTGCCACCCTCCTGTCAATCCCGCCCCGGCGCCGACGCCCTGCCCCGAATCCCCGCGGAAGCCTCGCCCAGGCCTCCTAGCGCGTCCCTCCCCACGCTCCGGGGCGCATCGGGCTTCATCTTTCCCGTTTCGGAAGCGCGGTCCCCGGCCCGCTCCTCACCCCCGGCGTCCACCCTGCCACTCCGTGTGGGGCTCCTCCCTGCGGTGCTCACCCGTGGGCAGTGGCAGTTACTTCTTCCTTAGTCCTTGGCCTCCCGGGTCTCCTGCCTGCAGGGCCTTGGGGAGCCCTGGCCGGTCTCCCTGGACGCTATTGAAAGGTCCTTCGCATCCTGCACCCTTCCCCTCTGTCTCTCACCCTGGCCCCTGCAGCTGGGACGGCAGAGCGCCCTTTGCAGGGGCTGCTGGCAGGCCAGAGGGCTCCCTTTCTGTTCTGGGGTTCCTATAATAAATGCATTTGCAGTGGGTACCGAAGACCTCTGCTCCCCCCTCCCCCCCATGGAGAAGCCAGTAGTTTAGGTTTTCTGTTTATCAAGAGCCCTCCTCAGCTCACCTCGGGGCTTCCAGGCTGAAGGCCCACCCACTGTGGCCGGCCCACGCGGGGTCAGGACTGGGAGTGGAGCTGGTTCTGGAGTTCATCTGTCTGCGCTGGCGCTTCGGTGTCTTTCCCCCTTTTCTTCGGGGTCGTTGTGTTGTCAGGGGTGCCGGAGGTGCGGGAAGAAAGCATCGGTGCGTGGAGCAGGTGATCCCGCCGCTCTCCTGCTTTTCACCTCCCACCCAACAGGGATGAATTTTCCTTAGTCTTGGGCTTTGGAAACAGATCCACATAGGGGATGAAGCTAAATTCACAAACTTAACTCTTCAGAGCCATTGAATAGAATTCGAACTCAGGCATGGTTCAGGTTAATTACTTGGCTTTCAAAAAGCCAAACAAGGGCTGGGAATGGGGCTTCGTGGTAGAGTGCTTGCGTCGCATGCAGGAAGCCCTGGGTTTGATTCCTGAGCCCCACAGACACAGAAAAAGTGGGATGTGACACTGTGGCTCAAGTGGCAGAGTGCTAGCCTTGAACAAAAGGAAGCCAGGGACAGTGCTCAGGCCCTGAGTTCAAGCCCCAGGACTGGCAAACACACACACACACACACCAAAAAAAAACAACCCAGGCCAAACAAGTAGTTCTAAACTCCATGTGAATAACCTGTGTTTCTGACCCTGTTGCAGGCTCTGGAAGTTTCCTTTAGTGCCACCAAAGGGAGCTGACATTGATATGGAAGTTTCCTTTAGTGCCACCAAAGGGAGCTGACATTGATGTGGCATTGACAAAGGTGGTTAGGGGGCCCAAGAAAACACAATGGATTAGTTTGCAGCAAGAGAACAGGCTGAGGCTGCCACTTTTTTTGTGTATGTGTCATTAGGACTTGAACTCAGGATGATGATGCTGTCTCTTTTTCACACTCAAGGTTGGCACCCTACCACTTGAGCCACAGTTCCACATCTGGCTTTTTGCTGACTAATTGGAGATAAGCACCTCACAGACCTTCCTGCCCAGGCTGTCTTCAAACCAAGATCTTCAGATCTCAGCCTGTTGAGGAACTAGGATTACAGGTGGATGAGCCACTAATGACAATCTACGTTTCTTTTTGGTCCCAGTATTTGAACTCAGGGCCTTACTGCTGGAGTTCTTTTGTGTTCTTTTTTAAGTAGGGGCTCACATTGTGTCTGGGTGGCCTGGACCATGATTCACATCATGAGATTGTGTCCAGCTTTTATTGGTTGAGAAGAGGATCATGTTGTCTTTTTAAATGCGCTGCCTTCAACCATGATCTTCTTGTGTACACCTCTTAAGGAGCTAGCATTACAGGTGTGAGCCACTGTGCCCAGCCAGTTGTCACTTGCCTGCTTGCCTTCCTTCCTTCCTTCCTTCCTTCCTTCCTTCCCTCCCTCCCTCCTTCCTTGTTGTCGGAGAGCAAGACTCACCCTTGGCACCTGACACTTTTGCTCCTTACCTGGTCCTCTACCACCAAGCCACGCCTCTAACCTCCGGCGGCCACTCTTACGTTAACATCGTGTAAGAGAACACACGGTTTCTGACACATTCTTGTTTTTTTAAGATGTTTTTCTTTTCTCTCTTCTACTCCAGACCTATCAGGAGTTCAGATTCAGGGAAGGGTGGGATGAAGCTCGTTGATGCCGGTACACCTGTAGTCTGCCGGCCAGAGGCACCTTTGCTGGTGGTCTCTTGTGGCCCATCCCAAAGAGGTAGGTCGGAGGAAGGGAGCAGTACTGGGGAGGGGAGAAGAAAGAATGTGCTGTTGGTAAGTTAAGAATTTGGAGAAGGGCTAGGGATGTGGCCTAGTGGTAGAGTGCTCGTCTCATGTACATGAAGCCCTGGGTTCGATTCCTCAGCACCACATATATAGAAAGAAGCCAGAAGTGGTGCTGTGGCTCAGGTGGCAGAGTGCTAGCCTTGAGTAAAAAGAAGCCAGGGACAGTGCTCTGAGACCAAGGCCCAGGACTGGCAAAAAAAAAAAGGATAAAATCTACTGTCTCCAACTCTCTAGCCACACATAGCCTGAGGAAGAGAACAGGGCAGGGGACATGGTCCTAACGTAGCAGGCACAAGGCTCTGAGTTCCGTCCTCAGCACCAGAGAAAGACATACTGAGAAAACGGGAATCACAAGGGGGAAGTAAGCTAGAGCTCACCCAGCCGCCCAAGGAAAGCTTCTAGAGGGCCGGATGCCGCTGGGCCGGAGCTCCAACTAGGATTACAGAGGTGAGCTTCACATCTGGCCGGCAGGACTGTCAGCAGCGAGGGTGGCAGTGATCTAGGGGCGCCTCCTGCGCTTACTTAGTGAAAGTCAAGTGTTCTGGGTTTGTTTTGTGCTGGTCCTGGGGCTTGCATTCAGAGACACTGTCCCTGAGGTGGTGGTGGTGGTGCTTGTTGTTATAACGGGATGGACAGAGGAGTTACAGTTACGTAAGTCAAGAGTCCATTTCTTTTGGGACAGTGCCAGATTTTTCCTCCTGTCTCCACCCACAAGTTGTAGAGTTGATTTTCATTGCATTCCATTGAGTCTGTTCTCCCTTTTCTATGCCTCCTCTTATCCTCCCAAAGAGAGAAACAAATAAGACAGAAAGAAAAGAAAACAAAAACAGCAACAAAGGAAATAAGCTTCTTGTTTCCATTTCCTGGAGTTCATTTAGATGAATGTCATTTTGTAGGATCAGATGCACACAGGCATTGTGCCTTTCTTTGGGGTCCTCCCCCAAGCGCATCCTCCTTTGCTCTCACTGTGTGTGAACACCTAGAGTCCTGTGTAATTGATCATGTCCCAGTGCAGTTTAGATCTAGTTTCCATGTATGAGAGAAAACACGGGCTGTTCTTCTCTCTGAGCTTGGCTTACCTCACTTAACATGATTTGTTCTAGATGCATCCATTTCCCTGCAAATGACATAATCATATTCTTTCTAATGGATGAGTAAAATTCCATTGTGTACAGGTACCACGTGTTTTGGATCCATTCATCTATTGTGGGGCACCTGGGCTGTTTCCATAGCTTGGCTATTGTGAATAGTGCAGCAATGGACACAGATGTGCAGGCATCTTTATGGTGTCCTGACTTGTGATAGTCTGCATTTCCTCTCTGCTAATGCGTCGTTACTGTACAGAGATGCTACTGGTTTGTGCGGGTTAATTTTGTATCCTGCTACTTTGGCAAAGTTATCAATCAGCTCTAGGAGCTTGGGAGTGGAATCTTTTGCATCCTTTAGATATAAATTCATGTCATCTACAAATAAGGATACAAATGACTTCTTTTCCTATGTGAATCCCTTTTATATCTTTTTCTTGCCTATTGCTCTGGTGGGGAATTCCAGAATGACATAGAAGAGGAGTGGAGAGAGTGGGCATCTTTGCTTTGTTCCTGCAAATGGAAACCAGGGCCTTCTTCATGGTAGCCACATGCTTTACCTGCTACTGAGCTACACTTGTAAAGTCCACAAGTTCATTTTCTAAGAGGTTAAGAGTTGCTAAGTCAGAAGTGTACTGCAAGCTGTATGTATAGGAGGGAAATTTAGAGTCTGCTATTTGCTGTGAGTTTTAATGTTCTTTGTTTTGTTTTGTGGGAATAGGGCTTGAACTTAGGACCTCAAGCTTGCTAGGCAAGCGCTCTAACCACTGAGCCAGGCTTTCAGCCTTAATATCTTTCCCAGGCCAGTTTCAAATGTATAATCTTCCCTTTTCTGCTTCTCAAGTTGCTGAGGTTACAGACATGTACCACCATGTCCACTACATTTTAGATTTAACTTGTTAAATCATACGCCCACATAATTTACATAGAAATTAAAATTAAAGTGATCAAATTTATAATCATCAATAATATAACCTTTATTTTTTCTATGCCTTCTGAAGTCATTATATGCAAGCATGTTCCAATTATTGTAAACACATTTATTATTATTATAAAGATTATATACAGAGGGGTTATAGTTACATAAATCAGGGGCTAAGTACATTTCTTTTTTTTTTTTTTTTTTTGGCCAGTCCTGGGCCTTGGACTCAGGGCCTGAGCACTGTCCCTGGCTTCTTTTTGCTCAAGGCTAGCACTCTGCCACTTGAGCCACAGCGCCACTTCTGGTCGTTTTCTGTATATGTGGTGCTGGGGAATCGAACCTAGGGCCTCGTGTATCCGAGGCAGGCACTCTTGCCACTAGGCTATATCCCCAGCCCAGTACATTTCTTTTTCTTGAACAATGTCACCCCTCTAAGCACATTTTTTCTTTTATTTTAAATTAAATTTTATTGACAAGGTGTTGTGCAAAGGGGGTACAGTTACATAATAAGGCAGTGAATACATTTCTTGTGATATCTTACACCCTCATTTTTCTTTCCCTTCCCTAGATCAGGTAGGCATATATATAATATCTAGTGTACCAAAATCATATACAGTAACCATGTAGGGTATGCCACAGGAAATTCATCTAGAACTTTAAAGATAACCTCCACAATAGAATCTTCCTGTGTCCTTCTCTTGGAGTTGTTTTTGCTTATCCTCTCCTTTTTTTTATTAATTAAATTTTGTTGACAAGGTGTTGTACAAAAGGGGTACAGTTACATAATAAGGCAGTGAGTACATTTCTTGTGATATCTTACACCCTCGTTTTCCTTTCCCTTCCCTAGATCAGGTAGGCATATATACAATACCCAGTGTACCAAAAACATAAACAGTAGCCACGTAGCGTATGCCAAAGGAGATTCACCTAGAACTCTAAATGTAACGTCAACAATAGAATCCTCCTGTGTCCTTCTCTTGGAGTTGTTTTTGCTTATCCTCGTCTTATATGATCATGTGTACATAGCTGTTGAGCTATTGTGATCCACTGATAGGTCTATTCTAGACCTTTTTATGTTTGTTTAGTAGTTGTTTGGTTTTAGATACATAATGTAAAGTCGCTGACCCAAACATGTGGAAATACCACTTGAAAAGAAGTTTGTTATTTTGCAGACCTGGTCTCTACTGTTCCCCCCCTCCCCCAACAGTCATATATCAAGGAGACCATGCGCCTTTGTTCTCTGTGTTCTAGGCTTGTCTTGCTCAACATTATTTGTTCAAGTTCTGACCAGTTCCCTGCGAATACCAGTATTTTATCATTTCTAACCGCTATGTAGTATTCCATTGTGTATAGGTACCTCATTTTTTGGATCCATTCATCTGTAGTGGGGCATCTGGGTTGTTTCCATATTTTGGCTACTGTGAATTGTCTAAGCACATTTTTATCTCACTGTTTGTTGTAGTGGTGTATGGAGTTTGTTGTGTGGTATGCGAAGGTATCATTATTTTAAGATTATTTTTTATTATCCTAGAAGAGTTATACTGGGTGCCAGTGACTCATGCCTGTATAGCGTAGCAACTCAGGAGATTAAGATTTGAGCATCACAGTTCAAAGCCAGCTTGGGCAGGGAAGTCCACGAGACTCTTTTCTCTTTTCTCCAAGACGCTAGGAGAAAAAAGTCAGTGGTCAAGCTGGGGCTCAAGAGGTAGACTGTTAGCCTTAAGCACAAAAGCTCAGGGACAACACTTGGGCTCTGAGTTCAAATCCTGGCACACAGGGAAACAGATAAATCAATGAACCTAACCTATGGGCAGCACACAGCACTCCCAGCCCAGAGGACAAGCCCGTCAGCGCGCCGGCAGGAAGGCTGTCCCCGCCCTGGTGTGTGTGTGTCAGTCTTTGGGACACCGCAGTCAAGGGGGGGCGAGGGGGGAGACCCCGAGCTGTCACACAGCAGGCGGGGGGCTGAGGGCCGGAGCCTCATGTTGTGCTTTTCTGAACACTTGGGTGCTTTGTGCTCAAGGCTTCAAGGCTGGCGCTCTACCACCTGAGCCATCTCCACCGCCAGCGCTTTGCTTCTTTAGAGATAAGACGCTGGCTTTGAACCAAGATCCCCACACCTCAGCCTCCCAAGCAGTGAGGAGGACCGGCGTGAGCCACACAGCACCTGCCTTTCTCCGGACTCTTGGTGATTAACTTCCGCACAGAGACAAGCGGGGTCTCTAGGGTGCGATGCCTGGGAGTCCAGGCACGGTCCTGCGCCCTCTGTCCCGGCTCCCCGCCCGCCGCTCCCCGGCTGCCCGCTGCCCCTCCGCAGCCGTGGGAGTCCTCAGAACCAGGCCCCTGGCCGTCCAGTAAGCAGCTTGATTCACGCTGAGACCAACGCTTGCTGTCCTCTTCTTTATTCCCTCCCTCCCTCCCTCCCTCCCTCCCTCCCTCCCTCCCTCCCTCCCTCTCTCCTTTCCTCCTTCCCTCCATCTCTTAGCTGTTTCTTACTCAAGGCTGGCATTCTACCCCGTGAGCCACACCTCTACTTCCAGCTTTTTGCTGCGTAATGAGGGCTAAGAGTCTCGGCTTCGTCTGCCCAGGCTGCCTTTGACCCCTGATCCTTAGATCTCAGCCTCCCGAGTGGCTAGGCTTACAGGAGTGAGCCACCAGCACTGAGCAAAAAAGGGGGTGTTCACACTACAAGGGTGCCCTGCTATTTTTCCCCGTCCATTTCGGGTCTGGACTGGGTGCTCTGTGCCCGCTCAGCGCGCACGCTCCGCGGAGGCTCTGTTCCACCCTGTTCCCAGCACCCCCTGAAATTTCTGGCATGTATCAACCGAAATAAATACCAGTGGAATTAGCAGCTCGCTCAGACGGCGTGATCTGTACAAACTGCCAAGTCCGGTCACTTGATGTCACCCCACGAAACCACGCGCTCAGGAGTTGGATTCCGACAGTGGTTCCTGGGATGAGGGGAGGGCCCGGCTCCGGGCCCGCAGGCTCAGAGACAGCGTGGGAGGCTTAGGCAAAGCGGGGGACTCGGTGCCCAGAACCCTCGTACAACCTGACCATCTGGTAGGTGTCTGGCTCGCTCAGAATTCCAAGCTTGGGCCAAAGAGTCTAGACCCTGTAAGGAGGTGGGATCGGTGGGGGTACGGAAGCCAGCGAGGCCTTCGCAGTGGGGGGGGGGGGCTACCATCTGGTCCACCTGGTCAGAGGGGTTCCTCTGGGGTCTTCTAGGTGGCAGCACTGGGGATCAGGGATTGGCTGTCAGAGATGGGCCCGCCTCCAAGAGCTCCTCCCCTCGCTGGGCACCGAGGACACGCGGGACGCGTCCTGAGGAGGCGCATGGTTCCAGGTTCCCCCGTGCGGCAGAGTTAGAGTCCACCTCCCTGGAGGGAGCCCGGGCGCAGGGGCGCTGCCTCCTCTTCCAGCGGTGACAGGAAGCCCGCGGGAGGCGAACACAGGCCAGACACCTGCTCCTTATTTAAAACACAACCTGGAAAAATGGGGCCCTAGGTGTCCCTCCCCAGCAGAATGCCTGCCTAGCAGGTGCAAGGCCCTGAGCTGAAACTTAACCCAGGACCAAGAGGCAGGAAAGAAGGAAGGAAGGGAAGGGGGAGGGAGGGAGGGAGGGAGGGAGGAGGGAGGGAGGGAGTGGGAAGGGAAGATGAGTGGGAAGGGGAAAGGGCAGGGCAGGGCAGGGGAGGGGAGGGGAGGGGAGGGGAGGGGAGGGAAGGGAAGGTACAAATTTGTTGACTGCATCAACACTGGAAACGTTAGCTCACCAGAAAAAACACCACAAACAGAAGTGAAAAGATGACTCAGGCTTTAATCCACAAAGGGATGGGATGTGGAATAACCCAAGAAGGAGAAGATACGTAACCTCATCCGAAAACGGGCCAAGGTGATAAACAGGCCGTTTGGCAGAGGGTTACTGTTTGGCAGATAATCATGGAAATGCATATTAAAATGTCTGCCAAATTGGAAACAAATGAGTCCGTGTGAGTGCGCAGGGCTGGGGGCGGCTGGGATGCGGCCTGGGCTGGGGGGGGGGGGGTGGCGGCAGGGATGCGGCCTGGGCTGGGGGGGGCAGGGATGGGCCCTGGGCTGGCAGGGTGGGGGGTGGGGGGTGCTTCCCGGGCTGGCAGGGGTGGGGGCGTCAGGGATGGGCCCTGGGCTGGCAGGGTGGGGGGTGGGGGGGTGCTGCCCGGGCTGGCAGGGGTGGGGGCGTCAGGGATGGGCCCTGGGCTGGCAGGGGTGGGGGTGGGGGGTGCTGCCCGGGCTGGCAGGGGTGGGGGTGGGGGATGCGGCCCGGGCTGGCAGGGGTGGGGGTGGGGGATGCGGCCCGGGCTGGCAGGGGTGGGGGGTGGGGGGTGCTGCCTGGGCTGGCAGAGCGTGGCCGCCAGGGCCCCGGCCAGGTGAGGAACAGTGTGACGCTAGGTAGGGAAGTGGCCGGTGGCGCTGCCCGTCAGCCGATGCCCATGGGAGTTTGGAGGCGCGGGGCCCTGTGACGGAGGAACTTAAGGAAGGGAATTTCAGACCACAGTTCACATTAGTCCCGGTGGGCGCTGGCGGCTCCCTCCTGCAATCCTAGCTGTGCGAGAGGCGGAGATCTGCAGCATCGAGGGTGCAGGCCCGCCCTGCAGACTCCGTCTCTCAAATAACCAGCAAAAAGCCAGGTTAGAGGGATGGCTCACCTGGTAGAGTGCCAGGCACAGGCACAGGCACAGCCCTGAGTTCAAACACTAGTGCTGCAAAAAAGAAATTAAATTTATTAATTTTTTTTTTTTTTTTTGCCAGTCCTGGGGCTCAGACTCAGGGCCTGAGCACTGTCCCTGGCTTCTTTCTGCTCAAGGCTAGCACTCTGCCACCTGAGCCACAGCGCCCCTTCTGGCCTTTTCTACATATGTGGTGCTGGGGAATTGAACTCAGGGCCTCATGCGCTCTACCACTAGGCCACATTCCCAGCCCCAAATTTATTAATTTTTAAGTGAAAGAACAGACACATGATGACCAGCAGTGTGTTGAAACAGCTCGAGTCTTGGACCCTCCCCATCGCCTATGCTTCTGGAGGGCTAAATCTAACTGAGAAGCTAGCAAAGAAAATGCAACAGAGCCCACACCTGAAGTCAGTGATCAATGTCAAAAGGAGTCAATAAAGTATCTCATTAGTAATGAGATGGCCGACCATCTTCGAGTATATTGGGTCAACAGAAGGCATGAAATGTCGTCACTTTGCCTGCTGCCTCCCCCCCCCTTTTTTTTTTTGCTTTGGTGATCCTGGGGATTGATTGTGCTCTCCTAGCTGGAGCTCTACCAGTTGAACCATGCCCCCAGTCCGGATTGTGATCCTCCCACTTACACTTCCCATCTTCCTACCTGGCTGGCTGGGATGACAGGTGATCTTGAGCTTTTTGCCCAGGCTGCCCCCTATGTCCACCCCCCAGGAAGCTAGGATTATAGCCCCCACCTAACCACGTTTGCCCTCCCCACCCCCAACTGGGCAGGAAAATCCATGAGACTTTTTGTTTTTTATTTTTGCTAATCTTGGGCCTTGAACTCAGGGCCTGAGCACTGTCCCTGAGATTCTTTTTGCTCAAGGCTAGCACTCTGCCACTTGAGCCACAGCGCCACTTCCGGCTTTTTCTGTGTATGTGGTGCTGAGGAATCGAACCTAGGGCTTTATGCGTGCTAGGCAAGCGCTCTACCCCTAAGCCACCTCCCCAGCCCCATGAGACTTTTATCTCTAATTACACCACCAAAAATGTGGGAGTGGAGGTGTGGCTCAAGTAGTAGAGCACCAGCCTTGAACAGAAAAGCGAAGGGACAGTGTCCGGGCCCTGAGTTCAAGGCCTTTGTAGTGACATGAAAAAAAAATTAGGAGTTGTTTTGGTGTAAATAATTAGCATAAGGGAAGTATAAAAAAACAACACGCACAGGACCATCCACGAGTAGACTCGAGAAGACAACTAGAAGGGACGTGGGAGGGGAGGGCGCGTCTCAGCCCCCTCCCCTGCGCCCTCTCCCTGTACAGGACGGCTGGCCCCTGAGCAGTGACAGGCAGCATGTCCCCTGGGTGGACTGCCCCATGGAGTTCTGGAGCAAGGAGGGGGATCAGAGCGTGCTGGTGGACTTCCTGCTGCCCACGGGGGTCTACCTGAACTTGCCGGTGTCCGCAATGCCAACCTCAGCACCATCAAGCAGGTAGGTCTCCGGCCTCGTCCGGCGCTCGGGGAAGAGCGGCCATCCTGTGTCACGCTCGGGAAGTCCTGGCAGTGAATGTGTGCGTGGAGCGGTGCTGGCGCTGGGGCTTGAACTTGGGGCCGGAGGGCTGTCCCTCAAGTGTTTTGGTTTTTTTTCCGCTCAAGGTTGGCTCGCACTTTACCTCTGGGGCCACCGCTCCGCTTCTGGCGTTTTGGAGGATCGTTGGAGATGAGTCTCGTGGGCTTTCCCGCTTGTGCCGGCTTCAAATGTGACCCTCAGATCCCAGCCTCCCGAGTAGTTAGGATGACAGGCCTTGAGCCACTGGAGCGTGGCTTAGGTGGGAATTTTAAAAGATGTAAAGTGCCCAAGAATCATTTGTAAACTTTGGTTAAGCTCCGCTTGTTATTCCGAATTCAGCTTCCCTTGAACGGTGTCCTTTTCCTGTCGCCGGATGGCTGGGTTGTTGGCCACTGGACTAGATAGCAACGGAAACGGGACCTCCCCCACGACTGCGCCTCTGCCATGGCCGCTACGAACCTTCCCGCCCTTTGCTTTACAAATGTCACCGTGAGCCAGGGCCCGTGCGCGACCCCGGCTGTCACCCTAGCTACTCAGGAGGCTGAGGTCTGAGGATCCAGGTTTGAAGCCAGCTTGGGCAAAGAAAGTCCATGAGGGTAGGAAAAAAAAAAAAAAAGGCCTGTGAGACTCTTCTCCAATTAACCAGAAAATGAGAAGTAGAGTTGTGGCTTAGATAGTAGAGTGCTAGATTTGAGCAAAGGAAGGAAGGAAGGAGGGAGGGAGGGAGGGAGGGAAGAAGGAAGGAAGGGAAGGAGAAGGAGGAAGGAAGGAAGGAAGGAAAGAAGGAAGGAAGGAAGGAAAGAAGGAAGGAAGGAAGGAAGGAAGGAAGGAAGGAAGGAAGGAAGGAAGGGTCAAGGACAGCACCTAGGCCTGAGTTCAAGCCCCAGGACTGGCACAAAAGATAGATGCAGCCCTGAGACTCCGCTGGGGGGTCCCCGCTGGTCCCACCCGCCACCCGTGCACCTGCTGGGGGGGGGGGACAGCGGGGGGTGGCATCCCGCCGGGCCTGAGCAGGGAGCCTGGGGGCCACCCAGCGGGGCCCAGCTGTGGAGGCGGAGGGGCGTCGGGGGGCTTGCGGCCTCCCCCGGGGGACTGACCGGCCCGTCCCCCCCTCCGCCCCCCCCCGCAGGTGCTGTGGCACCACGCCCAGTACGAGCCGTTCTTCCACATGCTCAGCGACCCCGAGGCCTACGTGTTCACCTGCGTCACCAGACGGCGGAGCAGCAGGAGCTGGAGGACGAGCAGCGGCGGCTGTGCGACGTGCAGCCCTTCCTGCCCGTGCTGCGCCTGGTGGCCCGCGAGGGCGACCGCGCGAAGAAGCTCGTCAACTCGCAGATCAGCCTGCTCATCGGCAAAGGTGCCCCGCCCCGCCCCCCCCCCCAGGGCCGCCCCCCCCCCCCCCCCGCCCGCTCACCCGCCTCCTCCCCGCAGGCCTCCACGAGTTCGACTCCCTGCGGGACCCGAGGTGAACGACTTCCGGGCCAAGATGCGGCAGTTCTGCGAGGAGGCGGCCGCGCACCGGCAGCAGCTGGGCTGGGAGGCCTGGCTGCAGTACAGCTTCCCCCTGCGGCTGGAGCCCGCCGCCCGCCGCGCCCTGCCCGCCCCCAGCCGCACCCTGCTGGTCAACGTCAAGTTCGAGGGCAGCGAGGTGAGCCCGGCGGCCGTGCCCGTGGGATCCCGTCCCCCGTGAAACTCCTCATTCACCCACGAGGCCCCCAGTCTATCGTGTGTGTGCGCGTGTGTGTGTGTGCACGCGTGTGCGCGTGTGTGCGCATGCGTGCGCGTGCTCGTCCTAGGGGCTTGAACTCAGGGCCTGGACACTGTCCGTGAGCTTCTTTTACTCAAGGCTGGCCCTCTACCTCTTTTTTTTAAAATTTATTTGTTTATTAATTAAACACAAATTTTGTTGACAAGGTGTTGTGCAAAAAGGGTTACAGTTACGCCCTGTTTTTCTATCCCTTCTCTAGGTCAGGTAGACATACATACAGTACACAATGTACCAAGAACATATACAGTAGCCACGTGGCCACGCCCAAGAAAGTTGCCTAGGGCTTTAAATGTAATGTCGATATTAGACCATATGTCGACAGTAGTCCTTATATGTACGTACATACCTAGATTTTGAGCTACTGTGATCCTCTGAGAGGTCAATTTTTGACCTTTATATGTTGAGTAATTGTTTTGGTTTTAGTTACATACTGTTGGGTCGCTGCCCCCAATCCTGTGGGGAATACTATTTGACAAGCAGTTTTTGGTTTCGCAGACTTGGTCTCTACTGTCTCTCCATCTCCCTTTGTTAACAGTCATATATCAGGGGATCATGCCCCTTTGTTTTCTGTGTTCTAGGCTTGTCTCGCTCAACCATTAATTTGTTCGAGCTCTGACCATTTCCCTGCGAATACCAGTATTTCACCATTCCTAATCGCTATGTAGTATTCCATTGTGTATAGGTACCATATTTTTTGGATCCATTGGTCTGTGGAGGGGCATCTGGGTTGTTTCCATATTTTGGCTATTGTGATGGCCCTCTACCTCTTGAGCCACGGCGCCACTTTGGGTTTTTCGGAGTCAGAGTCCCGTGGACTTTTCTGCCAGGGCTGGTTTTGAACTAGGATCCTCAGACCTCAGCCTCTTGAGTAGGCAGGGTGACAGGTGCGAGCCACCAGTGCCCGGCAAATCTACCTTCCCGTCCGTGGCAGCATCGGGTGGCGTTCGCCGGGTCTCCGGGCAGGTGGCGGGCCTGGCCGAGTGTCCCGCAGGGCGACCCCGTGGCCTCCGCCCTCGGCCCATCGATGCCCTGGACCAGCATCTCGGTGGCGGCGAGGTGTCTCTGGCACCATCTGGGGGGGGGGCGTGTCTTCGGCACCCCATCCGGGGCAGGCTGTGCCCCGGGCGCTCGGGAGGCCCGCGGGGCGCGGGACCGACCCTCCCTCTCCCCCCAGGAGAGCTTCACCTTCCAGGTGTCCAGCGACGACCAGCCCCTGGCGCTGATGGCCTGCGCCCTCCGGAAGAAGGCGACGGTGTTCCGGCAGCGCCTGGCCGAGCGGCCTGAGGAGTACGCGCTGCGGGTCAACGGCAGGCACGAGTACCTGTACGGCGGCCACGCGCTCTGCCGCTTCCAGGTGAGCCGCGGGGGCCGGCGGGGAGGGGGGAGGCGGGAGGGGGGAGGCGGGAGGCGGGGAGGGGGGAGGCGGGAGGGGGGAGGCGGGAGGGGGGAGGCGGGAGGCGGGAGGGGGGAGGCGGGAGGGGGGAGGCGGGAGGAGGGAGGGGGAGGCGGGAGGGGGGAGGCGGGAGGGGGGAGGGGGAGGCGGGAGGGGAGGGGGGAGGCGGGAGGGGGGAGGGGGGGAGGCGGGGAGGGGGGGGAGGCGGGGAGGGGGGAGGCGGGAGGGGGGGAGGCCGGGAGGGGGGAGGCGGAGGGGGGAGGCGGGAGGAGGGAGGAGGGAGGAGGGAGGTGGGAGGGGGGAGGCGGGAGGGGGGAGGCGGGAGGGGGGAGGGGGGAGGGGGGGAGGGGGGAGGCCGGAGGGGGGAGGAGGGAGGAGGGAGGCGGGAGGAGGGAGGCCGGAGCTCGGTCTCGGGGCTCTCTTGAGTCTGAGCAGCCCGGTCTTTGGGGTTATGATTAAGAACGAGTCGGGCACCCGTGGGGGGGGCTCACGCCTGCGATCCCAGCTCCCGAGGAGGCTGAGATCCGAGGATCACGGTTCAAGGCAGCCCAGGCGGGGGAGGAAGTCGTGAGACTCTTTAATTAAACACCAACAAGCCCGACGTGGAGCTGTGGCTCAAGGGGGGGTCGAGTGTCTGCCTTGAGCAAAGAGTTCAGGGACATCACACACACGCGCGCGCACACACGCACACACACACGCGCACACACGCACACACACACGCACACACACGCACGCACACGTGCACGCACGCAGAGCGCCCCCTTTCCGGGGTGTGGGAAGGAGAGGTCGGGGGCTCCTCTCCGGGCCCGGGATGGGACGTGCCGCCCCCTGGGCCGCTCCCCCTGCACCCCCTCCCAGTACATCTGCAGCTGCCTGCACACCGGACGGACCCCCCACCTCACCATGGTCCACTCCTCCTCCATCCTCGCCATGCGGGACGAGCAAGGCAACCCCGCCCCCCAGGGCCAGAAAACCACGCACCAAGCCGCCCCCAATTCCCGCGAAGAAGGTGAGACCCCTCCTCCCTCCTGGGGTCCGGCTGCCTGCCGGGCAGCGCCCAGGGTGGCCCCGGGCCCAGGGGCCCCGGCTGGGTCAGTCCTTACGGAGACGCGGGGCTTTGGGAAGGAAGGAGGCCTCCTCTCAGAGGCCCTGCAGCCTGGGCCCTGGCCCTTCCCTGCAGATCCCGGGGCGCAGGGGGGCCCTGGGCGTGTGCAGGGCAGGGACGCGTGTTTGGGCCGTGTCACCAGCCCTGCCCGTCCCCCCCCCCCCCCCCCCCCCCCCCCCCCCCCCCCCCCCCCCCCCCGTCCCCCAGCCTTCCTCCGTGTCGCTGTGGTCCCTGGAGCAGGCATTCTGCATCGAGCTGATCCAGGGCAGCAAAGTGAATGCAGATGAGAGGATGAAGGTAGGTGGGAAGAGGGTGGGAAGGGGTGAAGGCAGGTGGGAGGGGGTGAAGGGGTGAAGAGGTGGGAGGGGGTGAAGGCAGGTGGGGAGGGGGTGAAGGGGGTGGGATGGGGGTGAAGGCAGGTGGAGGTGGGAGGGGGTGAAGGGGGTGGGAGAGGGGTGAAGGGGGTGTGAGGGGTGAAGGGGGTGTGAGGGGGTGAAGGGGGTGTGAGGGGTGAAGGAGGGTGGGAGGAGGTGGGAAGAGGTGGGAGGGGGTGGGAGGGGGGTGGGAGGGGGTGGAGGAAGGTGGGAGCCACTGGGCCAAGGGAAGAGCCTTGGGGTAAACAATGTGTTTGCAGGTGTGGGGGGGAGGCCGGGGAACAAGGGGGAGAAGCGTCTCACGAAAGCCACCTGACCACATTACCCAGAGTCCCCTGCACGGAGCGGCTGCGGCCCCTGCACAACAGGAAGAGGGGAGGGGAGGGGAGGGGAGGGGAGGGCAGGGCCCGCCGCCAGAGGAGGTTCGTGAAACCAGGATGAGCCGATTTCTGGGTATTTGACTTTGGGGGAGGTTGTGGGGGGTGAAGGAGGCGTGCGGTATGAGAAGGGGGTGCTCCGGCCCGCACAGGAGACGCCCGAAACGCGTGTAGCCGGGGGGCTGCATGGCCTGTCCCCTGGGGGTCGGGCCTCCCTTGGGGGTTCGAGGACAGTTATGACAGTTAGACCTGGCGGCGAGGACACTGTTGAGAGCCTTCCATCTACCCCGTGGCATAGCTGCCTGGCAGGGGTGGAGCGTGTGTGTGCGTGTGTGTGTGTGTGTGTGCGTTGTGTGTGTGTGTGTGCGTGTGTGTGTGTGCGCGCGCGTGCGTGTGTGCGTTGTGTGCGTGTGTGCGTGTGTGTGTGTGTGTGTGTGCGCCACTCGCACCGGTTCTGGGGCTTGAACTCACGGTAGGCCAGCGCTTGCCCCCTTGAGCCCAGCTCCACCTTGGCTTTGGGGTTAACACAGGAGCTCAGCGCCCCCGGATTTAGCTGCCTGGGCGCCTTGCTCGTCGGTCTGGGCCTCCAGGTGGCTAGGATGGCGGAGCCAGCGCCCGCTGCTGCCTGCTGTAGATTTGCTGTCCCACTTGCAGGATGTGATCCTCAGAGGCCTGGGTCTCTTGCTGGTCAACTTTTTTGGGGGGGGGGGCAGGGGGCGCCTGTCCCTTGGACTTGAACTCAGGGCCTGGGCACTGTCTGAGCGTTTGCTCGAGGCTAGTGTCCCACCACGTCGGCTCTGCGTTCAGTCGTCGGCTGGAGCTGAGCGGCTCACGGACTTTGCTGCCCCGGCTGCTTCGCACCGTGGCCCTCGGTCTCCGTCTCCCGAGTGACGAGCGTTCGGGCGCGCCATCGGCGCCCACCCGCGCACCGTGGGTTGGGGTGATTTCACACGCTGGCCAGGGCTGGGCGAACGAGCTGGGAGACGGATTGAATGGAAGGGGCTCTCGGGACGGCTGGCGGGGCTCAGCTGGACAGGGCAGTGCAAAAGCCTCCTTACCCCTGGTGGGAGGGGGGAGACTCCAAGAAGAGGGGGGCGGAGGGTGTGAGAGCCAGAAGGGCACCTGGAATCACCTAACCGGAAGGAGGCAGCTGCTCTCGGGCGTGAGATCGAGTCCCCTGCCTTCAGCGACGGTGGCCGCCTGTGCGGCTAGGACCATCTTCCTCCGTGTGGGGAATCCGAATCCAGACCCCCGTGAGAACGAGGGCAGTGGAAGGCTAGAGGCGTGGCTCAAGTGGTAGAGGATTTGCCTAGGTGTAAGGCTCTGAGTTCAAGCCCCAGTCCTGCCCCTGCTCCCCCCACCCCGCCCAAAGCACAAGGTTCCTTGGGGGAAGGGATTCGTTTGTGGGCGGGGACCGGGAAGCGAGAGGGGCGGGGCCTCAGCCCCATGGCCTGTCTCCCCCCCTCCCCCCCAGCTGGTGGTCCAGGCGGGACTCTTCCACGGCCACGAGATGCTGTGCAAGACCGTGTCCAGCTCGGAGGTGAGCGTGTGCTCGGAGCCCGTGTGGCAGCAGCGGCTGGAGTTTGACATCAGTGTGTGCGACCTGCCCCGCATGGCCCGGCTCTGCTTCGCGCTCTACGCCGTGGTGGAGAAGACCAAGAAGCCGCGCTCCACCAAGAAGAAGTCCAAGAAGACGGTAGGGGGGGCCGGCGGGGAGGGCTGGGGTTCCGCTGGGAGAGCCTTACCCCCCACCCCCCCCCCGCCAGCCCCCCTGCCTGTCTGCAGTCTGCCTAAGTAATCATCGTGAGCAGGCTGGCCCCGGGCTTGAACTCATGGCTTAGGCGAGCGTCTTCGCTCAAGGCTAACACTCTACCACGTCAGCCACAGCGCCACTTCTGGCTTTCTGGTGGTTCACCGGAGATAAGAGTCTCACCAACTTCCTCGCGTGGGCTGGCTTTGAACCTCGATCCTCAGATCTCAGCTTCCTGAGTAGCTCGGATGACAGGCGTGAGCCGCCGGCGCCTGGCTGTGGCTGAATCTTGAGTCACCGGCCTAGGACGTGCCTGGCCCCCTGGCCCTTCTGACTCAGGCCAAGTGAGCTGGGGCCAGCACAGTGGCTGGGTGGAGCTGGGTCAGAGCTTTCTAGAAGCCAGGAGCAGGAGAGCAGGCAAGCGCCGGCTTCATCATTGGAACCACAGCAAGAAAGAGGAATCAAAGCCAGACACTGGTAGCTCATGCCTGTAATCCCAGCTACTCAGCAGGCTAAGAGCTGAGGACCAGAGTTCCAAGCCAGCCTGGACAGGAACGTCTGTGAGACTCTTGGCTTTAATGAATCAGCAAAACTTCAGAAGCAGAGGTGTGGCTCAAACGGTAGAGCACCAGCCTTGAGTGAAGGAATAACAAGTCAGGGACTGCACCTCGGCCTTGAGTTCAAGCCCTAGTACTGGCATTTAAGAAAGGGAAGGAAGGAAAGAGGGAGGGAGAGGAAGGAAGGAGGGAGGGAAGGAGGGAGAAGGGAGGGAGGGAGGCCCGTGGGGCCTCGGGGCCGGGTCTTGTCCCTCCTGCTCGGCCTGGGGGCCGCTCCCCTGTGGGGCGAGCCGGGGCGGCCCCGACGCCCGGGCCCGACGCCCGCGTCCTTCCCCAGGACTGCCCCATCGCCTGGGCCAACGTCATGCTGTTCGACTACAAGAACCAGCTCAAGACCGGGGAGCGCTGCCTCTCCATGTGGCCCTCGCTGCCAGGTGGGCCCGGGGCGGCCCGGGGAGGCGCCGGCCGGTGGGAGCCGCCGCCGGCCCTGTCAACTGCGTCTGTCCCCATGCCCAGACGAGAAAGGGGAGCTGCTGAACCCCGCGGGCACCGTGCGCGGGAACCCCAACACCGAGAGCGCCGCCACCCTGCTCATCTGCCTGCCCGACGTGGCCCCCCACCCCGTTTACTACCCTGCCCTGGAGAAGGTGAGGGGGGGCCCCGCCTGCCAGCTCCTCAGGGGCGCTCGCGCCACGCCCGGATGTGCGGCTGGCGCCTGCTGCGTCGGTCACCAGGCCCATCTGGGGCCTTCTAGAAGCCGGTTCCCCACGGGCACACCGAGCAATGCCCAGTGACGTTGTGGGTGGGTTGTCACAGTTAAGGGGGGGGCTGGGGGGTGCTGCCAAACACCCTGCAGTGCCCACGATGGAATGGGCAGTGCCAAGGAACAATGCCCAGGGCTGGGCTGGGCTGGACTGGGCCGCTCTGGGCTGGGGCTGGGGCTGCCTCTGGGCTGTGCTGGGGCTGTGCTGGGCTGGGCTGTGCTGTGCTGGGCTGGGCTGGGCTGGGCTGGGCTGGGCTGGGCTGGGCTGCGCTGCCCTGGGGCTGGTTCGAGCCCCGGCAGCTGAGAGCAGCGTGGTTTGTTGCAGATCCTGGAGCTGGGCCGCCGCGGGGAGCGGGCCCGCGCCACGGAGGAGGAGGTGAGCGGGGGTCCCAGGCCGGGGTGGACACGGACGAGGTCGCGCGCTCATGGCCTGCGCCCTTCAGCAGCTGCAGCTGCGGGACATCCTGGAGCGCCGCGGGTCCGGGGAGCTGTACGAGCATGAGAAGGACCTGGTGTGGAAACTGAGGCACGAGGTCCAGGAGCGCTTCCCGGAGGCGCTGGCCCGCCTGCTGCTCGTCACCAAGTGGAACAAACATGAAGACGTGGCCCAGGTGGGCAGACGGGAAGAGCTGGGGACGGGCAGGCCGTGTCCCCCCCCCCCCACCTGACCACAAGCACCCCCCCCCCAGATGCTCTTCCTGCTGTGCTCCTGGCCCGAGCTGCCCGTCCTGAGCGCCCTGGAGCTGCTGGACTTCAGCTTCCCCGACTGCCACGTGGGCTCCTTTGCCATCAAGTCCCTGCGGAAGCTGACGTGCGTGCCGGCGCCCCGCGGCGGCCCCCACGCGTGGGGGGCAGAGCCCGGCCTCGCTGCCGACCCCCGGCCTTCCTCCCTGCAGGGACGACGAGCTGTTCCAGTACCTGCTGCAGCTGGTGCAGGTGCTCAAGTATGAGTCCTACCTCGACTGCGAGCTCACCAAGTTCCTGCTGGACCGGGCCCTGTCCAACCGCAAGATCGGCCACTTCCTCTTCTGGCACCTTCGGTAGCTGGACAGACGCTGGCTCCTTGGGAATCGCCCCCCCCCGCGCCCCCGGGGCTCCTGGGCTCTGCCCCGTGACACTCAGCCATTTGCCTTTCCTCCAGCTCGGAGATGCACGTGCCCTCCGTGGCCCTGCGCTTCGGCCTCATCATGGAGGCCTACTGCAGGGGCTGCACCCACCACATGAAGGTGCTGATGAAACAGGTGAGGCTCCAGGGCCCCCCCTGCCCCCCCGTGCCACTCCCGGGCACAGCCAGACCCTGACCCTGACTGACCCCCCTCGTTCGAAACCGCCGGCTAAAGCTGGCTTCCCGCTGCCCCCGCCAGGGGGAGGCGCTGAGCAAGCTGAAGGCGCTGAACGACTTGGTGAAGGTGAGCTCGCAGAAGAGCCCCAAGCCCCACGCCAAGGAGCTGATGCACGCGTGCATGCGCCAGGAGGCCTACGCGGAGGCCCTCTCCCACCTGCAGTCGCCGCTGGACCCCGGGACCCTGCTGGAGGAAGTCTGGTGAGCCCCAGGCCCCGCGCCCTCCCGGGGGGAAGGAAGTCCCCCGGCCCCCCGGCCCTGGGACCTGTGGGTGAGCCCCCCCCACCCCCCCGTCCACCGCCATTCTGCCTGGCTGCAGCGTGGAGCAGTGCACCTTCATGGACTCCAAGATGAAGCCCCTGTGGATCATGTACAACAGCGAGGAGGCGGGCAGCGTGGGCATCATCTTCAAGAACGGGGACGGTGAGCCAGGCGGGTCAGCCCAGCCCCTCCCCGCCCCGTCCTGTCTCTTGGGGGCACCTGGGGAATGACCGAGTCCTGAGACTTGAGAGCCTGGGCGGGGCGGGCGTGGAGAGAACCCCGCGGAAACTCGCGTTCCTCCGCTTCGGGCCGCTGCAGACCTCCGCCAGGACATGCTGACCCTCCAGATGATCCGGCTCATGGACGTCCTGTGGAAGCAGGAGGGCCTGGACCTCAGGTAGGGGCGCCCCGTCGTCATGGCATTGGAGCGTCGGTTCCCCCCACCCCCCGCGTACATGCTGGTCCTGGGGCTGGAAGTCCGGGCCTAGGCGCTGTCCCTGAACTTTGCGCCACAGCACCACTTCCTGCTTTCTGGTAGTCAGTTGGAGATGAGAGTCTCACACTTTCTTACTTGGGCTGGCTTTGAACCGTGATCCTCCAATCTTAGCTTCCTTAGTAGTCAGGATTACAGGCCACAGCCACCAGTGTCCAGCTTCCCTGTGGGTGTTTGTGTGTGTGTATGCTTCAAACTCCTGGGGCCCATGGAGAGCCCTTGGCCATGGCATTCCTCTCCCCAACTTGTGTAGGATGACCCCTTATGGTTGCCTCCCCACCGGTGACCGCACGGGTCTCATCGAGGTAGTGCTCCACTCGGACACCATAGCCAACATCCAGCTGAACAAAAGCAACATGGCGGCCACCGCCGCCTTCAACAAGGATGCCCTGCTCAACTGGCTCAAGTCCAAGAACCCTGGGTAAGCCTGTCTTTCCTCAGAGGCGCCATGCGGGAAGAGCTGGCCCTGTACCACCTCCGTGCTACTTGACGAGTCGAGCCAGGATCTAATCTGTCTGGGTCGGGGGAGGTCAGTTCGCGATTGCTGTGTAATTCTGTTCAAAGCTTAGGGCCTTAAAACCACCGTATGTCAGTGGGCTCCGCGGAATGGTTCTGCTGGCCTTGCTGTTACCCAGGCCTTTGCCTGAGCCTGGTCTAAGATGGCACCAAATGCCTGTCAGCCTTGCCTCTCTCTGCGGCCTCTTTCCACTGGGTACATCGGCCTCAGCTCCCCTCCGCGGTGCCCATGGCAGGTGGGGGGTGGCTTCGAGGTCTGCGAGCGATGCCTAGGCTCAACGCTCTGGCCTGGTGCCCACCGAAGCATCCCCAGGCCAGATTCACGGGGGCGGGGCGAGACTCCACCTCTCGAAGGGGCTGCGCAGCGGTGGTGGCCCCCCAGCTTTCGGTCTGCTCACCAGGGAGGCCCTGGACCGAGCCATCGAGGAGTTCACCCTCTCCTGTGCCGGCTACTGCGTGGCCACCTACGTGTTGGGCATCGGGGACCGGCACAGCGACAACATCATGATCCGGGAGAGCGGGCAGGTAGGGGGCGCGCGGGCAGTTCCCCTGCGGGCCCGTCCTCGCGTCCCGCACACACAGCTTCCAGAAGACGCCGGGCCGCCTTCTCCCCGGGACTGTCGGGGCGGGGGCTCTGCCCTTCCCCGCCATGCTGCTCCCGTCTCCCGGAGCTGCTGGGGATGGGCCCGGGCCTCATGCGTGCGAGGCGACACCCCACCACTGAGTGGCACCCCCGCCTTGTCTTTTTTTTTACCCCCTCTGGTGCCCTTCCAGTGCCTCCTCTTCCTTTCTTTCAGTTGTTCCACATTGATTTTGGCCACTTCCTGGGGAATTTCAAGACCAAGTTTGGAATCAACCGCGAGCGAGTCCCGTTCATCCTCACCTATGACTTCGTCCACGTGATTCAGCAGGGCAAGACCAACAACAGTGAGAAATTTGAACGGTGAGGTGGTCGGGGTCCCCGGGGAGACACGCGGTTTCTGGGCCTAGAAACCGGGTCTTAGCCTCAGCTCCATTCCCGGCCCCTAGCTCTTAATCAGTGGTGGGGTGCAGGGCACCCCTGTGTTCTCAGCAGAGGAGGCCCAGCCCTGCGCTGGGGCTTGGCTAGAGGAACCACGGGGCTCTGTGCACCAGGGTAGCGACAGCTGCTTGGCAAGGTGCTGGGCCGGCAGGGAGGAGGCCAGGCCTCACCCGCCCCGCCGCTGCCCCCGCAGGTTCCGGGGCTACTGTGAACGGGCCTACACCATCCTGCGGCGCCACGGGCTCCTCTTCCTCCACCTCTTCGCGCTGATGCGGGCGGCAGGCCTGCCCGAGCTCAGCTGCTCCAAAGACATCCAGTATCTCAAGGTGGGCCGGGGCAGGGCTGCACGGGGCGGCCACGCAGGGGGCCCGGAGCAACGTGGGGGCTGAAGGATCCCGTAGGGCATCGCTAGAGGGCTCCCCGTGCCGACCCCGGTCCCAGCCGCAGAGCCTGGAGAGACGCAGCGAGCTGGACTCCGCTGCAGTTAGATGAGCGCACACGGGGCTGCATGGCGCCGCTCTGCCCACCTCTGCGCGCAGAGCCCGTACGGCCGGAAGCCCCTCTGCCCTCCTCCCCCTCTCCCCGAAGTCAGGGCGAGACCCCACGGCAGGCGCTGGATCCGGCCAGGGCGGCTTAGAGAGGAGGCAGCGGGGCCCCTCGACCCTCTCTCCAGGGACTCGCCATCCCCTGGGGGAAGAAGAGGCAGGCGGATGGGGCCGCGACAGGGGTGGGAGCACTGACACTGGATGACTCTTCCCAGGACTCCCTGGCCCTGGGGAAGACGGAGGAGGAGGCACTAAAGCACTTCCGGGTGAAGTTCAACGAAGCGCTGCGGGAGAGCTGGAAGACCAAAGTGAACTGGATGGCGCACAACGTGTCCAAAGATAACAGGCAGTAGCGAGCGTGGATCTGAGCGCGGGGCCCCGGCACCTCAGTCACCCTAAGAGGGGCCCCAAAAGCCTGAGCCGCACCTCACAGGGAAGAACCACACCATTGCCTTCTGTTTACACTGGTTATTTATTTAGGACTCCAGATGTTTCAGGAACCAACAGCCATGAATGGGAATGCCCCCCGCGCGGGGCAGGGGCGCTGCCCTCCATCTCCACGTGGAGCACTGCGAGTTGGGCACCTCAAGATTGTACCTCCCGCTCGGCTGGGGACTGTCACCCCGCGTCTTCTGGCTGGTGAAACTTAGCCTGGAGATGACCACTCTTCTCTGAAAAGCCTTCCCAGGCTCCCACCAGACGGCCTGGATCTTGGAGGCACCCCCCCCCCCCCGCCGCCATGGTACCTCCCATCTAGATAGGACCCCTCAATCCTTAGCGCACCTCTGCCACCCTTGTGTGGCCCCCTCACTCTGGGCAGCTCCCGAGGGAGCGGGGTACCCCCTAGACTCAGGGACACAAGCTCTTCACAGCTGGGGTAAGGAGCCAGCCAGATGGCTCGCGCCCACAGTGTAACAGCGCACGCCCGCGGCCCTGCCACGAGCCTGGAGGCAGACCAAGGGGAAAGGAGGCCGCCATGGCGTCCTCTGTGCAATGATGGGTCAGGGCCTCTCAGACAAGGCGTTAGTGAAGGGCTGGACAGCACCGGATCTCTCCAAGCTATTTATTACCTTACCCTTTACCCTCTGAGAACCTTCGAAGGAACACAGCCATAAACCGCAGCGCAGGCGAGTGCAGGGGAGGAGCGCTGCCCGGTGTTCCCCGCCACAGCACCGACTGCACCTGAGCCCGCTGGGCGGCGTCAGGCGGCGGGAGGACTCCGTTCAGAGCGGCTCCGCGCCAGCCCTGGGCTTCCCCCAAGGTCAGCTCCTGGGCCGCTCAGTCTTCCGAAGCGCCCTGGGCGGACAGGCCCTGCACCTGGGGTTTGCAAAGCCCATCGTGGGCTGAGAGCCCAGCTCACGAGTCCACAGCATGCTTACCACGCGGGAGGCCTGGGGTCCCATCCCGGGACCACTGGCGACAAAACACACAGCTCAGGGGTGCTCCTGGGGCGCTGGCAGCCGCTGGGGCACAGCCTAAGGAGCCCAGGGCCAGCTCTCTCCGTTTTGATGAGCCAGGGATCCGGCAGCCACTGGTACCACTGCGGGGAACCTGCTTTGCCCGCAAGCGGCCGTCCCCTGCCCCCCAACTCAGTGCTGCATCCCCCACCTGAACACCTCACTTGCTCTGAGACAGGAAAAGCCTCGTGTACATGTATGTGTCGTGCTATTTATTCGTCTGGGTGCTCCCTGATGCGGCCTGCGGATCTGCACAGCCACGGCGTTGCTGGGTTGGCTGTGCAGTCTGCGTGCCTGGTGAGAAGAATATTTTCTATTTTTTTAAGTCATGTCATGTTTCTGTACGAGGAAGACAGTTCTGTGTCGATGTGGGCTGGAACAGGCCTGTGAAAACCTCGCACGAGGTAAAGGCAGGTGAAAAGAAATAAAAGCCTTTCTATGTTCTTATGTTCTTGGCTCCAACAGCAATAAGGGAACGCAGGGTTAAAACAGAAGCAAGATGGAAATCAGCCCAGCGTGGCTGGAGTTAGAACCGGAAGTTTTATTGTAGTGTACACACTTTCCAACCTAGCATCAATATACACATCTGAAAGGGGACACAGGACTTCTGCTCTGCGTTAGCGTCTTTCCCTCATCTGAACAGCAGCTACAGGGACAGGACACGGGGGGCGGCCACACAACAGCACAGCACAGCTGTCCGCGTCCACACAGCCATGAGGGGCCCGGGATGGTGTCCAAACATGACCCCCCGCTTGTGGCAATGTGAGGCTCGCGTGGGTTTACACCTGACTACTGAGCCCAAAGCAGGGCTCCTGGCTACCAGGGTACAGATTTCCTCCCCGACCCCCCCCCCCCCCGGCAGGGGCGCCCCCCAGGACCCGGGGTGGAGAGGAGAAGGCAGGGCTGTGTAGGACGCCCGAGCACTTTGCCTGGAGGCGGCAGGCTCTCAGGCCGTGGGTGTGTGCACACGGCGGGGCTCGGTGACGGCCACACATGCCTGTGCCAGCAGGGAAAGCATCGTCTACAAGGCTTGCACACCCAGTCCAAGCTGCTGGGCAGGGTGAGGGTGACCGGGAAAGGGAGGGTGAGAAGCCAAGGCCCACGCCACTCCCCACCCCCCACCCCCCGAACAGGTGGATTCCAAGGCCCGGGACACCCCCAGCTTCCAAAGAGGGACCCCTGCCCCAGTCCCATCAGCAGCACCCCAAAGCCTAGGACCCTGACCGCACAAGGAGACCAGACAAGGCGGGGTGGGCAGACCTCTCCAGCCTGGCTTGAGGCGGGACTCGAACCCTGGGACCCCCTGTGCCTTGCTTTCTCAACTTCACTTACATTTCTGGACTACACTAGCACAAAGGACACATAGAATCCCTATTTATTTACAAAATATTAAAAAGTCAGTTGGTCATCTACATATTAACCCCATTCTGCCATTTTGTACATGCACTAGTTTGGAAAAAATAAAAACTTTCTTTAAAAAAAAAAATGAAAGGAAGAAACCATGGTTACCCGGTGAGATGGGGCACTTGTACCCGTCAGCCCGGCCCTGCTGCAGCACGCGGGGGACGCTGGCCGCATGGGGGCTGCCAGGGAGGAGGCGCCAGCTCCTGGCATAGCTGGCAGAGCGACTGGGCAGAGGGAGGGCGGAGGGCGGAGCCTAAGGTCCTACACACCAAGCACGCGGACGAGGAGCGACGGGGGAGGGAGGGTCTGCAGACCTGCTGGCCGAAATCACTTTGTACACCGTGGCCGCGCTGGGCGGGGGGAGGGAGGACGGGCGGGGCGTGCGCTAGTAGCTGAGTGTGGAGTCGTCCCATTCCAGCTGCTGCTGCCGAGTGGCGTTCTGGCCATCTCCCGGGCCACCCTCCTCCTCCTCGCTGCTCTCTGACTCAGCGCTGGTGATATCCTCTTCCTCCTCCCCATCCTCGCTCTCCTCCTCCTCCTCTTCCTCCTCCTCCTCCTCACTGCTGTGCTGGTCCTCGTAGGTCTGGTGAGTAAACAGCGGTGTAAGCCCAGCTTGTGGCTCCATCACCACGAGGGAAGGGAAATGCCCCAGGGACTCTCCAGCGAGACAAGGGGTCCGGGGCTGAGGGGAGGGGCCTGCCGGGGATGGCCGGGGCTGAGGGGAGGGGCCTGCAGGGGATGGCCTGGGCTGAGGGGAGGGGCCTGCAGGGGATGGCCAGGGCTGAGGGGAGGGGCCTGCCGGGGATGGCCAGGGCTGAGGGGAGGGGCCTGCAGGGGATGGCCTGGGCTGAGGGGAGGGGCCTGCAGGGGCTGGCCGGGGCTGAGGGGAGGGGCCTGCCGGGGATGGCCTGGGCTGAGGGGAGGGGCCTGCCGGGGATGGCCTGGGCTGAGGGGAGGGGCCTGCCGGGGATGGCCGGGGCTGAGGGGAGGGGCCTGCAGGGGCTGGCCGGGGCTGAGGGGAGGGGCCTGCCGGGGATGGCCCGGGCTCCCTGCTGAGAGGCAGGCAACAGTGGCCCTGGAGCCTTGGGTCACCCATGTGAAAACGAGTCCCCTAACCTGCAGAGCTGTCATTCAGATGTGTGACGCGGGCCCACGCACGCAGAGGGGCCGTGGCTAGGCTCTGCGTCAGGCCCGTCCACTCCTACCTCCATGGGGTTGACAGTGATGGTCAAGGCAGAGTCGTCCCAGTCCATCTCGTTCTCCTTCCCCGTGTCCTGGTCCCGCATGCTGCGCTGGTGTGCGGCCCGGATCCGAAACACTCCCAGGATAATCATGAACACCAGGAAGCTGACACACACCACAATCACCACCGTGGCGGGTACTGGGGACAACTGCAAAGACACCGGGAGGTGACGCAACCCTGACGGCCGTGCTGAGTCCCACAAGCTCGTGGGACTGCCTCGCCCGACCTTCAGAGACCAGGATGGAATACAGCAAAGGCTCAACTCTCACGTGCTCTGTGGCCACAGGAGAGCTTTGTGTCCTTGTGTGACAGGACCAAGCACACAGAGAGGAGGTGTCTGCCCGACCCTAGGTGGATGCCCGTGTTGGGGCTCCAGAGCTTCCCCCACTGTCCTACCTGCGAACGGGTGAGGATTGGCCAGGTTGTGGCCTGACAGATCCACGAAGGAGCGGTGCTCGGGGTGAACGAACTGTGGCTGGGCGGCCATGTGGTTGGCGTGTTCCACAGGATTGGCCGTGTGGATCACATTCACCTGTGGCGAAGAAAAAGGGCGTCACTGCTGACGGAGGCCCGCGTGCGCCCCGGGGGCCCAGAGAGGAACGCGAGGCGGCGGCTGGCAAGCGCACTGAGCGGTCCCTGGATGGGGGCAGATGAGCGTGTGTGACCAGAAACAAAAGGGAGGCACGGGAGGCCAGGGCGGGAGCTCATGCCCGCCAGCCACGTCACAAGGAGAGTCAACAGAACACGGGTCCAGCCCGGGCATAAACGTGGGACCCGAGGCCTAAAAGAACTGAGGCAAGAGGGCTGGAGGTGTGGCTCAAGTGGTAGAACGCTTGCCTAGCAAGCATGGGGCCCCGAGTTCAAGCCTCACAACTGCACTCAGAAACTGCTCATACTGAGATGCTGCGGACCCGCGAGGTTGCCGCTCTCCTCCGCATCTGCTGCCGGCCTGTCTCATCTGCCGTCTGCGCGCACAAGCGTGCACAGAAGCAGGTCCTCGGCTCGTCACTGAGGAAGCACTTGGTGTAGAGCATCTTCTTCCTTTACCCCAAGGCCTGGCCACGTGACAGACCGCCAACCACAACTATTGCTGCCTTTTAAACCCGTTACCCCGGTTCAAATAAAACGCTCCTCAGCACTGTGAACGGAGCCTTCTGCTGCCACTGAGGCCACGGTAGAGAGGGTCCAGCAGGAAGAACAACTTTGAGTCCATTTACCAAACCACTGAGGCCTGAGCAAGGGAGAAGCTGTGGTACGGTCTGATGGCAGAGCAGCCAGGATGAACGCCGCCAACCTTGGAGGATTGGGCCAGCCTGCGGCCAGTGTCTGTGTCAGTAGCTCATCAGCCAGGGGCCTGCTTTTATCCTCAACAAGGCAAAGACCCCTTAGCTCCCTGGAGGATGTTCTTTCTAGAATGGTGCCCCCATGTCATTCTCACATGGGAAATCCCAAGAAACCACCACTCTAAGCCAGCAACACAGACCTGACCTGTAGCAGACCCCATGACGGAAGGAGCATGGCCGCTGCAAACGCGCTAGAACCTGGCCTGAGTAATCCTAGCTACTCTGGAGGCCTCAAGAGGTCAGAGGACTTGGGCTTGAAGTCAGCCTGGGCAGGAAGGTCTTTGAGATTCCATCTCCAGTTAACCAGCAAAAAGTTTAGCTGGAGGTGCAACTCAAGTGGTGGAGCACAATGAACAAGAAAGCTGAGCAAGACTGCAAGGTCCCGAGTAGTACTAGCAAACAACAACAAAAACCTGGAGTCAGCAAGCACCGGGCCGGGCGCGGCGTGCTAAGTGCTGAGTCCCGCTGGGATCCTTGGACTCACCTCCACCTTAAACTCGTTGCTGAGGTAGCGGCCATTTAGCTCAGAGCAGATGAGCTTGAACTTCCGGTCAAGCAGGGATCTGGTATGCCAGTTCCGATAGCGCAGGAGGTGCAGAATCTCCTCGTAGCTGGCCATGGTGTCCACACCTACAGGGCGGAAGGGACAACCGTGCCAAGCAGCTCACGTTTACGAGACTCAAAGGGCCACAAAGGCGAAGTCGGACCCCTTGATTGGCCACCATAGGAACACATTTGTAGCTGAGTGGGGGGAAACGCAAAGCCTATGGGGGCATTTTCTGCCGAGGGTATGTGCCACCCCGTGCCTCAGCCCCACCCTAGGTAAGCAGTACCCACTTCCCCTCCCCGTCCTGAAGGGGCCCGTGGTCAACAGCGTCCACCTTCTGTTCCGGGCCTCTGGCCCACTCCAGCCTCTCACCTGTGAAGACCACGCCCTGGTCGGAGTGGCTCACTTCTATGCCCTTCTGCTGCAGGCGGGCGGCATCCACCTCCAGGCTCTCCTGCTCGGGATTCAGCTCCTCCCCCTCCACTGTGACCTCACAGGTGTCCAGGTCATGCACGATTTCCTCAGACACCAGGGACTCTTGCACTGTAGAAAAGGTCCAACCAAAACTTGCAGAGGCCACAGGACTCAGTGGACAGCTGGTTCATGCTCAAACTAACAAAGCCTTTCTAAGAACCAGGGGATGTGGGAGGAAAGACTTGAGAACTGGGGTGCGGCTCAGTGGTAGAGCCGGTGCTTAGCATACACAGGCCCTGGGTTCCTTCCCTACCACTGGTGAAGAGCAAGGTACTTGATGAGTCCCCAGCAAGAACAATGGGAACGATGTCCATCTGGGCTGGCCTTCAAACTGCACCTAGGAAGCTGACAGGCTCCACAGGGAGGTTTTCAAAGACCATAATGACTCCAGTCACCAGCAGAAACATCCCAAAACCCACAGAGAAAAAGCGCTTGCTATATAAGTGGCAGCCAATGGCCGAGCACTCTCACCCGTGGGGTCCTCAGCCCCATCCCCTTCGGGCTCCACTTCTCTTGTGATGGTGCTGATGATCCGAAGCTCAGGGAAGAGGAAAACGCCTTCTGAGCTCTCAAACTCAGAAGCCGCGCGGGCAAAATGGTGGATGCCGCTCAGGCTGATCTTGGGCTCCTCAGGCTGCAAAACCATCACATAGCCTTCGACTGGGGGAACCACAATGCAAGTGGCCTCGTTGAAACACCTGACAGCAACAAGCAGGAGGGAAGGGAAGGGAAGGGAAGCGTCAGGGCCTGGGCAGCCCCTTGTAACCCACAACTGCAAGGGTTTGTGGAGGTGGCACCCACAGCTTCCACAAGGACTTGGAGGGGGCAGACGGTGCCCTCCCCAACACACTTCCCAATATGACCACAGACGGTTTCCAATCCCTCGGGAGCAAGTGATGGCTTGCCTTTCCTTATGCAAAGGAAGTAAGGATGCTCTAAAACCAAGTGTGAGGCAGTATCATGGCAGGATCACGGTCTGAGGCTAGCCCTAGGCAAAAGGTGCAATTGCCATCTGAATCACAAGGAAGCAAAAAGGGCTGGCACTATGCCTCAAATAGCAGGGTGCTTGCCTAGCAAGTGTTGAGACCCCAAGTTCAAACTTCGGTACTGCCAAAAAACAAACAACCCTCGACCCCCCACCCCAAAGCCTAAGTTCATAATTTTCTTCTCAAGGGTCACTGAGTAAAAACAAATTTGTTTGTAAAGGGAGACATACTTGACAGTGCTGGAGATTCGGAGCCTTCGGATGCCAGGTGTGGGGAACTGCCTTGAGTTGACATAGGACAGATGCTGCATGGCCTTGTCCAACTCCCCAACATCGTCTCCCTCCAAGGTCAACACCGACTGACTGGGGCTGGCTTGGATCTGAAATCATGCCGAGGGAGGGCAAAGGAGGAGAACAAGGTTCCAACTGCAGAGCATGCCCACAGCAATGTGAATTGATGTGGGAAAGAAAAGTGCAGATGAGACGAGCCCCTCTTTCACACAAGGGTAACACCCAAGGTGCACACACACCCAGCCCAATGGTCCGCTCCCCCCAGCACCTCCCCACGTGTGTCTAGGCAGCACCATGCACACTGGGTAGGCGAATGCTGTGTTACCTGCACACCCCGGCCACTGTCCTCAGGAAGCTGGAGGTCTAGCCCCTCTTTGCAGGTGTACAGACAGTCAATCACCTTCTTATCTGCCAGCTTCCCAGAACGGACCGTTAGACCAGCCAGGTTGCCGCGGAAAAACTGGGTCATGTGTAGGTCGCCACCTTGGGAAGAAAGGGAGAAGCGAGGCGTGAGGCGTGTGACGCAGAGGCTCCGTCACCTCAAGGCAGTGTTACCGGTGTGGCAGCTCAATGGATGGACATGCAGGTTAGTTCAAACCAAATCCTGTTAGCTTTGCACTCTACATGGAAGCGCAATGAAGACATTAAATCGTTTATGATCATGCACATGGTCTGGAGAAGAGGAGATGAGGTCTTTACCTAAAGCCCAGGAGCCAGGAGATCCTATCAGAGTCCCTGGTGCTGGTGGCTTACCCGGAACTTAGCACCCCAGGGCACAGCGACAGTTCAGCCAGCACCAGCCACTGCCACTGGTGGGCTGAGCCCACTGTGGGCTGCTGTCCCTAACTGTGGAAGCATGGCTGCAAGCATGACAGGAACACAGGGAGGTGCGGTCACCACCTGCACTAAAGCCCGCTCCATCCACACTATCTCCAGGGAGCCGCCCTTCGCCAAGGCCCATCCTCTCTCTCACAGGACGGGAAGAAGCCATAAGGAGAGCAACCACCCGGAGGATGCCCTTCAGACGACAATGAAGAGCCAAAAACTAAACAGGCCTCATTATGACAAGGGCGCGGGACACGGCAAGTCATTGCTAGGGACAGAGAACTCTAGGAAATGTCCATTTAGAACCTGATATCGATCAAAAGAGAAAATCTAGAAGCCAGTCTTTTCCCGTCTTGTGGCTCAGCTGCATGAACGCCATGGGAGAGCCAGGGAGGGCACAGTGGGAAATGGGGGGGGGGGGGGGGGGCTCAGTGAGGAACGAAGGACCCCGCCAGCACACGGCATGGACGAGTCATCTGCCTGTTTGAGCAGGCTCAGAATGGCAGACGAGGAAGTCCCAGGAGGTGACGGGGAAGCTCAGGGCAGGGAAGCAGCTGAGGGCGCCAGCGCTACGATGCAACCCGTGCATTTCATGCGACACACGGAATGAATCAATGGTTCATCTTTAAATGAAACACACTAGTGAATTATAGGGGGAAAAAATCCAGCAACCTGCGGAGGCCATAGTCACAGGTTCAGTTTCATTGTCACTTTCAAGTCCTGAATACTCTGTGGAAAAGCAAGACAAAGACAACAGAAAAGCACCAACAGGTTAGGGTCTTCAAACTGGACTGCAGAGATCAGTTTTGAAGCAAACATAAAACCCCAATATTTTCCAAAGAAGAAATTCCCTTTTTGCCCCCCTGGGGGACATGTTCCGTGTAGATAGATACAAGCTCGAACTCCACCACCTTTCCCTGGAGGGGTATTTTCAACCCCACACTTCTTTGATATCTTTTATTCTATCCTCTCATATCTTCTTGTCAGAACATAAATTCAAACTAAAGTGGTAAGGGCATGGGACACGGCAAGTCACTGCTAGGGACGCTGGGAAATTCAGTTTAGAACTTGGTATCACTCAGAAGAGAAAATCTAGACACCAGTCTCTTCCTGTCTTGTGGCTCAGCTGCATGAGTAGCATGGAAGAGCCAGGGAGGGCGCGGTGGGAAAGGGGTGGGGGGGGGGCTCGGTGAGGAACTAAAGCACGCACACTGACTCCAATGTTCTGTTCAGCGTAGGCTACCAAAGCAGGACACTGGAGAAGGCACAGCCTCAACGGCAGCATCACACCACATACAAAATCTGGACCAACATCGCCTTCAAACAAGGAAGACCATTTTTTTTTCGTGGAACTAGAGTATGAATTCAGGGCCTTATTGTTGCTTGGCTGGTGTTCTACCACTTGAGCCACATCTCCAGCCCTGGTTTTTGCTGGTTATTTTGTTTGTTGAGTCTCGCCGACTTTTCTAACCCATGCTAACTACAATCCTCGGGATCTCAGCCTCCTGAGTAGCTAGGATTACAGGCCACTAGCCACTAGCACCTAGCAACAGGAAGACGTGTGTGTGTGTGTGTGTGTGTGTGTGTGTGTGTGTGTGTGTGTGTGTGTGTGCGTGTGTCTGTGTTTTCTTCCCCCCCCTTCCTGGTCCTGGGGCTTTGAACTGAGGCTGTCCCTCTTTTTGCTTAAGGCTGGTGCTCTACAATTTGAGCCACAGCATCACTTCTGGCTTTTTCTGGGTAGTTTTTTGGAGATAAGAGTTTCATGGACTTCTCTGCCAGGGCTGGCTTCAAATGGCGATCCTCAGATCTCAGCCTCCTGAGCAGCTAGGATTACAGGCGTGAGCCACTGGCTCCCACTGAGTCTACATTTTGGAAGCTCATTGCCTGTCTGAGCTTTAAGCAACAGAAAAATGAAAGCATTTTAAAGCACTTTGTCTGGAAAGGAGACTAAGCAGTGAGGGATCTCACCCAGATGAACAAATCTCAGGGCGGACCCACGCTCTTCACTTGTAGAAGCTGCAGATCAGGGCTGGTCTGAAGCCCTGCCACCAGGCATCATCATCCACAAGTTTGGGACTGTGCTGTAGGGGACAGGCCTCCCCTCCCGGGGCTGCCCAGTGGGCTCAGACCCTCTGTGCACTAAGTGTGGGACACATCTTGGGCAAGGTCAGACCTGTCCAGGGGAAGTGGTGTGCCACTTCTACACCCACTGCCATTTCTTAGCACACAGTTACTGCTGCCACTGTGTCCAAGGTCCACCAGCTGCTGCCCACAGACTGGCCTCCCCAAAATGAGCCTGCAGGAAGAGGCTCACCTCCACTGGAGGGAAAGGGCACCCTCCTCCACGTTAACCAAAGCTTAAAGAGTTTGTGCTTGTTCGGTCTAGGAATTTTTGGTCTAGGCCCATTTTTCTGGCTGAGGATGTTGAGAGTGGAGGTAGAAGGAGATGAGAGAAGATGAACAGTAATTGCCATTTGACGGCAGGGGCACTGTGAGTGAACAGGAACCACAAGCAGCAGGGCAGAAACATGAGGTTTGATTTCCTTTCTTCCTGTTACCATCTCCCTCCCCCCTCCACTGGGAAGTATTCTACATTTGAGCCATGCCCACAGCACTTCTTGCTTTACTGTCTTTGGTGCTCTATCACTTGAATCATGTTTTGGGTAAGTGGTTTTGCAGATAGGGCATTTTTGCCCAGGGCCAGCTTCAGAATACAACACTTCTACCTAAGACCTCCCTCATAACACTTTTATCTATGATCATATGCAGAGACCACCATACCCAGTTGAGATAGGGTCTCAATAATTTTTTGCCTAAGCTGGTCTCAAGGGATGACCTCCACCTTCTGGGTAGCAGGGGTCACCTGCATGGGCCACCAAGCCCGATTCTTTCATCGTTTTGTTTTGTTGCCAGTCCTGGGCCTTGGACTCAGGGCCTGAGCACTGTACCTGGATTCTTTTTGCTCAAGGCTAGCACTCTGCCACTTGAGCCACAGTACCATCTCTGGCTGTTTTCTATATATGTGGTGCTGGGGAATTGAACCCAGGGCCATATTCCCAGCCTTCTTTCATAGTTTTTTTTTTTAATTAATTAATTAATTTTTTGCCAGTCCTGGGGCTTGGACTCAGGGTCTGAGCACTGTCCCTGGCTTCTTTTTGCTCAAGGCTAGCACTCTGCCACTTGAGCCACAGCGCCACTTCTGGCCATTTTCTGTATATGTGGTGCTGGGGAATTGAACCTGGGGCCTCATGTATATGAAGCAAGCACTCTTGCCACTAGGCCATATCCCTAGCCCTTTCATAGTTCTTTAATTCAAGTTAAAGCACCATGCTTCCAAAGGGAGAAAATAATATCCAAAGGGAATGGTTAACAAACACATGTAGTGATGGTGACCTTGAAATGACAGAAAGGAAGTCAAATGCAAAGGCCAAAGTAGGGATCACGCGCCTCAAGGTAGTCTGAGGGGTCCTCTGTTCTCTTAGATGAGAACAATTAATAGTTATTTCCATTAACTTCAGATCTTTAGCATCTCCTTTGGCCATAAATGTAGATGACAAACCATGGCAGTCACCAGTACAAGCACACTGATACCTTGATATCACACCCTGGCCACTTGCAGGTGTCAATCCATTGCCATGAAGCCTGAGCCTGTCTTGTTCAGAGAGCGCTGTGGATCTGGCGAGCTCCGGGGCAGGCAGTGTACTGAATGGTGTCAATGACGAGAATCCATTCCACAGGGAATGTTCTAACGTCTGGTCTGGCAGGATCCTGCAGGGATCCTGGATGCACTGGCTTTGTGATTCATCATCTGAGACACCATGGACCGGCTACTTCTGAGTTCAGTTTCTTTAGCCACACAAACAGGATTGTGAGGATTTCTGGAGATCATTTATATAAAGTGAATGGCACACGGCCTGCCATTTAATACGAGGGCCTCAAGGAGCAGTGTTTTTGTTTTGGTGGTGGGGACCATATTCCTCTCTAGTCTTTCCATAGACACAGTCACAGAATCCTCTTCAAACATGGCACGTGCTGAAAGAGTATATCAGTTCCTACCAAACTGTCTAGCTCTGCAGCCTTTGGGAGGATTGCTGCCCAGTGCTTGTCTTTGCAAACTTCAGTACGCAGATGTATTTATAAATGAGTTCCCTCAATTACATGCTGCCTCCACGCAGCACTCCCTCCCTCCCAGGTTCAAAGGGCAAAGGTGGTACGGTGCTCTACTCCATTAACACACCTTTACTCAACACCCAGAGATGGAGTTACGGCCATTTATGACACCATCAGTGTCCCCAAAGAGGGTATGCACAGAAAAAGGAAATAATAAATAAAATGAAGGAAAACAATGTGAGATTCCAATAATACACACATTCTTTAACTCCTGAGCCTTGGTGAACAGTAGCCAATGACTTACCTTGCCAGCAAGCACCAACTACAAGCTGAGTTTCGATCTTGGTTGGATGAAGTGGGTAATCCTCAGTCACAGAGAAGGGCTCATGAGAAACCCCATCCACATACAAAGTCACACTCGGGAATTCCACATTGAGGACGAAGTGGTGCCATTCCTCATCACACACCTACCCAGGGCAGACAAGCAGGAAAAGTCATGCATAATGAACATCCGTTTCCTACAAACAAGATTTGAAAAGAAATGTAACAACAAAGTATTCTGCAAACATATCTCACCAAAAAGGGACAAGTCAACAACATCATTTCTGGGACATTTCAAACCAGGTAGCATTCATTACTCACTCACCACAAGACAGGACCCCAGGAAGCAGCTCACTTTTCCACCAATAGCGTGACACAGGAAGTTCCTCAATCAGCAAGCTGGGTACTCACCTTCTAATGGCTGACTTAGGCTGCTACCTAGACATTCTTTTTCTGAATCAAAATTAAAAGCAACTCTGATCTCATAATAAGGTGCACAAGTTGTCAATTTCTTCAAGTTGATCATCTAAATAGGAATTTACTTGGGACCTGTAGTAGCTAGCTCAGTGCCATGTGCAAAAGCCCTTGGATGGATCCCTGGGACACACATGACATACATACATCATACATACATACACATACATACATACGAAAGTCAGAACCCATGGCTCAGACTTTAAATTACTGTGTTCCTTTCCTGTTGTGAATGGACATCATGAATATCTAACAACCAATTTCCATGTACAATCTCTATTTGGATCCTGATTCAAGCAAACAAGCTGCAGACACAAAAACATTTAATGAAGCCAGGCGCCAATGGCTCATGCAGGTAATCTTAGCTACTCAGGAAGCTAGTTCAACCCAGCCCAGATAGAAATGCAAGAAATTCTTACCTCCAATTAACCAGCAAAATGCCACAAGTGGTGGAGGCATGGCTCAAGTGGTAAAACACTGACTGTGAGCTAAACTTTTTTAAAAGGCTATCAAAAGCAAGTGGCCCTGAGTGCTGCCATTGAGCTTTTTTTACTCAAAGCTAGCACTCTACCACTGAGCCATAGCTCCACTTCTGCTGTTTTTGCTTCAGTTTTTGTTTTTCTGGTAGCTAATTGGAGGTAATGGTCACATAGACTTTGCTGTCAGGGCTGGCTTTGAATTGTGATCCTCAGATCTCAGCCTCCTCAGCAGCTAGGATGAGGCCAGTGCCTGGCCCCCAAAAAGTGTTAAAAGGTATTTTTAGCTCTTACTTCCTGCATGGGGAGCAGGAAATCTTTCTTGTATTTTTCCCTGCTCTAACCCTATTATAGTAAAAACAAATCCTTGCTAAAACTTGAGGGGAAAAAAAGTCACATCACTTAGAGATAATAGAACCAACTGGATACTCCACCTCACCACAACTGCATACTCTTCTCACTCATTAGGCCTGGGTTTCTATCTATCTTGCAATTGTTTTAGACAATGTTACCCTTGAGCCAACACAGGCACATCCTAATAATACGCCTTTGTTCACTCACTGCACATGAACCAAATAAAATTAAGCTAATGCCAAAGATTCCATTCTTATTAAAACCCTAAGTCAAGAGAAGAATTGATCTAATTCTAACAAGGCTCTCAGTTTATGGCCCCCCCAACCCCATCTCTTCATTTCCTGTAACACATGCATTTTGTTCATCTGATAACTGTCCAGCCTTGGGCAGTGCTAATCACAACCGTAGGAAAATTAGCTTTGCAAAGACATGATATCCTTAAAAAAATGTAATGTGATCTTATGTCAAAACTGTAAACTACCTTGTGTGTGGTGTTTCAAGGACGTCAAGATTACTGGTTCCTTGAAATTTTAAAACACTCTGTGTGCCTTAACTGCTGAGTCACTCCAGCAGTGACTCACCCAGGGCCAGAGGGATAAACAATGAATAAATTAATATTTAAGCGAATGGCCTTTGTAAGCAGTAATATTTTCAGTTTGATATGTATCTGTATCTCGTGTATAAAATCCACACATGGAAATAAAGACTATCAGGGGAAGCATGTCAGCGAGTTGAAGGTGCTGGCTTATGATCACAGACAGGCACCATGATATACCCACACAAGGCTGCAGGGCCTAAAGAGCCCTAGTGCTGAGGTGCACCTGCTCACCTGACTCAGCTTCCAGTGGAATTCTGCAGGTTTGTATTTCTTTTCCTCAGAGGGATCCTGGCGCAGGAGGAAAATAAGCCTGCACCCGTGGACATAGAGCGAATAATGGTGTCGGTTCATATCTGCAAAGATAGTTTCTATGGGTAAATTGCCAACTTAAGACCCAAGGGAGGGATAAGAGCTATTTCCTTAATGGATTTTAAGGACACAATTTTATCTGCATAAATGAACCCTCCAGCTGGGACAAGGCAGGGTTGAAGCACAAATCCACTTGGGTTTAACTGTGAGGTTAGGCCCACAATAACTGCTGAGTAAAACTAATCAATTCCTGAATGCCATGTCTCTTGAGGACATTGGGTCCCCAGTACAAAATAAAGACCAACAAGAGGCTTTGGGGAAGCCAAAGGCACCTACTTCCAGCCACTACCCCATGGAAACTGAAAAGGGGCATCATGTACAGAAACAAAACCTACCTGTTTTGTCTGAACTGCAGAGAATCGTCTCCTTCTTCCGGCCAAAAGGCCCGTGCCGCATCCACACAGAAATTGTAAAGGGCTCTTTGGGGTTGAGGGACACAATGCCATCTGGGATCCTCACTGCCTGAGTGCCGTTGAACTCGAATACCTGGTCACTATCGTGGCCGTTGTCAGTAGGGAGGCCGATGGTCCAGTTCAAGGAGCTGCTGGGAGAAGGAAGCAGCTCGGCAGTGCCAGCAGCAGCCCCTGAAACCACAGCAATGCCCAATGTAGGAGGGGTTCATAACCACACAAAAGCATGGGTGTTACCAGAGTATCACAGGGTTATTCTAGGTACTATTTCAAATTTACCTTTCCTCAAAAATAAGAGTAATTTTATTGTTCCTATTAATGTGCTGTACAGAGGAACCACCATTTTGTAATTGGGTAGTAAGTACATTTCTTTTTTTGTGAACCCCTTCCTTCACTTTCTCCCAGTTCCCCCACCCCGCCCCTGCCCACAAGTGGCACAGGTCATTTTCCAAACAGTGTACACTGAACAAATGCACAGCTGCATTTGTTCACCCTCCTTCTGCCTTCCTGTGCCTTCCCTTTACTCCCTTGGAAGAAAAAAAACCCAAAAAACTGAAATATAATAGCACAGATAGGAGAGAGACTTGACAAGTGGAACTGTATTAAAATAAAAGTTTCTGCACAGCTAAGGACATAGTTACTAAATCAGAAAGAGAGCCAACGAAATGGGAAAAGATCTTTACCAGCAATACATCAGACAAAGGCCTAATATCCAATATATACAAGGAGCTCAAGAAACTAATTCCTCCCAAAGTTAATACACTAATTACTAAATGGGCAAGGCAGCTACAGAAAGACTTCTCTGAAGAAGAGGTAAGAATGGCAAAGAAACGCATGAGGAAATGTGCCTCGTCCCTGGCTATAAAGGAAATGCAAATCAAAACAGCTCTGAGATCCATCGCACCCATTAGACTGGCCAACATTGTGGACTTGAACTACAGATGCTGGTGGGGATGTGGGGGGAAAGGAACACTACGGAACCACTGGTGGGAATGTAAAACGAGTACAACCACTCTAGAGGTTCCTCAAAAAACTAAACACAGACCTTCTCCACCACCCTACCGGTTCAGGGCATCAACCCTGAGCATCATGAAGCAAGATTTGATAAGGACACCGGCACATCCATGTTCACTGCTGTTCCATTTACAATAGCTAAGATATGGAAACAGCCAAGATGCCCCACAATAGATGAGTAGATACATCTATTTTACAATGACATTTTACACAGTCATTAGAAAGAATAAAATAATGTCATCTGCAGGGAAATGGATGGATGTGGAACAAATCACGTTAAGTGAGGCAAGCCAAGATCAGAGAGACAAATAGCTTGTGTTCTGTCTGATATGTGGAAGTTAGGTCTAAAACACACTGGGACATAAGAAATTGCACAGAATTCTAGATACTCACATACAGTGACAGCTAAAGAGGATAGTCTTAGGAGAGATTCACAAAGGTGCAATGCCTAAATGCCTCTTCATATTTATATAAAATACACATACTGAAATGAGTTCCAAAGATATGGAATCCAAATTTCTGATTTTTTTTTTTTTGCCAGTCCTAGACCTTGGGCCAGTCCTAGGGCCTGAGCACTGTCCCTGGCTTCTTTTTTGCTCAAGGCTAGCACTCTGCCACTTGAGCCACAGCGCCACTTCTGGCCATTTTCTATATATGTGGTGCTGGGGAATCGAACCCAGGGCTTCATGTATACGAGGCAAACACTCTTGCCACTAGGCCATATTCCCAGCCCCAAGGGGAAATTTTTATAACTGTCATTACATATTTTCAAGGTCAATTTTTTTCTTTTTGGTGTTAGGGATTACACTTAGGGCTTCTTGTATAGACATAGACTATTACTGAGTTGTACCTTCAGTCCCCCAAATTTAAATTTTTCCACCAAAATATTTTTCTGCAAATTCTTTAGTCTTGGGAGTAGCGCAACTCCTCTGGACCAGCCTGGTTGGTCTGTGGATTAATATGAGACCTTGACCCAAATCTCAGCTCTGCCACACTCTAAAGTGTACTACTGGGCAAGCTATTAGCCTCCCTTAATCTCAATTAGTTCCTTTATAAAAACAAAGACAATCCCACCTGCAGGCCTGTTGGGACGATTAAATTAAAGCACACATGGAAGTACTTGGCCTCTGGTATATTATATGCCAGGATTTAAATACTGAATCCTAGCTGGGTGCCAGTGGCTCAAGCTAATTCAGGAAGCTGAGAGCTGAGGATGATGGTTTGAAGCCAACCACGGGCAGGAAATGTCCATGAGTCTTACTGCCAATTACGCACAAAAAAAGGTGGAAGCGCAACTGTGGCTCAAGTAGTAAACTGCTAGCCTTGAGGGGGGACAAAAAAGGCTCAAAGACAGCCCATAGGGCCTAAATTCAAGGCCCAAGACCAACATATATATACAAAAAATTATCAAATACAGGCATGCTGTAGACAGCTGACAAACATATGTATTTGTCTTGTCATACACCAACTGACTTCATGAGCTTTATAGGACCTGACATTGTATTGCTGGATGATAGCCTTCATCCACCACACCAAGCTAAGGACTAATTTTAGTTTTTGATAGGTCATGGGACTTGAGCTTCTTTTGCTCAAGGCTAGCATTCTACCACTTTAAGCCACAGCGCTGGTTTCTGAGTGGTCAAATGGAAGTAAGAGTCTCACAGGGACCGTTCTGCCTGGGCTGGGCTTTGAACCACAATCCTTAGATCTCAGCCTCCTTGAGTAGCTAGGATTACAGGCCTGAGCCACCAGAGCCTGGTTGGACTAATTTTTTTTCTAAGTTGTATCATTTAATACTTTACAAAGTTTGTTTTTTGCAAAGCATTTTATATTTGTTATTTCATTTTAACATTGAATTTTCCACTGATGTATATTAAGTTGTACATAGTAAGTGATTTTATCATTAACATTCCATTCAGACATGTCTGAATAGATTTCAGAGGTTTATATACTCCCCGAAGCCCATTCAAGATGAGCAGCCAGTAAGGCAGCAAAAGCCTCAGATTGTAGATGTCTACTTGGCTTATAATGCACACTAAGAAATGCGCACCAAGAAACACATGTTTCTGGCTTTGAGGGTCTTTCTTGACTCCCCTGAAGACTTCACAGGCTTGGGAAAGCCATAGCAATACTTACCACAGAGCCGGTGAAGGGATTTCTCGGAGTAGGTGTCTCGGTCACAGCCTTTCCCGATGTGGCTGGTCTCCAATTCCACCGTGGCCTGAACTGAGGCAACTGGCTCCTCACACGTCTCCAGGTGGATGTTTGGGAAGACAGCCAAAGCTCCTGTGCCAGGCTCATACTCAATCCTACTGCTCCAGCCTGTGTTGGCCCACAGGTTGGCATGGGGAAAAAGGAAAACTCACACTAAGGTTTCAGAAACGCTAAGGTTTCCCAACAAACATGGGAGCTAGAGATAGAATGCCACTCACCTTGCCACCCCGGAGTGCAGGTGGGCTTAATGCTGATCTTCACCAGGACATCTTCAGTGGCTCTCTTCTTCCCACAATCGTATGCAGTGACAGTCAGCTTGTACTGGTGCTCTTTCCCATAGTTTAGCTTCTCTGTGTTTTTTATATAACCTGGAAGAAGAGGAAAACCACCAGTAAGAACTGCCTTGCCTTTTGTTGTCTTAGAACTGAGAAAGAGGCAGGAGATTCTGGTTGGAGAAGAGAAACAAGACTACAGAGCCATCTCATTCAGATGCACATGGATGAGAAGCGAGAAGATGGCAAGGAAGCATGCTGAAAGTGTTCATTTGATTTGGGTGGAAGCCTAAGAGGTTTCAGGGCTCTGGGTTCCAGAGAAGCGGTTGGGTCAGGGTAAAAACTAAAATGTGAAAGCATACACCCAGGCAGGTCTCCAGCCAACCAGTGAACTTCACTAGTACTGAGAAAACGGCCAGGTCTGGGTTTCAAGCCAACAGTTAAGAGGGGTCAGGTTGCCAGGAGATTCGCCTTACCATCTTTGTCCACAGTAAAGGGCACATCTGGAGTGATGATCTCATAGCTGCAGATCTGGCTGAACTGAGGGGAACAGTCTGCGTCCACAGCCTCCACCCTCAGGATGCTGCTGTACTGCTTCCCCTCCACAGCTGTCGCTTTGTAGGACTTCTCCTTAAACACGGGAGCATACTCGTTCACATCGTTCACCTGGATATGGACAGTTGCTCTGGACGAAGGGGGAAAAAACTCTTTTGGGGATTTTGTTTTAGCTATTTACCCAAAGGATAACAATTCTGTCCTAGTTCTAAGTTTCCCTTTTCTCCTGAAACACTTATGGATAAGGACAAAAAAGAAAACCAAACTTCATTATTTTATATTTGGCATGAGAGACAACAGAAAGGTAAAACTGGGTCAGGTATGGTGGCCCAGACTACAAGAGAGAATATTCAATGGTGGATTGCTTGTCTGGCAAAATTGGTTTTGTTGGTTGTGGGGCTTGAACCCAGGGCCTGGACACTGTCCCTGAGCTCTTTTGCTCAGGCTAGCTCTCTACCACTTTGAGCCACAGCTCCACTTCTGGTTTTCTGGTGATTAATTGGAAATCAGAATCTCACGGACTTTCCTGCCCAGGCTGGCTTTGAACCATAATCCTCAGATCTCAGCCTCCTGAGTAGCTAGTAGTAGATGTGAGCCACCAATGCCCAGCTTGGGTTCTTTGTTTTTTAATTATATAATTTTTTCTTTTTTGGTGCTAGGGATAGAACCCAGGATGCTGCACTTGCAAGACAAACACTTTGCCATTGAGCTATATCCCAGCCCGGGCAAATCCTTTTCTTTTTTTTAAAGGAAAAAGCAACATTACAATGTGTAAAAGGTAAGGAGTCATTCAGTGGCACACAGTACCCCACACTGTTCACTCCCATCTCAAGACCATACATACCCCTCTTTCCTTAGCAGCTGTAGTAAAGAGAAACTGAGGTCTAATGGGAATGGACTCGTAAATAGGAAAAGGCCTAGCTTTCTAAATGTGTCTTGTTCAGAGCCGTCTCTGTTACAGCATGCTTCCCAGCTGCAGGGGTGGAGTGGGGTGGGGTGCGTGGACACACGCAAGACACAGAAGAACGGGGGCTTGCTTCTCCCAGTGCTCCTTACCCTATGCCCTTAGGATTTACAAGAAAAGAAATAACAACAAAACCTTCCTGGGGCAAAGTGGGCTTTCCGAATGCTCACAGTAGCTTGCTAGCTTATTTACCAGAGTATTTTGTGAGATAAAATTATTCACTTATTTTTCAAAACCTACTACATGCCAGGCTCTTGCTAGGAGCTATGCCCACTGAGTTCCTGCCCTGAAAGACCACAACTGTGGACCCCTGAGAACCTCTCTGACTCCAATTTCAAAACCAGTCTGAAGAATGGGAATGGTGATGGCCCTTTCTTTTACATGCAAACGTGTTCACTCAGCAGGTTCTTTCTGCTTTTTGCCCAGCTTGCTTACTTGTGAGATTTCTTCACGCCGGTGCCATCGGGTCCTTTTCCACAGTCATAGGCCTGGATGGTGAATGTGTAGTCTTTCTGTAGCTCACAGTCCAGTTTCTCTTTTGAGCGAATTATTCCCTCACCTGTGGACTTATCCACTACCACTGCATCAAAAGGGACATTCTGCCCATGAATTTTAAAGCCACAAATCTCACCTGGGGAGGGAGTCAAAGCACAACAGGTTACAATGACTAATGTCTAATGTCACCACATTGCCCCCCTCTCCCAAAGAAAATAAACAACAACAATTTGGCAGCCAGGGGTTTAGAGGGTCCGGACAAAGCAGGGGCACTGTGCTTTCACACGGTGAGTTCTGGGGCTTTAGTAAAAAGAAGCAGATTCTGGCTTTCCAAGCAACTTGTTTACTTTGCATCCATTCATGCAGGAATACAAAAGACACACAGAGAGAGAGAAGACATAGACAGGCATTCCACAGGAGCACTTAGGATCGCTTGAGGGTAAAAGGAGTCTCATTAGCAAACAGCCAAGGCCTGAGCACACCAGACTGCCCTGGCCCCCAGAGGGCCGGGCAGTTCTTTCTTTGGGTTTAGATCAGAGAGAAGATAAAACGCAGTTAAAGTGTTGAGAGAGGAAGAAGCGTGAGATATAGGACCAGCACCGTAATTACAGAAATTCTGTCAAGAAAAAAAAAAAATCAAAAGAATCAAGTCTTCCTGTGCAATGAGCCTGGCTAAAATTAGGGAATCAAAACAAACTGCTAAAGGGGAAAGGTAGAAATACCAACTTTTCAGGCATCCATTTCAACAAGTGCCATCCAGTGTCTGGTTTGGGAGGGATTTGCTGTCTTCCCTTGTTTTGGGCTTTTCCCTAGCGACCCTGAGGGACACTTCACTATAGCTAAATTAGCACAGAAGCTGACATAGAAGTTAAAAAAAAATCTGTGTTTCTATTCTTGCCCATGGGACAACAAGAACAAATATTTTGCTGTATATATGAAACCTTACAAAATTTAAATCAAGACAGGACTCTTCAACAATTCTAATGAATAAGAAATTAAAACTAATCTCTAAAGTTCAATTAAACAAAAATGTATGGAACTATCAATGTGGTTCAAATGGATGTCTGATTTCTAGATATTTCTAACCGAGGGGTCTGGTTACATACAATTTCCATCAATACATGTTTAAAAACCAGAAACAAAGTAGGAGAATAAATGAGGGTAGAAGAGCATGACAGTTGCTTCTGTTTAGGGGCTGATTCCCAATTTTATAATCAAGTTAGTGGGTTAATACTCATAAGAGGGAGACAAAGAACCCTTGATCACCTTCTTTGGTGACTGTCACCTCAAAACTCTCTAAAGGGAGAAAAGATAAACAAACCCATGTCAGTAATTCACGAAAGAGTGAAGATGGAACAACAAGGAAATAAAGTCAAAGATGTACATATTACATAGAAAAGCTTGACATAATTTAGCCCTACACTCAGCAACCAGCTACTACAACTGCTGCAATTGAGTCAGTGCTTAGTAACTGACTCCTGATCACCATGAGCTACTACCATCTTAGAGTTACATTAACTAGCGGTGCAACATGGACTGCTATTAGTTTGCCTAATTCTAGTAAGTGTATTTAAGATTTTCCCTTTAATGACTATTTTGATGCCAATAAGTAAACTAAGGTCTTCTCATTTTTAAACGAAGTTCTCTTGGCTACATTGTGGTAACACTCAACTCATCATTAGATTTAATGAAACTAAAGTTCGGAGCAAAAGTTTTAATGCTTTGTTCTTATTAATACAATGTTTCCTAATTTAAAATACCCAACCAGGGCAAAAAATATAAATCCTTCTTTTTTTTTTTTTTGCCAGTCCTGGGCCTTGAACTCAGGGCCTGAGCACTGTTCCTGGCTTCCTTTTGCTCAAGGCTAGCACTCTGCCACTTGAGCCACAGCGCCACTTCTGGCCATTTTCTGTATATGTGGTGCTGGGGAATTGAACCCAGGGCCTCATGTATACGAGGCAAGCTCTCTTGCCACTAGGCCATATCCCCAAGCCCCTATAAATCCTTCTTAACTAAACATTGGCTTAAACACAAACAAAAACCAGATCAAAACTATCTGCAGTGATGCTCCAATGGCTACTGTTTTTTCATCTGTGAAACACTGTTCTACCACTGCAACAGAAATCCTATAGGCCACATGATGACTGCCACAGAGGAGAGACAACACATCATGTCTCCTGGCCCTTCAGAGACACATTCATGCTACTTCCTCTCCCCCAATGGTAGCAGTGCTTGAATTCCCTTCCTTTTACAGGGTATCAATCTCCCTGAACAATACAGTTTCATTCTGCTTGTTTTCAAGATTTTAAAAGCAGCATCTCATGACATGCAACTTTTTCCCCCCCATCAGGCATGGGGCTTGAACTCAGGGCTTGGGCACTGTCCCTGAGCTTTTTGGCTCAAGGCCAGTGTTCTATCACTTTAAGCACAGCACCACTTCCAGTTTTCTGGTGATTAACTGGAGATAAGAACCATAATCCTGGCTGGGGATATGGCCTAGTGGCAAGAGTGCTTGCCTCGTATACATGAAGCCCTGGGTTCAATTCCCCAGCACCACATATACAGAAAGTGGCCAGAAGTGGCATTGTCGCTCAAGTGACAAGAGTGCTAGCCTTGAGCAAAAAAAGCCAGGGACAGTGCTCAGGCCCGAGTCTAAGCCCCAGTTCTGGCAAAAAAATAAAAAAATCAGGAATCATAATCCTCAGAACTCAGCCTCCTGAGTAGCTAGAATTACACACATGAGCCACTGGTGCCCAGTTGATATGCAACTTTTGTGACCTGCCTTTTCACACAACCTTGTATCTAAGGTTCCTGATACGTATAGGTATGGTTTACTCATTTTTCACTACTATCTAGTAATGAGAATACAGTAAGCTAAAACTGTAAAGTGCTTAAAACGTTGCTTTGCTGATGGCCTAGTGGTAGAGTGCTTGCCTCGCATACATGAAGCCCTCCCTAGGTTCGATTCCTCAGCACCACATATAGAGAAAAAGCCAGAAGTGGTGCTGTGGCTCAAGTGGTAGAGTGCTAGCCTTGAGTGAAAAGAAACCAGGGACAATGCTCAGGCACTGAGTTCAAGCCCCAGGACTGGCAACAAAACAAAACAAAAAAACATTGCCTTGCATAAAGAACATACTCAACAAGCTTGGCTGTTACAGTAATCATTTTCTATTACGTAGATGTTAATGAACAGTGCTATGCTAAGTATTTTTTGTTTTGTTTTGGCCAGTCCTAGGCCGTGAACTCGGCCTGAGCACTGTCTCTGGCTTCTTTTTGCTCAAGGCTAGCACTCTGCCACTTGAGCCACAGCGCCACTTCTGACCATTTTCTGTATATGTGGTGCTGGGGAATCAAACCCAGGGCCTCATGTATACGAGGCAAGCACTCTTGCCACTAGGCCATATTCCCAGCCCCTATGCTAAGTGTTTTTGTGCATGCCTCCTGCGCACAAACACAATACTTCTGTAGATCTGTGCTGCACCTGGTACCCACTAGTTGCTAAAAATGAAAGTAAATTCACATTAAAACGAAATGGTGTTAAACACCTAGTTCCTCAGTCACACAGGATGTAGTGTGAGTTGCCACAGCGACACACGGCCGCTGACATGGAAGAATACCGGCCAAGAACACCCTCATCACCACAGCAGGCTCACCAGACCACTGCTCTGGAGCAGGGCTCTGCAAATGATGGTTTCTGGGGCCAAAGTTGGTCTGTCCCTGTCTTAAAGACCCACATCCGTAAGAAGGATTTTTTGTTTTGTTTTTTGGTCCTGGGTCTTGAACTCAGAACCTGGGAGCTGTTCCTGAGCTATTTTGCTCAAGATTAGTGCTCTACCACCACTTGAGCCACAACTCTACTCTTGGCTTTTTGCTGGTCAACTAAAGAGTCTCACAGACTTTCCTACCCAGGCTGGCTTTGAACCAGTTAGCAATCCAGGCATAAGCCATGGATGGGTGCCTGGCTTAAGAATGGCTCTTTCAAAGGGCTGAGGCAAGTAATCCTAACTATTTAGGAGACAGAAAGGAGGATGGAAGTTTGAGATTAGCCCTAGTAAAGAGTTAACAAGCCCTATTTCAACCAATTATTTTTTTTAAGAAATCTGGGTGTGGTAATTCATCCCTGTCACTTAGACATAAATGGGAAAACTGCTATCCTGGTTGGTCCAGGTATTATATGGAATCATAGCCCTGTAACTACACGTGCAACTCCATCCTTTGCTATCCTCAACTCAGCTTCCATCTTCTTTTTCTTTTCTTTTTTTTTTTTTTTTTTGGTAGGTATTCTCTCCCAACATCCCATGCATTTATTTGTTCTTTATGTTTCCAGGGTACAAAGTTCCTTTTTTGTTATTGCTGTTTGTCATGAGGCTTGAACTCAGGGCCTGGGCACTGTTCCTGAGCTTTTGCGCTCAAGGCTTCAGCTTCCATCTTCTATATGGAGAAGATCCTTCTTGGGAGAGGTCCTTCTATACGGTGCAAGGAAGACTCTCTTCCTATCACCTCTCATGTGATTACCTTTCTGCTCTGCTACTACCCACTCAACTCAGACTCTATACTAAAATCAACTAAAACCCTGCTGTCATCAAGATAAAAATGCCTGATCAAGTTTCCAAGCTGTAACAACTTGGGAGTGGATGAAACCTTCTCTAGTCTCCCCTCCTCACTGGCCTACCATTCTCCTAAGACCTTTCAATTAGGAGTAGATCAAATCTTTCTCAATTTATTCCTCCTATTTCCCTAAGAGCACACAAAATAGGAATGAACTGAATCTTTTTTTTTTTGTCAGTCCTGGGGCTTGAACTCAGGGCCTGAGCACTGTCCCTGGCTTCTTTTTGCTCAAGGCTAGCACTCTAACACTTGAGCCACAGCGCCACTTCTGGCCTTTTCTATATATGTGGTGCTGAGGAATTGAACCCAGGGCTTCATGTATACGAGGTGAGCACTCTACCACTAGGCCATATTCTCAGCCCTGAACTGAATCTTTTTCAGTGTCTTCCCTCCTTCATTACCCTAGGATCAAAATTGTCAAAAGTAATTTTGCTAAAGGTTCTTTAAGTGGTTTGGGATGTAGCTCAGTGGTACCATGTTTGCCCATCACATATGAGGCCCTGAGGTCAATCCCTAGTAAAACAAAAAACCATTTTTTCAAAAGTGAAAATATTGAGTCGGGTATGGTGGCACATATAATAACAGCACTGAGGAAAAAAAGCAAGAGCCTGTCTAAATAAATAACAAGAGCCTATCTAAACAAATAAATACATCCTTTAGAAACCAGGAAAGTAATAGTGGTGGGGCAGTAAACAAAAATGCTGCAAGATAGAAAGGCTGTGAGAGAAAGGCGTGTCTGGGCACTGCGGCTGCAAGCTGACATGTCTGCAGGCTCCACCAAAGCCTCGGGAGAGAGAATGGAGAGGTATTCCCAAGGGCAGAGTTCAAGGGGGCAGGGGGGGGGGCTGGAACAGGAAGATCAATTCAAACTGCATGTGACAGCAGCACATTCAACCAACTAGAGGCCAACCTGGTCCTTTAACAACAAAACACAAAACAATCGCAAAAAAGGAAAATATAAAAGCATACAAAGTGGATGAACTCAAATCTAGATTTGACTTCCCAATATACAAAGTCATATCTAGGGTCCTCAGCAGACAGACAGTTCCTTGACCTGCCTCTACTTTCCTCAACTGCTGCCTCCAGAATCCCAGCCACGGATGGCCCTGCTGTTCCCCCCACCTTCCTTCTCCATTCTGAGGATGGCCTCCAACTCCACACTCTTCCAAAGCCTCACTCATGGCTCTCCTGGCTTTGAGGAATCTTTCTTTTCCATGGCAAGTGTTCCTTTGCTCCTTGTGATAGTCAATAGTTCTCTGACTTCACAGAACAGACTCACTCTAGCTAATTTAGGCAAAATGGAATTTACTAGAATGCCAGTAGGAACTCATGTCAACTGACTGTAGGTCAGAGAAAGGGAATTGGAATGTCAGAAACCAAAGCAATTCGGAAGTAGGAACCCTAAGAGCCCCAAGGCAAAGCAACCTGGATAGAAATGGAATGAAACCACACTATTCTAATCTTTGCTCACTATTGGATGGAATTCTCACACACACACAAGGGGGAGGTGGGTAACAAGGCTGTGGTTGCTCTGCACCCAATGGACATGAGACTAGAGGCCATTAAGAAGGGAGAACAAACACCTGCAGCAGGCATCCTTTGCAATGTCACTACTAATCCAACTTTTTCCCTAGCCCACTTCCCTCTACTCTAAAGAGTCCAAACTCACAAAGGAGGGACACAGGCTGGGGCTTGGTTTTGGTGACTTGGCTTCCATGCTCACTGGCCCAGCCTTATTTGTGGTTCTTATCAGCACACTATCACAGTACATTTACCTGTTTATTTAGGTGCTGGGGATCAAAGCAAGGGCTTTACACATGCTACAAAAGTGCTACACCACTGAGCCACACCCTAAGCCCTTGTTTTGTGGTGGAATCTCATTATGTCATTAGGCTGGTGATTCTACTTTCAACTCCTCAGTGCTGGGATTACAGGCATGTGCCACCAACCCAGCTCTGCTGATGTACCTTAAATATGCAATTAACAACACACACACACACACACTCTGTCAGGGATATGTTCTTCACTTCATCACTGATTATAGCAGCTCTTTAAGTCTGAATGTGCCAAGAACTGTTTGGAAAGCTTGTTTAAACTGTGGTTTTCTAAACCTTATCCCCAGATATTCTGACTTAGCAGTTCTGGGGACAGATCCAGGAATAGCTATTTTTAATGAATGCTGCCAGATGGCTCTAGTGCAGTGTCTGCGGGCGAGAATGAAGAGCCCATGCGTGGTTCCTATAGCCAGCAAGCTGGACTGATCCTCAGGCTCTAGCCCTAGAGCACAGGCTGAGTCACCAAATGGACACAGGAATCCATATTTACACCAAGTAACGTGGACATAGTGTTAGTGTGTGCATGTGTGTGCTGACACTCCACCTGCTCTGTTAAGCTCAGCATGGGAATGTGTGCACTTGGAGTTAACCAGTGGATTCCAATCTGCCTAACACTAGACACTTAGAAAAACAGCTACTCAGGGCTGGGAATGTGGCCTAGTGGTAGAGGGCTTCCTAGCATGCATGCAGTCCTGGGTTTGATTCCTCAGCACCACATATACAGAAAGCCAGAAGTGGTGCTGTGGCTCAAGTGATAGAGTGCTAGCCTTGAGAAAAAAAAAAAAAGGGGGGGGGGCAGGGACAGTGCTCAGGCCCTGAGTTCAAGCCTCAGGACTGCCCCCACCCCTGAAAAAAAAAGGCAAAACAAACAAAAAAACCACAGATGTTCAATAGATTCTCCCCATGTCAAATTTCTATTATTATCCTATTTTCAACACACAAAATGGCAATTTCTCATGGATCAACCTGACTTATCTAATTCACAGAAGCCAACAGTGTCAGCCCAGACGTGTATGCTGAGAAAGTAACCCTGGGCCATCCCATAGCTATGGGCTACAGTTGGCCCTATCTGTGGTCCTCAGGGAACAAGTCCCATAAATTACCAAGAATGTGGAGAGAAAATATCAGACCTTCTGAAATACCTCTAGTGGCTATCAGTGAGAACATGACTCTCAATTCTTTTGGATTCTATTGATACAACCAATCTTGTCAAACTCTCCTGTTCAGACAGGAAAGGCAAGACAGAGAATGCTGCCAAAGGGAAGAAATCACAGGAGAGAGGGGCACAGACAGTCCCCAGGTCTGACACAAGTCTGACAACAGCAACACTATGGGTTGTAAATGTGGTTCACGCCCTCACTCTCCACTAAATCATGAAATGCCTTACCCTAAATCTATCCAGGCTCTTAACAGATTAAGGAAATGATAAAATAAGAAAGTGAGTCACTTACATTTCCTAAAATGCTTCATAAATATTAAGACTTTGTTCCCTTAGTCACCTCAAGAAAACAATCTGGGCTCCACTGTGTGTTCCACACCAACTGTGATGGTGACAAGGCATCCAACACCACACGCTTGTGCTTCAGAGCTCTGACAAACTAACTCAGTGGTTACTCCCACACAGACTTGCACAGGGCTTGGACTAGGAACCAGAGCCTTGGTAACTTTCAAAGATAACATCACAAGAGCCACACAATAATCCTTAAAACCCAGGCTACAGTTAGGCTGCTTGGCTCAAAGGCGACTTCATACTTATGAGCTGTGTTGCCTTGGGCAACTCATTGTACAGGGCCCTTACAAGGCACCTACACAGGTTCTTCCCGGCCTTTGTCCTAGGTGCTAGGCACGGGAGAAAAACACAATGTAGTCTCTGCTGTCATGTAACTGACATGTTCTGAGCCAGTGCCCTCATCCAGAAACGGGAAGAGCATGCCCTCCATACACATACACACATATGCATGCACAGCCATGTGCACGCATGTGCGTGCACACACACACACACACGTACACGCACTCTCAATGCTGAGAAAGACCAGGTGAAGTGGCCCCCACAGAGTTTTGGGACAGCCACATCAGTTACGTGCAAGCACCCCTCAGCCATCCTTATCATAGAGCTTCAGCAAACGACACCATTACTAAAATCAATCCAAGCTCAAAACAAGGCTCCACATCTCCACATCTGGCCTCAGCCTTGTACAAAATGTATTCTAAGAAACTGAGAAAATAGAACATTCTTAAGACTTTTGTAAAAAGATAGCAAAAATAATTCTCACAGAATATTTTTTTAAAACTCTAGAAAAAAAATTGAGAGTCTCTGTGCTCATCACTGACTCAGTAGCGTAAGCAGGTCCTCAGGTTATTTTTCTGAAATGGGGTACAGCACTTGAACAGAATGTACTACAAATTTATTCTTTAAATAGGTTTTCAGAAACAACCCCACTCACTTCCCTCAATTTCCTATAGAAAAATTACTGTATGCTATGTTTTCTACAAGTTCATTCATTTTTATTTGTTCCTAGATAAACAGAACAGTTTTTAATGAAAGTTTTTATTTGGGGGAAAAATCATGTGACAACTGCTCTTTTACAAGCCAGACATGGGGGGCTCACGCCTGTAATCCTAGTTACTCCAGAGGCTGAGATCAAAGAATCACAGTTCAAAGCCAGCCCAAGGCAGGAAAGCCCATGAGACTTATCTCCAATTACTACCAAAAAAAAAAAAAAAGAGCCAGAAGTAGAGTTGTGGTAAGAAAGTCAAAGAACAGAGCCCAGGCCCTGAGTTCAAGCTTCAGTACCAGCACACAAGAAAATGTTTAAATTAGCTTTGCTTCAGAGGTATGGCTCAAGGGGAAGAGCACCTACCCAGAAAACACAAGGTCCTGAGTTCAACACTCTCACCACCATTGATAAAACACACTTTTCAAGATCTATTCTGATTGTAAGGCTAACAACAAACAACACAACACATCCCTCCACCAGTTATGGACATGGCTGATGTTGTTAGGCAAGAACAGCTGATTTGGGAAGGATCAGTAATTGTCAGCAACATGGAAAATTATTATACATCCCCCAAAGTCCCCAAATCTATCCTAGAGATTTGTCTTTATAAAAATGTATTTATAATCTTATGAAGTAAACTCAGGCTGAAAATGTGTAAATTTATATTAAAAGTATTTCTCTATAAAGACTGCTTAACTTTTTCTACAGAAATCTAGGCGCAAGGAAGCTCTGGAGTCAAAAATCTCTAGATCCTCAGTACCTTCCGTGGTATCTGGGAGCAGGTAAAGCAGGTCCAGCTCAGGTTCCCCTGGTCCAACCACACCAAGTCTGCACTGAACACAAGTCTCGGTGTGCATGAAGAACTTTCACCCCCGCCGGTCTAGATTGTATCTATCAATTGCATCAAGGCAAGATGTGTAATAATACAATTAAGTTAAATGTCTTCTTTCTCAACAGTCAGAAGAAGTTTTAGTCAGCTATCTGGAGAACACATGGTGGCCAGAAGGCACAAGCAACCCTCAGCACTTTCCACCAGACTCAGAGAGTAATCCAAGGTGTGTGACACTTTCCTAGGCAGTCCACATTTGCCAAGAAGGAACAAAAGCAGCACCATACCTGCAAAACGCAGAGGGGCATCTTTATCCAGAGCGATGAGGGGAGGATCGAGCAGCACTGTGTTGTCATTCTCTGTAACTATTCCATGATAGGTAGGTTCAAGCCATGGCTTGTGCTTGTTAACTGTGTCAGAAAAACAAGACAAAACACAGAGTTGCTGTTTTAAACGCCACTACCTTAGAGACACATGTGTCAACTGTTTCAGAGCCTGCTGGGATTGGAACCCAGAGCCTCACAAAAGCTAAACACTCTTACTACTTAGCCACACCCCACAAATTATTAGTAAAATAAGTTCTTATTAGTCTAGAATACAACATTCATATCTCTGTTGTCAAACTAGGTATCTAGACCCAAATGAGACACAATTTTAAATTCTAGAGTAGACATTAGAAAATAAGTCTATAATACATCAGAAAATAAGAAGTCACTCTAAAAATAGAGAAAGATGATGGCTATAAATAAACTCAAACTACTTGTTTTCAGGAGCAGAAAGTTTACAAAGAAAAATGGCTACATCATTTTATTTACTACCACATTACTTTACATTAACATTATAGGGTTGGAAGTGTAGAGTGCTTGACTAGCTTTTTCTTTTTTTGGCCAGTCCTGGGGCTTGAATTCAGGGCCTGAGCACTCTCCCTGGCTTCATTTTGCTCAAGGCTAGCACTCTACCATTTGAGCCACAGCGCCACTTCCGGCTTTTTCTATATATGTAGTTCTGAGGAATTAAACCCAGGGCTTCATGTATACGAGGCAAGTACTCTATCACTAGGCCATGTTCCCAGCCCTTGACTAGCTTTTGAGAGACTCTGGTCCAATCCCCAGCACTCTTTACATACACATACACACACACACACACACACACACATCTACAAACAAAATAATTTACCATTACCAACAAAAACACAAAGTAGAAGTACAAAATAATGTTTAATAGTACAAAATTATGAATATAAAATACTAAAATAAAACTAAATGCAAAACTTCTAAACAGGGGCTGGGAATATGGCCTAGTGGCAAGAGTGCTTGCCTGGTATACATGAAGCCCTGGGTTCAATTCCCCAGCACCACATATAGAGAAAACGGCCAGAAGTGGTGCTGTGGCTCAAGTGGAAGAGTGCTAGTAGCCTTGAGCAAAAAGAAGCCAGGGACAGTGCTCAGGCCCTGAGTCTAAGCCCAGGACTGGCAAAACAAAACAAAACAAAAAAAACTTCTAAACAAAAATGACTCAAAACAGGTACATAATAACCCACTTTAAAGTCAGGCTCACTTGGGAACAGATCGTAGATCCCCTGGTCATGAATCAGGTGACCTTGAACGAGCAACTGATCCCTCCAACCTCAGCTTCCTCCTCTCTAAACCAGGGCTCTAGTCCTGAATTGTCATGTAAGAACTGGAGTTTTCTTCTAGACAAGCCACTAGAACAAAATTCTTTTGTCTTTAAGGTGAGACCTTATTCTAGTCTGTTTACTTCACTTACCTGATAAAATGAAGTTTAGTTTCTACACATCCTATTTTGCCTGGACTTGACTACCACGGTTTGTGCTGCACTTTTCCCACTGAGTCCTCCCTCAGCACACTGTGCTCACACTCCTGTGACCACCAGGACTGTGAGTGCTGTGTCTCACATTCCTTTTCTTTTCACCTTATAAATGTTAACTTGTGCTGGAATGTGGCTTAGCAGTAGAGTGCTTGCCTAGCATGCATGAAGCTCTGGGCTTGATTCCTCAGCACCACATAAGCAGAAAAGGCTGGAAGTGGCTCTGTGGCTCCAGCGGTAGAGTGCTAGCCTTTTGCAAAAAGAAGCCAGGGACAGTGCTCAGGCCCCAGGACTGGCTTTTTTAAGAAAAGTAAACTTGCATACTCTAACCCCAGGATAGATATCAACCAGGCAACAAACCAGTTAAGCCATCTAAAATGATGAGAGGGCACAGAAAGACTTTCTACTGGCCAAGAGGATTACACATTTTTTTCAGCAGATGCAATGCAGAAGTATCTTCAGGGTGAAGGCTATAGCTCAGTGGCAAAGCACTTGCATTGTACATGCAAGGCTGTAGGTGTCCCCACACCATAAAACATCCTACCCCCCCAAAAAAAACCCCAAAAACCCAGAAGCATTTTCATTCAGAGTTGCCACGTGATATTAGTCATATGCTGCATTAATAATGTTTCAGCAGGCCACATATGTGGCTGAGGTCACTGGATTATATAATTATATCGTCATCTGTTAAGTACACTCTGATGTTCACATAGCAGCAGCACCTAACAGCACACTCAGAACCTGTCCCGCTCGGGTGATGATCAGGATGTGCAGCCCTAGGCCTCACCTGCCTCTCCCAAGGGATGTATCACACCACACCCAAACCAATTGCAAATCGCTGTGCCTTCACTTGGATCATAAGCCCAGATATTGGAGAGCTAGTGTTTAATGGGCATAGAGTTTACTTTTGTAATATGAAGAATCCTGGGGGCTAGCGAATATGTTTAGCACTACTGAATTGTAAGGGAAAGATAGGAAATTTTAGGACTGCTTTTGTCACAATTTAAACAACAACCCCAAAGCTGGTTTTCTTCTGGGATCAATCCCCAGCAAAAGCAAACACCCACACTCAATGCCAAAAGTCATTTCTTGTCATCTCCATGCTCACTGGGCTGTCACAATAGCTCAGTAATAAACTTCCTGTTCTTATTCTCTCTCCTCCACATGGCTGTAACCATGAAACCCTCCACAGCAAAAAGTGACTGAGTCCTGAAGCTGGTGGCTCACACCTGTAATCCTAGCTACTCAGGAGACTGAGATGTGAGACCAAGGTTAAAAGCCAGCCCGGGCAGGAAAGTCTGTGAGACTATTCTCTCCAATTAACCGCTAGAAAACCAGAAGTGGCGCTGCGGTTCAAGTGGTAGAGTGCTAGCCTTGAGCTGAAAAGCTCAGGGACAGCGCCCAAGCCCAAGCCCCACAACTGACCCCCCCCCCCAAAAAAAAGTGACTGAGGTTTCCAACAGCATTTGCTTATGTGAGTCTATCAATCATGTTTCAGTGTATCAAAAAGGAAAGCCAAAGCATTTAGTACATTTATTCATTTAAAAAAACAAACAAATATCATACCACTAAACATGGTGGCTCCTGTTTTCCTAGCTTCAAAGGAGGATGAGATTGGGAGTATCACCATTCCAGGTTAGTTTTGGCAGGAAAGTTCATGACACTCCATGTTAACAAGAGAAGCTGGACATGATGGTATGGTATGTGTTTGCCAATCCAGCTAAGATGTGATATGGAAAACAGGTGAATCATAGACCAGGCATGCACCCAGGCAAGACGGAAGGAATCTCAAAAGTAACCATTGCAAAAGCAGGGCGCCAGTGTCTAATGACTATAATCTGTTACTTAGAAAGCTGAGATCTGGAGAATCAGTTTGAAGACAGCTCAAGCAGAAAAGTTCACTAGATTCCATCTGCAAAATGACCAGCTACGAGTGGAGCTGTAAGTATGGTTCAAGTGGCAGAACGTCATTCTAGCAAATATGAGGCACTGGCTCATGTTTATATTACAGTATATAAATACATGTAGTATGTATATACTGTATATAGATACATATATACATACTATAGTACATACTATACATACATATATACATGCTATACATACGTATAGTACATGTATTTATTGTATTACATATGGTATATATACACATATACATGTATAGTATATACACTATATATACATGCTACAGTACATATATTGTAGCATAAATAACACTTTTATGGAAAAATCTTCATACTTTAAAGTAGCATTTAAGAAATCTGGCAGAGCCTTGTACTTCTGCACATCTTTTGCTGTCTGGCTTCACAGCAGGGCTTCTTCTCTATCCCCTTCAGGCCAAACACTGCATGGTCACCCATTAGAGTCTGGAAATTTCCACTGTACCCTGGGAAGACACTTTCCAGAGAACTGGGAAAGGCAAATATCATCTTTTTTTTTTGTAATTTATTTATTAATTAAACAAAAATTTTTTGACAAGGTGTTGTGCAAAAAGGGTACAGTTACATAGTAGGGCAGTGTGTACATTTCTTGTGATATCTTTCTTTTAATTTATTTATTAATTGAACACAAATTTTTTTGACAAGGTGTTGTGCAAAAAGGGTACAGTTACATAGTAGGGCAGTGTGTACATTTCTTGTGATATCTTACGCCCTGTTTTTCTTTCCCTTCCCTAGGTCAGGTAAAAGTACCATCTTAAATGTATCAAAACTGTTCTAACCTCCAGCCTCTCAGTCTTGGAAGCTCACTTTGGATCTTGCTCAAGACCTCTTCCTACTGTCTGTCCTCCCTCTCTTCACTTTTGGACAATACTGGGAGATTTGAACTCAGGGCCTTACACTTGCCAGGCTGGTGCTCTACCACTGCAGCCACACTGCTAACTCTGAGTTTCACAGGTTATTTTTAGGATAGGATCTCCCTTCACGTCTGTGTGCCTGAGTGTCTACTTTAAATTGTTCATCATCATCCCTACAATTAGAAGTATGTAACACTGTGTCCCACTATCTTGACTGAGATAAGAGTCTCAAGGACTTTTTGCCTGGGTTCGCTCAAAACTGTCATTCTCCCAATCTCAGCTTGGAAGGGCTGGCTCATGCCACTGTACCCAGCTAGATTTGGGAAGACATGTTGCTAACTTTTCTGCTGGGGTTAGCCTCAAACCTCAATTCCCCAATCTGAGCCTCCCTCATTGCAAAGATTACAGGAATGGGGCACTGGCCCTTGGCTTCGTTTTCCACTTTCCTGCTCATCAGCATCCCTTCTCCCTCCCTCTGTTGGTCCAACATGGAGAGAGGTCAGGACCCTCAAGTGCACCTGTCTGATGAACACTGCCTGGGTTCTCATATCACCCTCCATTTCCTTAACTATAAAAGAAGACAGTGCCACTGGCATGCCCTAAGAGGCACAGCCCTCCCAGCACGCAGGTGCTGGGATGATAGTGCTCTTACCCATCAGACTCCAAGGACTCCTGTTCTTAACTAATCCCAAGGACCCAGTACTGTGCTGACCACTGAACTCCTTAGAATCTACTGAGCAATTGGATGCATGCGTAAGGAGCCAAGTCTGGTCTGTAGTCCTCTAATGGTGAAGTGAGCTCTGGAGCTGAGAACTGGTATGGTTTGGGGTTTAGCCACTGTGTGGTGTGCTTCTGGCCAGTGGATATCCTAAGCAAGGAAAGTGGAAAAGCCAGAGGCATCACACCAAACAGGCCAGAAGAGATTGCTTGCTTGTCTAGAAAGGGCTATGGTTTGGTTATGGGAGACCCAAGAAGAGATCGGCCACAGCTGCTCTGAGGAAAGATCTGTTAAACAGTTCAGATGGGGTGCCGCTGGTGGCACTGATTTTGAAAGCTTAACAAGCAGCACTGGTATTGAACAGAGGGCAACTGCACTCTGTGATGGAGCCGGGTATTTCACCTGACTGCTGGGCCCAGTATCCTCCTCAGGCAGCCTTTAAAGTAAAACATGCTATAACATGCTATAGCCTGGGACTTCACAGCTATATGCCGCAATCTTTACCTACTCCCTAGTATTCTAATTTTATAACTCAAAGTTTCTAAATTGCTCCCTTTAAGCAGTCAATAGAATGAAAGGACCTGCCAAGTTCCAGATACTGAACTTTTCAATATTTAATGAATGATATTTTTAATATTTTATCACATTCAATTTGCATTATAAAACATTTATAGACACAAGTGACTGTTTCTGTAATCATCCCCCCAAATCACCAATATAAAAGACTATAGACCTTAAATCTAGGAATTATCAGCTGTGTTGCAAGTCTATACCAGATTCACCATCATAACTAGACCATAAAGACCAATTACATTTTGAATGATAAAACACTAATTCAAAAATAACAGATGAGCAAAGCTGAAGTATAGGTATAGCTGGGGTACATAGTACTGTAACTTTAGGAAATGACTGGTTTTCTTGTGGCTGTGGAAGATTTTAATCTTAGAAATTGTCATTTTAAAAATCAAGACAGGGGGCTGGGAATATGGCCTAGTGGCGAGAGTGCTCGCGTTGTATACATGAAGCCCTGGGTTCGATTCCTCAGCACCACATATATAGAAAAGGCCAGAAGTGGCGCTGTGGCTCAAGTGGCAGAGTGCTAGCCTTGAGCAAAAAGAAGCCAGGGACAGTGCTCAGGCCCTGAGTTCAAGCCCCAGGACTGCCCCCCCCCACCAAAAAAAATCAAGATAGGGGCTGGAAATGTGGGCTGGGAATATGGCCTAGTGGCAAGAGTGCTTGCCTTGCATGCATGAAGCCCAGGGTTCAATTCCTCAGCACCACCTAAAATGAAAAAGCCAGAAGTGACACTGTGGCTCAAGTGGCAGAGTGCTAGGCTTGGGCAAAAAGAAGCCAGGACTCTTGAACTCCTGAGTTCAAGCCCAGGACTGGCAAAAAAGAAAAGAAAAAAGAAAAAAAATAAAGACAGGCTGGTATCAGTGGCTTACACCTATAATCCTAGCTACTCTAGAGGCTGAGATATGAGGATAGAGGTTCAAAGCCAGCTTGGGCCAGAAACTCTTATCTCCACTACACTACCAAAAGAGCCAGAAGTGGAGCTGTGGCTCAAGTAGTACAGTGCTAGCCTTAAGCAAAAGAAGCTCAGGGACAGTGTTCAGGCCCTGACTTCAAAGCATAGGACCAGCACACACATACACAAAAATATAGAAATATACACACCAGCTAATTTCCTAATAGAATTGCCAAGTAATGCCTCCCCAGTACATCATAACCCTGTGGCTACGAGAGGCAGGTCCCTTACTCAGTCACACAAGTGAGAAACTGGTAGACTGCTCCACCGCCTAGTGTGGAACCAGGTATACCAGGTACCCTGGCATCAACCATGTGCTTTATTATAAACTCTTCCCTTCCGATTTACTCATTTACAAGTAAAAACCCACTCTTTCCAAGTAAGAATTTGATGTGTATTTTATTTCAGATAACAACAGCTGAGTGTTTCAAGAGACTGTAGGCATTTTACCTATAAATCCAAGATGAATATTTTATAAAGATTTTACCTTTGCTAGATGCCGGTGGCTCACATAATCCTAGCTATTCAGGATACTGAGATCTGAGGATTGTGGTTCAAAGCCAGCTAGAGCAAGAAAGTCCACGAGACTCTTATCTCCAAATAAACTACTCAGAAAAAGCTGGAAGTGGCACATGGCTCAAGTGGTAGAGTGCTATCCTTGAGCACAAAGAGGCTCAGGGACAGCACTTATGGCCTGAGTTCAAGCCCTAAGACCAGCAAAATAATAATAATAATAATAATAAGACTAGACTTTTAAGCCAGGCACCGGTGGCTCATGTCTGTAATCCTAGCTACTCAGGAGGCTGAGAGTTGAGTATTACGGTTCAAAGCCAGCCAGAACAAGAAAGTCCATGAGATTCTTATTTCCAATAAACTACTAAGAAAAAGCCAGAATTGGCACTGTGGTTCAAGTGGTAGAGAGCTAGCCTTGAGTGCAGAGAGGCTCAGAGACAGAATGCAGGCCCTGAGGTCAAGCCCCAGGACTGGCAAAAAAAATTTAATTTTTAACTCTGACCCACCAGAAGAATTTGCAACTACAGATACTGCCACCAGGTGGCAACATATTCCTTTGCTTGCATGTTCCAAATTACCATGAATTAATTGATTGATTTTGTGTATGTGTGTATCTGTGTGTGTGCATGCATATCACACCTGGGGCTTGAACTCAGGGCCTAGGCACTGTCCCTGGGCAATTTGCTCAAGGCAATTCTACCACCTGAGCCACAAGTCCACTTCCAGATTTTTAGTGTTTAGTTGGATAAGAGTCTCACCGACTTTCTTGCCCAGGCTGGCACCAGCACCTGGCTCATGCTTAATATTTTTTAATCCTATAGTTACGAAGGAGTGTTAGCAGGCCCTCTGTTAAGGAGATATTAACAGAAATGTGTTTTAAACTATGTTTAAAATCCAGTGAATCAGTTAGGGCCCTGGTGGCTCACACCTGTAATCCTAGCTACTTAGGAGGCTAAAATCTGAGGATCTTGGTTTAAAGACATGACTAGCAGCACCCCCCCCCCAAAAAAAAATAATCCAGTGAATCAACTGAAGATGTCTTTTTCTCTATTTAAAAAAAAGAAAAAGAAAAAGGAATAGAGGATAGATTGAAACCCCTGTAAGAGCCCATATGCTGAAGTCTTGGTTGCCAACCTGTGGTACTATCAGGCGGTATTGGAACCTTTTGGAGGTGAGACCTAGAGGCAAAAATAATTAGATCACTGTGGGTGTGCCCTTCAAGAGGCCAGTAGGGCCTGGGCTCCTTCCTACGTCTTTGCTTCCCCACCATCATGAAAGGAGCAGCTTTTACTAAGTGACCCTGCCATGATGTATTATACCACCACAGGCCCAGAAACAATGAGCAAATCAACCGTGGAGCTCTTGAGCCAACACAAACTTTTCCTCTTAATTCTCTCAGGTATTTGTTATAACAATGGGATGCTAACAGAATATTTGTATAGCTTCAAAATGAAACACAAGTTCTTACATGAGAATCAGACCATCACTGGTCCTAACCAGCTTAATGGTCAAGGCCCTTAACATCTCATAGCCACTGTCTCAGTGTCTCCGAAATACCTCTGTGCATAAGGCAGGCTGCTCAGGGCTGGGCTCAGGAGCCTGAGAGAACACACGTGTATCACCATTCCAGAAAATGGTGTGATTATTAACAAATGAAGGTAGAGAACAAAGTGATGAAGCAATTCACTTAGTGTGGGGACCCCACCAGTGAGGAGTTGGCACAGCAGGAGCTTCAAACCAGGACCACTATGTCAGAAAGAGGAGCTGCATCTTCCTCCCAGAGGGTTACAAATCACTGCTACTCAGAATGTTGGGACCAGAAGTAGTCAGGAGGCTGCCCCCAAAGTCCAAATGGAGAGCAAGTACAGTTATGCAGGAATGTAGGGTCAAACAAAAGTATATGCAGAGACCTCGGGACATGTCTTCAAAAGGACCACTGACATGTAACAACAGTTTTTGAAACTAGGCCATATAAAAGTACGCATCAGGCACAAAGGCAGGAGAGCATATGGCTCATTTTGGAACAAGCAAGACCATGACAAACGTTTGGTTCTAAGACTGTATGACGGGGTGGCTGAACCTACAATTTAGGAAAATACTGTGAACGCCCTCACTCCTATGCCATACTGATGTGATCTCTTAATTCTATAGACAACAGCAGCTATTCAGGGTTTTAAACAGTGACAGAGCAGAAGAGACAGGAACCTCAGAATCACACAAAACATGGCTACTATGTAAATTCTGCTTCTACTTTACTCTGTGACTGAGTTCTGTGTCCTCCTGAGCCCCCACCCCTACAACCCCAGAGTTGGGGATGGAACACGGGCCCTTGCACATACTAGGCAAGTATGGGGAGCAGATTCATTCATTCATACGCCAGTACTAGGGCTTGATCTCCAGATCTCTCCAGCTGGTGCTCTACCACTTGAACCACACCTCCACTTCTGACTTTTTCTTTCTTTCTTTTTTCTTGTTAATTGAAGACTAAGAGTCTCCAATTTGTCTGCCTGAGCTGGCTTTGAACCACCATCCTCAGGTCTCAATCTCCTGAGTAGCAAGGATTATAGGTGTGAGCCACCAGTGCCTGACTGATTATTTAACTGCCATATACTTACGTAAGGACCCAAAAAACAGGAATGAGCCAGGCACTGGTGGCTCACACCTGTAATTCAAGCTACTCAGAAGATTGCGATCTGAGGACAGTGGTTCAAAACCAGAAAAGAAAAGTCTGTGTGATTTTTATCTCCAATTAACTACAAAAAATGCCAGAAGTGGAACCATGACTCAACTAGCCTTGAACAAAAAAGCTCAAGGACAGTGCCTAGGCCCTGAGTTCAAGCCCCAGAACTGGCACCAACTTTCTTCTAAAGGCTTGCTGTGAAGATTATGAATAAGTGAGGACACCCTCCACCCATGCCTGTAACACAGCCACATGTTCAATAAGAATGTCTTAATAAATTCATTCCGAGTAAGAGCTATGTTTTAGAAATAACTGTGAAGGGAGAAAGACCATGAGTTTCCAGTCGTTCCTATGATTATCTCCCAATTCATATTTTCAAAACAGGTAACAGCTCAGGAGCAGGCTAAAGCCTAAAGGGGTCTTATTTTATCCTCTTTTCTCAGTAAAGGGAGAGAGAGAAACAGGATTCACAGTGACATTACCAAGTATAAACAAAAACTTGGCACTCTTTTGGTCTGGGTTTTTTGGCCAGTTCTAGGGCTTGAACTGAGGGCCTGAGCACTGTCCCTGGCTTCCTTCTGCTCAAAGCTAGCACACTATCTCTCTAGCCACAGTGCCACTTCTGGCTTTTTCTACTTATGTAGTACTGAGGAATGGAAACCTGGGCTTTGTGCATGCTAGGCAAGTACTCTACCGCTAAGCCAAACTCCTAGACCACTTGGCACTTTTAACAAAAGGAAACTTTTGAATCAAGCAGTTTCACTGAGAGGGCATGTGAACTTACAAACAGAATATTCCTTTTTCAGCTGAGGTCACTCTCAATGCTAGGTCTGCTACACAATATATTTTTAACTACCCTGAGTTAATTTCTTTCTCCAGTGGAATACTTCCAAAGGTCTCCAGATGCCATGGCACCAATTTCTTTTCTTTTTTTTTTTTTTTTGGCCAGTCCTGGGCCTTGGATTCAGGGCCTGAGCACTGTCCCTGGCTTCTTCCCGCTCAAGGCTAGCACTCTGCCACTTGAGCCACAGCGCCGCTTCTGGCCGTTTTCTGTATATGTGGTGCTGGGGAATCGAACCTAGGGCCTCGTGTATCCGAGGCAGGCACTCTTGCCACTAGGCTATATCCCCAGCCCCCCATGGCACCAATTTCAACACATGCGCCGGATGTGATGTGAAGTGTTAGAAGAACCAATATGCGTTAGACCCACAAAATCAGGTTTCTCTGCCTCATCATGACCCCCTTTTGGGGGTCACTTCTGGTGTGGGGCCGTCCCATGCCTGTGGGAGACTTGGCAGCACCTCTGGCTTCCAACCACGAGACAGACACCTAGCACCTCTCCCAGCAGGACCCTCCCAGGAGGACCCTCATCCAGCAAGGACAACCACAGTTGTCTCCAGACATTACCTATAATTTCCCTCAAGACTCACAACCTGGATCCACATCATTAAGGAACTCCAATGTTTTCCACATTAAAATCACTATTGTACTTTAAAACTGCCAACTTTGCTGAGTGCTGATGGCTTATGCCTGTAATCCTAGTTATTCCAGGAGGGTGAGATCTGAAGATCATGGTTTGAACCAGGCCAGGCAGGAAAGTTGGTGAGACTCCTATCTCCAATTTTAAGCAACAAAAAGCCCAGAAGTAGAGCTGTGTCTCTGTGGTGGGGCACTAGCCTTGAGCACAAAAGCTTGGGGAAAGCACCAAGGGCCTGACTGAGTTCAAGCCCCAGGACCAGCACCAGAAAAAAAAAAAGTCAACTTTATGTGTATTACGTCAATGTGAAGTTAACTTTTAAAACAAAAACACATTCAGTATAAAAATCCTTAAATTATGTGAGAAAGCATTCAAGTTTTTAGTAAAAAGTACAGTGAAAATTTTCTTGTATTTGTTCACCTGCCCTTAATGTACCACAGTACGTGTGACAGAAGATGTTAAGCATCTCATTTTCTACAAGGTGAGGTTTCAAGCAGGTCAGACCTAGATCCAGCCTTCTGAAGGTGGGTCCACCTAGCAGCCGGCTCACAGGCACTGTGAAGCTACACAGGTCCCTTGTGTCAAGAATGTGACGTACATAAGGGAGAGGCAGAAGGTGGGGCTAAAGAGTGAAGGTGGGATAAAGCAGAACCCCTGCTTCTCCCTACATAAATCCCATCCAGACTGCAAAGGAGGGCAAGAATCAGAGAAGACTGCTCCTTCCTTGGACATCCCTTCAAGAGTGAATAGAATGGCAGGGGTCAGAAAGAAGGAATCAGACAGAGGAAAAGAATCACCACGGGGGAAGCTGAGGAACAGTGAGGAGCGAAGACTTCAGGGTAGGGTGCAGGCTTCTGCTGCATGGCTGATGAGGAAGCTGAACTCAACAGACTTAAAGTCAAGGAGAGATGACAAGGCTAAGGAGAATAAAGGGAAGGGTGGCTATGGTTTTTAACATGTTCCCCAAAGTTCCTATGTTGGATATCTGATCCCTAAATTCATATATTGATGGAACTTGGAAGCAGCACTTTGAAAGGACTTGAGGATGGGGTCCCCATGAAGGTATTAGTGGCTCTATAAGAAAAAGCAGGCTGGCTCTGCCTCCCATGTCATGCCCTCTACCATGCAACCAGTGGCTCACGCCTATAATCCTAGCTGCTCAGGAGGCTGAGATCTGAGGACCGTGGTTCAAGGCCAGCCTGGGCAGGAAACTCCATGAGACTCTAATCTTCAATAAACTACTCAAAGAAGGCGGAAGGAAGTGGCTCTGTGGTTCAAGTGGTAGAGAACTCACTTTGAGCAAAAAAAGCTCAGGCACAGAACCCAGGCCCAGAGTTCAAGCCCCAGGACTGGCCAAAAAAAAAAAAGCCCTTACCACATGCTATCACCTTGCTAAGCTTTTTAGCCTCCATGTCTGTGAGAAACACATTTCTTTTGTTTATAAATGACTGAGTTTTTAGTATTGTTATAGCAACAGAAAATGGAATAAGACAAAAGTTTCTTCCTATCTTCCTCTCTTCTAGCAAGCCTTTCATCCAACCATTTATCTACCTATCCACCATTACTGAGTTCCAAGTAGTCTTCTAGACACTAAGGAAACACAGGTGAGTAAAACAGCCCTGACCCTCATAGATCAGGTTATGTTATATGATACATTAGGTTAGGGTGAATTGAAATTTCAATTTGGGGCTGAGCCTTGTATGCCCTGGATTTGATTCCCAACACCCTACCTGTACTCTGCCACTACCAAGAAAGAGATCAACTTGAACCACATTCTGTAAAATAATTCTTAGGGAGTGAAATCATACTTTCTCTCTTTGAAAGCTTCAAGTGAGCCTTCTAATTTTAGCATCTTCTTCATCTTTAAGGGCATAGGTTCATGTATAATCATCACCATCTCCAGAACTCTTTTCATCTTGTAAAACCAAAATTCTGGGAATGGGGACATTGTTCAAGCAGTGGAGTATTTGAGGCTCTGAGTCCAAAGGCTAGTACCACTAAAAACCAAAAGGACTGAAATTCTGTTTCAATTGATTTCTTATTCTTCCAACCCTTAGCAACTCTGTTTCTTTTGATTGTGTATCTTTGGTTGGTTGGTTTTAAGTCAGGTCTTAATCTGTAACCTAGACTGTCTGAAAATTGCTATATTATGTAGCCCAGGCTAGCCTTCAAGTTATAATCTAATCTTCCTACCTCAGCCTCTTGAGTGCTGGGATTACAGGCTCACATTCAACTTTTGGTCTCTATAAATCAAAATGCACTAGGTACCTCATGCAAATGGAGTTATACTATAACATATTCATCCTACTGTGAGTGGTTTATTTCATCCACACAGATTATCATGTCAGAATGTTTTTCCTTTTTAAACTGTATAATATTCCATTATAATTATTCACTCATTCATGGATAGGCACCAGACGTGTCAACCTTCTAGTGACTGTGAATGATGCTGCTATGGCTATGGGTATACACATAGCTCCTCAAGACCCTACCCTGCCTTCGATTCTTTTGTACATTTACTCACCAGAATTGGAATTGCTGAATCATATAGCAATTCTAACTTCATTTGCTTTATTCTATTTACTTACTTTTAGATTATTTTTTGGTGGGGGGGTAGAAGGATGCACCATTCTTGAAGGTACTACAATGAGTATAATGGGCAGAGAAAAATTCCATTCCATTTCTTTGATACAAAAATCCACTTATTAATATACTGTCCTCAGATTGAGGACATAACAGATATTAAACCAATAAGAACAGAGACCACACTTTATCTGATCTTAGCCAAAAGACAGAGAAACTGTATTTCTAGATTTTTAAGACAAAGTCTAATTATGCAGTCCAGGCTGACCTCAAATTCCTCTGACTCTGTCTACCAAGTGTTAGATTACAGGCATGACTCATCATGTCCAGCTTTTTAGTCTTAATTTTTTATGAACTGCCACACTGGTTCCCATAATGACTGAGCCATTTTATATCCTCCCCAGCAGTGTGCACAAGTGTTCCAGTGTCTCCACATCCCTAACAATACCCCTTTTGTTTATGGTGATAGTCATCCTAATGGTGACCAAGTACGTTTTGTAACAAGTCACTTTATCATTTTATCACGTAATATAAAAATATTATATGAAAAGTACAATAGATTCAAAAGTAGACAAAGGAAACTAAGAACCTCATGAATCCATCACTCAACCACTGTAACACAGTCCCCAGACTCTACTTTTTTTTCTTAAGCAGTGCCTGGGTTTGAACCTAAAGCCTCATGCATGCCACTGGTCTACATCTCAAACTCCCTAATTATCCTTAAACAAAACTAAGCATCACATAACTTTACCCCTCAGTACTTCAACATACATCTCTAAATGATAGTAACTCTTTCTTAAACTAACCATAATAGCATTATCACCAAAAATTTAAAATAACTTTTAGTATCTCCAAATAGGTAGTCAGAGAGTTGATATTTATGTGATTATTTTGGTATACTACATAATTTAACTAAATGCACAAATCCCTGTACAATAAGTTTGAGTTGTTTTGTCCTGAATTCTGCTAGAAGAAAAAAAACTAAACTACTGATTGCCCTTAAGCAAGAATGCTTTAGGGGTTTCAGAGCTTTGGCAAATCTTTTTTTCACTATATTTATTAAGTAGGTTTTTGTAAATGTTTATCAAATTGAGATTGTTGGGGCTGGGAATATGGCCTAGTGGCAAGAGCGCTTGCCTCCTATACATGAAGCCCTGGGTTCAATTCCCCAGTACCACATATATGGAAAACGGCCAGAAGTGGTGCTGTGGCTCAAGTGGCAGAGTGCTAGCCTTGAGCAAAGGGAAGCCAGGGACAGTGCTCAGGCCCTGAGTCCAAGGCCCAGGACTGGCCAAAAAAAAAAAGGCCAGAAGTGGTGCTGTGGCTCAAGTGGTAGAGTGCTAGCCTTGAGCAAAAAGAAGCCAGGGACAGTGCTCAGACCCTGAGCTCAAGCCCCAGGACTAGCAAAAACAAACAATCAAATTGAGATTGTTCCTCTCTATTCCTATTTGGCAAGGGTTTTCTCATGAATGAATAAATGAATAGTATTTTTATTACATGTCATTTTCACATTAAGATGATTTTGTGGGTGTGTGCATAGGTGCGTGTGTGTGTGTGTGTGTGTATGTGTGTTCCTTCTTTAGCTTTTGAATGAGAAGTTTTAGTTTTTTGTTTTTTGTTTTTTTGTGTGCTGGAGACGGAACCAAGGGCTTTGCATATGCTACTCAAATGCTCTACCTTGAAGCTACATACCAGTCTTCTGTGGCTTTCTGGTGGGTAACTGAGGGGGTTGTGTGTATGTGTGTGTGTGTGTGTGTGTGTGTGTGTGTGCGCATGCGGGTGTGCCCCTGCGCATGTGTAATGGTCTTGGGGCTTGAACTCAGGGCCTGAGCTCTGTCTCTGAGCTTCTTTTGCACAAGGTTAATGCTCTATCACTTGAGCTGCAGCTCTACTTCTGCCTTTCTTTGTAGTTTCGTGGAGTAAGAGTTTCAGACTTTTTTGCCTAGGCTAGCTTGAAACTATGGTTCTCAGATCTCAGCCTCCTGAATAATTAGGATTACAGAGGTAAGCCACAAATGCCCAGCATAACTAATATTTTGAATAATGAAATAGTCTTATGTAAGTGGAATAAATCTTTTAGGCAATAACATAACACCTATTTACAGTATGGGCTTTGACTCGCTAATATTTTGTTGACACCCTTTTTAACAGCTTTAGTGAGTTTTTGGTTTGGGATTTTTCGGTCAGTCCTGGGGCTTGAACTCAGCTTAGGCACTGTCCCTGAGTTTCTTGTGCTCAAGGCTAGCCCTCTACCACTTGGCCACAGTGCCACTTCTGGTCTTTTCTGTTTATGTAGTACTGAGGAATCAAACCCAGGGATTCATGCATGCTAGGCAAGCACTCTACCACTAAGCCACATTCCCAGCCATAGTGAGATTTTTTTTTTAATAGATTTTTTTCAATAGGCTTTTTCCCCCCAGAGCTGAGGACTGAACTCAGGGCCTTGCGCTCACCAGGCAAGCGCTCTTCCGCTGAGCTAAATCCCCAGCCCTGAGATTTATTTATTTATTGATTTATTTTGGTCAATGCCCAGGCCCTGAAGGCCAGGCTCAAGACTGGCAAAAAGAAAAAGGAAAAAAAAGACATTTATGGAGCACAGACCAAGTGAGTGTCAGGTGCTATGTGTGCTGGATTTTGCTTATCACTGACTGATTTTCCAAAAAATTAACTACATTACTAGGAAAGAAAGGGGGAGCAAAAGTTACAATGTTATTTCTGAGAAATGAGGGTGTGGTGATCACAAATGTGCTTTTAAATTTTAAGATAAAAGCTGGACATCAGTGGCTGGACATCAGTGGCTGACACCTGTAATACTAGCTATTCAGGAAACTGAAACCTAAGGATCACAGTTTGAGGCCAGCCCAGGCAGGAAAGTGTGAGACTCTTATCACCACTAAACTACCAAAAAAGCCAGAAGGTGAGCTGCAGCTAAATTGGTAAGAGCACTAGTCTTGAGCAAAAGAAGCTTAGAGACAGTGCCCAGGCCCTGAGTTCAAGTCCCAGAACCACAACATACACAAAAAATGAATATAAAAAGAAGTCAAGAAGAGTTAGTATTTCTGCTACTAAAACAGGTTTCAATGTAACAACCTCAAACCTAAAACACAAATGCAGTAACTGAAAAGTTCATCATTAAAGTAGCAGGACAGGGCTGGGAATATGGCCTAGTGGCAAAAGTGCTTGCCTCGTATACATGGAGCCCTGGCTGGGTTCAATTCCTAAACACCACATATAAAGAAAATAGCCAAAAGTGGTGCTGTGGCTCAAGTGGCAGAGTGCTAGCCTTGAGCAAAAAGAAGCCAGGGACAGTGCTCAGGCCCTGAGTCCAAGCCCCAGGACTGGCAAAAAAAAAAAAAGAAAGAAAGAAATACAAGTAAGAAAAGTCTTGTGGCTGTACTTACAGAGGAGCTGACTCGGGGCATAGAAGTTGACAGTAACAAAGAAGTTCTTCTGAAGGAACTTAGCTTGAATAGGAGAGAGTACACGTGACATTCTCATTATCACGTCCCTGCTCAGCATGGATGAGCGTCTTGTTACACAGTAAACACACTCATTTCACTGTCCCGAGAAAGATGAAAAGGAAGCTAGAAAGATGGGCAGGCAGGATGGGTGAATGAGAAATTACAAAGATTTCTTCTGTTCTTGTTCTTGAGATCGGATCTCATTTTATTGCCCAGCTGGTCTGAAACTCCTGGGCTACAGCGACCCTCCTGGCTCGCCACCTGGAGTAACTGGGACAACAAACAAGCAGCACCACCGCCAGCAAGATTTCCTTCTGTGAACAAGTTCTAGGTGCCTCCTACAGAGGAAACACATTCACCATCTAAAGCACTGGTCCTGAACTGAGAATGGTTAGCATTTTATTCACTTTTATCAGGAACTATCCTAAAGGAGTCTCCAGAAAATGCTCTTTTCTTTTAGTGTTTACGTTGTGCTAGCCATGTAGGTCAGTGAGAGAGCATATGTTTAGGATAGGTGAGGCTCTGCATTTCATCGCCAATAACACCCCCCTTCCCCCCCCAAAAAAAAACACAAAGAAGGCAGTTTACACTGAATGGGGATATTCCTCAGTTCATTCTAATCACTCAGGTTTCCATAAAAGATTTACATTTAATTTTCCAAGGCACATTAATCTAATTTCCACAAACATTTCAAGAAGCTTATGGGAGTGATAGTAAGCACAAACATTAATTTCTTTTCTAATCAATGTTTTTTCCTCTGTAAGAGTCACCCTATGAAACTAGCAGGCACCAACCCAGAATGCAAATAAGCAGGTATGATGGTAATGTCTGCATCCCATATTTACTGTCTTCTGAGCGTCACACACAACTATTGCATGTGCTGAGGCCTCTCTTTAATGTCACAAATGTGATATAGTAGTCAATGTAGCATAGAAGCCTTAATAAGTCCAACTACAGCAGTAAGATTTCTACTGGCTAAAGCTCTTGCCCACTAGGAGTGTCTGTTGCTCAATGGGACAGTACTTGCCTAGCACGCTGGAGACTTTGGGTTCCATCTCTAGTACCAGAATAATGAAATTTTTTAAAAAAATCTCTGCACAGTCTCCTCAAAATCCCCAGACTTAGTATTAACAGGCAAGTACCCAGGAAAGGCTATCCTTAAATGTTTAGGAATAAGGTCTTCCTAATCAATTCAGCTGCAGAAATGGGACCAGGTGAAAGTGCTCCTAGGGTCACAGAATTTCTTTGGGTCTTGGTTATTAATGTCCTACAGCTGTCCCGGTCTCCTGACCAGACAGACCCACAGAGGCACAGAAGCCACACCCTTAGCTACACTATCCCTGGGAACAGAGCACACAGAAGCAACGCACAGACAGTGGCTGGTGTTTGACCAAGGTGGGTGCGCAGCAGGGTGAGAGTAGGAGTTCCTATAAAATTCTGCCAAGCTCTGCAGCGTCTGGCAGTGGCCATTCACATTTTAAAGGAAGGGTGAGTAGTGGTATTTCTGGATCACGTTGTGAGGTGAGGATGGGAGAGATGGAAAAACTGTCCCAGGCACCTCTGAAGGGAGTTAGCTGAGGTGGGAAACTAGAAAATCCTGAGAGCCTGCACCTCCAGGGCCCCTCCCTGGAGGCTGAAGTAGCTAGCCTGACCCATGCTGAAAGGTTTGGATGGAACATTCTCTAGGAGACTATGATGCACTCTCTAACTGAGAACCACTGTGTCACAGAATGCTCTGGAGTGGAGGCCATATGGGGTGCTCATGTAAGAGAAGCAATGTTGCTCAGAATTCCTGGGCCATCCTCACTTTTACTCTCTTAAATGCCTGGTGTGCCATTCCCACTTGGCGCGGGGGGTGTGAGGTTGCTCTTCTTGATACTTGTCATTTCATCGGCTATGGCTACTGGCTCCTTGCTTTTGCTTTAGCCTGAGAGTCTGCCTTAAGCAAAATCATCTCATGTGTGTGTGAGTTAACCATCTTAATTATCAGGTAAGCCATCTCCCACAGGCTGGGCTATTCACCTTCAGTGTCACCCACCGCCCTGCTGTTCAAGCTGCTTCCAGGTGCCTAGAGGCAACCCATGATTTCCATCACAGACGCCTCCTTCTATCAGTTAGTATATGCTTCCAGATCTTCTTGACTGCTTCCTTAGCATCAAATCAAAACTTAACGTGCTACTACTCTCCATTTCCTACTGTCTTGCTAACACTGGCCATCTAGTCTCAGACACTAACTGAGTTGGGTGCTAATGATAATGGATTAAGCGAAGTGCTGATGCATACACACTCATCAATGAACTCCTACAAGACCAATCAGAAATCTAGTCATTTAAGAAAGCATACGCTATGATTTCCTTAAATTTATAATTTTTCAATGTTATCAGAAAATACAGGCCTGGCTTGACCTTTTCTTCTTTATCATTATCACATTTGTCTTAAATTTAAATTATAACATAATAGCCTAGGAGTAATTCCAAATCCTGTATGAAAAGTTTTGTCTCCTGACCTTCATATACAATAGAAAACTTTTTATCAAAAATAGTTCAAAAAAGGTTACACAGTATTTAAGACCTGCTGACATTTTTACCAGCTGCTTGTTCAAAATGCCATCATAACTATGACTGCCTAATACATTTATCAAAGCTAGAAAAAATCAGGATTCTGACTCTCACTTTTTTTTCTCCTTTGTTATTTATTCCCCTACGATAAATACTAAAGTTATCAAGATTAATGCTGTAAAACAAATGTAAGGGGCTGGGAATATGACCTAGTGGTAGAGTGTTTGCCTCGTATACATGAAGCCCTAGGTTCAATTCCTCAGCACCACATCTATGGAAAAAGCCGGAAGTGGCGCTGTGGCTCAAGTGGTAGAGTGCTAGCCTTGAGCAAAAAGGAGCCAGGGACAGTGCTCAGGCCCGGAGTTCAGTCCCCAGGACTGGCCAAAAAAAAAAAAAAAAATTAAGATTTTTATAACAAAGACAGAAAATGAAATCACTCAATCATGCTTTACCACTGAGTCTTTCAGGAAGCACATTTATTTTTATAAGACAGAGCAGAATCTATATGACAGTGAGAGAAATAGCATCTAAAGTGGTGAAGAACATGAAGCAAAGAGAAAAAGATGCACTTTGCTAAGTTATTTTGGGTGTTCCAAATGCCAGGACACCAAGAAAGCCTATAGATAGCATTGCCAACCTACACTACAGTTCATCTTCAAGGAATGTGTGAAGCACATAGGCTTGAATTTGCAAAATGGGAAGGAGACGGACATGCAATACATTTGACAAGCAGTAGTAAAGGTCTAGGTTGGTTTCTGTGCCTTTAGAGGAGGACAGGAAATGGCAAGAGCCAGTGAAATGGTTCGCATGAATGAGTTATCGAAACACTTTTGCTTCTAAGAGGTTTACTAGGAGAGTCAAGGGAGAGCAAGACAAACAATGTCAGCTCTAATTTACTTAGTCCCAAGCATACACTTCACTCACATAACTCATTTGTGTCTCTGGACAGGGTCTTCCCTGTGGCAAGCATTTGACAAGGCATCTTCTCATGTGCTGTGACAGGATGTGACAGGATGGCTAGAGAGAAACTGGACAAAGGAAAGGATGTATGGTTACCATAGGCTGCTAGCACCTCAAAGGGGCTCTGAACAATCCAAGGCACATGCCTAGAATCCTAGCTACTCAGGAGGCAGAGATCTGGAAGATTGCAGTTTGAAGCTATCCTGGGCAGCAATGTCTGAGACACACCCCCCGCCCCCCATCTCCAAAATAACCAGCAAAGAACCGGGATGGAGGCATGGCTCAAGTGCTATAATACCTGCTGAGCAAGCAGGCCAAATAAGCAGGAGGCTCCACATTCAAACACTGCTAACAATGAACAATAATCCCCCAGAAATGAGGAACAGTCTGGCCACCTTTCAAAGGCTTCATACTTGCTTGGCTCTCTTTGGCTCTCTTCAACCATTATGTCAAACAATGACGTCAAGCCAGGATGAACAGATGGAATGTGGAATGAGGATGTGAAATTAATCAACAAAATGAAGTGGAAGGCCAAAGGCAGTAAGAGGAAATGTACTGAAGAAAATGGAAAGGCTTGCATTGAGTAAGACAAAGTTTAGAGATAAAAAGTGTTATTACATGTCAACATGGGGTGTGTGACTTGGGTAAAGAAATCCCAGTGGGACAGGCTGAGAAGATTAGGTGAGGAAAGACTATGCTCCTATCACTCCAGCGCTGCTCTTGGGTAACAGTTTCTGCTAAACCCTCAGCCCTACCTAAAAGGCAATAGCTACACAGTGGAGGAAGCATCCCGGAGGCTCATGGAGACCTTGGAAACAAAGCCACATGAAGAACAGCTCAAAGTCAGAGGAAGGCTAGCTTGGAAATGTGAAAAGCTCTGGGAGGGAAGAGGACAACAAGTTAACTTACTTTGATGATAGAATATAAAATGTTTTTGGCAGCTGGTTCCTAGATTCTTCAATAAACTTAACAGACTGAGCATATAAGTAATTCCAGTCTTAGGAATATACCAAAAACAAGTGAAAACAAGTACTCAGACAAATACTAACATATGAATATTCACAGCAGCACTATTCAAAATACCAGTAAGTGAAATAAACCCAAATTGAGCAACAGTAAATGGACTAACAATATGTGGTAGAGCCATACAATAGAAACACAAAAAGAATGACATACTGACAGCTACAGCATAGGGAACTCTGAAAACATTATGCTAAGCCAGGTGCTGGTGGCTCACGCCTGTAATCCTTAGCAACTCATGAAGCTGAGATCTGAGGATCCCGGTTCAAAGCCAGTCCAGGCAGGAAAGTCTGTGAGACTCATCTCCAATTAACCACCAGAAAACCAGAAGTGGCACCGTGGCTCAAAGTAGTAGACTGCTAGCTCTGAGCAAGAAAGCTCAGGAACAGCACCCAGGCCCTGAGCTCAAGCCCCACAATCAACAAAAACAACAAATACCTTATGCTAGGTCAAAGAAGCCAGATCTTAACAGATCACATATTATTTGATTCCATTTATATGAAATACTCAGAGTTAGGAGAGAGAGAGAAAACGGAGAGAGAGAGAAAGGGGGGAGGAAGAGGAAAGGGAAGAGGGAGGAAGGGACGATGAGAGCAGGTTTGACGCCACTGGGGGCAAAAAATAATAATAACATTCCATACGCTAGGCATGATCATGTACACCTGTGATCCCAGCTACCAGGAGTCACAGGTAGAAAGGACAGCAGTTGGAGACCTGCCACAGAAAAAGCAAGGCCCTACCCAAAGAGTAAACCAATAATGGCTCAAAGTGGTACAGTACCTGCCTAACATAAAACAACCAAATGGTCTGGGAATGTGGCTTAGTAGTAGAGTGCTTGCCTAGCATGCATGAAGCCCTGGGTTTGATTCCTCAGCACCACATAAACATAAAAAAGCTGGAAATGGCGCTGTGGCTCAAGAGGTAGAGTGCTAGCCTTAAGCAAAAACAAGCCAGGGACAGTGCTCAGGCCTGCGTTCAAGATCCAGGACACAAACACACACATACACACACACACACACACACACACACACACACACACACACACACACCCAAATGACGGGGCTGGGGATATGGCCTAGTGGCAAGAGTGCTTGCCTCGTATACATGAGGCCCTGGGTTCGATTCCCCAGCACCACATATACAGAAAATGGCCAGAAGTGGCGCTGTGGCTCAAGTGGTAGAGTGCTAGCCTTGAGCAAAAAGAAGCCAGGGACAGTGCTCAGGCCCTGAGTCCAAGCCCCAGGACTGGCAAAAAAAACCAACAACACCAAAAAAAATCCACCAAATGATACTTCTCAGGATATATATCACATCATCCAAACCACATGTGACTATACTAAAAAACTCAGATAGGGCCAATGCACAAGCCTGAATCCCAGCTACTTGGGAGTCTAAGAATTCAACATATTGAGATCCAGAAAACCAAAAAAAAAAGATACAGCTGGCATTGGCAGCTCACATCTGTAATCCTAGATACTCAGGAGGCCGAGATCTGAAGATCTCAGTTTGAAGCCAGCAGAAGCCGGAAAGTCCCATGGGACTCTTATCTCCAATTAACCACTAAAAAGACAGAAATGGAGCTGTGGCTCAAGTGGTAGAGTACTAGCCTTAAGGAAAAAAAAAAAGAAAAAACGGGCTGGGAATGTAGCTTAGTAGTAGAGTGCTCGCCTAGCATGCATGAAGCCCTGAATTCGATTCCTAAGTACCACATAAACAGAAAAGGCCAAAAGTGGCACTATGACCCAAGTGGTAGAGTTCTAGCCTTAAGCAAAAAAAGCTCAGGGACAGTGCCCAGGCCCTGAGTTCAAGCCCCAAGACTGACAAAAAAAAAAAAATCTAAAATCAGTAATTTAAGCTTCACCTTAGGAAAGCAGAAAAACACCAGCAAATTACGTTGAAAGTAAGTGAAAGAAACAGGAATAAAAATTAAGGCAGATATTAGTAAACAATTTTTAAAAGTCGACACAATCAAAAGCTGAGTGGAGTGTGGTAATCCCCAAATCCCAACATTCAGTAGAGAGAGAATGGAAGATCATGATTTCCAAACCAGCCTTAGCTACAGAGGAAAGGAAGGGGAGAGGGGGGTAAAGAACAAATCAAAACTTGTTTTTTGTCTTGTTTCGGGTACCATGGTCCAAACTTAAGAGCCTTGTCCTTGTTCTGCCTGGTCACTTGGCTTGCACTCTACCATTTGACCCATGCCTCCTAGCTTTTTGCTGGTTATTTTAGAAATAGAGCTCCTTGAACTTTCCTGCCTGGACTGGTTTGAACCTTGATCCTCTAGAACTCTGCCTTCTAAAGTAGCTAGGATTATAAATGTGAGCAGCCAGTGTCCTTAAAAGCTGGTACTTTGAAAGATCAAAGAAAATAAAAAATAAAAATAAAAAAGAAACAGCCAGGGTCATGCCTGCAATCCTAGCTGCTCAGGAAGCTGAGATCTGTGGATTGCGGTTCAAAGCCAGCCTGGGCAGGAAAGTCTATGAGACTGTTATCTCCAATTAACCACTGGAAAACATGAAGTGTTGCTGTGGTTCAAAGTGGTAGAGCAACTAGCCTTGAGTGAAAGAGCTCAGGAGGGTTGGGAATATGGCCTAGTGGCAAGAGTGCTTGCCTCATGTACATGAAGCCCTGGGTTCGATTCCTCAGTACCACATATGTAGAAAATGGCCAGAAGTGATGCTGTGGTCAAGTGGCAGAGTGCTAGCCTTGAGCAAAAAGAAGCCAGGGACAGTACTCAGGCCCTGAGTTCAAGGCCCAGGACTGGCCAAAAAAAAAAAAAAAAAAAAAAAAGAGCTCAGGGGCAGTACAGTGTCCAGGTCCTGAGTTCAAGCTCCATGATCAACAACAACAACAACAACACCCAAAAACCTGATAAGCATCTAGTCAGGCTAAGAAAAAGAAAGATCACACAAATTACTGGGGGCCGGGGGGAGAAGAGGAGTAATAGAAGAGATGACATTAATCAAGATGCACTGTATATCTGACATGCTGAATTAAAACCCCTTTCACAAATATTTAAAGATAATAAAACAAATAATTTTTTTTTCGCCAGTCCTGGAACTTGGACTCAGGGCCTGAGCACTGTCCCTCGCTTCTTTTTGCTCAAGGCTTGCACTCTACCACTTAAGCCACAGCGCCATTTCTGGCTTTTTCTGTTTATGTGAGGAATCAAACCCAGGGCTTCATGTATGCAAGGGAAGCACTCTACCACTATGCCATATTCCCAGCACCCAAACAAATGATTATTTAAACATAGTTTTTTTGTTGTTCTTGGTGGTAGTGGTAGTGATGTTTTGTTTTGCTTTGGTTTGTTTTTTTTGGGGGGGTGGTGCAGAAAGTGAAGGAGGAAGGGTGAACAATGTGACCTGCTATTCAGTAGACATTATGTGGAAAATGAACTATGTAACTTGTGGGCAGGGATGGGAGGCAGAAACTGGGGAAAGCAAAGGAAGGGGTGACATTGGCTAAAAATAGAAATGTACTTATTAACAGATTTATGAAATGGTAACCCCTCTGTACAAGATCTTAATAACAATAAAATATATTTTTTTTAAAAAAAAAAGAGGAAGCTGGATGCCAGTGGCTCACACCTAGAATCCTAGCTACTCAGGAAGCTGAGGTCTAAGGATCATGGTTCAAAGCCAGTCCAGGCAGGAAAATCCATGAGACTCACCTACAATTAAACACCAAAAAAAGCCAGAAGAGGAGCTGTGGCTCAAGTGGCAGCTCATTAGCCTTGAGCGTAAAAGCTGGGGGACAGCACCCAGGCTGAGTTCAAACCCCAGGACCAGGAAAAAAAATAATTCTCCTGACAATCCTACAACCTACCTATTATGATTACTATCCTCATCTTACATATGAAGAAACTGAGATTAAGTAACCTACAGAGCTAGGATTAGAATCCCAACAGTTCAGCTCCTAAGTCCTTGCTCTTAACTGTCCTACCAGTGCTTCTATAGAGCCAAAATTCCCAAGGCAGAACTATGACAAGGAAGTCTGCCCCTAAAATGAGCGTGCTTCCTGATGACAGAGGTTCCACAAGAGGCTGCCAAACTGATGTCCTTCAACTAGAGAGGAATGTCACATCCGATTGTGCACCAAATCATTTCTAAACTTTTGCTAATTCTACAACTGTGATTTGAGCTTCATGTGCAAATTTCTGTGATGTTTACACAGGGAAGTGCTATGGTTTTATTACTAAGATGTGCTATTTATCCAGAATTGGGGGGGGGGTGCACTAGGGACTGAATTCAACACATGCTAAGAATGTACTCTACTACTGAGCTACACCCCAGCTTCACCTAGAATTTCTTAAACTCCACTCTGATTTTATAGCCAACCTTTCTAGTTCAATTCTACATGAGAGATACATTATCAAGTCTTCTGAATTTTTCCCTCTGAATGTTCTTTATTACAAAAACATAAAACAGGGTTAAATAAACTCCAGACTGGACTCCACTGATCATTTGTTTATCATCGCATAGAAAAATATCACACTGACAATGGTAACAATCTCTCTCTCATCTCCTCTTCAGTAAAATGGGTTGAGCTACATGATTTATGAAGTCCTTTCCAATTCTAGAACTCTAACCATGTAACTCAGAAGCTGAGGTTTTTAGATAAATTAGCAGATTTTTTTAAGCTTATGGCTGTTAAAAGTACTTAACATCCTAATGCAATAATATACAAGTAACCAGAGCCTATTTAAGTGGAGAGGCAAATTGCCAGGTTTCAAAGTAAAGGACTCTCTCACACATAAAAGGGTAGAAAGGATTAGATGGCCTCTCAAGGGGAAACTGGATTTATGGAATGTAGTCTAGGCAAGGACATCAAGGATAAGGCCAAAGCAAGCAAATAAACAAACTGCCCTAGAACAGCAGTTCGCAACCTTTCCCACCCAGGGCACCCTGTGCAGGCTCCCATCAGGCTTCAGTGTTCCTGGGGAAGGCCAGATGCTGAGCAACCCCAAATGATTTCACAGGAAAATAATAAAGCAAACAGCAGCATGAACTCTGCTTGTCAGGTTAGTTGAAAAAGTGTTTGACAAAGAAAGCAACAATTTAAAGGTCTTTAAAAGGCCACCTTGGGAAAATAAACAAAAAAGGTAATGTTTTAGTTAACAAACCTTAAAAATAAAAAAGAAAGCCAGATGGGCATTGGTGGTTCACACCCGTAATCCTAACTACTCAGGAGGCTGAGATTTGAGGATCAAGGTTTAAAGCCAGCAGAAAAATCCCGACATTCTTATCTCTAATTAACCACCCAAAAGCTAGAAGTGGAGCTGCGGCTCAAGCGGTAGAGCACGAGCCTTGGGTACCCAAGCTCAGGAACAGCACCCAGGGGCCCTGAGTTCAATTCCCAACACCAGATTTGGTGGCTCATGTCTCTAATTCTAGCTACTCAAGAAGCTAGGATCTGAAGAATTACGGTCCAAGGCCAGTTCAGCCAGAAATTTGTTGGATTCCATTTCAAAAATAAGGGCAAAAATGTAAGGCTAGTGGCATGGCTCAAGCAGTAGAGCACCAGTCAAGCAAGAAAGGGTACTTTCAAAAAACAGTGTCCTAATGTAAAGGTAAAAAGAAAACCAGGGGCTGGGAATATGGCCTAATGACAAAGTGCTTGCCTAGCATGCATGAAGCCCTGGATTCGATTCCTCAGCACCACATATATAGAAAAGGCCAGAAGTAGCGCTGTGGCTCAAGTGGTAGAGTGCTAGCCTTAATCAAAAAGAAGCCAGGGACAGCGCCCAGGCCCTGAGTTCAAGCCCCAGACTGGCAAAGGAAGGAAGGAAGGAAGGAAGGAAGGAAGGAAGGAAGGAAGGAAGGAAGGAAGGAAGGAAGGAAGGAAGGAAGGAAGGAAGGAAGGAAGGAAACCACAGTCATCACAGACAGGCATACAAGATCCTGATTAAACATAATCTTACTGGGCAGCGACTGCATGTGCTGAGAGTCCCAGACCAGGCCAGACTTGAGGACCAAAACTTGGGCCCCTTCCCCACCCAAGACAGCAATCAACTATAAACAAGGAAGGAGCATAATTATAGGAAGAAATGAATTAACACTTATTTCCTTTTTGCACATCATTTGCAAGCTTTGCTTTGCAACTTCAACTGTTATTTAGAAGTAAATTACAGATGACTTATCCCCAGATGTACAGAGTAAGATCTGGGGACCCCTGGGGGTACCCACGGCCCTCCCAAAGAGTCCATAAAAACCCGGCTTTTCCAACTAGGTATCTGTGGGGCTGGGGATATGGCCTAGTGGCAAGAGTGCTTACTTGCCTCGTATACATGAAGCCCTGGGTTCGATTCCCCAGCACCACATATACAGAAAACGGCCAGAAGTGGTGCTGTGGCTCAAGTGGCAGAGTGCTAGCCTTGAGCAAGAAGAAGCCAGGGACAGTGCTCAGGCCCTGAGTCCAAGCCCCAGGACTTGCCAAAAAAAAAAAAAAAGGACCAACTAGGTATCTGTGCCAGGCTGGATTTTCTTCATCTACTTCAACCAAACAGACAACAACAGATTGAAGAATCTAGCTAATGTCTTTTTTTTTTTTTTTTTTGCCAGTCCTGGGCCTTGGACTCAGGGCCTGAGCACTGTCCCTGGCTTCCTTTTGCTTGAGGCTAGCACTCTGCCACTTGAGCCACAGCGCCACTTCTGGCCGTTTTCTGTATATGTGGTGCTGGGGAATCGAACCCAGAGCCTCATGTATACGAGGCAAGCACTCTTGCCACTAGGCCGTATCCCCAGCCCCTAGCTAATGTCTTAAGATGGATATCAAAGAGATTAGCAGGAAACAGTCACTCTTCTAATTATTAGTTTTTTCAGTTCTGGAAAAAAACAAACCCTGAGAGCTCTGTGTGTGCTAGGCAAGTGTTTGTTCTACCACTGAGCTACATTCCCAGCCCCAGTTCTCTGTTTTAGAAAACATGGTTGATTTCCCATTTTTTAAAAAATTCATTAAATTACTATGTAATGGAGTTTTTTAGTACTGTCTTAAATAAACTAAACAACAAATTACTTAATAGAGTATCACTTTTGATCTCTGATAATATGGACAGACAAAACCCATATAATCACTAGGTCTTTAAAGTCCTCCTGTTTTGACCACAGGGTGATGAGACCAAACAATCTGGGAACCTTGAGGGTTGGTTTCTCAAAAGGACCATCTTACACACTATAGGGGTACAAATATTTTGTTTTTCTGATTCTAGGTATGGATACATTGCCCAGGCTAGCTTAAACCTCCTAGACTCAAGTGATCCTCCATCCAGCCTCACCTCTCCAGTGCTAGAACTTGCACACACGTGGCTCTGAACAAATGTTTGTTGAATAAGTGATACTAGAAAATGCTATAAAAAAGGCTGGGAATATGGCCTAGTGGTAGAGTGCTCGCCTAACATGCATGAAGCCCTGGGTTCGATTCCCCAGCACCACATATATAGAAAGAGCCAGTAGTGGCACTGTAGGTCAAGTGGTAGAGTGCTAGCCTTGAGCAAAAAAAAAAAGAAACCAGGGGCTGGGAATATGGCCTAGTGGCAAGAGTGCTTGCCTCCTACACATGAAGCTCTCGGTTCGATTCCCCAACACCACATATATGGAAAAGGGCCAGAAGGGGCGCTGTGGCTCAGGTGGCAGAGTGCTAGCCTTGAGCGGGAAGAAGCCAGGGATGGTGCTCAGGCCCTGAGTCCAAGGCCCAGGACTGGCAAAAAAAAAAAAGAAAGAAAAAGAAACCAGGGACAGTGCTCAGGCCTTGAGTCCAAGCCCCAGGACTGGCAAAAAAAAAAAAAAAAAAAGAAAGAAAGAAAGAGCTATAAAATATTCTATAATATGATCACTTTTTGTTTAAAACTTTACATAAACTTTTAAAAGGAAAAGAAACTTTGCTAACATTTGTACAGAAATGTTAACACTTGTTATTTCAAAGAGGCAGCCGAGTATTTAAGTCTTTTAACCTTTTTCCCTGTTTGTACTAACTGCATTCTCTTGTCCTACTGGAAAGGGGCTAGAGAACCCTGAGCCACCGGGTTCTCCAGGAAGAGTCCAGAGACTAACTGAGTAAATTTGATTATACTCCTGCTTGGCAATTCACCAACACTTGTCAATACACTGAAGACTCTGAAAGCAGGGTGCCAGGGGCTCATGCCTGTGATCCTAGCTCCTCAGGAGGTTGATATCAAAGGATCATGGTTCAAAGCCAGCTTGAGCAAAAAAGTCCAAGAGACTCTTACCTCCAATAACTACTCAGAAAAGGCTGGAAGTGGCACTGTGGCTCAAAGTGGAAGAGTGGTAGCCTTGAGCAAAAAGAAGCTCAGGGATAGCACCTAGGCCCTGAGTAAAAGCCCTAGGATTGGCACCAAAAAAAGAGGCTCTGAAACGTCCTCCAGCAATGAGACCTGTAACAATATTTCCCACACCTAAACAACCAAGAAACTGATTCATTAGCTCATGGAAGGAACACCACCATCAATCTGTTGGCTCACAGGATAGTCTCAAAATGAAGCTGTAGTGGGTCATTTTATCATTATGTACAATGGATGACTCCTAGTAAAGATTTCAGTAAAGGCCATGCTCAAGTCCAAATAATGTGTGGGAATGGCCAGGCACAGTAGTACACAACATGATTCTAACACTCAGAGGCTAAGGCAGGAAGATCAAGAGGTTCCAGGCCATCCTTGAGCCTTTTTCTCAAAGTCAAAAGAGAAGAGTAAGATATGTAAATTACTTTTTTTTTGGGGGGGGGCAGTCCTGGGCCTTGGACTCAGGGCCTGAGCACTGTCCCTGGCTTCTTTTTGCTCAAGGCTAGCACTCTGCCACTTGAACCACAGCGCCCCTTCTGGCCGTTTTCCATATATGTGGTGCTGGGGAATCGAACCGAGAGCTTCATGTGTAGGAGGCAAGCACTCTTGCCACTAGGCCATATTCCCAGCCCCTGTAAATTACTTTTAACTCTTACGTTAGTGGAACACCTCAGCAAAAAAAGTAAATTTAATTCATATAGATTAAGGACCTTAACAAATCCAAGAAACAGTTTTAAATAGCAATTCTTATGTTAAATTCTTTAATCAAAACATTAAGTCCCGTGACCATAGTCATTCCTTCACATACTGTATTTAGGAAATATTCTCTGAAAGAGACAGGAATTATGGCACAGGCCTATAACTCTCCGAAAGCTAAAGTAGGAAGGTCACAAACTGAGGGCCAGCCCGGGTTACATACCTGTCTCAAGAAACAACACAATATGAAAGAGTAGAACAAATAAAAATAAAAAAGCCAAAGTATTCTGTGAAAGGAATGGCTAGTTCCTGTGCTGAACACACACCTAACTGGTCTCTTCCCCCAAGGGCTGCACCTGACCAGCAGAAGGTTCCACGGTATCTCCTCCCTCCCTCCCTTCCCTTCCTTCCTTCTCCAGACTAACTACCATGGACAGGCTACTGTGGCTCCTTTTCCTCTCTGGTATGATCATTAGAATTTAGGCGTTTTCCTTCTCCCTTGTCAACTTTTCTTCAGTCTCTCCTTCACCCATGTGTGACACCAGAGTGACTGGCCATGGCTGCTGGTCCCTGTGCTCTCAGGGGAAGGCCATGAGGAGTAAGTACTTTGGGCTGTCCCTCTGATCACACTTGCAGGTGTGTGTGTGTGTGTGTGTACACATACGTGTACAGGTATGCTGTTACTGCACATCTCTGCCTGGGCCCCCTCATCACAGGTTAAGTTTCTGATTGTCTCTTTTGAAGCAATGTCACCAGGCAGGAAATATAATCACTCCAACTAATATTAATATCATAGCTAGTAGTGGTAAAGTCCCCAGAAGGGGAGGGTATGAAGTCATCTAGGGCTGAGGGTATACTCAGTGGTAGAGCACATGGGCAAGATGGAGGGAGGGAAGGAGCCAGCCCCGTGGTACATATTCCAGTTCAGAAAAGTGTTTTAAACATGTCTAATTTCTTTGCTAAGGTTTGAACTCAGGGCTTCACACTATTTTGGTTTGCCTGCTTGCTCACTTGGCTGACACTCTTTTAACACTTGGGCCTCCAGCCCAGCTTGCTTTGAACTCAAACTGTTAAATTTTTTAAAAACAATAATGTTTGATGATGACTTTGGAGATGGAGTCCCAGACCTTTCTGCCTGGTTGGCTTCCACTCATGATGCTCTGGATTTCAGTCTCCTGAGTAGCTATGGTTACAGGCATGAGCCACCAGAAGCTAGCTTAAACATGACTTTTTTTTTTTTTTGGCCAGTCCTGGGCCTTGGACTCAGGGCCTGAGCACTGTCCCTGGCTTCCTTTTTTGCTCAAGGCTAGCACTCTGCCACTTGAGCCACAGCGCCACTTCTGGCCATTTTCTGTATATGTGGTGTTGGGGAATCGAACCCAGGGCCTCATGTATACGAGGCAAGCTCTCTTGCCACTAGGCCATATCCCCAGCCCCCTAAACATGACTTTTTTTATTTCCAGGACTGGAGTGGAACTTAGAGCCTCAGTATGTACTCTACCACTGAGCTATGCCTCCAGCCCCAAGATTAATTTTCTATTTAAGGCTTTGAAGGTTAAAAAGACACATACTATTCCTTGGTTAAGTAAGAGAAGGCTCTCATACACTTAGATATAAACATTTTTTAAACCCTTTCCAATCAAAAATGCTGTATTCTGGAATCACAGGCAGATACTGGTATTTACTCAGTAACAACAACAACAACAACAACAACAACAAAAACCCTCCAAAGAAAGTAGATCTTGCCAAATTGGAGCTTTAATTCCAGACACGATGGTCAAAGCATCCTGTTAGCAACAAGCTTACTCTTCATTATTATCCTCAAGTAGTTGTACCAAGGGGTTTCCATTCAATGTGTCAATTTATGAGCATAATGCATCTTCATGGAAGTATTTTAAAGTTAAACATAACCTGCTTTCAATCCCCCAAATCCTAAGTGGCTGCACTCCTCACTTAGCCTTTATCTCTCCCATTTATTCTCATTGTTTCTTGAGAACTTAGTTATGTTTGTCTCCTGGGAGGTGCTGGGGACAGAAAGAAGAGCAGGCAGCCTTCACCTTGAGTCTAATAGAAAATAAAGGTGTCAGTCATTTTCATCCTAGAGGTGACCTGCTTCCAGTCTATTGAAAGTATGTTCCTTTTCTAATTACTTCCCTATCCCTTTCACTACTTTTGCATCTTGCCTGAATTATCATGCTCAACACCAAAGATCAAGGCTGATGAGCTACATTAACTTTTCAGTTATGTGTAATACTCAATTCATGAGTTGTTCTTTGCTCAAATAAACTGTTATGCTTAAAATAATTTTTTTAAAGGCACCAGTGCCCCATGCCTGCAATCCTCGCTACTCAGAAAGTCCATGAGACTCAAGGCTAGCATTCTACCACTTTAAGCCTCAGCCTAACTTTCAGGGTTTGGTGGTTAGCTGAAGATAGGAGTCTCATAGACTTTCCTGCCTGGGCTGGCTCCAAACTGTGACCTTCAAATCTCATCCTCCTCAATAGCTAGGATTACAGGCATGAGTGACCAGCACCCTGGCTGTGAGACTCATCTCCAATTAACTATCAAACTCCCAGAAGCAGAGTTCTGGCTCAAGTGATAAAGCACTAGCCTTAAGCAAAAAGAAAGCTCAGAGACAGTACCCACGCCTTGAGTTCAAGTCCTAGGACTGGCACACACACTCAAAAGGCAGGAGTCTCACCACAGGACAGTGTCAGCTGGGAAGAGCAGCTGAAGGGGTTGTGCACCGACTGGTTCACCTGAGAAGGTACTCAGAGGTCAAGGGTTCCAGCAAAACCTGAGGATGTGGCCCACCTGCTGACTTCTAACACTTGGTCACAGGGCCTAGGGTGCAGCTCAGCGGCAGGGCGTCCTTAGTGTGTAGGAGCTTAGAATAAATGTCTCTGTTTCACTTTCAGTAGGTATTAAACAAAGATGGCATTCACTTTTGCTGAGTTTTACAATGCATTTTGAGTCTAAAGCTATATTTCTAAGTGTTTCATACTATGAAGACTAGGTAAGTAATAGCTCATTAAAGAATAAAACCAAAGGATCAGACAAAATAATTTACTTCTTAACAAACCATACTCTTCAATTAGTATAATAAAGAAATGGATTGAAAAAAATTGGCAAAAACAAACAAACAAACAAAAATGAATTGAAGAAAGAAATGTCATATTCGACACTAGTTTAGGAATCCTGGTATTTTTTTCAGGTCCTTTTTATGAAGTGCAACCCGGTCCCCCAAAGCAGAGGTATTTCTTCTACCTGTGCTCCCCACCCTGAGCCCACAAGCACTGTGTAGGCCAGCTCATTTCCAGGTCACCCCAGACATCTGGCCTGAGGATGCTGGCTGCTGGGCCTCTCTGTGATAGGTGGCCAACAGAGCTGCAGCCTGGACGGGGCCAAGCCAGGGAAGAGAGATAAGATTCAACACTAAGGAAAACAAACAAGAGTCTCAAGTACAGGGTTTTTTGGTTTTGTTTTGTTTTTAGAAAGGTCGCTTTGTAAGCAAGCTAGTGCCCAGGATCAATGAAGTACAAACAAGCTGAGTGGTAACTGACCAGGTTAGGGAAACAACATCGGGCTCCTGGGAAAGGCTGCAGAAGAGATCTTTCAAAATCCTGGGTAGTGGGCTGGGAATATGGCCTAGTGGTAAAGTGCTCACCTCATATACATGAAGCCCTGAGTTCGATTCCTCAGCACCACATATATAGAAAAAGCCAGACGTGGCACTGTGGCTCAAGTGGTAGAGTGCTAGCCTTGAGCAAAAAGAAGCCAGGGACGGTGCTCAGGCCCTGAGTTCAAGTCCCAGGACTGGCAAAAAAACAGAACAAAAACAAAATCCTGGATAGTAAAAGTTTAGAACTATAAGGGAGGAACCAGTTGAATGTACTGTCACTTTTTCTCCAGAGCAGAGGGGGGAAAATAATCAACTGAGCACTGGTAGCTCATGCCTATAATCCTAGCTACTCAGGAGGCTGAGATCTGAGAATCCTGGTTACAAGCCAGTTGGGGCAAAAAAAAACCTATGAGACTCATCTCCAAATAACCAGCAAAAAGCCAGAAGTAGAATGTGGCTCAGGTGATAGAGCATCAGCCTTGTGTGAAAAGCCATGCGTTCAACCCCAATACCAACTTCAAAAATAAAAATAAAAATTACCATCCTGGCCTAGCATCCATGGCTCATGTAAATCCTAGCTACTTAGGAGGCTGAAACCTGAGAAAGAGGTTTGAAGCCAGCCTGGGCAGGCTAAGCAGAAAGACTCTTATCTCCAAGTAACCATCAAAAAGCCAGAAGTGGAAGTATAGCTCAAGTAGAACACTAGCCATAAGTGGAAAAAGCCAAGCTCAGTAGCCTACCTACTGAGGATTTTCAGTAAGCTTGGACTTCATTTCCAAAATAACTAGTATGGCTGGACACATGGCTCAAGTGGTAAAGCACCAGCCGAGGGAGAAAACAAGCCAAGTAAGTGTGAAGCCTGAGTTCAAAGCCCAGTACTACTGGCTATCAAAAGGAAGGGAGGGCAAATTTTATGATATGTCAATTATATCTCTATAAAGTTGTTGTTTTTTAACTGAGTATAAGAAAAGATAACCTTCTATATCCTAAAACAAGGAGATATGGGTTGAGTGCTTGCCTAGCGTTCATGAAGCTCTGGGTTCAATATCCAGCATCAATTTAAAAAAAAAAAGAGGCAGACCTGAGAAGATTCAATAGTTCTTGCAACATGAGAACCAGACCAGTCTCAAATAGGTAGGTGAAACAAATAATACTCATGTCTGAGCAAAAGGTAAAAAGGAAACGCAGATTCTTCTTATGGTATGCTACCATGAACTTCCTGCTGGGGTTCTAGAATGAGAAAGGTAACCTTTAGATGTGTTTTATGGATTTTTGTTTTGTTTTATGATACCGAGAACTGATCCAGGGCCTTGCACTTGAGAGGTAAGATACTCTACCAATTGGGCCATTCCCCTTCCCCTGTTCTAAATTTAGCTAATTCGAAGTAATTAAATATCTTCCAATAAGCTTTAAAAATAAAAATTTTTTAAATAGTAAGTAACAGAACTTGTGAAAAAATTTAATATTACCCCAAGGGTAAATGAGAAAAGGAGCAAAAACAGGCCTAAACTCAGGGGAGTAATCGGAGAATGCCTAGAATGGTAGAGTGCCTGCCTAGTACACAGATATGGGTTCCATTTTTTTGTGTCTCCAACACACACACACACACACGAACCTACCAAACTGGGGACAACTCAGTGCAGCATTCCAATACCAACATGGTGCTGGTACTTACATGCAAAGGGGGTAGAGGGAGGGCTGCTTCTACCTGTGGCTATTTTGTAACCTCTGCTGGTATCAATGAAACATCTGATGTTTTCTCTTTTTATTAACAATGTAAGAACATGACTTTGCATAAATCATTTCTTCTCATCAGTTCCATATTCCTGATGCTGTACTTAAAACCTGCATTTTATAGCAAATTAGCATTTCAAGGTTTGTTTCATTTAGACTGGATGTTTATGGCTTAAGCCGTAGAGCACCAAACAAACTTGAAGTCCTCAGTTACCCCAGCAGGGGAAGGGATTTCATTTATCAAGATGCAACCGCACAGCAGTTCTTGAATTGACTCTGCTCCAGTCAGACAAAGTAGGGTCAGATGGTTGAAGCCTCAACCAGAATTCCTAAAGCAGGTTCTTGGTTTAGACCTTGGAAAACACTACCTGCCCCAAATGGTATTTTTCTGTTTTAGAAAGCAACAATTAAAATACTCCAATCCTTTTTTTTTTAATTATAAAATTTGTAAACGACCTCAAATTCCTCATTTTAAATATCCAGCCTTTTTTTTTTTTTTTTTTTTGCCAGTCCTGTGGCGTGGACTCAGGGCCTGAGTACTGTCCCTTACTTCTTTTTGCTAGCACTCTATCTCTTGAGCCACAGTGCCACTTCCAGTTTTTTCTGTTTATGTGGTGCTGAGGAATAGAACCCAGGGCTTTGTGTATGCTAGGCAAGCACTTTATCACTAAGCTACATTCCTAACCCCCCAGACTTCTTTTAAAATTAGCTTAACCAATTCTTAAAACTAATGCTAAGAAATCACAAGAGTTTCTAATTTCAATGTGAAAATATTATAGTTCATAAAAATTCCCTTTCTTGGTTCTAGTCTTCATATCTAAAAACCAAAACAGATGCTCTTTTTGGCTGAAAAACAATACTAACAGAGACATGATAGGAGTTCCTAAACCTTCCATTGGAAAAAGAATTCCTATAAACTACTCACCTTTAAGCTTGTTCTAAAAGTATGCAGACAAAGGATGAATTTCCAGCTCCATGAAGGCTGTAGTTTATCAAGTTAAAGCTTCTGGACTGGCATACACACTGAATTAATAATATCTTATCATTTCTTCAGCAATGATAGAACTACTCCATGACCAAAGTATTATTTTCTGTCGGCATTTTTTATGTTAGGCAGAAATATATATTGCAGAATTCAAGCTTGCTAATGTACAACCATACCCTAAGGTACAGCTATAAGGCCTTTTTTTCAGTTTGTTCCATTTATGTGCCAGGTGAAAATTAGGATGGAAAAAATATTATGCATTCGAAAAAGAAATACAGTTATCCCAAGCACATGACACATTTTGTGTCTACTGTTTGCATCTCCAGGCGTATGCTCTACTGTGAGAGCAGGTGATGTGCTATGAGGAAACAGTGAAGCAGAGAAAAGAGGCTCAGGACTTCAGGGAGGAAGAAATGGTTCAAACAGAACAATATGGAAGGCTGAGGATCCTTATCACATTGTCTGTACTGGTACTGCTTAATTTTTAATCCAAGAAAAACACAATACTTTTGGATACTGAGAAGTCTGTGAAAACTGGAAGGATAACAGTACATCATTTAGTTGCCTCTGAAATGCACTACATCATTGCATTTATCTTTCTGTAATATGCACATAGATTTCTATTTCCTCTACTTCCATGTCTATTTCCTGCCATAATTCTGGAGCTCCATGCCTAGAAAAAAGGCAGGCAGCCTGCAGACATGGCCACATAGGGAATGCCAATGATTGTTTCTTCTAATACTTTCATTCACTTCACATTTTTTGGAGAACTATAGCTGTAATTAGAAGTGACACTCTGGATTTTCTACAAAACAATTAATAATCAAGGGCTGGGGATATGGCCTACTGGCAAGAGTGCTTGTCTCGTATACATGAGGCCCTGGGTTCAATTCCCCAGCACCACATATATAGAAAATGGCCAGAAGTGGCGCTGTGGCGCAAAAAGAAGCCAGGAACAGTGCTCAGGCCCTGAGTCTAAGCCCCAGGACTGGCCAAGAAAGAAAAACAAAAACAATTAACAATCAAATACTATTTATGTGAGGACATCCATCATTCTTGCCACAAGTTTACATATGATCTTTATTGCACTAATCATGATTGGAGGCAGCTGGAGTATGAACATGTCTTTCTGTCTTGCTCAATAAAGGCTCTGATATTGGGCTGGGAGTGTAGCAGGGTAGTGGGGTTCCTGCCTAGCATATCTTAGGTTCTAGATTCCAGGCCTTAAGTTCCATCCTCAGCCCTAAAAGGGGGAGGGGTAGGAGACTCAGATGTTAGTTAGAAATGGTCATCTTCTCAAATGAGCCCATGGAAAAGACCTCTGAATTACATATTTACATATAAAATTCATCTATAACATTTCAAAATGAAATCATTTTATTAGCATTTCATGTAATATTCATGAGACATTTTCTAACCTCAACTTGAAAGAACAAATGCACCAAAATATCTGATGCTTAAAATGTTTTTATTTTGAAAACTAAGAATCCATAATAACTGCACCAAGAAAAGCTCAGAGAAAACTAGATTGATTACAAATGACTTAATTATTCAACACATTTGACTTGTCGGCCCACCATAATATTTATGAATTTATATCTATGCCACTGTTACAATAGTGCAAGTAATTAAATAATGAATAGCAAACACAGGTACCTGGACTTCTTTTTTTTTTTTTCCCCCCCAGTCCTGGGGCTTGGACTCAGTGCCTGAGCACTGCCCCTGGCTTCTTTTTGCTCAAGGCTAGCACTCTACCACTTGAGCCACAGCGCCACTTCTGGCCTTTTCTATATATGTGGTGCTGAGGAATTGAACCCAGGGCTTCAGGTATATGAGGCAAGCACTCTTGCCACTAGGCCATATTCCCAGCCCACTGGACATTTTTAAAACATGGATTTTAACAAGAAATGTTATCAGTGACCAAACCAAATATACTTGAGCTGCTCCCTAATAACCAAATCCAAGCACATATTTTTTTTAGTGTGTAGGGTTTTCCCAAGAGAAGTAAAAATCTGACCTCCCCCCACCCACATCCCCTTGAATATTGGACTTTCAGACCTCTATTCTCCATCTGGAAAGAATATTTCAAACTTGGCTTGATGTAACTTTTAAAAACCCAAACGAGGGTAACCAGACAATGACTAAGATCTGGATTTGACAAGGGCGGACAGAATGTTAAGAGATTAAATAAAGGGAAGTATTCAAAGTTTATCATCCTTGATGGGAAGAAAGGCACATTGGAACAAAAGATGCATTGGCCTCTCCTGCCCTTTAATCTGTGAATCCCATACTTCTTTCTTTCCTTAAGTCATGCCCAGAAAGAAACTAGAATTTTTTTTTTAAAGCTTGATAAGTTGAAATACGTGTACTTCAGTCAGGCTTCTATCAATCCTCCTCTCCAAAAATTTGTGTACATACACATATATGTATATGTGAATGCATATATACATATATATCTCAGAAGAATAGATTCAAGTACCCTATAGACTACACCTAGATTACTTTGGTTCAAGACTGAGGAAATGTTTATGATTTCAAGATCCATTCAGAAGCCTCTATCTGCAATGCGTAAGCTTTTCATTGGCAAGATCAGTCATTATGGGAAAGCAGGTAACGTTTAAAAGGTTAAGTGGATGAAGGTTAAAAAAATCAGTTTGCTAAAAAAAAATTATTATTTGCCACCTAGCTATAGAATAATGTCGGTCCTGCGATCCTAAGGATTTTCTTGTTTCCGCGAAGACCGTGTACGCGTCAGGGCGCGATCCACCTGAATTACCTACCGTCCGAAAGACTGCAGGACGTGAAGGAAGGCTTCCCACCCGGGGCGGGACGGGGTCTCCGGCCTCCGCACCATCTCCCATTTGGGGTTTAAAAAATAAGTAAATAAATGGGAGGAGAGCAAGAAGTTTCCGCCTGTGCTGGTCTGGAAACGAGGTTCCGTGTAAAGGGCTCGGGGGAGCGGGCAGGACGGGGGGCGAAGTCGCGGGGTCCACGCGCAGCGCGGCGGGAGCAGGGACGCGGGCACCCCGGGGCCGGGACGCGGAGGAGCGGGCTCTTACATAAGCACACGCCGGAGCCCGTGCGGCGCTCGGCGGACCCCGCCGCGGTGCGCGCCCGGCCCGCCAGCGGGGCTCGGAAGGTGGGCTGCCCGGCCGCCTCCGCGGCTCCCCACGCCCCCCCCCCCCCCGCACACACACACCCCGCCCCGGGGCTGCAGAGGGGGCGGCCAGGACGCAGGCGCCCCGCCCGCCCGGGAGCCGGGCTTCCCCGGGGGCATCTGCAGCGCGGCGCCCACGTCCTCCGGAGCGGGGCGCCGGCTCTGCGCTCCCGGACCCGCGCCCCCCGCGCTCGGCCCCGACCCCGGCAATCGGACCTCCGTGGGGATGCCCTGCGTGTGCCCCGACGCTCGTCCTCGGGACTCGAACACCGGCTCCCCGACCTGACTCCCCACTCGGGATTCGAACCCCGGGCCCCGACCTGACTGCGGCCCTCGCACCCTCCACCCCGCGCGCGAACGCAGGCAGCCCCGGCTCACCTCGCGCGGCCCAGACGCCGCCACCGCACAGCAGCCCGGCCAGCAGCAGCCCGGCGGCCGGGGCCAGCGCGGGCGCGGGGCGGCGCAGCATCGCTCGGGCTCCCGGCGCCGCGGCCGGCCCGCGGCGGGAGCGGCAGGGAGACGCGCGGGACGCCGAGCCGAGTCCTCACAGCCCGGGGCCGGCTGCTGCGCGGCTCGCGGGGCACCGGAGCCGGAGCCGGAGTCTGAGGAGGAGCCGCCGCCGCCGCCGCGGCCGCCGTGACGTGACGCCGGGCCGCGCGCTCGGCCGCGGGCGCCCTCCCTCCTCCGAGAACCGCTTCGCTGGAGGCAGCGGCGGCAACTAAGATGGCGGCGGCGCTCTCTCTCGGGTCCGACCAGGGTACCCGGCCGGCCGGGGGCGGGGTGGTGAGGGGAGGGGCGGGGAGGGGGGCGGCGGCGCGCGCGGGCGCGGAGGGAGGAGGGGCCGCGGGCGGGCGCGCGCGCGCTCCCGAACCTGCAGCCGAGCCCGCGCGCACGCGCGCTCCTGCAGGGATGAGTCCCGGGGAGCGGCCCTGGGATGGCTCCCGAGCCAACGCGAGGGACCCGGGCGGGGCGGGGGGGTGGGGATTGCACCGCCCGGGCACCGCCCCGCGCGCGCTCCCGGGCGGGCGGCACCTGCACCCTGTGTCCTCCCCCACTACCCATGGGGAGTGCAGATCCCGCTACCAGTGCCGGCACTCCCGTCCCTTGGAGTCAGTCGTGTCCCCTCCTAGACCCCCAGTGTCCTCTGGTGCCCAGTGGAGGTGATGGCGGGGAGCTCACGCTGGAGAAAGGTCTGGAAGGAGATGAGGTCCGACGAGCCGCGCGTGGCGGCCAGTCGAGTGCCGTGGGACACGCGCGTGGGTATGGCCGCGTTCCAGCCCGCTGGGGGCAGGGGTGCTGCCCTCTGAATTTACCGAAGAAATCTCCCCATGCCGTTTGGGAGTGGGAGGGACGGTGGGGAGTCGGGGGGGCTCTGGGGCTGGACCAGGGCCTGGAGTCTCTCCCTGAGCTTTTTTTTGCTCAAGACTGGTGTTCTTCCCCTTGAGCCACAGCACCGCTTCTAGCTTTTTGGTGGTTAATTGGAGACAAGAGGTGTATGGACTTTGAAGGATCCTCAGATCTCAGCCTCCTGAGTAGCTAGGACTATAAGCCACCAGAGCCAGGCTATTATTATTATTATTATTATTATTATTATTATTATTGAACTCACACCCCAGGGGATTAAAAAAAAATGTACCCCACAGGTTTCCCAGGGACCTTTGAGATCCTCAGAACATAAAATCAGAAAGATCTCATCTCAGGACCATGTTTGGAGTGCAGAGGATGATGGCAAGAAGGAAAACCTAATGTATTCAGTTCTATTAAAAAACACAAACAAAAGCTCTTCAGTGCTTAGACTCCTGACCTCTTTATCTCCTCACCCTCACAGTCCCTTAGAGAAACAAAGCAGAAGATGAAAAAGGTCCAACAGCAGGTGGGGCAGACAGACGCTGTTGAGCTCAGGGCAACCTGCACATGCTGAGATTCTGCCCACATGAGAGTTGGTCCAGCTGCAAAGCTCAGATTGAGATTTTTTTTTTATTTTTGGAAGCCAGAAAAGCCAGTAACCTTGACTTCTGGCCTGCCTGACAATAGCCTCAGCCGCACTGGCACTTTTCAAAGCTTGTGTTAGTCCTCAAAAGGGCCCTGAGATGGGGATGGATCTGAATTGAGGATTCACAAAGGGAGGACCCTGATCTAGGCTAAGCAAACTACCAAACAGGTGCAGCATCTTGGATCCTGGGCCAGTAGGAAAGAGACATCACCTACCCTTAGTGGGGAACATGACTCAAGAAGACCAGAAGTGCTTTCTTTGTAAGCTGGCCAAGGAAGACTTGAACTTCTGGATGAGAAGCAGTAAGTGGAGAGAACATGAAGATCTGTTGTCAAGATGCTGCCCCCTGTAAAGGTATTCTTGCTGATAATGCACCTCAGAACCAAGCTCTTTAACCGCAAAGGACGTTGGCTTCAGTCTCTCGTGCAGGGTCCTCTCCAACCATCCTCCTACGGTTCCCCTCTTACTGAAGAGCAAAAGAGTAAATTTGCTCAAGAGCGCATGCTAGAAATGAGGACTCCTAGGATTCAATTTCCTGTCTCTCTAAACCCAAAATGATGTCTTAGCCCATTTGTGAAATTATCCCCATGGATACCAAAACTGGGTTCCCTAACTGGAAGCCAGCCATCCGGCTCCCCACACAGGGAGATGAGCCTCCAGCTCTGGCTGCCTACCACCCAGCTGCACAAGAGTGTGAGAGCAGGTCTCAGGGAGCCTGGGCTCCCCGCTGGAGATGTTAATTCCCAGGTCCAGCGTCCCCCTGAGAAGGCAGAAATGAGCTGGCAGGCAGGAAGGTTCTTGGTCAGCAGTGCAGAGCCGTTCCCAGGTGGGCGGGGTATTGCTGGGCTGCACAATGGAGTCATGCGCAGGTAAGCAGTCATTACAGGCGCTCTCCTAATGCTGGGTTGGAAACAAAGCCACCCCAGGGCTGCCACTGAGGGTTAGGAGAAATCCCATGAAAGCAGCTGATTACTGCTTCTGGAAGTCTCCACCCCCAAACCACCACCACAGACCCCAGATGCCCAAGAAAGGGCCAGGGCCAGCTCAGACTCTGCCTTCTAGTAGCCTGGCCATTTCAATTCAGTGCTATAGAAGAGGTTTAACTATCTCCCTCAAATCCTCACTCCCTCCTCTCCTACCTTCTCTTCCCTCCTTCCTTGCCTCCTGTCTTTCCTTCCCTCCTTCCTCCTTTCCTCCTTCTGTCCCTCCCTTCCTCTTTTTCTTTTCTTGACTGACCATGCTGGGGATCAGACTCAAGGCCTGTATGCTAGAAGATTGCTCTATCACCAAGCTATAAGGGACAGTGGCAGGTATAATGATGGTGTACTTAGAAGCAGGATTTCTAGCTGAGTAGACTTGGGTTCAAACCCATTTCTATCCACTCTTGTTTTGTCAACTTCAGAGTAATTCAATGTTGTAGTTATAGTAAATATGTACGGGGGTCCCAAAGTCACATCTAGAAAGCAAGGTGTACGGAGAAAGCCAAATCCACTCCTCCCTCCCCCTGCCTATCTCCTCTTCCTTCTGTGGATTTGTTGGCTTGCCTTTCTGAGATAAAAGACAGAATATCGCACCTGCTGTTCTGCATCTTGATTTTTTTCACTCATGTATATGCACTAGGACTGACGGTATACCTTAGTAGTGGTAGGTGGCTTACACAAGAGGCAGGATGCCTTGTGTGCAATCCCTAGCACAGCTGGGGATGGAATCTTAGACATGGGTCCATTACAGTCTAGGGACTTAGCTATTCCTCTGTAGTGCTGAGGGTCTCTCACTCTTGCTCAGCTTTGTCAATCAGAGCTGGAGCTCTACCACTTGAGCCACACCTCCACTTCTGGTGTTCTATGACTTAATTGGAGAGAAGAGTCTTATGAACTTGTCTGAGCAGGTGGGCTTTGAACTGAACTCCTCAGATCTCAGCCTCTTGAGGAGCTGGGATTATAGACCCAGCAAAGATTCTTTTGTATAGCTACATAGTTCTCCATTGTGTGGACACACCAGAGTGTACTTCATCAGGCCTTTACCGAAAAACATTTCTCCCCTGTGGAAGGATGGTATCTGATAGTTGCTTTTACAGAAAGTGGTGAATCTATAATTAGCCATTTGGGCCATTTTTTTAGCTCTGTGACTTTGGGTAAGGTTCTTAACCTCTCCAATCACAGTGTCTCCATCTAGAAAACGGGGACCACTTAGCACTCTCCTCACTGGGTGTGGTGAGGAATAGTTGGTCCAACAGCACAAAACAGAGAGCATGGTGCCTGTAGTCAGAAGCAAGTGTTAAGACATTTGCTGTTATCAGCCAGGCTTAGTGGCTCACGCCTGTCATTCTAGCTACTCAGGAGGCTGAGATCTGAGGATCACAGTTCAAAGCCAGCCCCATCTGTGAGAGTCTTATCTCCAATGAACCACTGAGAGGCCAAAAGTGGAGCTCTGGCTTAAGTGGTAGAGTGCTAGCCTTAAGAGAAAATGCTAAGGGTCAGTGCCCAGACCCTGAGGTCAGGCTCCAGTACTGGCACCGAAAAAGAGAAGACATTCGTTGTTATCATTATTCCTGGCACTGCTGGCTGGGAGCCTGGAAACATGCAAGAAGCCTCAACTTCAGGAGGGACAGACAGCCTGTGACCGCCATGGGTCTCCAGGGTATCAACTTGAGAGCTGTGGACTTTCTAGCATTTTCTATGGAAAATTTGCAAAGGAAGTAAGAGACTTCCCACACATGAAGCATCAGCTATGACTGGCTAGCCAAAATTACCAAGGAAGGGAAACCTCACCTTCCCACAGAGAGCAGGCAGCTTGTTTCCGTGCCCTCAAAGAGGGACGGAAATTTCTACTGACACTGCTGTCTCTCTCCCCCCACCACCCAGCGTTGGTGGCGCGGGAATGGCTATGCATTCTGCAGCAGTCCTTATACAGAGTGCCCTGGACAGCAAGCCCGCGGACAGGTGTGAGCCTCACCCCCGAGGCGCAGAGACCAAATGCAAGGTGCACTGTCCACACCCAGCTCCCACGGGGAGAAGGACTGGGCTGAGCTCCGGGGACAGGTGGGGAGGAAGGAACGGTCAGGACAGAGATGGGAGCACCTCCTCACCATGGAAGAGAACGCAAAGCTGCTCTCTGAGCCCCACACAAACGGCGCCGAACTCCGAGTGAAGACACCTGGGCTTTTTAGCTGGCCCTAGGGGAGATTGGGAGCTAAAATAGTACACTGGCCACACTTGTAGGCACAGCTACTCAGGAGGCTGAAGCAGGAAGATCACTTGAGCCCAAGAGTTCAAGACCAACTTGGGCAACATAGTGAGATTCTATCTCAAAAGAATAAACAAAATGGGAGGGAGCAGGTAGTGAAATATAATGAAGGGGGTGAATTTGTTTAAAGTACACGGTACATACAATGGGATTATTTTAATTAACAATAATAAAACAGGAGCTCTATGCTGTAATGAGAGATTGTGTGTGCGTGTGTGCACGAGTACGCGTGCGCACTGGTAATGGGGTGTGAACTCAGCGCCTGGGCTCTGACCATAGCTTTTCTCTCAAGACTCTCTACTACTGAAACCACAGCTTCACTTCCATCTTGTTGATGGTTAACTGTAGATAAGACTCGCCTGGACTTTCCCACCAGGGCTGGCTTTGAACTTCCAATCCTCAGATCTCAGCCTCCTGAATAGCACCTGTGCCTGGCTCATGAAAGATTTTGATTGAGGCAGGCCTAGCTTCCTTTAACTCACAGAAAAGGCCAGACAATTTAAGTTCTTTAGTGACCTCATCTAGAAACCAGGCAGAGCAGTGGCAATAATGTCTCCTTTAGATCCCGGGAGGATGCATGTATAGAGTTTAGCGCAGCGTGGGGCCTGTGGAGGATTCCCAGTTCACAGCTAGCACTCTTGTGATGACGATGATATACATGGTATTCCTTGACACAGGAGATGATGGCTCTAATCATCACATTCACGCTCACACCTATAATCCCAGCAACTCAGGAGGATCAAATGTTTGAGAGTTAGAGGCTCGCATGGGCCAAGGTGCGAGAGACCATAGTTCAAAAACAAAGACAAAAGGCATGGAGGCCTAATTCTAGTGGTAGAATACTTGCCTGGTAAACACAGACCTGAGTTCAATCCAGTCCCCAAACAAAAACAAAAATAAAACAAAATACCCAACTGGTTTCACCTAGCACCAGACTTGACGTTTATTCGGTACATGCCTTTTTCAAAGGACATCTGCGTGTTCTTGAGGATGACAGCGTTCTCCTGGGCAGAAGCTTTTCTCCATCTCCATTATATTGATGGGAAGCAAGAGTTTATAGAGGGTGACTCCCAAAGCCTGTCCAGCAGAGCCGAGGCTTAGCTCAGCCATGGAATGTTTGCCTGGCGTGTTCAAGGCCCAGGATTCAACCCCCAATCTCACACAGGCTTCTCTGGCCTTTTTTATCCAGTACAGTTTTGTTAGTCTTGAAGCTCACAGGGCCAAAAGCTCCAATAAAAATCAGGAGCTAGCAATCCTTAAGCAAGGAAGGAAGGAAGGAAAGAGGGAAAGAAAAAGAAAGAACAGAAAAGGAAAAAGGAAGGAAAAGGAAAGGGAAGACAAGGAAAAAAAAGAAATGTAAAGGGAAGGAGAGGGGAAAAGAGGGAGGGGAGGGGAGGGGAGGAAAGGGAAGGGAAGGGAAGGGAAGGGAAGGGAAGGGAAAATGATGAGCCAGATTGTTCCTCCCGGGCTTCTGGCTCATGTTGTTGCTTGGGGAGATTTCCTTTCCCTCCTTCCTCCTCTGGGTAGCAGTATTAATCACCCCCCCAGAGATGAAGAAATAACAAGCTCAGCTCCCACATTGTTTGCTGTGAGCCAGCTTTACACAAAGCGAGCTACTTGCATTGTCTGATTTCATGCTGACTGCAATCCCACGCAATGAATCTAATTATTATCCTTCTTCTACAGACAAGGATACCAGGGCTCAGAAAGGTTAAGTGTTTTGCCCAAAATCACACAGCTTAGTTCAACACAAACTTCCGTCTGTCTGGTCATGTAACTGAAGCTACTAGCACACGCACACGCACACACACACACACACACACACACACACTACTACTACTACTACACCGATGGAGAAAAGTTCTGCAAAGCCACAGGAAAGTCGATGGCATCAAGGTGAAAGGTCTGCCTGGCCTGTCTTCTCCTCCCTCCCTCCAGCTCAGAAGTGTCCTATTGTGATAGGTGCCCGGAATGAGCCAAGATGTGGGAGAAGAGCAGTGGGGAGGCATTCCCTGGCCAAGCGGTGTCCCGACCCTCCCAGGCCACATCCGACCTTCACACATAGGCCCTTCTTTCTTCGTGTGCCAGTACTGCAGCTTGAATTCAGGGTTCAAGCTCTTGCTTAGCTTTTTCCGCTTGAAGCTGGCACTCTACCAAGTTGAGCTACAACTCCACTTTGGGCTTGTTGGTGTTTAATTCAAGATAAGAGAAGCATCTCCTAGAGCCAGGTGCTGGTGGCTCATGCTTGTTTTCCTAGCTACTCAGGAGGCTGAGATCTGAGGATCAGTGTTCAAAGCCAGCCCAGGCAGGAAAGTCCGTGAGACTCTTATCTCCAATTAATCTCCAGAAAATGGGATGTGGCACTGTGGCTCAAAGTGGTAGAGTGGTAGTCTTGAGCAAAATTGCTCAGGAACAGTGCCCAGGTCCCAAATTCAAGGCCTATGACCAAAAAAAAAAAAAAAAAAAAGAGTCTCCTGTGGGCTAGCCTCAAACTACAATCCTCAGATCTCAGACTCCAGAGAAGCTAGGATTACAGATGTGAGCCACAAGCTCCCAGCTTAGTCCTTATTTTCATGGAGAACTTTCTAAGCTTCTTGGGGCTCTACTCAATGAGGCCCAACTCTGCTACTTCCTAGCTTCCTCTGCTTTCAGTTTCCTCATCTACAATTTGGAGATTATAATGATGAGTGTCTTGTAGGGGTAGTGTGGGATTAAACAAGTTAATGCAAAAGTTCTTGGTACTGTGGTCTGGCCCCCGCATGTGCTCCACAAATGGTGGCTGGTTTTGGTCATCAGTTTTCCGTGTGGACAGGTATAGCTGCCTGACCCTTGTTCCCTCTCTACCTGACCAAACTCGGCTGGTTTGTTGTTTGTGCCAGTCCTGGAGCTTGATCTCGGGGCCTGGGCACTGTCCTCGAACTTCTTTTGCTCAAGGCTAGCGCTCTACCATTTGAGCCACAGTGCCACTTCTGGTTTGGAGACAAGAGTCTCACAGACTTTCCTGCCTGGGCTGCCTTCGAACTGTAATCCTCAGCTCTCAGCCTCCTGAGTAGCTAGGATGACAGGCATGAGCCACCAGCACCCAGCTACCCTGCTGTTTTTAAGAGTCCCTGTCCCAACTTCTCAGGAGATGGAATAGGAAGAGGATGGAGGTTCCAGGCTAACCCAAGTGAAAAGTGGGACCCAGTCGCATAAATATACAAGGAGTGGGGGTGCATAACTATAGCCTTAGCTCCTCAGAAGGCGGAGGTAGGAAGATCAAGGAGGAAAACCAGCCCAGGCAAAATCAAAAGATCTTATTTTAAAACTAAAAGGAATCAAAAACAGCTCAGGTGGCAGCCATGTGCTTGCCTAGCAAGCACAAAGCCTTGAATTCAAACCCCAGTGTTGCACAAATAGAAAGTTCTTTTGAACCAACTCCTCTCTCAAGTCTACTATGAAGGCCAAGTTGTGTGCCTCTCTCCTAGAGTCTCAGTCCGATGACTTGCCATCTTCAGATTCCAGAACCAGGGCCCGGAGTATCCCAGCAAGCCTTGGGAGTGCCCGGTGAGGAGGACCAGCAGACGGGAGCACTTGCCTGCGAGGGATCCTCGGCCCCTGCTCCTTTGTCCTTACCCCCCTCAGCCTCCACCTGGGTCCTGGGGGCAGCAGGTGGAAGGGCTCAGGTCCCTTGCAGGCCTGGGGCTGTGGTGAGCAAGAACACTGATTGGAGACATGCAAATGAGAAGCTGCCTGTCTGAGGACGGCAGCCCCGCCAGTCAGCAGGGCTCTGGGAATTCTCAATGAGCCTCCCTGAGGCTGGCTTAACAGAAGCTGGGAGGAAAGACAGTGGGGCCAGGCAGCAAACTGGGGTCCTTCCCCTCCACCCAGGCGACTGGGGCACAAGGACAAGCTAGGGGTCAGGAAGGAAGCAGGTGCTGCAGAGAAGTCTTTGAATTCCACTCCTAGCTGAGCAGAGCAGGCTCAGCGAGGCACTATGACCGAGGGGCAAATTAAGGCTGCCGGAGCTGCAGGCCAGAGGCTCCGTCAGCCCTGGTGAGCTGCATGAGCGAAGGTGAGGCGCCTGAGAGGCAGGCAGATGGGAGCCAAGGCTGGGAGCCCCACGCGGTGGGGGTGGGAAATGGCTGCCTGTCTCAGCACTGGGTAGAGGATGTTGCATGTCAGGACTGATACTCATGCCAGCCTCCAGCCGGGCCCCTTCCCCAGGGAGGAGGCAAGCCTGGGCAGCAGTTTCCACACGGCCTGTCCCTGCCACCATGGAGATACAAAGCAGCCACCCAGGCCTGGGCGCTGCGAGCAGAGGAAGTAGGGATAGAAAGCCGCGTCACAGTCACACCGGCTCCCACCTGTAATCCTAGCTACTCAGGAAGGCTGACGATCATCGTGGTTTCAAGTCCACCCAGGCAAGACAGTCTGGGAGACTCTTCTCTCCAGTAAACCACTCAGAAAAACCTGGAGGTGGCTCTGTGGCTCAAGTGGTAGAGGGCTAGCCTTGAGCAAAAGAAACTCGGGGACAGAGCCCAAGCCCACAGTTCAAGCCCCAAAGCAAGCTGGGTGTGGTGGTACATTTCTGTAATCCCAGCACGCCATGGATCAAGGCACAAGCCTTTCTAGTTCAAGGCCGGTACTGGCTATCTAGAAAGACTGTCTCAAAATGAAACAGAAGCTGGTCACTGGTGGCTCACATCTGTAATCATAGATCTCAGAAGGCTGAGATCTGAGGATCATGGTTGAAAGCCAACCCCAGGCAGGAAAGTCCAGGAGACTCTTATCTTCAATTAAACACACACACACACACACACACACACACACACACACACACACACACTCCAGAAACAGAGAAAAAAAAAAAAGTGCCAGGAACCATGAGCTTCATTTCCTAGGAGGCCCTTTCACCCCTGGATGTCAGCAGTCAGCCATCCGCCCTTGGACTCTGCCCACGCTCCTAGAATGGAGACATTGCAGCACCAAACACCGAGTTCCCAAATGCACCCCCAATTGTCCCATGAGGGCCCTCATGGCCTCCACATGTGTAAGCCCCCCTCCGCCCCCCCCCAAGCTGCAGAGAACAGAGTACCCTCTGCCTCAATTACTTGAATCTGTCTCCTCAAGTCAGGGGTCTGCCAACATGTCTGTCCCACTTAGGCTGTGACAGTGTCAGGACTTTTGGAAAGTTCTGGCAACCTCTTGCCTCAGTGGAGCTGAGAGGCTTCCTCTTGTTCATGGCCCTGAAGGCCAGGCCTGGATTCCTGGCTCTGCACAGAACAAAACTGAGGTGCCTACAGGCCATCTCCTCGCCCCAAGGCACCCCTATAACTCCCCTCTGAGCAGGGTGAAGGGGAAATGGATATTCATTTGCTCATCTGGGCTAATTTGAAAAGGAACATAAACAGCAGAGCTCAGCAGCGCAGCTCTGCTGAGGGTGGAGTTGAAGTCCAATTATGTGCTATTAGTGCATTCACTCTTTGTTCCCCGGGCATATTAATTGCAGATCTGGTATTGTGGCAATTAACACAATTAGGGGTTCACTTTCTCTTCCAGCAGGCCATAAACCACATGCTTTTGGCCAAGGAGTGGTCTGGTGAGATGGAATTGGGGAGAGGGGGGAATACCCACTGGAGAGAATGCCCACATTTAGGGTTGAATTGCATTCCCCCAAAATGTGTATATTGAAGTCCTGAGCTGCAGCACCTTCTTTGGAGACAGAGGCTTTAGAGAAGTAATCGAATTAAAATGAGGTCACAGTCACCAGTGTCCTTATAAGAAGAAGGGGTCAGGGGCTCCAGGTACGGCTCAAGTGGTAGAGTGCTTACCTGGCCTATGTGAGGGTTTGAGTTGAAATCCCAGTACCAGCCAAGCAATGCTGGCTCACGCCTATAATCCTAGCTACTCAGGAGGCTGAGATCTAAGGCTCAAGGTTCAAACCCAACCCAGGTGGAAAAGCCCATGCAACTCGTATCTCCAATTAACCCGAAACAAACAAACAAACAAACCAAAAACTAGAAGTGGAAGTATGGCTCAAGTTGTAGAGCACCAGCCTTGAATAGAAAAAGTCAAGCGAGAGTGTGAGGCCCTGAGTTCAAGCCCCAGAAAACACACACACACACACATACACACACACACACAGAGTTCTCACACAGCCTTTTGGATTAGGAGCAGAGCAGATTACTCTGACACCACCAGACTGCCTGTCACGCAACTTGAATGGCTCAAGAGCCTTCTGATGAACCTGGAATGATCGGAAACTAACAAGCCCAAGGTCTTTGGGCCTGACACAACATGGCTCCTTCCTTATTCCTGGAACCTGAAGGAGCCTGCGTCTCTGCTGGGGACCCAGGCTGAGAGGACAAAACATCTCTGGAACATTCCAGAGTAGTTTGTATAGAAAGTTTCCACCTGGAATTATCTACCTATCACTACTGCTCACATTTCATTGGCCAATCCAAGTTAGGGCCACTCTTCCTTAAAGGGGGTGGGAAAATATAATCATGCTATATGTATGCAAAGTGGAAGGTGGGGAACAGCAGGAGTGACCTCCCACAAGACTTGGCTCACCCCCATGTGCCCAGGCATCAGTGGAGTACCCCAAGTATGGCAGAGAATCCTGCAAAGCCAGTTCCTGGCTCTGGATTGGCCCAATGTATCCCCAGTGCCACGCCCACTCTACGCAAGCCCAGCCTCCTGGTCAGCCCGATGACCTTCCACAGCTTAATCTCCTAAGCGGCTCTGTCCCACACATAGCATTAGCTCATGTCAGCGTCTCAGGAGAGGAGGAGGGGGCCGGGCGAACCCCCTGTTGCTGTTGCCACCCAGGAAACTAGGACATCCCCTTGTGCCCTGACTCTCTCCTGAAATGTCTGGGGCCTTGAATGGGCCCCACAGCCTGGAGAGGGGAAAAGATGGAGCCTGAGCTGGTGGGAGCAGCTAGTCTCTAACAGCATCCCAGGCGTCAGCGGGAATCCTACCGGCCGGCTCTCCAGCACATGCTAGGCTTTAGCTCCAGCCCCCAGGCCTGTCCTGACAAATCAGCCCCCATGGTTGTCACTGCTGAAGCAGCTTCCTGGGGTCCTCCAGCAGGAGCCAGGAACCGTTATCCAGGGGGACCCACAAGCGTCCATGCTACCCCACCCTCCCTGACTTCCCCAGTGAGCCACGTGACAAGAGCAGGACAGCCCCAAGGGCAGGTGCAGGGACGCTAAGGAGCAGCTCCCTTTCCTGCATGCAAGCCTGGCTCTGCCAGTTTCAGCCAGGCCTCCCTAAGATGACCAGCAATTTTCCAAATCAGTCTCCTCCAGGGACCTCAGCTGGCTCAGGCCGGGCTGGGTCCGCCCCTCAGCTGGCTCAGGCCGGGCTGGTTAACTCTCTAGGAGTCTGGAGAAGGGGCCTGGGTGCCAGCCAGATGGTGCGAGGATCACCTCTGTAGGCCGCTGCGTGCGCGGGAGGCTCTAGTTGAGCTGTAGAAGAAGGGTCTGGATAGAAACTCTGATGAGCAGAGTCCACGAGGTCTTAGCCGGCAAGGGGGCCCAGGAGGAGAGTGCTTAGGGCCTGCAGGGTTGGGTGGGCCTGCAATTCCCACTGGGTGCTGGGCTCCTTCCACCCACCTTGCATCTGGCTGCACTGGCTCCTTTTACACCAGGACACACAAGGATGTGTGGCCTAGCTAAACAAAGGGCTATTTTTATGGCTCCATTGTTTCTTCTCTCAGCTTCCTAACTCCTCAGCCAAGGAACATCCCAGTGCTGCCTCCAGGATACGGCAGAGCTCCAGGCAGGCACAGCTGACCCTGCCCCGTCAGGTTACGTACCCGGCAGGCCTGGCTCCAGAATGGAAAGACCCAGCTCCTCGCCCAGCTGAGGCTGAGAAGGGCACAGAGGCACCCCGGCTGGCGGCCATGTGTCTCTACTTCCCACCCAGCCCACTTGCACCCAGTCAGCCTATTGTTCTCAAATTCTCTACACACAGCACATCTCTTATTGTCTGAACCCCAGAGGCTGCTCCCCCACCCCACATGTTCCCATCCTTGCCCACCACAGCTGGTGAATCCAGACAGCCGGTCGTTCCCACCTTCCAGGTTAGAAAGCCGACTCAGAGACTTTCAGCGCCTTGCCCATGACACACAGCTAGGAACGGGCAGTCTGGATTCAAACTCAGGTCCACCTGTCTCCTTGGGGGAAATGTGGGCCTTTTTCCCCAGGGCAGCCACTCTTGGGGTGAGTCCCTTGCTTCAACAAGCCTCCATGTCCTCCCATGGGGCGGGAGCTGTCTGGTGGGGGGGGCGGGGGCTGTCTGGTGGGGGGGCGGGGGGAGGGGGGGCTGCTGGGCCCTGGGGACTGGCTTGCCCTCCTCCTCCTGCAGCTTGCTTTGAAGCAGAGCCTGCTGCTGCGGGAAGGGGCCTCTGGTTGTGATGATTTCGTTTAGCCACCTGATTATGATCAAGGCTTTGATTCTATTCTTCACCCTGCTTGACTGTGATTCTGTTTTGGAGTGGGAGCACAGGCGAGCATTAGGGTCCCTGGAAGTCAAGGCTCCCATTTCCAGGCTGTTTGCCTGTCCAGCCATGACAAAGTCCATCTGGGGTGGCTCTCAGCTCTTCAGGCATTGGGAAGGCCGAGGAACACGGCTCCAATTAACACCCTTCTCCCACGCCAAAGCTAAAGCCTCTTAGGAGACAGAGACTCCGTGGGGGTTGGGAGCCGGAGGCAGCTTGGCCTTGGCTCCTACCAAGGGATCCTCTCAGCTCTTTCATCCTCATCAAAAAGCGTTGAATATGCACCTCATTGGACCTGGGGCTAGGCTCCTCCCCAAGTGTTGCAGACAAGCCCTTGCTCTAAGTGGCTTATGAGCAGAGAGGGTGGGGGGTGGAGGGACACGGTGACTTAATGATGACCATATAGCCTGACCTCCCACTCCGGGTAGGTCACTCTGCTAAGCTTGTCATATTATTACCTTTTTATTCTACAATAACTGCCCTAGGGGGCAGATGCTCTTTCTTCTTCTCCTTCTTCTTCTTCTTCTTTTTGTTTAAATAAGTTAGATCATCCATCTCAAATCCTGGCTGATCCAGGCTTTAACCTGCTGGTTGGCCTCCAGAGTTCTCACTCTACCATAATGTCTACCCAGCCCCAGCTCTGTGTACCTAAAGATTTATGCTGTGGGAGCAACCAGTATAAATATAGATTTAAAGGAAGAGGAACTTGTAGAAAAACCAGCTCACATTGCAGAGGAGCTATCAGAGCTGCAAGGTTGGCTTCAGATGGAGAACCAGAGTCAGGATGGACTCAGGTTGCCACCGAGAGCAGCCCAGGGCCACACTCATCTTAGTGAAGCTGGCTGTGCAAAATGTTACACACCTGGGCACACGTGACATCCACCAGCTGGTAGTAAAACTGGGACCGAGCTGGGTGCCAATGGCTCACACCTGTAATGCTTGCCACTCAGGAAGCTGAGATCTGGGGTTCATGGTTCAAAAACAGCCCCAGCAGGAAAGTCTGTGAGATTCTTATCTCTAGTTAACTACCCAAAGCAGGAAGTAGAGCTGTGGCTCAAATTCTAAAGTGCTAACCCTGAACCAAACACAAAAAGGGGAGGAGGCTAGGAATGTGGCCTGGTGGTAGAGCGCTTGCCTCCCATACATGGAGCTCTGGGTTCGATTCCTCAGCACCACATATTCAGAAAAAGCCAGAAGCGGCACTGTGGTTCAAGTGGTAGAGTGCTAGCCTTGAGCGAAAAAGAAGCCAGGGACAGTGCTCAGGTCCTGAGTCCAAGCTCCAGGACTGGCAACAATAAAATAAATAAATAAATAAAAAGCTAAGGGAAGGCCCTAAGCCCTAAGTTCAAGTCCAGCACAGGCATAAACCCAAGCCAAACCTGGGGCCTACTGTCTTATTTCACTTTATATTGCCATAACAAAAAACCTGAGACTGTATAATTCATAATGAATAGGAATTTATTTGGCTCATGCTTCTGGAAGTGTCAGGTTCAAGAGCATGGCACTGCCATCAGGTAAGGGCCTTCTTGCTGCATTATAACAAAGCACACATGGGGAGACAGAGCAAGCCTGTTTTTGGTGGCACTGGAGTTTGGAGCCTAACACCTGCAGGCAAATACTCTACCATTTGACTCATGCTTCCATCTCTGCCTCCCCCCCCTTCTTATGAAGCCATTAATGCCACGGGGGGAGGGTCCTACCTTCTTGACCCCATCCCACGCTAATGACCTCCTCAAGCTTCCCTTCCAAAGACCACTGGCGAAGAACGAGGGGGGTTAAGTTTCCAACTCATGAAAGCTAGAAGATGCATTTAAAGCGTAGCATCTGTATGAATGGCGTTTGTGGAAACTCTTGCACAGAAGCAGCATGCACAAAGCCAGGAGGTCGAAGTTCTTGAGGCTCTAGGACTGAAGTTATCTTCTGGAGCTGTGCAGGGCGGGACAGGGCTCCCATCAATGTGTAAACAGGGGTAACTATCTGTTATGCACACCTTCCTTCCCTCAGGGCCTCGGGAGGAGGCCTGGGCAGGGAAGGCAGGCCAGGTGGGGCAGGCAGGAAGTCAGTTATCCTGGCTTCCCTGCCCAGCAGGATGGGCACTGGTGACCCTCTGGGAAGCACACGTGATGCGTGAAAAGTGAGGGCAAGACACTGGGTGACAGCAAATGGCTTGAGTCCACTGTTGTGTGTGGAGGACTTCCTTGGAATCAGGATGAACTGCTGATATCCACCCCCCCCCCCCGCCCCAGCCACCGCCCTTCCTAAACACTCAGCTGCCTCTAAGAAAATCAAATGCTGTTGATGGACAGTGCCAAGGGGTGTGCTCATTTTCTGAATGGGTCCCAGGTGAGACTGGACCTAGTTCATCCTCCAGAAAAGGGGGCGGGGAAGGTGGCAGCCACGAGCAGCCCAGACAAAGGGCCTGTCCACAGAGGAGGGGCTGAGGGGGGGCTGCTTAGGTCCCCTGGGCCCCCCAGAGCTGCCCATTCAGGAAGCTGGCTCCTATTCCCACCAACCGGACCAGGTGCAAGGGACAGGATCAGTTTCCCTAGACAAAAGCTCTCTTGAGAGGCTGGGAGCAGGCTGATGCTCGCAGGTGCAGTTCACCTGTGCGGAGAAGAAGCACTTCATTCATTTTGAATCACCTTCTCTTTTCCCCCTCCCCGCCCTCTCCCCGCCCCCCCCCCCCCAGGGCCTGGAAAATACCAACAAAAGACAGGATGATCTGCTTCTCCTCTCAGGCCTCCCTTAGACTCAGCTGGCACCGCCAATCTTATATGGTCCACCTCCCATTACAGACACAATGGGTTAGAACCTTTTCTCCCAACTCTGTCCAAGCTCTGTGAGGGGGCTGGGCAGATGGAACCACAGCCAACCCACCAACTGCAAGGTTGACAGTGTGGCTCTGAACACTGGTGTGGTGTGTGTGTGTCTGTATGTGTGTGTATGTGGTCTGCACAGTTTAATCAGTATGGGCCCCTGCGTACGCCTATCTATGTAAGTTTCTGTCGAACACAGCTGCCTTTATCTTTCTTGCAGCAACTCCAATGTTCTGGAAGTTAGAGAGAAAGGCAGACCAACTCAACACAAGGATGAATCTGTTACTGGAAGAATGGGCTCACCTGTGGGGGCAGTGAGCGCCCAGTCCTAGCAGCTGTCCAAGCAGAGGCTGGACAGCTCTTTTCAGAGCCATTTCAGAGAGGATCCATGTTTCTGACAGCTACATGGACTACTGAGTCACCTAATATGTCTTCCAACACCAAGGTCTTTTGAGACAGCTCAGTCATGTTGCTTGGCGTGTCCTTGAACTCTTGGGCTCAAGTAATTCTTCTGTCTCACCTTCTTACGTGGCTTGGACTACATCCAGCTCAATAAGATTTAATGATGTTATTGTGCCATACAACCCCATACCCTGTATAAAAGTAGACTTCATGTAAACAAGAACAAAGAACCAGCATGGTATTATGAAGGGTAGAAATGAACACTGCCAGAAAATGTTTCCGAAGTAAAATTCCCTGACACAACATAATCGTTGCTTCCACAGCTGAATGCACAGCTGAATATTGACACATTTTCTATTTCTGGGATGGCTGAAGGTTGGTTATTCTGTTTGTGCCTCTGTAACCAGCTATATGGATGTGGGGTCTGAGGGATTGCTTAACAGGAAATAGGAAAGTGTCCCTGGAGATCAGTGATCTCAGTCACTGGGGATAATATTCAGACTCTTTCTACATCAAAAGACGACTTTCTTTCCCCTTAAGGCCTATGAGCTGGGCAGCGCAGATCTGGAAGTCCTTCTGAACTCTGGGTCTGGCCCTGGCCACGGACATCAGCTTGAGCTTGTTGTCCCCTCCTCCTGGTACCTTCCTGGGCAAGGCCCCAGTGTGACTGCCCCAGAGTACCAACTCCAAGGGAGAAACCAGCTCAGCTTACTTGCCAAGCTATGAAAAAAAGGTTGTCTTTTTGTTCCCCAATAGATATATATTGTAGTTGAACTCTAAAGCCACAGCAACACTTGTGGACTTTTCTTCTTTAGATGAGCCAGGCCAGGGCTGTCACTGTTGTAAGAGCAAGGCTGCAATCACGACACGAACAAGCTGGGGCAGAACACACACCACTGACCGGTGCTCAGGCCCTTGATGGGAGCCCAGATGAAGAGTGAGGGCAGCCAGAAACACCCGATTCCAGATGTTACAAGCTGGGGGAAGAGGAGTCTGAAACACCTGGAGCTTCAGGCCACTGAGCTGGCAGGAGTGAATGTGACAGGAGTGTTCCTCCGGAGGGAAGATCTCCCAAGCCCTTGCACCGTGCTGCCCACTGGCCTTGTTCCCTGGGGATCAACAGCCTGGGCTGTTCATGTCAGCTAACATAACCAGGGAGCCATGTGTAGTGGAAGACTTGGATCCTCCTTGTGGAACAAGGCTGAAGATGGTGTAAACCATCCACTGACGATGCGGTGCCACGCAGCCCCAGGACATGGTGGCTCTGGGCTCCTACACATCCATGACATAGGAGAGCCCCAAGCTCTGAGAAGAGGAAAGACACTCCAAGAGTCTCCCTGCCACCAGGCAGCCAGGGCAAGAAAGGGACCACCTACTTTTCCTTAAATTCCCAGCAAAGAAGTAGGGGTGAAGGGGGCTGGAAGCTCCTAGGCCCCATCCCCTCAAGAGATGCTCTGACATGTGATGCAGGGCTGACAGCCTAGTCGGGCCTGCTCACTGAGGCCCAGACAGGCATGAATAAACTAGGACGGGATCAGATGAGAGAACTCATCTGCTGTCCTGGCAGCAGATTGTTTGGGGAGCCTAGATCTCCTGGGCTTTAGGGGAGACAAGCTGGGCTTTTGTACCAGATCTAGGCCCCCAGGGAGACCCCTGCTATGACCTCTAGGGTCTTGTGGGATTTTACAAGCAGGGGTAGCAACTCTTCTTTCTAAGCAGAGACCTGAGAGTGTGACACAGGAATGGCAGAGGACAGAGAGGCCCAGGTGGCATTCTGCTCCGTATGGGCTGGCCATGGAGGCCGCAATAGTGTCTAAGCAGTTCCATTCTTCTTCTTTTTTTTTTTTTTTTGGCAAGTCCTGGGGCTTGGACTCAGGGCCTGAGCACTGTCCCTGGCTTCTTTTTGCTCAAGGCTAGCACTCTGCCACTTGAGCCACAGCGCCACTTCTGGCCGTTTTCTATATATGTGGTGCTGGGGAATTGAGCCCAGGGCCTCATGTATATGAGGCAAGCACTCTTGCCACTAGGCCATATCCCCAGCCAGCAGTTCCATTCTTATTGAGGGAAAGCTGGCCGGCTGCCAACGCATGGAGCTGGTGCACATAAATCCTGCCTCATGACCACCTCAAAGGTCAGGGCTGCTGGTTCAGGACCACACAGAGCTCCTTGGGGGCTGGGTTTTCCACCTGTGGACCCTGCTCAGTATCCCTGGGGTCCCTTGGCAGGTGGAGGCAGGTGAGATCACTAAAGCAGATGCAATCTGCAGGTGGACCCCCAGGCCCTAAATAAGCAGCAGAATGAGGTGATTCCATGGCAACAGGACTCGGGGGTGAGCCAATGGGAAACCAAATACACATATGGAATGCCTGTCAAATTCAAACACAAGCCCAACACGTGAAGGCAGCAGCAAGCTCTTTGTGTAATAAATATTGCAAAGCTCATTTGGTTTCTTTCTTTCTTTTTTTTTCTTTCAAGTCAAATATAACCACCAAGTCCCAAACCCCATTTTCTGCATTCAGACTAGAGAAGCTGTTGATATCAGCAGAACACCTGCAGCCAATCAAAGTAAAGACCATGTTCCACTAGCCAGCCAATCATATTCCTCTTCCAGTTTAAGAAGCCAATTGGGCCTCTTCACATTCCTAAAAAATGACCTAAATAAAGCACCAGAGCTCGGAGCACTTCCTGGGAAGCTAGATACCGAGGCGCATTTCTTTTAAAATAAAGAGTCAGAAATAAAAAATAAAAGGTTTCCGTTGGTCAAGATTTAAAAATAAAATGGTTTCTTCCTGCAGCCAATCATGAGTCCATCCCTTTAAGCCAATCGTAAACGCACCACAGCATCTCCCTTGATGCCAGCCCCACGGAGGGGCTGTGGGGCAGGGAATTTGGGGTGGGGAACACAGGAAGGGGGAAGATGGTCTGCTGCCACCCAGTCGGCCAAGGAGCCACACGGATCTTTTGGCCCCTGACAGCTTCCAGGGTGTTCCAACGGGCTTGGAGCTACTGCCTCCGGTCCTCTGTCTCCGACCTGGAAAACGCCATCACCACATCCTCTGCACCTGCAAACCAAGGGACAAGAATTGCTGGTAGGCTTATGGTGTTGGCCATAATTGGGTCAGGCAAGCGTTTGGGTCCTGTTGGAGCACTAATCCCCGCCCCCACACCCCCAATCCTGGCCCTAGTATCGTGGTTGTTTTCTAGGTAGCGTGCTTTGCTTGCAAGGAATCCCATAGTCTCCCCTCTGGTTTCCCCAGCAGCCTGGTCAGGAGATATGACCAACAATGCCAGAATTGAGCTGCAAGGCTGCAGGGCGGCAGACGAAGCCTGTCCAAGGCTACCCAGTTAAGAGGTCAGCCACAAAGGTCTTTAGTCCTAGAGCAGAGCATTTTTACAGTGTGTGTGTGTGTGTGTGTGTGTGTGTGTGGCATTGGGGTGGGCAGTAGGAGTCTTGATCCCTTTGAAGGATCTTGACTATTGCATGGTCCTGGGATTTGAACTCAGGGCCTGTGAGCTGTCCCTGAGCTTTATTTCCTCAAGACTAGTGCTCTACCACTTGAATCACAGCTCCACTAATTGGAGGTAAGTGTCTCAGGAACTTTGCTGCCTGGGCTGGCTTCAAGCCACAATCCTCAGATTTCAGCCTCCTGAGTAGCTAGGATTACAGGCATGAACCCCTAACACCTGGCTTCATTGCAATTTTTAATAACCATTCATCTTTTTAACAGCTTATCCTTTGCCCAAACCCAACACTTGTTCAAAGGAGATTGGCTAGGCCCGTTTCCAGCCCGCCGTCTGCCTGGCTCAAACAGAGACAGAAGATAACCAGAATCCTTATTATTTTTCTTAATCCTGAATTTGAGACTCTTGTCCAAGCGCTCATGAAATCACTTCCGTTGTCTTGTTTTTCATAAGACAGGCTCTGACAAACAGCCAGAAAAGGAGAGAGGCGGAAAGAAGCTGGCACTGCTAACCTGCCTGAGGAGGGAGCCAGCTAGAGCAAGTTGCCATGCCCTGAAGAGCCCACTGTTTCCTTGTCCCTCTGTCCCACTGCTCTCTCCCCCTTCTCTAAACAGTGGTTCTGGGCTCTCCTCCCAATGATAATGGGCTGTTTGTGGCCTTTCTGATACTTCTCGTCTGTGTTACTGGAGGAATTCTCGCTGGAGGGGTGGGTTGGAACAGCAGGCACAGGAAAGGCCACTCGCTTGGTGTGAGGAGGATGTGCTGGTGTCTTTGGACCACCTTGTCCCTACCTCTGGAGAGCCCCCCCTCTGGATTGCTACACCACACAGAGGCAAGGGGACACCTAAGGTGGTTGTGCAGCTTCTGCAGGAGGGCTCAATGCCAGCATGCGACATCACAAAGATGTACCTTCATTGGGCACTGGTGCACCCATGTGTTGCTAAGAGAACCAATCTGTCTCCACCCACCCTGCTCCCTGCCTTCACGGGATTCTCTAGCACCAACTCTATTCCTGAAAAGAAAAACAAGGTTGTAGAGAAGAGCTGAAACAATCTTGCTTCTTAGGATGAGGCTCGTTGGTTGAGAAGCCCTGCAAATCCTTCCCATCTTCTGGGGGAACATCCTGTTCTCACCCTAGTTCTGGGGCCACACAGTACCACTGCAGGCAGAACTGTCCTAGCAACCACAGACTCCAGATTCCATCATACCCCACACGGCAGCTGAGCTGGTTGCCTAACGGATGCCTGCTCTCTGAGCGCTGCCTCTCGGCTGGAGGAGGGAAGGAGCCGGAGGGCGACTGCTGGGGAGGTGGCAGCAGAAGACGCTTCAGAGGCAATGAATGGCGGCAGCCTGGCTCGCTTCCTTCCTCGCCCGCCTCGTGGGCTTTCCTGCAGGGACCTTGGGCCTCTGCAGTGAGCCACAGGCACGAAAATAACACTGGCTCCTCAGGAGGGAACGGTGAGTCTGCAAGAGGAATGGCCCCCGGCTCCTAAGAGGAGACCATACCCACCCAGAAGCTAGAGCTCTGGGCTTTGGAGCCTGCCCTGTGCTCTGAGGGCACAAAACGAGTAACCTTCTCAAGGTCACTTGGGGGCTCTGGTAAGTTGAACAAGATATTCTGAAGCAAAAGCTTTTTAAGTGTCATCTTCCCACAAGCTAGCTGGTTGTCTCTCCAAGCTGAGAAGCCACACGTCTCTGAATGCACCGCTGCAGCTGCAAAAAGGGTCTGCAGAGGGGTGGCCTATCCTGTGCCCTGTCCTTTCCCGAGGGACTTGTTGTTTTTCAGGCCTTACCACAAGGACTCTCCTTCCTTTGAGGCCAAAGAGGAGGCAGCTCCACCAGAGCTACCTAACGTTATCATTGGGTAGCCAGATACTCATTCGATAACAGCCTGGCCATGAACTTGATGAGCCTCGAGCTGAGGAGGCTCATTTTTCCTCTTCTCATCTCTACAAAATTTGGGTCCATTTCCAAAAAGAGAGAGTAAGTTACTGAATTAGTTATCACAACTCTAGCCCTTGGAGTTGGCCTCCTCTGAAGGCCAACAGATGGCAGAGCCTTTGGATTCCTCTTGGCTGTCCCAGAAGCACTGCAGGCCTGTCTTCTGCCTCCAGGCCACCAGCCCATTCCAAGATCAGGTTCTGTCCTCTCCCTCAGCTATCTGCCAACCATCTAAGCTGGTGTTCACAGCTTATACTTGTCCCTTCCCAGCAGAAGCACAAGAGGGTAAGAGTCCATTCTCTAACCCATTAAAAGAAGGGCTGGGAATATGGACTAGTGGCAAGAGTGCTTGCCTCACATACATGAGGCCCTGGGTTCAATTACCCAGCACCACATATAGAGAAAACGGCTAGAAGTGGCACTGTGGCTCAAGTGGCAGAGTGCTAGCCTTGAGCAAAAAGAAGCCAGGACAGTGCTCAGGCCCTGAGTCCAAGGCCCAGGACAGGCACACACACACAAAAAAAAGAATACCAAAAAGATAAGATAAAGCTGGGTGCTGGTGGCTCATGTAATTCTAGCTACTCAGGAGGCTGAGATCTGAAGATCGAGGTTCAAAGCCAGCCCAGGAAGGAAAGTCTGAGCCTCTTATCTCCAATCAATTACCCAAAACTGGAAGTAGCACTGTGGCTCAAAGTGGTAGAGTGCTATCCTTGAGCAAAAGGAGCAAAACATAAGACCAGACTCTCTCCTAAATATCCAGGCAAAAGTACTCAACTTAGCAAACTAAATATAGCAATGTATAAAAAGGAGTTCTATACATTGACCAAGTTGAGACCTATTCTAGGAACGCAACGCAAGGTTGGTTTAATATCATAAAGTAAATTAATTTAATATAATCTATCATTAGAAGAAATGATAAAAATCATATAGTTATCTTAATAGACATAGAAAAACCATCTAACAAAATTTGACATTCCTTTATGATTAAGAAAAAAATCTAGCTGGGTGCCAGTAATTCATGCCTGTAATCCTATCAACTCACTCAGGAGGCTGAGATCTGAAGATGGTGATTTGAAGCCAGCCAGGGCAGGAAATTCTGTGAGACTCTTAGCTCTACCAAACTACCCCCTTCCCCTAAAAAAAAGCTGAACGTAGAGATCATTGGAGAAGAGTCTCACAGATTTTTAATTGGAGGTAAGAGTCTCATGGACTTTCCACGCCAAATTGGCTCTGAATCTCAATTCTCAGATCTCAGCTTCCCGAGTAGCTAGGATTACAGGCATGAGCCACTGATGCCTGACAATCAATTAATTTTTGACAAGAATGTCAGGACAATTGAAAATAAACAGCTGAACAGATGGCATGGGGACAACTTGAAGAACTTGAAGCTTAGAAAGATGAAGAGGCTCAGTAAATTAGAGACAGAGAGGAAATGAGACCCAGTCTCCAGAGCTCGCACCTTCACCTTGATGAGGTACTTGGCCTTTTCTCTTAGAAGGAAAAGTGACCAGTCCCAGTCACTTACCACAGTAAGGCTTGCCAGGTCTCCTGGAAGAAACTGAACCAATCTGTCATTATCTTAACTGAACCAAGACCCAAAATTTAAAAAAAAAAAATTACCAAAACACCCCAGGCACACCTTAGAGAAATTCAACATGAAAGGCAGAGTGCCAACCTGGGAGGGGCCTTACTCTCTACATTCACACCCTGTCTTCCTTCAGCGCCGTCCTGCACTTGGAAATGGGGGCTAAAGTGCTGGGGAGGACCCAGCTCTCTGAAACGAGGGAGGGTTCTCCAAGCTGCCCTCCTATGCCACTCCCAGGGCCAGCTTTGCTTTAATGGAGCCAGGAGAATGACTGCAGAGAGAAAAATGACAACTATGCAGAAGCATAGAAAAAGGGAAGCTGGCTCCTGGCTGGAGGCGGGAGCCAGACAATGGGGCCACTGGTCTGTTGGTGAGCTAGGGAAAAATTCACACCAGCAGCGTCAGAACCAAGGTCTGACCTAGGCCGGCACTCACGGCAGGGGCAGTATGGTTTAGAGGAAGTCCTCCAGTTTGTGGGATCGATCCTTTTCTTTTCCCTCCTTTCCTTTCCCTTCTTCCATTTCCTTCTTCTTTTTTTATTTTTTCCAGAAAAAAAAAATGGTCTTGGTGTTTAGTTAGCCCAGGTGGCCTGAGATTCCCCATCCTCCTCTCTCAGCCTCCAAAGTGCCGGGATTACAGGTATGCACCACCGTGTCTAGCTTCATGCTTGCTATTTAAGGCTCTAAGATAAAACCTTTCGGTCTGGGGATATAGCCTAGTGGCAAGAGTGCCTGCCTCGGATACACGAGGCCCTAGGTTCGATTCCCCAGCACCACATATACAGAAAACGGCCAAAAGCGGCGCTGTGGCTCAAGTGGCGGAGTGCTAGCCTTGAGCGGGAAGAAGCCAGGGACAGTGCTCAGGCCCTGAGTCCAAGGCCCAGGACTGGCCAAAAAAAAAAAAAAAAAACCTTTCAAAAGTCTTTTCATCAATACGTCAGGCAGCTCGATGTGCTTTCTGCTTGGTGCGAGCAGGATCCTACTGGCCATGCGGGTTAGGGCTAAGTTTAGTGTGAGGGATGCAAAGGAGCATGGAACTGCTGCAGCCCCACAAGTCAGATCATGAAGCAAGGGCATCCCACGGTCTGGCTGGGAAGTCTAGCAGCCCTCTGCCTTCCCAGGAGATTCCAGGGAGATCAGAGCTACACTGTCTCCTAATATGCACAAAGTGGAAAAACAGGAACCAATGGCTCACACTTGTAATCCTAGCTACTCAGAAAGCTGAGATCTGAGGATTACAGTTTAAAGTCAGCCCAGAAAGTCTACAAAACATTTATCTACAATTACCACCAAAAAGCCAAAAAGAGGAAGCCAGCACCAGTGGTTCACACCACTAATGCTAGCTTCTCAGAAGGCTGAGATCTGCCAGGCATGGGTGGCTCACACCTGTAATCCTGGCTATTTCAGAGGCTAAGATCAGAAGATTGAAGTTGAAGCCACACCTGGCAGAGAAATCCCTGTGAGACTCTTATCTCCAAGTAACCGCTCAAAAACCAGAAGTGACACTGTGGCCCAAGTGGTAGAGCCCTAGAGGCTCAGGGACAGTGCCCAACCCCAGAGTTCAAGCCCCACAACTGACCAAAAAAAGGAAGGTTGAGATCTTAGGATTGAGGTTTGAAGCTAGCCCAGGCAGGGAAATTCACGAGACTCATCTCCAATTAACCATAAAAAAAGACAGAAGTAGAAGCGTGACTCAAATGGTAGAGTACTAGCTTTGAGCAAAAAAGCTAGGCAAGAGCTAGAGGCTCTAATCAAGCCCCAGTACCAGCACATGCATACACGCACAACTGCACACACACACAATGGGTGGGGCTACAGTTCCTGAAGGCTACAGCCCTAGAGAGACCCCATAAACCAGACAGGGCACAACCCTCGAGCAATGTCACTGGAGAAAGGGGACTTGCAGGAGTGGTATCAGACACGGGGGATGCTTACATACAACTTGGAGCCAGGGGTTCTCCCAAGGCCATGCCCCATGATAAGCTCATGTCCTGAGGACAGAGAGCCTTGCTCTGCCATCCTGAGGGAGACTGAACAGTCCCCCCTGCAAGGCCTTCACAGGACTGTTCTAATGTGGAATGCTTGGGGCTGTGGGCCTCCTGCATGCTTAAGGGGGCTTACACCTGGCTGGCATACACAATTATGACTTGGAAAGCTGAAAAATACACACCTGCAGATTCCAAATCCCCAGGGCTGAGAGAGGAGGGCCCTCTGTGAGTCACCATCAGCACAGGGAGTAAACTGGCTGAGAGCTTCTGGGTTGCCTAGCGAATCCACCTGCCAGGCCTAGAGAATGTTCTCAGTGCGCACAGCAGCCTGGCTAGGCCATGCTGGAGTGAAGAACCACGTGCTCCAAATGTTCAGGAAAGTCCCCACTATCAGCGCTTTCCCCCCTTCTCTAATCACTTCTGTTTGGTTGCAGCATCTCCTCTCTCACAAGCTCATTATCGCGTTTGAATGACAACTAGTATCTGGCGACCCAAGACTGCACACCTAGGCTACCCGCTCTGGGGAAATGTTGCCTGGAAAAACAGGTTCCAGATGGTTCTCGAAGGGGAACCTTCCAAGGGGAATGAGGCTGGGGTATAACTCTGGATGGGGCCTCCTCCCAGGCACACCAACTCCCCCTGGGTAGCATGCACTGTTTTTAGCAACCCAGAGCTACCAGTGGGGTGTTCTGTACATCTCAGCTGATGCCCTGAAGTTCCCAGGGGATAGTTTTCACCCAGAAGTGGCATGACACTCTAGTTGCTATGGGAACAGTAGCCACTGATTCACCAAGGCAGCCAGAGCAGCACCAAGCTTAGTGGTGCCACTGGGCTCCAAGGCTGACAGCCACCTTCAGAAGCACATGAAACCACGAAAAGGGAGGCTGAGGCAGCCCAGCCGAGCTGTCACACATGGACCCCCAGCAGTGGCCTTTGGGCCTCGTGGGCCAGCTAGGTCTAGCTCAGAGAGCAGCAGAAGGCCTTTTCCAGGACTGGGCTACTCAGTGCATTCCATCACCAAGACCTAACAGCTGGAACTTGAGCCTGGGATGCACCCTGACTCTGGGTAGTTCCTGTTCATCTAACCTCAGTGTATCATCTGCAGAATGTGATGAAGAGCACGTATCTGCTGCTGATTGGCTAGAAAATAATGTTCAGCATAAAACACCATAGGCAACATCTGCAGAGCCAGAGCGGGCTCTGCCTGCCTTGCTCTAATCTAAATGTGCCTCCTAACCTGCCCCCCCCTCATTCCCACTCCGCCAGCCACTCTCTCTTTCTCACACACCACCTCTGACACCACCTCTGCAGTTTGTTTTGTGCTCATTCTCCTCACTTTAATGAGCTTATGTTTGTCTTCTTAAACATAAGCTCTCCTTGACTAGAAAACTGACTTGTGACATACAAGAACAGAACATAGAGCTGGACACCAGTGGCTCATGCCTGTAATCCCAGCTACTCTCAGCCTTGCCCAGGAGGCTGAGAACTGGACAGTCATAGTTTGAAGTTAGTTAGGGCAGAAAAATTAGCCTCCATTTCCAAAATAACCAACAAAAAACAGGGATGTGGGTCTAGCTCCTAAAGTCCTGACTTATCCCAAATGTTAGGTTCTGGACATCAGAATCACCTTGGGAGCTTGTGTTCTCTATGTATATATGTATGTATGTATGTGTGTATGTGTGTATGTGTGTGTGTGTATGTATGTATGTATGTATGTATGTATGTATGTATGTATGTACGTACGTGACACAAGGTCTTCCGATGCTGTCCAGGCTGGCCTGGAGCTCCTAAGTTCAGGAAATCCTCCTATCTTAGCCACCTGATTAGGTGGGCCTACACTATGTTTAAAGTGCAGATTCTCAGGCCATGGTAGTGCTTAGGAGCCTAAATTTCCTCTTATTATTATTTTGCTGGTCCTGGGGCTTGAACTCTGGGCCTGGGTGCTATCCCTGAGCTTCTTTTGCTCAAGGCAAGTGCTCTAACGCTTGAGCCACAGTGCTACTCCTAGCTTTTTTCTTTTTCTTTTCTTTTTTTTTTTTTTTTTCCAGTCCTGGGGCTTGGACTCAGGGCCTGAGCACTGTCCCTGGCTTCTTCTTTTTTTTTTTTTTTTTTCTCAAGGCTCAAGGTACTCTTGGTACTCAAGGCACTCTACCACTTAAGCCATAGCACCACTTCTGGCCATTTTCTGTATATGTGGTGCTGGGGAATTGAACCCAGGGCTTCATGTATGGGAGGCAAGCACTCTTGCCACTAGGCCATATTCCCAGACCCTACGTCTGGCTTTTTTGAGCAGTTTATTGGAGATAAGAGTCTCACTGAGTTTCCTGCCTGGGCTGATTTCAAATCGTGATCCTCAGATCTCAGCCTCCTAAGTAGCTAGGATTTACAGGTGTGAGCCACCAGTGACTGGTTCCATTTTTTTTTTTTGGCCAGTCCTGGGCCATCAACTCAGGGCCTGAGCACTGTCCCTGGCTTCTTCCCGCTCAAGACTAGCACTCTGCCACTTGAGCCACAGCGCCACTTCTGGCCATTTTCTGTATATGTGGTGCTGAGGAATCGAACCCAGGGCCTCATGTATACGAGGCAAGCACTCTTGCCACTAGGCCATATTCCCAGCCCACTCCATTATTATTTTTAAAAAGAGACAGAGTACGGGCACTGGTGGCTCACACCTATAATCCCAGTTTCTCAGGAGGCTAAGATCTGAGGATCGCAGTTCAAAGCTAGCCCTGGCAGAAAAGTCCATGAGACTCTTATCTCCAATAAATTACTCAGAAAAACTGGAAGTGACGCTGTGGCTCAAGTGGGTAGAGTACTAGCCTTGAGTTGAAGCGCTCAGGGATAGCACCCAGGCTCAGAGTACAAGCCCCACAACTGAGAGAGAGAGAGAGAGACTGAGTTCCAGGCTGAGGCAGGTTGGCATGCAATGCCCTTTTTCTCCCCAGTGTGTATATTTTCACACACCCATAAGGCTCAGAGCAAATTCTATCTTTACCTGCGGTTTCCAGGTGGGTTCCCCAAGACCCCAAATGCTTATTATACTTTAATCAGTGCACCGAACGCTCTTCTGCATTTGTTCCTGTGCCTGACTGCCCTGCTGGACCAGCGGCCTGGGGACAAGGCCGTCACCTGACACTGTGCTGAGGGCACCGCAGGGAGGAGCTAATGTGAGTGAACTGGCCAGTCACTGGACTGAGCAGCCCCACCGTGCCCCCTTCAAGACAGGGGTCATCTCCTGTCATGGGGTCGGGAGGCTACAGTCCTACGAGGGGCTATGAGGCCTTTCAGGCTTTTTTTTCCCCCTCAGTTCTGAACCACAGAACCATGACAATGATGACAATGGGTGAGGAAGGGTCAAAGCAGCCTTCATGGGGCCCAAAGCATAATGCTGACGAAGCAGCTGGCCTTGCACACTGTTTTCCTTCTTGAGATTCTTTTTCTTTTAGTGACATGTTATACACCAAATCTGGTTGATTTCCACTTGTTTCAATGTATAGGTATTTTTGCCTCACTTTTGTTATTAGGTTACAGGTAATTCTCATCTAAGTGTTGATTAAAGTTAGAAAAAGATTAGCTTCCCATCCCATAACTAGAATTCTCCCTGGGTCTGACTGTAATTTCAGCTCATAGTCTGTTACCACTTACAGCCTGTGGGAGAAGCCTCCAAGCCACTCTGGGGAGAGGAGATCCAGAAGCAGCAGCAGCCGATCTGTCCAGTGCAGTGGCCGGGACCAAGGCCAGAGAAGAAGGAGCGCAGCCAGCCCGCTGCCCACAGAGGAGCTGCTCTGAGCAACTTGGCCTCCAAGAGGCTCAGGCTGCATTTAATCAAACAAGTAGCACTCTGAGCCAGAAGCTGGGCTGCAGCGATGCACAGCTGAGCACAGTACAGACGCTACAGAACTCCCCACACTCGGTGTCGGGGAAGATTTTCTTCCAGGAAGGTAAGATTTGTGTGGAGGTCTAGGAGACAGTGGGGGCATCAGATGACCCGAGGAGGGCGATAGAGGACTCACAGAGTGAAAGAACAGTCTGGAAAACAGCATGGGAGAATTCCAGAGAAAGTTCAGGCCACCACCTCCACCCACAGGGCACTGCAAAGTTCAAGCAGGGTAATGAACAGAGCCCCGTCACCCAGGAAGTACAGAGCAAGGGGTCTGCTTCCCAGAAGCCCTGGTTCCTACTGGCTTTTCCATGCCACAGCCACAAGGTTCCTGAGACCAAGGGCCCTATTTTGGGCTCTCTGCAAGTGTACTAAGCAGCCTTGGCTTCCACAGAGGAAAGCCAGGGACACCAAGACAGTCTAGAGGCCACAGTGGGAAGGTTTTCCCTGGAAGTCCCTTAGGGAGCATGTGATCAGATGAAGGTTTTGACAGACCTGGGGAGCCAGTGTGCCAGCCTGCGGCTCCCAGGGGCAAGGACAGGGACACAGGCAGACCAGAAAAGAGGTCCCCAGGCAGAAAAACAACCAGAAGCTTCCTTGTCAAAGTGAGCCATGTCTAGGAGAGTACCTTATAGCTCTGGGACAAAGGGCAAGGGTTCATCCATGGCACCACACACACAGTCTGGGGGCACTGGGCATGATGACATACACCTGTAAATCCCAGCACTGGGGATGCAGGAAAATGGTGAGTCCAATGCCAACCTGGCTACACAGTTTGAAGCCAGCTTGAGCAACATAGCAAGACTGTTTCAGAAACAAAAAGAAAATGATTCTGTAGGCAACTGGCTGGCTATAGGGTGGCCTTTGCAGCTTATCACCAGGGGCCTGATCCCAGAACAAAAGGGCAGCAGAAAGTGGTGAGCGCCAGTGGCTCATTCCTGTAATCTTGGCTACTCAGGAGACTAAGACCTGGTGGACTGAGGTTTGAGGACAGCTTGGGCCAAGAAGTGAGAGACTCCATTTCTAATTAACCAGTAAAATGCAGGGCTGGAGGTATGACTCAAATGGTGGAGCAAGAGCTGCGAGCAAGCAGCCCAGCCAAGCAAGTACAAGGCCTTGAGTTCAAGCCCTGGAACCAACAAAACAATGCCTAGAATAGGGGGGAGGAAGTGTTCTCCAACTTGTTTTGCCTTCTCTGTGATACCATGTAACTAAGCCACACCTGTATACCCCCTCCTCACATGATACACTACGCTGCTTAAAAATGCATAGTGGAGGGCAAGAGTGCTCGCCTTGTATACATGAAGCCCTGGGTTTGATTCCCCAGCACCACATATATAGAAAACGGCCAGAAGTAGTGCTGTGGCCGAAGTGGTAGAGTGCTAGCCTTGAACAAAAAGAAGCCAGGGACAGTGCTCAGGCCCTGAGTCCAAGGCCAAGGACTGACAAAAAAAGAAGAAGAAGAAGAAAAAAAGAGAAAATGCACAGTGGATAGGGCTGGGAATGTGGCTTAGCAGTAGAGTGCTTGCCTAGCACGCATGAAGCCCTGGGTTCAATTCCCCAGCATCACATATATAGAAAAGGCCAGAAGTGGCACTGTGGTGCAGGTAGAGTGCTAGCCTTGAACAAAAAGAAGCCAGGGACAGTACTCAGGTTCAAGCCCCATGACTAGCATTAAAAAAAAAAAAAAGTCCTGTAAGCCATTCCTGAATCTATCTTGAAATAATGAGGATTTATGTACAACAGTGGCAGGTGTAGGTTTGGACCGCACACTGACTAGCTTTATGGCTATGTGTTTCAGATTCTTTGGGCCAATTTTCCTGACAGTGGGGCCCAAGGCAGCACTTCACAGAGCTATGGTGAAAACCTACCAGGATAACTTTCATATGTTACTAGGCAAGAAACCTGGCTCAAGAGAAACGTGATGAATGCTTCCACTATTGTGATGAATAGAGACGAGAAGCAAGGATGCGACAGGAAGGGACTGACCAGTAAATTATGGCACAGTCAGTTGGCTGCATATTATGCCATCACTAAAATGTTTTTGAATTGTCTAGGAGCACAGTAAAGTTGTCCTAAATAAGAAATAGAAGTTAAAATGAATCCTGTACAGTTGTAATTTTGTGACACAAATGCAAGCATTATTTTAAAAGGGGTCTGGGCTACAGGTATATATTTGAAAATTGAAGAAAAAGTAATAAATAACAGCTATAGGTAGACAGTAGGATTTAATCTGTTATACTTTTTAATGGTTTCTCCCTCTCCCCTGTTTTCTGCAATGACCATGCATCACTTCATAGCCAGGAGAGACAATCAATACATACTCAGGAGGAACAGCACCGATGGGAAAGTGGTGGGCTCGGCACTCTGCAGCCTGCTTTTCAAAGCTGCGGCTCCCCCCTGCTGCAGCTTGTCCTTCTCAGAAAGGCAGCCTTCCCAGACAAGTATTGATTTCCTTTGGTTCAAAGCTAAGTCCTGCCTGGCTGTCAAGTCTGCTTGGTCACAGTGGGGACCAGGAGGTAGTGCTCAGAGCACTCCCTGCTTTTCTAGACCACCAGCTCTTATCCACTGTTGCATCCATGCATGCCTGGTGCCTAGTGGAGCCCACCCAGCCCCACTGATAAAAGAGTAGAAAGAAGCCACATCCCAAGCTCAATGGAGAAACAGAGACAGCATGGGAGTTAACAGACAAGGTATACAGGAGGGCCCGGTCAAAGTTGCGAGAGGTGCGGGGAGGGGGTCTAGGGCTGGACTCCTAGAAGCTGAGGGAAACACAGCAGGAAGGAGTTGACATACACATGAGACAAAGGAGGAGGAAGGGAAGGGGACAAGGAGGACAGGATGGGGAAGAAAAGGGGTGTCACAGTGGTCTCAGCTCAGCAGAGGCCAGGTAGACCAAGAAGTGGGAGGGCTCACTATGCAGTACTAGGGGCTCACCTACTAGAATCATTCCTGAAGTACAGGCCTATGCCCTAGGTATATCCAATACCTACTTGTACCCAGCAGACATGGCCAGGCTGTTGCTCAAATACAAACTCCTCTAGCCTTGGTATGTGTATATGTGTGTACACACACCTAAACAATGCTGAGTACTGTCCCATAGGTGGATCTGCCCTGATTCTCTGCCTAGAGGGGCCCAAGGGGAAATACAAAACCTTTATCAGCTCTGGGAAGCTTAGAGCAGAACCCTGCCATCTGTTGAAGGACAGCACCACCTAGTGGACAGGAGGTGCTCCTGCTAGGCCCCCTTTATCACATCAGCCTGCTCCAGGCCACAAGGGGCTGATAAAAGCTTGCTTGGTCCCTTTCCCCAGCCTATGTGATGGAGGTACCAATCCAAGCTTTGCTACCTGAGCATAGCCTGTGCCTCTGACAGCAGAAATTGGTCTGTAATGGAGAGGTGGCAGGTTAGAATTCTGGTAGATAACTGTCAACACATTGTCTAATATCGACATTACATTTAAAGCCCTAGGCGAATTTTCTTGGGCTTGGCCATGTGGCTACTGTATATGTTCTTGATACATTGTATATTGTATATATGTCTACCTGACCTAGAGAAGGGAAAGTAAAACAGGGCGTAAGATATCACTAGAAATGTACACACTGCCCTACTATGTAACTGTACCCTTTTTGCACAACACCTTGTCAAAAAAATTTGTGTTCAATTAATAAATAAATTAAATTAAAAAAAAGAAAAAGCTGGGAAAAAAAAAGAATTCTGGTAGAGAATCATTTAGCTTCAAGTCATAGACCTAAATATAAGCTCCGACCTTAGATCAGCAACTCCAGGAGGGACTAAACTGAATTTGTAGTTGTGTTTGTTTGTAGTATCTTCATCACACAAAATAACAGAAAATAGGGGATATGGCCTAGTGGCAAGAGTGCTCGCCTCGTATACATGAAGCCCAGGGTTCAATTCCCCAGCACCACATATACAGAAAATGGCCAGAAGTGGCGCTGTGGCTCAAGTGGCAGAGTGCTAGCCTTGAGCAAAAAGAAGCCAGGGACAGTGCTCAGACCCTGAGTCCAAGCCCCCAGGACTGGCCAAAAAAAAAACCAAAAAACAGAAAATAGGTAAAGCTTTTCTAGGCACAGACACTCCCCCTCCTCCCCCAATTCACAGATCTGGGGATTCTCAGGGCCTCCTGCAAATCATAGTTAAACATTTTGTGCTAGGAAGCAGCTCATAGGGTACAGAGACCCTCTCCAGACCCTTCCCCAGATGCTGTGATGCAGGAACCCAATGCCCCAGAGAGAGAAGTATCTAAGGACACTATTTACCTATGAGGACCCAGATTCCCACACACATACATGTATGGCCATGACCACCTACCTACAGCTGTTCCTAGCTGCCCAGCAGTTTCAGGGCTAGGTCAATAGTGAGGTAAGATCACTGTGACCTTAAACAATCCAGCAGAGCGCTCTCTCTCTCTCTCACTCTCTCTCTCTCTCTTTGTCTGTTGTGGGGCTTGAACTCTGGGCCTGGGAGCTGTTCCTGAGCTCTTCAGCACTTGAACCACAGCACAACTTCCAGTTTTCTGGTGGTTATTGGAGATAAGAGTCTCACGGACTTTCCTGCCTGGCCTGGCTTTGAATTGCTATCCTTAGATCTCAGCCCCCTGAGTAGTTAAGTTACAGGCGTGAGCCATCAGCACCTGGGCAAAAGGTTAGTTTTTAAAACTTTGAGACTTGGAAAGTGAGAGAACCTATACAGTCCTAACTCCTTGCTAAATTTTCTCTGAGGCTGAAGATGTAGCTTAGTGGTAGCGAAGCTCAGCACACACAAGGCACAAAAATTTTTCTTGGCTGGGCATTGGTGTTTCACACCTGTAGTCTCAGCTACTCAAGAATAAAGATCAGAGTTGGGGATATGGCCTAGTGGTAGAGTGTTTGCCTCATATACATGAAGCCCTGGGTTTGATTCCTCTGTACCACATATATAGAAAAAAGCCAGAAGTGGCGCTTTGGCTCAAGTGGTAGAGTGCTAGCCTTGAGCAAAAAGAAGCCAGGGACAGTGCTCAGGCCCTGAGTTCAAGGCCTAGGACTGGCAAAAAAAAAAAGAGTAAAGATTGGGACAATAGAGACTCAAAGCTAGCCTGGGCAAAAAATTAGTCAGACTCCATCTCAATCAATTATCAATAAGTGTGCCTCCCACTTACGATCCCAGCTATTCAGGAGGTAGAGGTTAGAAAGATGACTATCAGAGGCAGGTCCCAGGGCAAAAACTCCAAACAGGCTGGGAATGTGGCCTAGTGGCAAGAGTGCTTGCCTCGTATACATGAAGCCCTGGGTTCGATTCCCCAGCACCACATATATACAGAAAACGGCCAGAAGTGGCGCTGTGGCTCAAGAAGGGTGCTAGCCTTGAGCAAGAAGAAGCCAGGGACAGTGCTCAGGCCCTTAGTGCCAGCCCCAGGACTGGCAAAAACAAAACAAAAAACTCCAAACACTACCTGGCCTTAAAAAATATTATTAAGGAGTTGTAAAAGGGGCTACAATTCTGTAAGTCATTATCTGAACTTCTTTGTGTTTTTTTTTGTCTCAGCAAGGCAAAGTTTATTTCCAGGCAGAAGAGTGTGTCATTGGCAAGCACCCCTACTTGGACTTGTTTTTGTGGGTCGTGGGGCTTGAACTCGGGGTGTAGGCACTGTCCCTGAGTTCTGCTCAAGGCTAGTGCCCTACCACTTTGAGCCATACAGCACCATGTTTGGTTTTCTGGTGGCTAAATGGAGGTAAGAGTCTTACAGACTCTCCTGCTCAGACTGCCTTTGAACTATGGACCTCAGATCTCAGCCTCCTGAGTAGCTAGGCTTACAGATGTGAGCCATCAGTGCCTGGCTTTTTTTTTTTTTAATAGTCCCACCCAGACTTTTAATAAAAGCAAAAAATCTGGGGATGTGACTCAAGTGGTAGAGCACTTGCCTATCTTGCCTAACAAGCATGAGGCTTTGAGTTCAAACCCCAGTACAACCAAAAGACCAAAAACTTTTCGTTCTATTAACCATCTGGTATGTATTCCATCAGCTTTTCTTTCTTTATTCTCTCTTCCTTCTTCCCTCCCTCTTTCCTTCCCTCCCTGTCTCTTTTCTCCACTCCCTCCCCACCTCTCCTATGTGGAGTCTGAACTCAGTGCCAATGTTTACTAACTAGGTAACTAGGTGCTCTACCACTGAAGGCCATTCCCTAACCTCTTTTTTTTTTTCCTTTAGGTATTTTTCAAATAGGCTTTCTTGCATGACCCAACTCCACCTCCTGTTTAGATAGGATTACAGATGTGAACCACCATACCTAGCTTGGGTTTTGTTTTGTTTTGTTTTGCCAGTTCTGGGGCTTGGACTCAGGGCCTGAGCACTGTCCCTGGCTTCTTTTTGCTCTAGGCTAGCACTCTACCTCTTCAGCCACAGTGCCACTTCTGGCCTTTTCTATACATGTGGTGCTGAGGAATCGAACCCAGGGCTTCATGTATAGGAGCCAAGCACTCCTGCCACTAGGCCATGTTCCCAGCCCCCACAGCTTGGTTTTTTGAGAAAGGGTCTCAATTTTTTTCACTCAAGCTGGCCTCAAAATACACTTCTCCCATCTTTGCTTGTTACATGGCTCGGATTACAGGAGTGAATCACCATTCCTGGCTCTCTATCAGCTGTTCTTTTTTGACAGGACTGGGGCTTGAACTCAGGACCTGCACTTGCTAGGCAGGCACTCTACCACTTGAGCCACACCCCCAGCCCTGTTGGTCTTCACTATTTTTCACAGAGGGCCTTACATGTATGTGATCTGCCTGGTTATACCTCTTACTTAGCTAGGATGACAGACTACAACCACCCATCAACTGACTGAGATGGGTGGTCTCACATTTTTTCCTAGATTGACTTTGAACCACAATCTTCTGCTCTCTGCATCCTGAGTAGCTAGGATTATAGGCATGAGCCACTAGTACCCAGCTCCTGGAACTTCTTGTTAATTTGTGAATAGGGGCTTGCATTTTGCCTGGGCTAGCCTGGACAATGACGCTCCTCTTTAAGCTTTCTGTGAAGCTTTTCCTGGCTTTTCATTTTTTCCGAGATAGAGATTCCCCTCCCCCACAATCCAGCCTTGAACTGTGATACCCCTGATCTCAGCTTCTCAAGTAGCCAGGATTGCAGATATAAGATGCCAAATCTAGTCAGCTTCTCGTTTCTATACAAACATATGAGAGAGTGTACATAGCAGGGCATGTAGTGTGTTGTCTATGCTGACATGCAGTCCTACTACTTAGTTTGATTTTCTCCATTAAGAGCATCCCATTAGGGGCATTCTTACCACATCAGCTCCAACAGGTTAGTTAGGGCCCCATGACCACCAGGGAAGGAAGGTGAGTCCCTAGAGACTTAGGCTTAGGTTTTCAGGCAGATTTTAAGAGAGGGCTCAAGAGAGGACCCATGCTGGAAACCCCGACCAGCCCTGGAGGAGAAAGTGCCTGGCCCCAGAGACCCTGAGAGGGTGGATCTGGCTGCACACAGCTCGGCTGTACTGTTGTTTAGCACATGGCACGCCCAAGTAGGCATGTCTGGGCAGGCTGTGCATGGTGCGCATCGCCCCAGGCTGCCATGTGAGCTACCGGAGCAGCCTGGAAGGTTTCTGCTGAGCTGGGCACACAGGATGGGTCACACCCAGCATCAGTGCTTGGGAACCAGCCTCTGTGCCAGCCAGGTAGAACACAAAACATCCAGGATAACCAGGGCGGCAGCCGGGTATGCCAGATCCTCTGTCCTCCCCAGCAGCATGGCAGCATGGCAAATGGAGTCGTCAGCACCCTGCTCTAGGAGCCGATCCTGTCTGAACAGGCCGTGGATGTTCATTATTATGACCAATAATCTCAACAAAGCATAAAGCAGGAAAGAACTATGTGGAGATGCATGTCAGAATGTGGGGCACAGTTTGGGATAAGCTTTCTAGAGAGAAAGCCTCATAAGTGACTGAGGAACACAGAGCTGCTGGCTAGCCTCATCTGGGATGATGAGGACAGGCCATGAAGAGCTGCTCTGGAGCAGACTTGCAACCTGGTTCCCCAGTGACTGGCTGCACAATCAAGGGCAAAGACAGACTGCTTCCAAACGACTTCCTTGCTGCTAACTGCAAGCAATTCAATAGTCACTACCTACAGTAAAATGAAATGATGGGTATCAATTGCTTGACACAGTGCCTGTCATGCAAGACACACTCAAATGATACTTATGACCATGACTGACAGAACTCTCTTGGGCACACAGACATCTAGGCCCTCTGGGGTAGCCCTTCTGGCCACAGCAAGGGCCATACCAGTCACAGCTTGGCCTGTGCCCAGGTGACAGGGCAGTTTCACTGTTCCTGAACAAGGTTCTAGGTGGAAGGAGTTGGGCTGGAGGTTAAGGAAATGTAGCAACTACACCCTCTGAGGCTACAAGGCTCCCAGACAACTCCATTTCCTGCCTCCTCCAGGCCTACAAAGGATCCATCTTCTGCCTTGTTGAGTCCTTGACTCCAATGCCTACAGAAGGAGATGGCACCAGGTAGGAGCCTCTGTTTGGGGATGGGAGAGGGCTGAGGCCCTTCCTTGTCTGCCCCAACCCCCTGCATCACCACCATCTAGCTTTCCACAGAACCACTGGGTTCTCTGGGCCATGGCCCCAAACTCACCCTGGTCGATAGAGTGCTGAGGCAGTTGACTGAGCTGGCTGCTGACCACCCCGGCGTAGGTGCGCAGGAACTCCTCCTCACTGGCCGTTAGCTGCGGGTTGAAAGCACTGTGATAAGGGGCAGTACACACCTGCTCCCTGAAAGGCCTGCCTGACCCCATTGAGTGCATTTCCTTTTGCTCTGTGGGCTTCTATTCCGGAGAGCTGGCCCCTTCAGTTCCAGAGTGAGTATTCTCTCCTCCCTAAAAACCTGATCCCTGGGGCCCACAGGCCTTGCCACTTGCATAGTATCTGGGATCAGTGTCCAGTCTTGGCACTGGGCCAGTGGGAAGATATGGGCCCAGCTCAGGGAGCTGATGGTCAATTGGAAATCCCAAATCCCTCCTCTTTTCTAAAGATGGCCATACCTGCTTGTCTGCTGTTCTCCTCAGTGCCCCACCTATGCTCCCTGGGAGAAAACTCTATCAGGGGTTGGTAGAAGGGAAGAAAGGAAGATCAAGGCCCTCAGATCCTCACCCTCCTGGGCCCAAAGGTCATGGGGGTGGTGCCTCCGAATTGGACAGGCTATGCTCTGTTCCTGGGGGAGCTGAAGTGGACACAGCACTAAGCCACAGGCTCCCAACTCCTCCCTAGCCCACAGCGTAGCCGCCCCATAGGTGGCTGCAGCACCCCTTCCAATTCAGAGTGGCAGGTACCCTCCCTGGGAGCCCGTCTACCACCACACACACTCACGTTTGACCCCATCTTCCTCAGCATGAGCAGCACGCGGACCTTCTGCTGAATGTACATCTCCTCCGGACTCTTCCCGGGTGCTCCCTCGCGGTTCATCCCCCCTGGCCCAGCGCTGGGGACTCCTGCAGAGGGCGGGGCAGCACCAAGGAGAAAGGTGGTCAGAGTGACACATACTCATATATCAACACCTGTAGGCAACACATACCTTTCCCAAGTAGCCCCTCTCCACCTGATGGCTCACTTCTGAGAGCGTGGAGGCGATGGTGAGCTGCCCAATCCCTCCCTTGCCCTATCCACTCCAACGAGCCAGTTTCACTAAGCATCTTATTCCAGAACAGGGGCTGGAGGGGGCTGGTGGGCAAGCCTGCCACTTCTGTGCATAAGGCTGTTAAGTTGGGGAGAGATCAGACCAGATTTCAGGCCAGCTCTACCTTCCAGCCACTCCACAGCAAGACTCCTACCAGAGCTGCGGGAAATGCGGAGTGCATGAAAACGAAAGGGTCCTGTTTTTAAAGCAAGCAACTGGCACATCTGCAGAAGTGGTATGATCTGAGGTGGCTGGCTTGGGCATTTGGCTGAGATCAGCGCCCAGCCCCCAAACCCAGAGACAGCTCCCTGTGCAGAAGCCCCTGCCGAGTTCAAGAGGCCAGCTCCTGGGCTGGGCTCCAAGAAGCCCTTCAAGGGGGAGAGGCAGCTCCAGGGTAGAGAGGCAGCGGTATGGACGGAGCTGGCTGCCCTGTGCTCACAAACCTACCCCACCTGTCAGAGGGCCACTCCTGCAGGCAGCTGTGAAGGCCAGCAGGGTGTCCAGGTGTCTCAGGCCTGACCTGCAGCTAGGGACTGGGAGAGAAGCCCAGAGCCTCCTCCAGGAGGAGCTGGAGGAGAGAGGCGAGTGTGGAGGGGCTTGGGTTACACACTTGTAACTCCTGGATGAGTCAGAAATAACTCAGCAGCTGGTGGGGGGGCGGGTGTGGAACCTCTCAGTCTTGGAGCCAAGGAGCTGTGCAGGGAACTAGGAACAGAGTTGACAGGCTAACGTGCCTCACTCCTGATGTAGGCCACGGTCGAGGGCTTGCAAGCCCTAGACCAGGGGTTCAACCAAGGCAGAATGACACTCTTCCACATGTGGGAATGCGCCAGAGCCTGGGCCTTGGCAGCAGCCTCCCTATTGGTAGTTGTCAATGCTCATTCCTCCAAAGCTAGTTCCTTCCTTGCCCTAAAAAAATGGGGCCAGGGAGGGCTACATCATGGATGTGCACATGATGCAGCCTGGGGCTCATTCCAGATCCTTCCTTCACACTTTTAAGTGCCCAGACTCCAGATGCTCTTCCCCTACAATCTGAAAGCAACAACTTGAAAAATTGGGGAAAGGGAGTAGCTGCCTCAAACACAGTCTTGGGGAACATGCCAACCTTCAGACAGCCCTCATTTCCCAAAAGGCTGAGCAGAAAAGCGTGTAGTTGCAGGATAGCACTTCTCCCGTCACCCCATCATCTTCAGCACCCATGTAACACTGCTGGTCTGAGGTGGGATCCCACACAAACGCATGGACCAGTGACCTGACCTCCTCCCTGATGGCCCTGGCCAACTCCTCATCACCTCAGTTTCCTCTCCTCCCCATTCTCCTAATTAGTAGCCAGAACCATCTAAAAAGACCAGAAGAGGGCTGGCTGGACACTGGTGGCTCATACCTGGAATCTTAGATATTAAGGAGGTTACAATCTGAAGATCTCAGTCCAAAGCCAGCACATGCAGAAAAGTCCTCCTCGAAACTCTTATCTCCAATTAACCAGCAGAAGGCTAGACTAGAGGTGTGGTTTGAGGAGTGGATAGAAAAAGCCCAGCAAGAACATGAGGCCCTGAGTTTAAGCTACCGAGTAAATATCAGAAGAGATGACATCACCATCCACCTAATCCTACCAGAAGATACACTTCACAGTCTTGCCCAGGACCCACGAGGCCCATCACACTATGCTCCTGCTCTAGTGCGCTTCTCCCCACTCCTCCTCGTGGGTGTCCCCACACAGGGACTAGCCTGAGCATGGAACTGGCTTCTGATCAAATTCCACTTGAGCTTTCCTCTCCAGAGAAGCTTCTGACCGCAAAACAGAGCTGGTTCCAGGCCCCACCCCAGTCTTTCCTGGTCTATAGGCCTGTCTCAGTGTCCTAGTTTTCTGAGTACCTGCTTATCATCTCTCTTGCTGTATTCATTTTGCTCCCCCCTGTCGTCCTGGAGCCTGGCAGCTTACTCAACACTGCCCCGTTAGCTGAATGAAACTGGGCAACAGCCTACAGTATCTAAGCTTCATCTTCTCTATGGGATCTATAATTTAGAACCAAATGTATTGTTGGGGGCAGCTTCTGCAGACAGCTTTGAAGGCTAGCAGCTGTGTCCTGATACCACGGGGCTGCAGCGAGGCACCAGAGACACTCAGAACCTCATACAGGAGGAGCTAGAAGAGACAGGTAGATAAGCCCCATCTCTCATAAACAAACCACTTTTCCAAAGATTTTGTGTGTGGGGGGGGGGAGGTTGTCAGGCTTGAACTCTGGGCCTGGGCACTGTCCCTGAGCTCTTCAGCTCAAAGCTAGTGCTCTACCACTTTGAGCCACAGCACCACTTCTGGTTTTGTGGTGGCTAATTCAAGACAAAGAGTTTCTCATGGACTTTCCTGCGATCCTCAGATCCTCAGATCTCAGCCTCCCGAGTAGCTAGGATTACAGGCGTGAGCCACGGCCACCCGGCTTTCCAAAGAACTACTACTTCCAACATACTTGGTTTCCCTGAGCTACTATATTCTCCAGAGGACATCAGGCATGCTCCTCCAAGCCTTCAAACTGGGAGTCAGGGATTCCAGGAGCAAAATTCTTCCAATTCTGTTCTGTGTCCCCAGGCTAGTTTACACCTGTGAAAGACACGAAGGGACGCAAGAGATTGGCCACTAGGTGTCACCCCACACAAGACGGCTTGTGTTGCAGGGTGTTCAGTATTACCCCACAGCTAGTATGGGAAAGGGGCTCTTTGCAGGAGCTGCCTTTATTCTAAACCAGTGCTACAAACCACACCCCAGTAAGTCCGGCCCCATTCACTCCAAGAGCCAGTCCTACCCAGGCAAGGAGTGGTCTAGTTTGTGCTGCCCTGTCCCCAGGATCTCTTTCCTGTTGCTGGAAGCACAGGAGGGGCTGAATAGAGGAATGTGTCTTCTAGCATGGACCATCTACATCATGGAATCATTTCACATGGGGCTCCCATCACAAAGCAATTCTACCCGCTCCACCGGGAATGCACTGTCATCTCCTCCCCTGGGCTGTGGCAGCCTTGTTCCCAGGATACCTCACGCTGATTTTGACGGTAAGTTGATGGCTGTCCAGCCAGACCTGACTGGGTCTTTGGAGCTGATCATTTCCACTTCAACATACTTCCCTGGCAGAGCTATTTGTTCTGTCTTCAGGAATCTCCTTACTTGACATTCCTACAAATTCTAGTTACCTAGCATTTTCAAGCTCTTGCTTTGAGCTGATTCTTCCTGCCTAGGGCTAGATCTGGGGCAGGACATGGCCAGAGGCACCTCTTTCCACCCTTCACACACCAACTTAAATGCTCTAGAAATGCCACAATGCATTGGCATGATACTGTCCTAATCTTCAGTAAAGGATCTCAACGTGATGAGAATTAATAATTGAAGAGAATAAATCGTAATCAACTCAAACAACACAGGTATCGCAGCCAGGGGTATACTACAAGCATATCACAGTATGTTTAGGTTTGTTGCCTAGCTAAGCAAATGTGCTATTAAATTTTCATCACAATTGTGACAAGTATCACATTAACTTCAAATTGAGAATTCTTACTTCTTCCTGTAGCAAAGAGAACTGGTCTCCATTAAATAAGGGATAAATTATATAAGCTCTGCAACTAATTTAGATGCTAATTATTCATCCAAATTTAAGAATAAAAAAAAATGATGCTTGACTATCCCAATCACCTAAAATAGAGCAACACCTTCCTTCCAAATCCTAAGAAAAATCCTCAATATTAGCTGATGCAGTCAAAGATGAGCCAAGGAAAGGAGAATGAAAAGAAACAGGCAACTGTCAATTATGCAAATAAATGGGGTAGGCAGAGATCTGTGTGTGATTGCATAGTGTATGATAGCGAACCACAAAAATCTTTGAAAATTGGGCCATGCCAGAAAATTACATCTGATAGGGTAGATATGAATAACAAGGTATTACACAATTCCTTCAGATTCAGAGATTCCCCAAACACATACATGAGTTCACAGGCTCCTCCCGCCACACACACACTTTGGTGATTCTGAGTTGAAGGAAGCTTGACTTTGAAAGGTTCACAGAGAGAACAACTATGGGATTCATAATCTGGGAGGTCCCTGCATGCTCTAGGAGATATCCTAGATGTCTGCACGTATGCCGCCCTTCCTCTACACAATCCTAATGTTGACTACCACATGACCTTCAGCTTCTGAGACACCGATCTCACATTAGAAGAATGAAGAAGTCAGACAGAAGGCACCCAGAGAACAAGACAAGTATATGACTTGCAGCCACTGGAGGCTGGGTGGTTTGGGCTGCCTTTTGGGTCTCCCATCTTGGAAATGCAACTGATTCTGGTAAGATTTTGGAAAGCAAGCTTCCCTTTGGACAGGCTCGAGTGGCTTTGAATACAATCACAGCCACCTGCATTTTTCCCCCAGTCCTGGGGCTTAAACTCAAGGCCTGGGCACTGTCTCTGGTTTCTTTTGCTCATGGCTAGCATTTTACCACTTGAGCCACGGGGCCACTTCCAGCTTTTTCTGTTTATGTGGTACTGAGGAGTCAAACCTAGGGCTTCATGCATGCTAGGCAAGCACTCTACCACTAAGCCATATTCCCAGCCCCCTGCACTTATTTTTTTATTTATAAATGTGGAGCTAATGCTGTTTGGACACCCACAATTATATAAAGTGGAGTATCTATTTATATACATAGGGGTCTTGCACCTGCTAAGAAAATATCATATAACCTCAGGCCAGGACAAACCACAGGATGAGTCCTTGAGGCACACAAGTCACTTCTGAATTCTGGGTCACAGCATTTCTCTTTTGTTTTGTCCATTTATAAATGTGCCATAAGAGCTGGGTGCTGGTTGTTCATGCCTATAATCCTAGCTACTCAGGAGGCTGAGATCTGAAGACTGTAGTTTGAAGCCAGCCTGAGCAGAAAAGCCTGTGAGATTCTTATCTCCAGTTAAGTACCAAAAAAAGCTGGAGGCAGAGCTGTGATTCAAGTGGCAGAATGCTAACCTTGAGCACAAAAGCTCAGAGACAGCACCCAGGCCCTGAGTTCAAGCCCCAGAATTGGCACACACACAAAAAATATGAGGGGCTAGGAATGTGGTTTAGTGGTAGAGTGTTTGTCTAGCATGCATGATGCATGAGGCCATAAGTTCAATTCCTTGGTACCACATAAACAAAAAAGATGGGCTGGGGATATGGCCTGAGTGCTTGCCTCATATACATGAAGCCCTGGGTTCAATTCCCCAGCACCACATAAACAGAAAAAGCCAAAAGTGGGGCTGTGGCTTAAGTGGTATAGTGCTAGCCTTAAGCAAAAGGAAGCCAAGGGACAGGGCTCAGGCCCTAAGTTCAAGCCCCAGGACTGGCAAAAAGAAACCAAAAAGAAACAAACAAATATATATATAGTGAGGACTGGAGGTACAGCTTAGCATTACAGCATTTGTCTAGCATAGGCAAGACCCTGGGTCCCATCCTTAGCACTACAAACAACAAGAACAATAAAATACATCACGCTAGACTTTAAATACACTTAAAAAATATACATTTTCACCAAGTTTATACCAGACAAAAATACATCATCTAATTGTGTGACTAGTCATTTACATAAAATATTACCCCAGAGTCTGTTCAAATCGTAGCCTGAAGAAATTGGCAGCCCCACATTTACCTTAAGAACTCACACATTAGAGGGGGCAGCTCAGTAGAACAGCCAGTACTGACTATGCAGAGTTCAGCTCCCAGCACCATCAAGGGGGGAAAAAAAAGACTCCCCACATTTGAGGGAATGAGCATGGTGAGGGAAATAGAGAAAGGAGACTTGGGGCGTTACACTGACGGTCAGCCCAGCCTCTACCCACCACTGTCCCACAACTACACAGCAGGTGCCTTTCTCTCAGGTCCTTACCTGCTTCTGGAAATTAACTTCAGGCAAGCAAGTGCTGAACTGTGAGGGAAGGGCCGTGGCCAGGAAGAAATAGGAAGGTGGTGCCCTGTGGAAACAGAACATGGATTATGGGAGGAGCAGGGAGGCCCCCAAGGCCGCTGCAGTGGGGCCCGTGTACACGCCCCATGCTGAAGGAACCAGACTCCTGGCGGGAAGCTCACGGTCCTGGAGTCCAGAAAGACCTGTGTGTCAGGCAAGCCCAGGGGACCTGCTCCAACACCTCCAGGACAGAGTGCTGACTGCAGCACACAGACCTGTCATTTCCGGCTGAAGCAGGTCAGCCTGCTTGACACCACACACCTCTCACCTGGGTTAGTCACCAGTCTAGAGACATCATGGACCAGAATGACTCAGTGCAACAGCTGAGGGACGAGTCCCACATCTGCATGAGATGACGCCCCACCTACCAACCACACATGTGTACCATCGGTGCATCTGTCTGCTGGGCCAACCTCAACTGGCACAGACACACATTATACATACCCAGAAGTACAGTGACGCTTACTCCCACATCAGCCAGCCTAGCTGTAGTAGGTGAAGGTCTACGCCTTCAACACCCTTCCTCCAGGAATGGAAGAACACTGCTTTCTTTACTAATGCCCTCCCCACACAACCCCCTCACCCTGCAAGCTAGTGTAGAGACATGGCCTTCTGAGGGGTGGGGGTGGGAGCCCTGCTGACTGCTTCAAGGTGCACAGCCCTCCTAAGACCACCTCCAAACCTACCTCGCAGAGCACCTGACTTAAGGGCAGTCTGTCAGCACGCAGGCCTACCACCAGAGGCTTGAGGACAATACCAAGAAGCAGGTTCTGAGGACAGCACAAGAGCAAGGACAGCTTGGAAAACCCTCCTCCGTTGTCCTCAGTAACTTTTTGTTTTTTGATGCTGATCCTGGGGCTTGAACTCAGGGCCCAGACGCTGTCTCTGAGCTTTTGTGTTCAAGGTTAGCACTCCACCACTTGAGCCACAGCACCACTTCCAGCCTTTTGGTGGTTAGTTGGAGATAAAGAATCTCACAGACTTTCCTGTCCAGGCTAAACTCTGAACTGTGATTCTCTGATTCAAGCCTCCTAAGTGGTTAGGATTGCAAGTGGGAGCCACTGGCACCAATGGCTTTTGCACAGAAAGCTGTGTGTATCCAAGGGCTGAGAAAGATGTGTTTTCCAGAGGAAGTGGGACTTCAAAGGCCTCTTCTAAAATCCAGCATCGTTCTAAGCCTCTGACCCTCTGCTGTGTGCGTCCTTCCATGCAGAGGATGGCTCTGGGAAGGAAGAGCCACCATCCACACTGCCACCCCCCTCCACCATCAGACAAACCCTACAGGAGCCAACTATTTATAGCAATTAATTGCTCTGTTATTCCTGCAGGTATCAAAGCATCAAAATACCAAGAAACCCCAGGAACTTCAACCCAAGTCTCCACATTCCTTCAAAAAAAGATGAAAAGAGAGTCATTGCGTACTTTTGAAGGACTTTAATTTCTTCAGCTACCACGACAGCTAATTATCTTTCCCGTCTATAGGGTCAGGCACTTCCAAGGAACGGAGAAGAGCTGTGCATGCAGGACATCAAGGGAAGGGGTCAGAAGAACAGACTGACCAGGGGCTCCCAGTCAACTGTCCCAGCTGTCATTTATAATTAGGACAGAAAGAAAACAGAGACTCAAGGTGCCTGGGCCAGGCACAGGTCAGACAGTGCGTGTGCTCTGGGAGCAATCACTGACCTGCTGTGCAGCCCAAGGCCAGTCAGAGACAAGCCACCCTTCTCTGCACTTCATTTCACCATTCATAAAAGAAACTCCTGTTCTGGCCAATCTCCCCGGGAGATGTGAGATGAGGGGTAGCTTTATGGGCTGAAGGCTGAGCAGTGGCACATGACCTCTTGGCTTTCTGCTTAGCTGCTACCACTTACAAGATATTTGTGGATTTCTTGACTGTGAGCTTGCTTCCTTCCTTTTCCTTCCTTCCTTCCTTCCTTCCTTCCTTCCTTCCTTCCGTTTTCTTCCACCCTCCCTTTTTCCCTCCTTCCTTCTGTTTTCTTCCACCCTCCCCTTTTCCCTCTCTCCTCCCTCCCTCCCTCCTTTCTTTCTTCTCTTCTTCCCTTCCTCCTTCTTTTTTTTTCTTAGTATTGGGGCTCAAACTCAGGGGCCTCATGCATGCTAGGCAAGTGCTGTACCATCAAGCTATAGCCCTACCCATCCCCACCCCCACTCTGAAATTCTTTATGTTTTTTTAGCAAGGAGCCCTACACTGGATCCTACAGCTGGTCTAGAATACAAAACAGAGGTCAAAATGACTGCCAAGGGCCCTACAGCTAAAGTCCACACTACCTGGACTCAAGATTTGTCAAATCATTCTAGGTACACACATAGCCCTGCACCAGGATTGGGGAATAGGGATACAGAAGGGGACTATGACACAGAGCCTGCCTCCAGAGATGACCAAAATGACTGAGAAAGCCACATTATATAGCCAGAGAAGGCAGCACATATAAGGTATGTCAGGTTAAAACACAAGCCTTCCAAATGTCAACCATAAGACCACACACTGTGTCATGTGCCATCCCTGAGTTCAGAGGCAGGAAGGGGAGCAAGAGGGTGACAAAGCTCTTCAAGAATACAGAAGGACTAGTTACCAATGATGGGGTGCGAGGTGAGCTGGGCCCTAAAGAATGAATAGGAGTTGGCTTGAAGAGAGGAAGAGGAAGGGGCAGGGCACAGACATTCACCAAACCATTGCTGAGCATCTACCGTATCATAGGCAGTGAGAATAACATTGGATCCACTTGTGATGAGGGCATACAATACCAATCAACCCCAGGACAATGCATCTCAGACACTTTAACAAACTGGATGGATGTTCAAGGAGCCCTAGGGGCTGAGAGCTAGTACTACAGCCACGGCTGTAGGAGAGACTGCCTGATCCACAGTGATGGAAAATAAGCCAGGCAGCTAGGACTGAGAAAGCCCACATAGGCTCAGAAGCAGAAGGATGATGGGAGTAAGCAGGTGCAACAGTGAACATTGCAAAGCATTCTGAAGCCAGAATCAGATTAGGGATCAATAAAGGGGTCTTCTGAGTGGTTCTGGGATGGAACAGGGATTTTGGCAGGAGGCGAGGGGCTGGGTAGCAGGAGGCATTTCTTACAAGACATACATAATAGTGAGCACGTAGGAAAGACCTAAGCTGCAGCAGGAATGCTAAAGAGCAAGGGTTGGTCTGGGGGAGACCAGCTTCAACTGTGAAGGTCTAGCCTGCCATGAGGCATCAAGCCCTGGTCAGGGGGTCAATGAGCAGAGGGAAATGGGGTCTAAATGGATCTCAGTATGACACCTGAGTGTAAGTGAAGGAGAAAATGAGGCAGGAGTCCAGTTGAGAGCCCCTCCTAGAGAGGGGAGAGGCTTGGCTTCCAAGAGAGGAACATTAAAGACAAGGGAGGCCATCATGCTTGGCTGTGCATCCTCCCAAATTCCACCAGGGCCCTGTGTTCTTAGACCCTGTTCTCATCACAGCACTTATTAATCATTAACCCAGTGATTACTTAGGAGCCCCTTCCCCACACCCATCCCCAACAGTTAGGGATGCTTAGGTAGCATCTCTCTTGGCTCTGACAGGTCTGGCAGCCTGCTCCTAGGCTCTCTCCTGCCATAATCAGTGCCTTCCAGGGACTCAGTGACCTGCCTATCACCTCAAAGGGCACGACCGAGGTACAGTCTTATGGGTCCATGTACCTGCCTGGCTCCTGTAGTGCATGGTGGTCTCCTATGACTGGCTTGAACTTTGTGCATAATCTCTCTTACCCCTATTTTGCCTCCTCCACATGGGATCATCTGACAGTGATGGAGGGTCTCTGTGAGACAGATATTGTGGTGTCTCCAGAGACACCAAGAAAGAAGGAGGACTCAGGATGCTGGTGGAATAACATCACGAAGGAATAGAAGGGTAGGAGTAGAGAAAAGGTCCACACAGAGCAGGGAGGGTTAGGAAAGGCATGACTGACTTAGGCTAGGCCTCAACAGGCTGATCACCAAACTTCTTTCTTTGTGTCTGTCTGTCTGTCTGTCTGTCTCTCACATTGCTGGAACAGTGGTTATGGTGACTAGACTTCAAGGCAGGATCACTTGGAGAACTGTACCAGACAATTTCCTCAGCCTTTAGGATCCAGGGAAGGCCTCACTGAGGCCTTTCTCCTGGGTGGTGGCAGCCTTGGGGGAAGGAAGAAAGCATTCTTGTGGAGCCTGCTCAATGAAGGATGCCCTAGTTCTGGGCAGCATGAGCAGCCCTCTCCTCATCCACAAGACAGGAACTAAAAAGGAGACAGATCAGCTGCCTCTAGCATATAACCTCCAGGCATATAGAAACCAGAATCCCTGCTAATAGGTTCAGAGTCTGCTACCCAAAGAACCTCGAGAACGATGGGGAGGAAGCAGAGAGCCACTGGTGGTCACACATGCCCTGTGTCCGTCTCCCATGACTGGCCTGAGCCGGGTGGCACAGAAGTGGGCCCCAAGTCTTCCTTGTGTATTCCACCTCTCACTGTGCAGCACACAGAAATATGGTACAGATTAATGCTAAGTCAAAAAAAAAAAAGAACACACAAAATAATACATTAACCAACACCACGTAGTCATATAAACAGAGGTTTGAATTCTACAAACAGAATACTTCACACCAGGCAGTGCAGGGCTCTGCAACTGAATAACGGACACCCGAGGAGGGGATAGCGGAGTGTGCTGTTGTAAGACAGTGTCCTGCCGAAACCAGATGTGGCCTTGGGGAAATGTGTCCATTCATCCCATCCATAAACTTATGGAATACTTACTATGTGCGGCTTATCCATGAATAAACAGTTAAACTTTGTTCTACATGCATTCTAGTCAGAGGGGAGGTCAGATGGTAAAGACAAAACAAGTAATGGATAAGTAACAGGTAGTGAGGGAAAGTGCAGGTACAATGATAAAACTAGCAAGGTGGGAGGACCAGGAAGGTTGGAAGGCAAAGACGGTTAAGGGGTAAGCTGGGAAGCAGGGCTGGGCAGAGGTTCTAGAACGTGGTGGGTGAATATGGGACAGGAGAGGAACAGAGGGCAGATCATTAGGGCCATGGAGGCCTCTGTGACCTCTATGTGACCTTCATGAACAAGGCAGCTAGTGTGGAGCTAGGCCCCCTGGAATGCCTGGTCTTACTTGGGCGAGCATGGCCACGCTGACCACAGAAACAGAAAAGAGGTCATGGGTAGAGAGCAGAGGTAATGGTGGGAATCCAGGTGAAGCTGCTGGTCAGGGTGTGTGGCAGTCAGCCGGGACACATGGTACAAGCAGGCTTGCTGCCTTGCTGGGGCAGGGAGGGAGGGCGTTAGATCAAGGGTGCGTGGTGGGGGCTCCCAGGTGGTCTGGCTAAACAACAGAAGGTCTGTGTTCAGATCAACTAAGATAGGTAAGATGCAAATAGAGCAATTTAGGGAAATAATGAGCTGCTTCCCCCCCCCCCCCTTCAGGTGCTTGGGATCTAGGAATCCAGGGCCTGGAGCATACCAGGCAAGTGCTCTGCCACTGAGCTCTACCTCCCTAGAAAATGGATTTTAAATTGATGAGAGCCTCTCCCATCTATAAGCTTGGTACCTGCCTCAAGGGCAGTTGTGAAAAGTAGATGAGGTAATATAAAAACAACACTCAGACAGTGCTTGGTAACACATACTAGTTACTAATGGTAAGATGAGACCACCACAGGAAACAAGTAAGCACACAATGAGTTCAAAGCCTTAAATTACCCCCCTTCTTTCCCTCCCCTTTCCTTCCAAGTTCACCCATTAACTCCCAAATGGCTCAACGGAATGAAAGAGGTAAAGAACTGAGGAGGGACCTCAGTTCTGTGTTCCTCAAGCCACCCTGAGTCATTGGGAATACCTTACAGCAGGTGTCTCTCCTCCTCAGCACTATGGACACGTTAGACCTGATAAACCCTTGTTGTGGGACTGAGAACAGTCATATGGTCGGCAGCATCCCGGGCCTCTACCTACTGGATGCCAGCAGCATATCCTCCTGAGTGTCACAATCAAAATAATCTTCTAGCTGGGTGCTGGTTGCTCATGTCTGTAATCCTAGCTACTCAGGAAGCTGGTATCTGGAGGATCAACGTCCGAAGCCAATCTAAGAAGAAAAGTCCACTAGATTCCAATTAAATCAGCAAAAAGCTAGGCTGGAGGCATGGCTCAAATGGTAAATCACCAACCCCGAGCAAGCAAATGAATTGAGTGTGAGGCCACTGAGTTTAAGCCTGGTATAGGCAATTAAAATAAAAATCCTCTTTTGACATTGCCACATGTCCCCTAAGAGAAAAACCAATCCTGGTTGAAGATAATGCTCTACAGAACTGATATGTCCTCTGCTTGCCACTTGTCATATGCTGTCCCTAATCAAGCAAATAAACAAACTGTTCAGTCTTCATAATGGAAACACAAGGTGCAGAGAGGTTTTATGACTTTCATAGCTATTCCAGCCTAGAGCAGAATTTGAACTCAAGCCACTGAGGCCTCATAATAACTGTGCTTATTGCTTTCTGGGACATAAGTTAATCAATAAAATTGTGGTCAGAGCCAGGGAGAAGGAGGAAGGGCTGAAGCCTGACACATAGCTCCCGTCAGAGTCCCACATCAGGTGATACCTCAAGTCTTCCAGTGACATACAAAATGAGGGTGCCAGAGAGAATTTCCACCCTCTCCATTCTAAGTAATTAAACTGCAGCAATGTCCTGGATTCTCAGCCTCAGGGGCAGCCACCTTAACTAACACTGCAGCTTTCTCAGTCCAGAGTGGTACTTGCATTCTGGGTGGCTGTGTGTGCCACACTGATCTCCTGTACTGCGAGTCAGGAAGTTGGAAGGATACAGCACCATTCTTGAAGCATGAGCCTAGGATTGGAATTTGTCCTGAGGGTATCATCCCAGATTCAAACCTGATCCTAGCTCCTTCCTGCTAGGTGAAGCCAGGTGATGTTGCAGAATAGTGATAATTATTATTGTGGCTGTGGCGTTTCCTAAATGCCACACATAGAGTCAGTCAAGTTCAGCAGATTGTCTTGCTTAATTTTAGTCCCCACAAGCCTGACTGGTAGGAATGATTCCCATTTTATTGATTAGACAACTGAGGCTGAGAGAAGCCCAAGGCCATGGAACCATAGAGACAGAACTTGGATTTGAGTCTGTGCTTTGCCTGCAACCTATTAGTCCCTCTGGCTCAGAAATTGATAGAAATAACATCCATATGAACTAAAATTAGTATGAAACACCACCTTACAGGAAAAGAGAGAGGAAGTCAGAATCCAATGACTTCTAATCAGATATCAGAAAATTAGGCACAAAGCAAAGTAAGTAGATACAATAAAAGGTCCTAGATGGGGTCCAGGGCGGTGGAGGGGAGCCCAAAGACATAACTGGGCAGTTGAGGAAAAGGTCACAGTGAAAAACCTGTGATGAGCATATTGTATCAATGTTGTACGTGCTGAGCATGTGATTATATGGTTATACTGGGAAGTAGACTGGTTTTTAGGAGACACAGGCTCAAGTATTTAGGAGTGAATTGTCTCCATGTTTGCAACTTAAATGATTCAGGAAATATATGCACATATGTGTCTGTGTGTGCTCACATGCACGTGTGTGTGTGTGTGTGTATGTGTATGACAGTGACAGCAGGCAGGTGTCTATATGGCAAAGAATTAGCCAGTGAATCTAGTAAAAAATGAGTGTCCGCTGTATTATTACAGCTTTTCCATTGGTTTTAACTCAAAATTAAAATCTAGGAAGGGCCAGGCACCAGTGGCTCACACCTGTAATCCTAGCTACTCAGGAGGCTAAGACCTGAGGATTGCCATTGGAAGTCAGTGCAGGGCAGGAAAGTCTGTGAGATTCTTATATCCAACTAATCACCAAAAAGCTAGAAGTGGAGCTGTAGCTTGAGTGGTATAGCATCAGCCTTGAACAAAAAAGCTAAGGGCCTGAGTTCATGTGCTAACACTGACACAAAACGAAGCCAGCAAAAAGTCAGACTAGAGGCTTGAGTGCCAGTTGTGAGCAAGAAAGCCGAGTGAGCTTGAGGCTCTAAGTTCAGGCTCCAGTGCTGACAGGAAAAAACAAAAAGCCAAGAAAACATCAAAAGGTTATTTCGAAGGGCTTGAGGCACATCTTAAGTGATAGAATGCCTTCCTTGTAAGCACAAGGCCCTAAGTTCAAATCCCAGTACTGCCCATCCCCCCCATAAAGGGGATGGGAGGGAGGCTTGCAGTAGCCCTCTGAAAGTTCATGTATATATAGATCACTCCATTAGCCTCAGCTGACCTCCTCCAGTAAAAGGCAAGTGGGAGGCCCATATGGGGATTAGCCTGTCTCTCTGACCACAAGTCTCAGGAATGGCAATGATTCAGGAACTCTAGATGCTTACCTACATATCTCAGAACCACCTGCCTGTCCCATTCACAGTAATGCTATTCATTCAGTTCCACATGCAGCACACACTGATAAAGGCCCTTAGGTAAAGGGCCCTTCTTCAGTATTTATGCTGAACCCACCTAACCTGACTCAAAATAGTCACCAGAGGACCAGAATGCATGCCCATTGGTCATGGCTGCCACAGAAAAGGCACCAACGTTGAGTCCCCATAGTCAGGCCAGGAAAGAGATACCTAGCAGTACCTAAGGGCTCAGGAGCTGTCTAATTCCATTTTATAAGTTGGCTCCTGGCTCAGGGTAAGGCAATATACAAATCAAATGTGTTTCAGGACCTGCCTGCAGGCAGCTGCTCCAGGACTAAGGCTGGAAAGGAAGCCCACAGCAGGGGCAAGTGGCCAGATTCAAGCTCAACACTGTGTTCCCTCTACAGCCAGGGCCTCGGTGGAGGCAATTCTGCCACCCAGGAAACATTTGGTGAGGAAACAACTGGCAATGTCTGAGGATATTTTTTTTTTTCTTTCAGAGCTGGTGATCAAACCAAGGGCTTCATGCATACTAGGAGATCTCTTATCATTGAGCTACATGCTCAATACTTGTAGACCTTTTTTCCCCCATGCTAAGGATCAAACTTATGTCCTCACACATATAAACACTCTGCTGCTGAGCTACAACCCCTAATCCATGGGAGACTTTTTATTTCTTGGCAGTACTGGAGTTTGAACACAAAGTCTCAAGAGCTCTATCACTTGACTGTAGCTCTTTAGCTTTCTTTTTCAGACAGGGTCTTGCACATTTTGTCTGGACCAGCCTTGGCTCATAATCCTCCTACCTATTAACCTCCTGAATGCATGAATTACATGCATCACCAAACTTGGCTTGCTTGTTGATATGAGTTCTCACTAACGTTTTCCCTGGGCTGTCCTCAAACTTAAAATCTTCCTGACCTCTGGGTCATGCATTAGGTGTAAGCTACCATGTCCAACCATAGGACGTGTGTGTGTGTCTTGGGGCTTGAACTCAGGGCTTGGGTATTGTCCCTGAGCTTCTTTTTCTTAAGTTACTACTCTACCACTTTGAGCTACAGTTCCACTTCTAGTCTTCTGATGGTTACTAGTAGCTAAGAGTCTAACAGACTTTCCTGCCTGGCTGGCTTTGAACTCTCATCCTTGGATCTCAGCCTCCTGAGTAGCTAGGATTACAGGTGTGAGCCACCAGCACCTGGCTCAAAGATTTGACTGTCACATCTTCAGCGTATCCTACTAATGGCCCTCTATATTCACATTCAATTGACTTCAGATTAAGAAACAAAAACGTATTGGGGAGGTACGGTCCTGGTGGCTCATGTCTATAATCCCAGTTTCCTAGAAGGCTGAGATCTGAGAATCATGGTTTGGGATCATTCTAGGCAGACAAACCCACAAGACTCTTGTGTTCAATTAGCCAGCTAAAAGCTGAAAGTAGAGGAATGGCAAGTGCCACCCATGAACAGAAAAGCTGAGTGCAAGTCTAAAGTTCTGAGTTCAAGCTCCAGTACAAGTATACACACACACACACACACACACACACACACACACACACACACACAGAAACCCTCTCATGTTTTATATCCAACTTTTACATGTATTAGGCATGTGGGGGCAATTTAAAGTATACTAGAAGATGTACCTAAGTGGCATACAAATACAATACCATTTTTTTAATGAGGAACACGAGTAGCAGCAGATTAGATTTCAGCATCCAAAAATGATCCCAGAGCCTGGCGATATCAGGAGATGACTGTACAGGACAGAGCGAGGTATCACAACCCTCAAAAAAGAACTATCCAGGGCTGGGGATATGGCCTAGTGGCAAGAGTGCTTGCCTCGTATACATGAGGACCTGGGTTCAATTCCCCAGCACCACATATACAGAAAATGGCCAGAAGTGGCACTGTGGCTCAAGTGGCAGAGTGCTAGCCTTGAGCAAAAAGAAGCCAGGGACAGTGCTCAGGCCCTGAGTCCAAGCCCCAGGACTAGCCAAAAAAAAAAAAAAAGGAACTATCCATCACCCATATCCCAAGTGTCAAGGGTGAGAAACGGTGCTTGGTGGCCACATCAGAGTTGCCAATCGCACCAGTCTTTATACCTCTGGTCCTTTGCATCTGCTATTCCCTTGGTCCAGAACATTCTTCTCTACCTGAGTCATAAAATCCTTTACTACCAGCTGTTCTCAGATCCATGCCACAGCCTGGGTCTCCACGCCTGTCTGAACTGCTTTGTCTCAGGTCACTGCTCTAATACTGTACCTGGACTGTGTCTGATCATTTCTTTCCATCACCAGACTGGACATTGCTGTGAGCAGACAGAGGCCTTCACAGGCTTCATGAAATGTAATTCCTGTATAACTCGAAACAGGAGAGGGAGCTGGATTTTTTTCTTCAGGTCTCCAGTTTTATTTGTTCTTTTCTTTGAGACAGGTCTCATTCTGTAGCCCCAGCTGGCCTCTAATTCACAATCTTCCTGCTGCCTCAGTGTAGGCCACCACACCCACCAAGGACGCCCTCATCTGTGAAAGGATGAAATGACACTGAGGTGGAAAGATTATAATAGGCTTTATTTTCAATTCTAGTATTGGGCAACAATTCATTCCATGAGACAGAACAAAGACTGACAGACTCAGCCTCTAGAGAGGTTGGTTTTGTAGACAGAGAAGGGCTGGAAAAAATAGAAACAGAGAGTGAAAGTCATCTCAAGTGCCTTTCCTTGTAAGGCAGTGAGAGGGAGACAGAACAATAGAAAAATAACTGATTGTTAGTATAAGGTCACTTTGAGTTGAGAAAGAGGAAACTTCATGATCATGCAGTTGACACTGGCTTGTTTCAGAAATGTGGCTGCTTTTTCCATCATTCTGACTTCTTGAAAGTTTAGGTCAACAGCTTGGTTTTGCTTTGGTGCAGTACAACTTCAATGTGAATGGTACCATTTTGATTTCTAGTTTGTTTGGTCCATTAGGTATAATATAGAAGCCAAGTTGAAAACAATGGGTCTGCTGTAATTTCTTTGTTTTGCCAGTCCTGGGGCTTGAACTAAGGGTACTGAGCACTGTCCCTGGCTTCTTTTTGCTCAAGGCTTGTAGCACTCTATTACTTGAGCCACAGCGCTACTTCTGGCTTTTTCTGTATATATGGTGCTGAGGAATCAAACCTAGGGCTTCATGTATATGAGGCAAGCACTTAACACTAGGCCACATTCCAGTTTTTATTCATTTTTAATTTAAAAGTTTTTTATTTTTAGCCAGGTACTGGTAGCTCACCTTTGCAATCTTAGTCACTCAGGAGGCTGAGATCTGAGAATCACAGTTCAAAGTCCAGGCAGGAAAGTTCAAGAGACTCTTATCTCCAATTAACCACTAAAAGACCAGAAATGACGCTGTGGTTCCAGTGGTAGAGCACTAGCCTTGAGCATAAAAGCTCGGCATCTCAGCTTCCTGTATAGCTAGGATTACAGATGTGACTCACTCACTGCTCCAGGCTCAAAGTTTGTTTGTTTGGTTTTTTCCCCAGTAATAGGATTTGAACTTGCCATTGTTAAGCTAGTGTTCTAACACTCTAGCCATGCTTCCAGCCCCATGTTTCGCTGTTTTGTTGTTACTTTTCTGCCCAGGCTGGCTTCCAACCACTATCCTCAGATCTTAGCCTCCTGACTAGCTAAGATTATGGATGTAAACCACCAATGCCCACTTTTACTGGTTATTTTGGAAATGGAGACCCAAGGTTTTCTGTCAGGCTGCCTTGAACCTTGATCTTCCAAATCCCAGCCTCCTAAATAGCTAGAATTACAGGTGTGAGCCACTGGCACTTAGTTCCTGTGTTTTTGTTTTGTTTTATTTTTCATCTGAGGTCTTTAAAGAAGAAAAACAAAATACTGACAAGAAAAACCTACAAAAATCCCATGTTCCGATTACACAGTGCATCATATGGTGCTCTATTAATGCATGATTTTGCTTTTATGTATCAGTTAAACATGAATCTGCATTTAAAAAAAGCTCCCTAGATCTGACTGTCTCTTCTAGGCCTGCCTTGAGTTGAAAAGCACCTTTCCCTAGCTAAGCAGGAGCACGGAGCAGGCTGCTCTGTGGGTCAACAGAGAACAATGCAAACAGGAAGGGAATGCTGGGCCCGAGGAAGTCTCCTTGGTTGCACAATCACTCTGGATCCTGAGCAGCATCCTTAGCCTCCACAGTTCTGACACAGAGCTATGGAGGTTTCATCTCTGCACAGTAGGGGAAAGGGACAGGAGGAAAGAAAGGAAAGCATCAAGGCTTAATTTAAAAAGAGATTCTGTTTTCTTCTCAGAACAGCTGGAGCCCTGAAGGCTAGCCAAGTCAGGGTCTGAGACCTGAAGTCAGGAACCAGCACGCCCACAGAATCCGGCTAGGATCTTCCTCTAATTCAGTTTGACTCAGGACTATCACCCTGTAGAAGGTTCCAGAGGGGTCAGTAATACAGAGTCCACGGCCAGGTCTATTTATAAATGAAGCCTCAATTCCTAAAGGGCTACCAGCACCCCTCACTCCTGGGAAAAGGTCCCACAAGCCAGAGGAATGTTCCAGGGCTGTCTTGGCAGCAAGCTTCCATTAGAGCTGTGGGCAAAAGGACCCCCTATTTCTCCTATGAACGACATCAGCGCTAAATCCTCTGGGAAAATTTGTTTCTCTTTTTAACATTTTTATTAGTTTGTATCATTTGTACAAGGGGGTTTCTTTGTGGCATTCCCACACATGTACACAATGTATCACAATCAGCCTCACCCCCTTTATCATCCTCTCTTAAGGGAAATTTGACTTGCATTTGGTCATCAACTTCAGGCTGCAAGGATCCATTCCAGGCCCAATAATCCCAGGGAAAGAGCCTGGCCAGGAAGTTCTACAGAGCTTGGGCTGCTTCCAGAAAAGGAGACCAAAATGGAAATGTCAACCCATGGGAGCTCCATCAACCTTACTGTCCACAACTTTGTCAACTCTTGCAGGGCCATAATCTAAAATTCTTTTTTTTTTTTTTTTTTTTGGCCAGTCCTGGGCCTTGGACTCAGGGCCTGAGCACTGTCCCTGGCTTCTTCCCGCTCAAGGCTAGCACTTCGCCACTTGAGCCACAGCGCCGCTTCTGGCCGTTTTCTGTATATGTGGTGCTGGGGAATCGAACCTAGGGCCTCGTGTATCCGAGGCAGGCACTCTTGCCACTAGGCTATATCCCCAGCCCCCTAAAATTCTAATTAAGTTGGGAAGCTGATGAGGTTTTCTTTTGTTTTGTTTTTGGGGTTTCTTTTGCCAAATTTGGGGCTTGAACTCAGGGCCTGAGTACTGTTCCTGGCTTCTTTCTGCTCAAGGCCAGCACTCTACCACTTGAGCCACAGCACCACTTCCAGCCTTTTCTGTATATGTGACGCTAAGGAATCAAACCCAGGACTTCATGCGTGCTAGGCAAGCATCTTTACCACTAGGCCACATTCCCAGCCCACTGATGAGTTTTGTAAAGGGGGAGAGGAAAAGCCACAGTGCTAATATATTTATCAGGAAGCCATTCCAATTTCTTTTCTTTCTTTTTTTTTTTTTTTTTTTTTTTTTTGCCAGTCCTAGGTTTTGGACTCAGGGCCTGAGCACTGTCCCTGGCTTCTCTTTGCTCAAGGCTAGCACTCTGCCACTTGAGCCACAGCACCACTTCTGGCCATTTTCTATATATGTGGTACTGGGGAATCGAACCCAGGGCTTCATGTATACGAGTCAAGCACTCTTGCCACTAGGCCATATCCCCAGCCCAGCCATTCCAATTTCTCCATGAATTGCATATGGCCGCTTCCCTCAGCCACAGACATGTTCAGCAGGGCTCACCAAGACTTGTCTCATCCCAGAGGCAGGCCTGGACACAACCAGTCCTGCCCTTCCAGGGCCTCAGGGTTGTCCCAGACCATCCCAGGACAGGATGGCCAGCTTAAGGACTACCGCCCTCTCCAGATCTTCTGCCTTGGCCTCCACCCTCTCTGTATCACTTCCCCCTCACTAACTTCAATTCTACAACTAGTTGAAATACACTAGCTGACTGCACTAAGTTTCATGCACCCTTCTGAATCCCATGGCCCTGAGAACCCTACAGTATCCTAAAGCATTAGGCAATTAAATCAATTAGGTAGGCTACTTAATTGGGTTGTGTCCCCAGAGATGGCAGGCTTGGCCTGAGAGCCATCTCCCTTGGCTCCAGGGGCAGCCTTCTTGTAATGAAACTGAAGAAAGGTGGAGGTCCACTGCCTTTTTCCAGTAGGCTCTTGGTAAACATAGATGTTCTAGTTTGCAAAAAGACACAGACATATCTACTTATGCCACAGCATCCCTATGCATGTTACAGACTACAAGATTCATGAGAGCACACAGTGTCTGGGTAAATGTTCCTGCATCACTTTGCAGACTCCAGGGGAGGAGGAAACCTCCCCCCTAGTGGGCTGCTGGGGACTCAGTTTCCTTCCTCCCTCAATGTCTAACAAGCTAATAATAGAAATACTGAATGTTCTAAACAAGGCACCTCCAGGATCTCCCATTTGTTTATCCCATTAACTTGCTAGGGAAATGGTATCAAGAAAACACCCCCATGGCCTCCCCTAGCCCAAAGGCAGAGAGATGGAGGCTACAGCTGAGATGATGGAAGACCAGAAAGCTTCAGTTCTAAGGAAATGAGATAACAGCACTGGTTAAGAGCCACACATGGCACCCTGGAAAAAAGCTCAAAGCCAGGCACACCAAGGAAAAGCTCAGGAGATGACAAAAGATGAGCTTGGAACCAGTGTGGTGGTATAGACCTATAATCCCAGACACGTAGAAGGCCAGCCCTGGATAAAAGCACAGAATTCTATCTGGAATTAAACCAAAAAGTCTAAGGGAAGAGGATAAGTCAAGTATAAATTCAAACCACAGTACCACTATTAAAAGGGGAAAAAAGGCAAGGAAGGAAAGAAGGAAGGAAGAGAAAAGATAGGTAGATCTTGGAGCCGATGTGAAGGGCTCCAAAGCCCTGTCTGCTTTGCCAGTGGATTCAGGCATAAACACCCAGCACTGGACACACACCAGTAATCCAGTCCAGAAGCTGAATCCAGCCCAGGAGCCAAATCCCTACCACCCATTTATAATGACATCCTTCATTCCCAAAGCCACCAAACCACAAAAGGGATCAGAAACTCCCTGCAAGGCTGGCTTGTGAAATGTGTCCCTGGCAAAGACTACTGGTTTTAAACCAGTGACGCGCCCGAGATAATCACAATTCATAAATGAACACCAAAAGTCCTTAGGAGCCTGTATCCATAGAATGCAGCCAGGACCTGCTCTATTGCAAAACACATTCAGCTGAGAGGAAAAGGATTATCCCAAGGTTCAGAAAGAGGTTATACATGAATTTGATGGTATTTCTGAGTTCCAAGACAACTAAACTTACAACATACTTAGAAGACAGGATGTAATGTCTTGTTTTGTTTTCTTGTGCCAGTGACTGGGGCTTGAACTCAGACCCTGAGCTCTGTCCCTGAGATTTTTTGCCCAAAGCTAGCACTCTCCACTTGAGCCACAGCTCCACTTCTGGCTTTTTTCTGGTGGTTAATTGAGATAAGAGTCTTACAGACTTTCCTGCCTGGGCTGGCTTCTAACTGTGATCATCAAATCTCAGCCTCCTGAGTAGATAGGATTACAGGCATATGCCACTGGTGCCTGGATGTAATTTTTTTTAGACTATCCTTAAAAAAGCAAATCATGATCTTAAAAAATTGGTATCAAAGCATTCAAGTCATTCAAGACTACCAAAAATTACCTTATCACAAGACTTGCACAATCCAAAAAATAAATAACACACCCAAAATAGTTCCTAGAAAAAGGGAAGCAGGGGCTGGGAATATGGCCTAGTGGCAAGAGTGCTTGCCTCATATACATGAGGCCCTGGGTTTGATTCCTCAGCACCACATATACAGAAAATGGCCAGAAGTGGCGCTGTGGCTCAAGTGGCAGAGTGCTAGCCTTGAGCAAAAAAGAAGCCAGGGACAGTGCTCAGGCCCTGAGTTCACGGCCTAGGACTGGCCCCCCCCAAAAAAAAAAAAGAAAGAAAAGAAAAGAAAAAGGGAAGCAGATGAGTGTACATGCTGCAAAAAGGGCAATAAACAGAAATGCAGTCGCCCAACGGCCCAGGTTAAAGGTCTGGAGCCTGAGCTAAAGTAAGTTCCACATGAAACAAAGCTTTTGTTGTTGTAGTAGTATTTTGTTTGTTTTGCTGGTATTGAAATTTGAACTCTGGGCATCATACTTACTTGGCCTGCTTTCTCAGTTGGTATTCTACTACCTGAGTCACACCTTCAGCTCAACTTTTTGCTGGTTATTTTGAAGATTGAGTCTCAACAACTTTTCTACTGGGGGCTGACCCCAAACCCTGATCCTCCAGGTTTCAGCCTCCTGAATAGCTAGGATTAGAAGAGTAAGCCACTGGCAGACAGCTATTTTCTCATTTCTTTTTTCTTTCTTTCTTTCTTTTTTTTGCCAGTCCTGGGGCTTGGACTCAGGGCCTGAGCACTGTCCCTGGCTTCTTTTTGCTCAAGGCTAGCACTTTGCCACTTCATCCACAGTGCCATTTCTGGCCATTTTCTATATATGTGGTGCTGAGGAATCGAACCTAGGGCTTCATGTATACAAGGCAAGCACTCTTGCCAGTAGGCCATATTCCCAGCCCCTCTTATTTCTTTTTCTTTCTTTCTTTCCTCCCTTCCTTCCTTCCTTCCTTCCTTCCTTCCTTTCTTTCTTTCTTTCTTTCTCTCTCTCTCCCTCCCTCCCTCTTTCTCTCTCTCTTTTTCTTTCTTTCTTTCTTTCTTTCTTTTTCTTTCTTTCTCTCTCTCTCTCCCTCCCTCCCTCCCTACCTCCCTCCCTCCCTCCCTCCCTCCCTCCCTCTCTCTCTCTCTTTCTTTCTTTTTGCCAGTCCTGGGGCTTAGACTCAGGGCCTGAGCACTGTCCCTGGCTTCTTTTTTTGCTTAAGGCTAGCACTCTACCGCCTGAGCCACAGCACCGCTTCCAGCTTTTTCTGTTTATGTGGTGCTGAGGAATCGAACCCAGGACTTCATGCAAGGAAGGCAAGCACTCTACCACTAAGCCATATTCCCAGCCCCATTAATTTTCCTTTTAGTAACACTAAGGTTTGAACTTCAGCATCTCCTGCTTGCTAGGCAGTAGACAACCACTATACTAGGCCTGGCTCTACCACAGAGCCACAGCTCCACCCTACCTTTGTATCTTGAAATATCCTCAAACTATCAGAAAGGTACAAGAATATAATGCACACCCAATACCCAGAATCTAGAGTCACCATATTTAATATGTTGCTTCATTTACCTTATGCCTGAGTTGTGTTTGTGTTTGGGGGAGGGGGGGCTTCTTTGTGTGTGTATGCTTGTGGTGCTAGGGAGTGAACCCAGAACAAACTCAAAGCTTTGCACATCTAATGCACTCACTTCTCCATTGTTGCTGTACAGCCCATATCCAAATTTCCCTAATTCCTCCCCCCTGGCCAAGTTTGGCTTGTGCTAGTTTTTAACCCAAGATACAATCAAGGATTTCAAAATTGCACTGGGCTCCCATGTTCTTTAACCTCCTCAGTCTGGAATGGGTTCCCAGCTTTTCTTTACTTATCACAACATTAACATTTTTTAAGAATTCAGAATCATTGTCTTTTGAATTTCTTACAATCTAGACTTGTTCAACAGTTATTCATTATTAAATCAATTTTAAACAAGAATAAAATTCTTTTTGAAAAAGCTATCATAGCTGACATTATCAGTGTTCTAGCATTCGCCCCATTTTTGGTGCTATGATTTAGGTCTTAAACATCCCCAAAGACCCATGCACTAAGGGCTTGGGGTGCTTTGGGGAAGTGGCAGAATCTTCAAGAGGTGGGGCCTGGTAGAAGTTAGGTTATTAGGGCCATGCTCTTGAAAGGGAGTATTGGGGCCAGGCACTGGTAGCTCACGCCTGTAATCCTTAGTTATTCAGGAGGCTGAGATCTGAGGATCAGTATTCAAAGCCAGCTCAGACAGGACAGTCTGTGAGATTTTTACCTCCAATTAACCACCAAAAAGCTTCAACTGGAGCTGGTTGGCTCAAGCGGTAGAATGTTAACCATGAACACAAAAGCTTAGGGACCTTGCCCAGGCCCTGAGTTCAAGCCCCAGTACTGGTTCTACTTCCCAGCTTCCATGGTGTGAGCAGCTTCACCACCACATCCCCCATCAGGAAGTGTTGCCTCATGACAAGCCCAAAGCAGCATCCGACTGAAACATCCAGAACTGCTCATCGAACCTTCACACCCTTTGGTTTTTTGTTTGTTCTGGGTGTTGGTCCAGGGCACTGTCCTTGAGCTTCTTTGCTCGAGACTAGCATTCTACACTTCAGCCACAGCTCCACTTTCAGCATTTTGCTGGTTAATTGGAGGTAAAGAGTCTTACACTTTCCTGCCCAGGCTGACTTCAAATCACAATCCTCAGATCTCAGCCTCCTGAGTAGCTAAGATTACAGGCGTGAGCCACTGGTACCCAGTAAGCCTTCCTATCTTTTAAGTTGATTGTGTCAGATATTTTGCCTTAGTGACAGAAAGCTAACACACTGGGTTTAATATTTTAGTTGTGAATCAATGTTTTAAATGCTCAGTTCTGGCACATACACATAAAGTTTTAAATGCATAATACTGAAAGTAAATACATTAGGATATAGGAAAAGAAAACACTGAAAAGTAGGATTTTTTAAAAAGTCACATAAAAATCAAAACTCTGTATGGAAAAATAATATAATCAAAAGAACCATAATCACAAATTGAGGAAAACTTACGTAATACATATCATAGTCAATGGTCAAACTTCCTTAATATATGAAAAACATCAATAAGAAAAACTGTCTAGACTGCCAAAGAAGGAAACGAGCAACGAATGTAATAAAATGTTCATCTAAATGAAGCCAGGCACCAGCAGCTCACACATTTAATCCTAGCTACTTAGGAAGCTGAGAATGGGAGGCCTGAGGCTCGTGAACGCTCTTCTCAACACACAGATGAGGGCAGTGATGCATGCCTGCCATCCCAAGCTATGTGGGGGACCAAAACTGGGAAGGTTGCGGTTCCAAGCCACTCCAGGCAGGAAAGTCTGAGACTCTGTGGACACAGAGGCCCATGCCTGTGATCTCAGCAAGGATGAGAAGCCTAAAACTGGGTGGATCCCAGCTCAGGTGTGTACCTGGGTATGAAGCAAGACCTTATCCTAAAACAACTAGTATAAAATAGTGCTGAATGCCAGGCGCTGGTGACTCACACCTGTAATCCTAGATACTCAAAAGGCTGAGATCTGAGGATGGCGGTTTGAATCCAGACCAGCCAGGAAAGTCCATGAGACTCTTATCTCCAATTAACCACCAGAAAACTGGAAGTGGCACTATGGCTCAAAGTGGTAGAGCACTTGTCTTGAGCAGAAAAGCTCAGAGACAGGGCCCAGGCCTTGAGTTCAAGCCCCATGATGGACAAAATAAAAAGTGCGAGAGGTGTGGCTTAGCCAATGTCATGCCAGCCTAACATGCCTTGAGTTCAAATACTACCACCCAACAACAACAATAATAAAAAATAGGCAGGGGGCTGGGAATATGGCCTAGTGGCAAGAGTGCTTGCGTTGTATACATGAAGCCCTGGGTTCGATTCCCCAGCACCACATATATAGAAAATGGCCAGAAGTGGCGCTGTGGCTCACGTGGCAGAGTGCTAGCCTTGAGCAAAAAGAAGCCAGGGACAGTGCTCAGGCCCTGAGTCCAAGGCCCAGGACTGGCAAAAAATAAATAAATGAATAAATAAAATTAAAAAAATGAAAAAAGATAGGCAGTAAGCCTGATATGGTGATGATACACCTGTAATCCCAGCACTTGAAAGAGTAAGTCACAGAATGCTGAGTTTGAGACCATCATGGGCTATGTAGAGACCTTGTCTACAAAAAACCAGGCCAAGTTCAGTAGCTTCCACCTGTCATCTGGCTATCAGAGAGGAATAAGCAGAAACATAGCAGTCCAGGATGGCCTGGGCATAAGTGAGAGCCTAAAACAAGACTCTGGTAGCTCATGCCTGTAATCCTAGGTACTAAGCAGGCTCAGACCTGAGGATCACAACTGGAAGCCATTCTGAGCGGGAAAGTCCATGAGATTTTTATCTCCAATTAACCACCAGAAAACCAGAAGTGGAGCTGTGGCTCAAGTAGTAGAGTGCTAGCCTTGAACAAGAAAAAGCTCAGGGATAGCACTCAGGCCCTGAGTTTAAGCCCATGACAATAAATAAATAAAAATAAAACTATCAGATTCACCTATTAGATTAGAAAAAAAACTGACAAATTTTGTCCAAGTATAGGGGAAATAGGTATTCTCAAACTATGTTATTGAGCATATAAAATGAAATGATACCAACTGAACTGGGAATGTGGCTTAGAGTGCTTACCTAATACGCATGAAGCCCTGGGTTTGACTCCTCAGTACCACATAAACAGAAAAAAACAGAAGTGATGCTATGGCTCAAGTAGTAGAGTGCTAGCCTTGAGCACAGACAAGCTTAAGGACAGTGCCCAGGTCCCGAGTTCAAGCCCCAGGACTGGCAAAAAAATAAAAAAAGAAAGAAAGAAAGAAAAGAAAAGAAATGTGACTATTCTATGGAAGGTAATTTGGCAATACCAAAATCTTAAACATTTGTACCTTTGGTCCTATAATAGTAATAAAACATAGAAAATGTAAATGTTTACCAGTAGAGAATAACAAAATAAATAAAATATAAGCAATCAATAAAGTACCATGGAGTCATTAAAGTGAGTCACATGGTCAGGCATGTGGTGTAGGCTGGTAATCCCAGCCTTTGAGATTATGTAAGACTAGGAAGTGTAGGTCATTGCCACAGCCCATGCCCAGAATTTGGTTCCTAGCCCAGAAAGATATATATATATATATATATATATATATATATATATATATATATATATATGCCCTTGGTTAACATTTGTCACTTTGGGGGAAGGGTTTTGAGTGCCTGTGAATACAGGGAGGTAGGCAGATTTCGTTTTCACCATATACAGCCCTTTGAATTCTATGTCTATTAACTACTCAAAAAAGGGGAGGGAGTTCTTTCAAGGAATGGCATGGGGTCAGAAGATCAGAATAGAAGAACCTTCATCCGGGTGGTCCTGAGGGCCCAGGACACCATCTGATGTGAGTACTTCAGTATTCATGCATGCTGGTCTCATTCAGGCTTTAAGAAGCCTGTGCTCTGAGGAGGCTTGAGCGGGCAATCACCACCCAAAATAGAGGAAAGGCAGACAGTTGCCTGAGACCCCTCAGGTGGCAGCAGCAGCCCCTCCCTAGGAAGGAGGAAGATCTGATCTTTAGGCTGGTTCCAACTGTATTGTCCTCCACTGAGTCCTGCCACAATCTCCAGAAGGCTTCATGGGGAGGAAGCAGAATGGGGGGGGGGGGGGATTAGAGGGATACCCTACTGCCATACCTGGAAGCCCTGCATCATACCCTCCTAAAAATCACCAGAACCCCATCTTCCTGCAACCCCAGAGGAAGGCCATATCCCTGAGATTAACAGTACTGACAGATGGGACCTTTCCTCAGACTGAAATTTCAGCATGGAATATGCTGTCAAGAACAGGCTCACATAGCCAAGCCAGAGGCGACCTTGGCAGTTGTGGGGTTTGATCTCAGGACCTGGGTGCTGTCCCTGAGCTTTTTCTTGCTCAAGGTTAGCACTCTACCACTTTCAGCCACAGAGGCACTTCCAGTTCTCTAGTTAATTGGAGATAACAGTCTCACGGTCTTCCCTGCCTGAGCTGGCTTTGAACCACGATCCTCAGATCTCAGCCTCCTAGTCCTAGTAGCTAGGATTACAGGTGTGAGTCACCCAGTGGCAGTTGCCATCTTTTGTCCACCCTCTCCCCCTTTTTATTTTGTGCCAGTCTAGAGGGCTTGAACTTAGACCCTGAGCACTGTCCCTGAGTTGTTGGCTTTTTTGGGGGGACGGGGTGGGGGAGGGCTGGTCCTGGGGCTTAAACTCAGAGCCTGGAAGCTGTCCCTGAGCCTCTTTTTTTTTTTTTTTTTTTTGGCCAGTCCTGGGCCTTGGACTCAGGGCCTGAGCACTGTCCCTGGCTTCTTCCCGCTCAAGGCTAGCACTCCGCCACTTGAGCCACAGCGCTGCTTCTGGCCGTTTTCTGTATATGTGGTGCTAGGGAATCGAACCTAGGGCCTCGTGTATCCGAGGCAGGCACTCTTGCCACTAGGCTATATCCCCAGCCCCCCTGAGCCTCTTTGTGCTCAAGGCTAGCGCTCTACCACTTGAGCCACAGTGCCATTTCTGGCTTTTTCTGAGTAGTATATTGGAGATAAGTGTTTCATGGACTTTCCAGCCCAGGTTAGCTTTGGATCATGATCTTCAGTTCTCAGCCTCCTGAGTAGCTACGATTACAGGTGTGAGCCATTGGTACCTGGCTTGTTTTACAAACAAAATGGCATCAGGGGCTCAGAACTGCCTACCACTTTTCCAGTTTAGATTCTCCAAACTGTTCTTTTAGTACTCATACTGTCCTGTCTATACATCAGCACTCCACAATCACATACAAAAGAAAAACATAACAAGTGTCAAGTCATTAAAATATTCTCTGCTTGGAAGAAACCTAGGGGGTCCAAACAAGTTCTATTGCACAGTCCTGCAGCAGCAGAATCGTCAGCCAGAGGAAGGGAAAGATGGGTTTCTGGAAAACAGGGCTGCTTGGGGCAGGAGGCTATGAGACCTCAGTTTTCCATCTCCTTGGAAACTGGTCCATAATTTGCCTGGAGATTTAGCAGGAAGAACCGACGTGGGGGCCCACATAACAAGAAGTGTTTAATCTGCATGATCTCTGCAGGAAGCCCTGCTGGGAGAACCCAAGGTGGCCAAATGACAGGCAGTAACTTCATTTGCTCTGAGTTTGTTATTCAGTTCAGGGATGCGGACCACAGGATTCCAGCAGCAGGAAACATGTGGGTTGGATACTTGGGCAATATGTAGGCCTGAAAAAAATCTTAGTTGGAAGAACTGGTCTCAAAGCCTCCCTGCATGTGGAAGAGGAGATGGAAGTGGGTCACACTCCCTGGCTGCGATGGCATCACTTCAGCTCTGAGCACACTTGAGTGACCTGGTCTCCTCAACAGGTCAGCCGTTTCCTAATCAAACACAGGATTCTGCCCCAGACTGAAGGGAGTCAATTAGCAGCAGGAACATTGTACAGGTCAGGGGCTGAGTGAAAATAAAATCGCCCAGAGCCTTGCCACACTCTCTTGGCACCATCCTCTCCCTCCAAATGTGGGCAGTCTCCCTTTGCCCTCTCCACCCCTGCTCTGGTTGAAGGGAGAGAGAAAACACCATACACTTCCTTGTGAAATGCTGGGCCATCCTGACCTTGGTCTCAGAAGAGAACTGGTGCTCTGGTTCCAGGAAACCCTGGGGAAGAAGAATCAGCTCCTACTCTGTTCTCATATGCAGGCCCAGAATGAGACTCAGTGTCTACAGTCATCAGTTCATTCAGGAACTCTGGGCACACCAGTATTGCCTACCAACATGTTCTTGTTTCCCATGCTGGCAGAGGGCAATATCTGACTGGCAGGAAGAGACAAGGTCAGACTATTACATAAGAAAGGCACCAGGTTGATAACAAAACTTCAAAATCCAATCCTCCAATCAAAACCTTTGGGAAAAGGCCCATGTGATCAATCTTGAGCTTTTTGTTTTGTTTTGTTTTTTGCCAGTCCTGGGCCTTAAACTCAGGGCCTGAGCACTGTCCATGGCTTCTTTCTGCTCAAGGCTAGCACTCTGCCACTTGAGCCACAGCGTTACTTCTGGCCATTTTCTGTATACGTGGTGCTAGGGAATTGAACAGCCCATGTGATCATTCTTAAAGTAACATACACAGGGCTAAGGCTTTAAGTTGGAGTGAAATTCTTACTAAACATGGCTTTAGCTCTTGGTGGCTAAAGATGCTTGTGCTCCTTCACCTGTGACAGAAGGGCCCTAATCTCTTATCTCTTACCCTACTCTTTTAGGAAGCTGACACAGTCCTCCACCTTAATGTCCATCTAGGGCAGGTAACCCTTGGGGTGGATGTGTACATCTGGAAACCATCTGACTCTCCAATTCAAATACCCTGGCCAGGAAGTCTGTGAGACTCTTATTTCCAATGAACCACCAAAAGAGCCAGAAGTGGAAGCTGTGGCTCAAGTTGGTAGAGTGCTAGCCTCGAGTGAGAAAGCTAAGGGACAGTACCTAGGACCTGGGTTCAAGCCCCAGGACTGACACAAAACAAAACCCTGGACAGTACATTTTTCATCCACACACCCTGCTAGAAGAAAAGCTCGTGGCTGTAGATTGTAGTTTGTATAGAGACTTTTTTTCTATGTGTGCCAGTCCTGGGGCTTGAACTCCAGGCCTAGGCACTGTCTCAGAGCTTCTTTTGCTCATGACTAGCACTCTACCACTTGAGCCAGAGCTCTACTTCCAGCTTTCTGGGGGTAGTTTATTGGAGATAAGAGTCTCATGAACTTTTCTGCCCAAATTGGCTTTGAACTGTTGATCCTTAGATCTCAGCCTCCTAAGTAACTAGAATTACAGGTGTAAGCCACAAGCGCCTGGCTAGCTTTAAAGAGAATTATTTTTAATCACCTACCTAAGTATGTCTAGTACCTACAATGATGACCTTGTTATAGTAAGATCTCACTAAGTTTTTTCAGTGCTGAGTTGAATGGGTGAAACTTGGTGCCTACAACATAGTAGGCAAGTGCTCTACCACTGAGATATGTATGTACAATTGACCCCAGAATATTTATTACCTGAAGCAATGAGAAGACAGGAGAGAAGGGAAGGAGGATGAATGGAAGACAACTACCACACTTCTTGGTATCTCTGTGCTTGGCTATAACACAGCTCCTTTGCTACATGACCCAGCCATCCTGTTATGATACACACCACCCATCTGCTTACAGCAGCTTATACACAGCACAATACAGCCATGAAAAACACAGATACACTCATGACCCTCAATCCTGCAGGAACTTCAAAAGGTGGAAAACAATGTGTTTTGGCCTGCCACAAAAGGATACCTTTCCCTCTGGGGACCACTGTCTTTACCTTTTCAGCAAAGCATGGTGGACCAGGGCATAACATGTCTTTAATAACTAAGTATAACAGCAGTTGGTGCCCAGTTCTCTTTCATAAAAGAAGTTCAAAAGCACTTTGGCTCAAACATCGTAATGCCCTTGGGAACTATGAAGACACAAGTATCATCATTCCCATTTACAGCCAGGGAAAGTGAGGCAAAGTGAGGTTAATTGGCTTGCCCAAGGCCAGAAAAGACAAGGGGAAAAAAAAAAAAAGGATTCAAATCTTTTAGGGCAACTAACAAGCCAGCCCTGGCAACATAAGAATGTCAGCTATCCTGGGCTTAAGAGGGATATTTTTTTTGTTTCTCTGAAGTTTCTGCTGAGAAACAATATGTAATTTGGTGCTCACAGCTTTGCTTGGGAATGATATTCCCTGGGTTTGAGTATGTTAGTGTGTGTATGAGATTTGAACTCAGGGCTTGGGTACTGTACCTTAGCTTTTTTGCTTAAGGTTGGTGCTCTACCACTTGGACAGCTCAATTTCTGACTTTTTGGAAGTACACTGGAGGTAAGAGTCTCACAGACTTTCCTACCTGGACTTGCTTCAAACTTTGAGCCTCAGATCTCAGCCTCTTGAGTAATTAGGATTATAAGCATGAGCCACCAACTCCCAGTAAATATGGCTATTCTTAATGAGTTTCCAGGTTCCAGCTTCTGAATATGTAAAATGGTAACAATTGCACATCTCAGAATCAAATGAGACAAAATTTGTAAGTGCCATTACCATTCATTTTCTTATTGTCTAAATGAGCACATATCATCCTCATAATAAGAAAACCAGTTACATGAGAAAAAGGCTAGCCAACCACTTTGTGTTTAGATTGTACAAGACCACAAATGTCGTGTGAGTAAGAGGCATTTTGAACTCTGCCAATAAAATGCCCAGGCCCCTGATCATGTCTTGTAAAACAGAAGTTGTATTAGAGTCTCACTACCTCCTATTGGTCTTTGGAGGTTGGTGAGGCATGTGGCATCATGGACAATAATGGACAGTGGCATGCCTGAGGGAGGATCCAAAGTCAGCCACTGTACCAGACCTGAGTGGCCAGCTCTGGCTTCCTGCAAGTTGTTCCCCTTGATCTGAAACACCTTTTTTTTTTTCTGAGCTGCAAATTCTACTCATCCTAGATCCAGGAGGGCCTATGCTTTCTAGATGCCACAGTGTTCCTAGCAAGAGACCAGATGAAGTACTCAGAAGTGACAGTATGGGCTAACAGTTTACAAAGGGTCTGGTGGTACTTGACAGGAGACTGGAAGAGGAGGGGAGGCAGGAGAGCTACTTACTCAATCTTAATACGTTATAAGCCCCAACATATATGTATAAGCATGATGGGCATATGAACACTGCCAAAACTCCAAGGTTGCTGAAGAGCCACCATGCCAGTGTTAGATTTGAGCTGGGGGTGTAACCCTGTAACACACACACAAACACACGATAAACTTTAGAGCATGAATCATGGCCATTTTGTTCTTGGCTATATCCTCAAGACTTTCAACAGGGGCTAGTACCTGGTAGGTACTCAATAGATCAGTCAATTTAACTATTTACCGAGTGCCTACTAGGCTGAGGTAATGAACTATAAAAGGAGGGGGAAAAAGGACAAAACTATTCTCAAAGAACTTCAATTTTGATTGAAGGTAAAAACAGATCAATAACACAATTAAAATAACATTAATAAAAAATAGTCCAACAACTCACATACTAAGTGCTATGTGCTCTTCTGAGCATCTAATAGGTATTACTTAATTTAATCCTCCCAACAACTCTCTAAGGGAAGTATTATCACTTTACACATGGGGAAACTCCAATACAGAACAGCTAAATTACTGCTGAAGATTACACTGCCCATGATGGCAGAACCAAGATCCAAACCCAGATAGTCTTGGCACAAAGTCCATGCTCTAATTAAGAGCTACACTTCATATTTGCTAAGTGTCGAATAACTACTTGCTCAGCACCCTCGGCAGCTGTTCCCTGGGGGCAGGGCTGGAGGAGGGCAGCCCCATCAAGGAAGGGCTTCCCTGTCCCATGAGTATATAAGCCACACATTCCTGGGCTCCCAACTGCATCATACTTTGCACCTGGAGAGGCGTCAGCAAATTAGGACAGTCTACTGAAAAGACAGTGTTAGGGTCGGGATTCCTGAGTGCTAGCTTTAGGTACTATAAGACACCCAGGACAGTCAACTATTATTTGATTGGCTTACACTTTTTAAATTTATTCCTTTATTGTCAAAGTACTGTACAGAAGGGTTAGAGTTTCATATGTAAGGCAGTGTGTACATTTCTTATCCATCTTGTTACCTCCTCCCTCAATCCCCCACCCCCCCCCCGCCCCCAGGGCTTACACTTTGTATAAAGCACCCATCTTGACTCTGAAGTATGCAAGATGAATCCAAGGAAGATCTAGCCTCAGACATTAGAGTCAAGCACATACGCATGGAGCTTGAAGAGGTAGAAAGTGACAACACCATAGGAAAAGGTATAAACTACTATGTCAAGGGACTGCTAGGGGCCACCACTGCCCAACCACAAAAGGAGTCTGGACTATGTAACTTGCAAGGTCCTCTCATTCTGACAGAATAGATTTGAAGCATATGGAGATCAAGGTTAATTTAAATTAACAGCTCAAGCTCATGGCCACTCAATTCTACTTACAATAAAAACAGTCTCAGTTCCTTTATTTGGTGTGCTAAGGACTGAACCCTGGGCCTCTAATGTGCTAAGCTCTACCAGTGAGCTACACTCAGCCCCTCCAATTTCTTTGTGAAATATCTTAGAAGACAGGCAGAACAACAATGTTCCTATTTAAATAATACAGCTGGATGCAGAGAAGCCAAGTGTGTTTTCCATTATAATTGGGTTTTAAACCTACATGCTCCCTCCTCCTCCTCCTCCTTCTCCTTCTTCTTCATACATAGGCAGTGCATACATTTCTTATCCAACTTGTTACCTCCTCCGTCATTTTTCTCCCTGGCTTACACTTCTTTGCCAGTCCTGGGGCTTGATCTCAGGGCCTGGGTACTGTACCTGAGCTCTTTTGCTCAAGGCTAGCACTCTACTACTTGAGCCACAGCACCACTTCCAGCTCTTTCTGTATATGCGGTACTGAGGAATCAAATCCAGGGCTTCCTGCATGCTAGGCAAGCACTCTACCACTAAGCCACATTCCCAGCTTGCTTGCTTGCTTGCTTCCTTCCTTCCTTCCTTCCTTCTTTTCTTTCTTTCTTTCTTTCTTTCTTTCTTTCTTTCTTTCTTTCTTTCTTTCTTTCTTTCTCTCTTTCTTTCTCTCTCTCTCTCTTTCTTGTCAGTCATAAGATATGAACTTAGGGCCTAGGCACTGTCCCTGAGCTCTTTTGCTCAAGGCTAGCACTCTATCATTTTGAGCCCCAGCTCTAATTCTGGTTTTCTGGTGGTTAATTGGAGATAACAGCCTCTTGGACTTTCCAGCCTAGGCTGGCTTCAAACCGTGATCCTCAGATCTCAGCCTCCTGAGTAGCTAGAATTACAAAAATGAGCCATCAGCACCTGTTTCACATACTCGCTCTCTTCTATATCAAGGGGGAAAATGACTATTTCTATAAGCATATTGTTTTAACATAGAAATACTCCACGTTAAACCACAAGATCCACCTACTTGTGTCCCATTTCCAGAATCTAACATAGTACTCAATTCCTAACAGATTCAGAACAAGGTTTGCTGAATTAAACCAAAACACTGTTGGGTGTAGAGATTTTCTACCAGACAACCAACTTTTGCCCAAGTTTTGTTTTCCAACTCCCAGGGTCTCTTAGGGAGGATGGATTGGCTCTATTTCCTCTCTTACACTGCCACCAGCTGGGTCCTGGAGGCCACCATTGTCTCTTGCTGGGCAGCTAGTCAGTCAACTGGCATCTCTGAATCTACCTTTGCTCCTCCCAATCCTGCCTCCACAGAGCAATCAAAACAACCTGGTCAAAATGAGGTTGGGGGGGCTGGGAATGTGGTGTAGTGGTAGAGTGCTTGCCTAGCATGCACGAAGCCCTGGGTTCGATTCCTCAGCATCACATAAACAGAAAAAGCTAGAAGTGGCAGTGTGGTTCAAGTGGTAGAGTGCTAGCCTTGAGCAAAAAGAAGCCAGGGACAGTGCTCAGGCCCCGAGTTCAAGACCCAAGACTGGCAAAAAAAAAAAAAAGTGAGATTAGGCTGGATGTGGTGGTGGCACATGTATAGTGCCAATACTCCAAGAGGCTCAGGAAGGAGGATCACAAGTTAAAAGCCAACCTGGGGTACATAGAAAGCTGTCTCAAAAAAGGAGAAGAGGAAGAGGAAGAGAAAGAAGAGGAGGAGGAGGAGGAGGAGGAAGAGGGGAGAAAAGAAAAAAGGGAAGGAAAAAAGGAAAGAAAACAAAAAGGACTTGGGAGCCTGGCTCAAGTGGTAGAGCACCTGACTATAAAGTGTTAAGTCCTGAGTTGTTCAAACCTCAGTACCAACAAAAATAAATCAATAAAGGAAAACAGATCAGCTCTTAAATCTCTCTGCTCAAAACACTCCACTTGTACCCTTAACTGTACTTAGGATAAAATGTAAATTGCCTACAAAAATCTTTTTTTTTTTCTGTTTTGTTTTAACACAGATGCTTAGCATCCTGGCCCTTCACCACCTTCATGTCAAGTATCACTAATGAGATGATTTTGTCTAGTTAATCGGCTCATTCATTCATTTATCATCCCTCCTCCTTCCTCCTTAGAATGCTAACTCCAGGAGTGCAAAGGCTGTGTGTGTCTTCACCAGTGAAGCCCTGGAGCATGGAACATCTGGGCACATGGTAAGCATTCACTACTGGATGAATGAAATCTCCGTCCAGAAATGACTGTGTCTACAAGGACCACTAACTCCACCAGGAAGCCACGAATGACACACTGCCACTTAACAGCCAGCACTTTTATTTATGATTCAGAGTCCTGTTTTAAATCTGAGGAAGCGTTGGCACTTTAATGGCACAAGAGATCAGTTATCACTTAGCCTCCGGAGCCAGGAACAAGAGCCAGAGGTTGTAGCAGGGAGTTAAGAGCCTTGGAACAGAACCCCAAGGCAAACTCTGACTTGCCTCCAGGTCCCTTACCCACATAGCCAGTGCCTCAATTTACTCAGTGGCAGACCGGGTACACTTCCCTAAGATCTGTGAGTGACAGAAGACAAAATAATTAACAGTTAGGCCACAGCTAGATTCTCAGATAGGAGGTGCTATCAGCCGTGTCTCATTATTCATAAAACTCTTGATTTGTGGCCAACACCATCCCCCTGGGCCTCACAGAGGTACTGCACAGACAAGTTTGGCACAGGGGAGGGGGAGGGCTGTAGCACCTAAAGAGGTGGGGTGTCAGCTGGGAGCCTATGGCTCATGCCTGTAATCCTAGCTCCTCAGGAGTCTGAGATCTGAGGACTGAGGTAATGATGCCGGTGCAAGCAGGAAAGTCCATGAGACTAGGAATCTCCAAGTAACCACCAAGGAACTGTGGCTAAAGTGGCTGAGTGCCTTCCTAGAGTGGAAAAAGCTAAAGTGCCCAGGCTCTGAGTTCAAGTCCCAGTAGTGGCACACGCACACACGCACACACGCACACACACACACACACAAAGAAGTTTGGTGTCTGGATCTCAGGTCTTGGATTAAGGAAGATGGTTTGGGTGGGTGTGATGAAAAGGTGGGGAGAAGTGCAGTTTGGGGTTCCGAGTGTTTAATTTGACAAGTCCTCCTGGGAGGAGGGCCATGCGCCTCCCATGGGTAGCGAGCAGGCACCCTCACTACGGAGAAGTGGAATCAATCACACTAGAGACGTTGGAAGGGCAGCGGGTGGCAGAGACCTTGGAAGCATTTCGCTGGGAAAACATGGAGAGTCGGGATGCAGGGAGCGGGGCGCAGGTGAGGGAAGGCAGGGAGCCGCGGACCGCGAGGATGGGCGGGCGCTGACAACCCCGCGGGCGTCGCGGGGCTCCGCCGCAGGGTGGGTGGCTGGACACCTGTGGAGACGACCCCTGGGCGAGGTGAGAGAGGCACGGGGGGCGTCTGCGGCGCGGCGCCGAGGGGCGGGCGGGGCGCGGAGGCCTGGCCCAGGCCAAGGGCGCCATGCCACCAGGGCCGGGCCGGGGGGTCCGAGGGGGGCCGGGGGTGCCCTCCGCGGCCCCTCCCCGGGAGACAAAGGGCCGGCGGCTTCCCCGGGCTCCGGCGCGGCGCAAGCCCGGCGCTGCAGGCGCCGACCGGCCTCGCGCTTACCTGGGCCGCCCGACCCGGCCGGGCCGGCGGGGGCTGCGGGTCCGGAGCGCGGCGCGCGACGGCCTGTTCCGGGACGCGCCGAGCCGGAGCAGCCGCGGCAGCGGCGGCGGCGGCAGCAGTAGCAACAGCGGCAGCAGCGGGAGCGGCCGCCTCAGCCTCCGCCTCCCCCTCCGTGAGTCACCGCGCCGGGGAGGGAGAGAGGGAGGCGCCAGGCCGCCGGGGGAGGGACCGGCGGAGGGGGCGGCATTTGACAACGCGCGGGCAGCGGAGGCGCGGCGGTGGCAACGCCCCTGAGGAAGACAGGCAGCGGAGGGCGTGGAGAGCGGGCGGGGCCTGAGGACAGGTCCTGGCCTGGTATTGGTTAACTCAGCACGCGGGGCGGTGCTTATAGCTATGGGCTGGGCCTGACGGGAGCGCGGGTTTGCTTATTGGGCTCCTCGGGTAGAGAGGCGGGACCAAGGCTTCGAGGGCGGGGCCAGGCGGTGGGCGGGTAGAACCAGGCCATGGGTTAGTGGCAAAGTCCGAGTTGAGTGCAAAGGGGAGGAGCGGAGCGGGCCGGCTGGGCCCGGGAGGAGCTGGCCGGGTGGGCTGGGGAAGCTGACCGTAGCTTGGAGGAGAAGGCGGGACGGGGATGGAGCGGACGCTGTGGTGAAGCCGCTGTGCGAAGTGATCCGGAAAAATAATGGTCGCCTTTACATACTACAGACAAGGCGAGATCGGGCGAGGCGAGTTTACCCAGAACCCCGGAAAAATCAGAAATGGAAGAGGTTGCAGAACACTTAGGGGTGTGGCCTTCCTGCTGAGCTGGGAGCGTGGCTACCTTAGAAACAGGCCCGTTCTTGTACTTGGGGCCTAACCTGGGATAGATGGAACCCCGGTCGCCCAAGAGTGGGCCTCGATCTTTCGGCTAAACATAGAATATCGTATCCCCTGGTAAAGCCTTTTTTAGGGGTGAGGTCAGGGGTCTATAATTAGAGGAAGTCTTCCAGGGGAAGTCTGGCACTATCTGCAGAGTACAGGGAGAAACCGCCCATTTTAGGCAAAATGCAAAGAAATGCTTTTAACACTTGCCTCCTTTTAAAAGGACACGTATCTTTAAGTGTGGTCTCATTGCCAACATTTTAGCTTGCCACCTACATAGTGATACTAACCCCCAGTTGAGAAGCCCTCCTGGCCTGTTTCAACAAACTTTCTTTTTGCCTCTGTCCCATCTGCTTTCACCCACCCCTGCATTTCTTTCCGTACCATTTGTAAGAATACAATAATAGACTTTGTTTTTCCATCCATACTTCTAGCTGAATATTTTGCTGGTTATTTTGGAGATAGAATCAATGAGAACTTTTCTGCCCAGACAGGGATTCTCCAGATCTGAGCCTCCTGTGTACCTACAATTACAAGAGTGAGCCACTGGGCCAGCTACACTTACTTTAAAAAACAAACCCAAAAAAGCCTTTATATTCTGAAATGTCCGTATTACTCTTCACTCTTGATCAATGACTTCATTTTAGTGACAATTGAATACTTCAGGTTAATCAAAAGTCATGAGATTATAAATCCTTAAAGGCCAGAAATGTCAGGTCTGTATCACCAACAATGTCCAGAAGACAATCCTACCTATAGCAAAGGGTTCAGCATATATTTACCAATGCAGTATACCAATGGATCCTTCCATCTCCCAGTGAGCATTCTAGTGTACGTAAATTGTTTGTGTAAATATTAATGTTTAAACAAATCAATTAAAACTGAACATGTGGGGCTGGGAATATGGCCTAGTGGTAAAAGTGCTCGCCTCGTATACATGAAGCCCTGGGTTCGACTCCTCAGCACCACATATATAGAAAACGGCCAGAAGTGGCGCTGTGGCTCAAGTGGCAGAGTGCTAGCCTTAAGCAAAAAGAAGCCAAGGACAGTGCTCAGGCCCTGAGTCCAAGCCCCAGGACTGGCAAAAACAAACAAACAAACAAAAAACCCTGAACATGGCACCTGGTATTGAGAATACAGAGGAAAAATATATTTACCCAGGCATTAGATGTTGCTCAAGCCTATAATCTTAGCTACTCAAGAGTCTAAGACACAGAGGATCACCTAGAAAAGTCTATGAGATTATATGCAAAATATCAGACTAAAGGCATGGTTCAAGTGGTAGAACGCCAGCAGAGCAAATGTGAAGCACTGAGTAGAAATGCTACAAAACAAAAAAGGTATGTTCAAGGATGAACATACTAAAGTAGTGTATTAGATTAAAATTCTCTAGAGGCTGGGTTCTGATGGCTCATGCCTGTAATCCCAGGTACTCAGCAGCTTGAGTAGCTACTCAGTAGGTTGAGATCTGAGGATAGTGATTTAAAACCAGCCCCATCAGGAAAGCCCATAAAACTATTACCTCCAATTAGCCACCAAATGGCTGGAAGGAGAGCTATGGCTCAAGTAGTAGAACAATAGCCTTGAGCAAAAGAGTGCAGGGACAGCGCTCAAAGCCCTGAATTCAAGGTCCAGGACTGCACCAAATGGAAAAAAAAAAAAAAAGATATACTAGCATGAAATAATGGATTCTCTTCCTTCCTTTCAAAATTTTCATATATATTACTTTATAGTTCAAAATTATAGCTGAAGAAGCCAGGTGCTGATGGCTCACACCTGTAATCCTAGCTTTTCAGGAGACTGTTCAAAGTCAACCTGAACAGAAAAACCCTGGAGACTAACTCTCAGAATGCTGGACTGGAAGTATGACTCCAGTGGTTGAGCACCAACCATGAGCAAGCAACACAAGGCCTTGGTTCAAGACCCAGAACAGTGCAAAAGGAAAGAAGGAAGGAAGGACAAACAAACAGGAGGGCTGGGAGTATAGCCAAATAGAACCACACTTTTCTAACATGTATAAGGCACTAACTAGGTTTGATTCTTCAATACCACACACAAAAAAAATTTTAAGGGTGGGAACAAAAAATTTAAGTTAAAAAAATGGGAGCAGGTTTGGGAGTTGAGCAGGGTATATTGCCCAGACTGGTCTTGAATCACAATCCTCCTGCCTCCTCCTCCCAAATGCTGGCATTACATGTGTGCATCACCACAACCAACAAAAACTAAAATTTGAACATTACTCATTTCCAGTATGAGAAACACTGAAAGCAAAACAGTGATCTCTTGCCTCAGTCCTTTTGTCTCCAATTCCTATTTGGTATGGTTCTAACTTTCCTGAAGACAGTGGCTTGAAGGGCAGATCCACAGCACACACATAGTGCTGTGGGCATAGGACCTCCTCAAGTTGTGCCTTGGCAGTACTCCTCACCTACTTTTCCTTTGGAGATAATAAGGAATTATTAAACACAACGATGAAAGCATTTTGTAGATCAGTGAATGTACATACTTGGTGTCGTGAGTGGGGTGTGTGCAGCTGTGAACATCTGGCTAGCTGCCAGCCTGCCCCGAGTGTGTTGGTCTCCACAGCATTTTAATGGGTAGATCTGCCCTACATCACACAACCCCACTATAAGGCTTGCGGGACAGCATAAAGAAATAATGATACCTCTCTGTGGCTGAGTGTTTTGATAGGCCCACGGGCTATGTAAAAGTGTATTGTCAGTGCAGGCTCAGACATTCTAATTGCCCAGTAGACCAAGCAACCCAGACTTTGCATACAAATACTCAGCCTTATACCTTTAGACACAGTCGTCTGTTCACCTTTTCTCTTACTGGTTGTTGTCCAATTAAAAACCATCCCTAAAACCAAATAGCCTATATCCTTTGGGGGTAAGGGTGAAAACATCTGTGATTCCCAGAGTATATCGCTGCCTCTTGTACCTGCCCGTGCTGCGATGCTTACACACTGTTGGTACATTCAGGTGGCAATGAGAAGCCCTTTGCTGACTAGCAAGCAGTTCCTTTCCGACCCTAGTTAAGTGCACAGACTGCTCAGCTGTTCATTGTTGCACAAGGGCCACAAAAACTGTTGCTAGTAAACATCTGTATCTTTGCTATAAGATGGTAGTAGTTTTCAAGACTACAATCCCCAATTCACATTTTTGTGTTTTGTTAGGGTTTTTCTGATATCCTCTGCTATTTGTAATGCTGACGTCTCACAGAGTTTGCATTGCATCCAGCAGAGATTGCTCATTCTAAATGAACTTGATGGTTTTGTTTCTCCACATTCCATACCTCATTTCTTCATTACTATTCTTCCAGGAAATTACTTCCCAACAGCAGTATTTGCCCCTAGCTGGTGAAACAGAGGGGGATCTTTTTCATAGTTAATAAACACTGAAGGCTGAGGAGGGCAAATCTACACCCCGGTGCTAGCTAATGAAGGCCTCACATGAAAGCTTATGCAAAGGGGATGGGCTCGGTGCAAATGCCCTGGGAACCGAGATTACTCACTAGTCTCCCACTCCATGTGGAACAGATAGCAACGATGATTAATTATTTAAGCCATGAACATGAGAGCCAACATAGGCAGTTAAAAAAATAAAAAAGGAAGCTGCACTCTAGGATCCTTTGTTGAAATCATTTTAATGAACATAAGCTAGGGAGCCAAAAGAAACAGACCTAGATACTTACTAGCAAAATAATTTTAACATTTTTTTCTACTATTCTTTTTCCCTTCTATAAAAAAAAAGGGGGGACTTGAAAGTAGCAATGGAAGGGGGAAAGACAGGACAGAAGGATGAAAGGGGCAACATTGATCAAGATGCATTGAACTCATAACTTGACTTCTGGAATCGAGTACCCTTTGTACAACTACTTAATAAAAAATAAACAGCCAGGTGCTGGTGGCTCACGCTGGTAATCCTAGCTACTCAGGAGGCTGAGATCTGAGGAATGTGGTTCAAAGCCAGCCAGGGCAGAAAGGTCTGTGAGACTCTTATCTCTAATAAAGTACTCAGAAAAAGCTGAAGGGGCACTGCATTTCAAGTGGTAGAGGACTATCCTTGAGCACAGAGACTCAAGGACAGCACCTAAGCCCTGAGTTCAAGCCCCAGGAGTGGCCAAAAAAAAAAAAAAAGAGAGAGAGAGAGAGAAAAATGCTGGGTACCACTGGCTCATACCTGTAATCCTAGCTACTCAGGAGGCTGAGATATGAGGACTGAAGATGGATGCCAGTTCAGGCAGGAAAGTCCATCATAGTCTTATCTCCAAAGAAGCTGGAAGTGGAACTATGGCTCAAGTGGCAGAGCACCAGCCTTGAGCTAAAAAAAGCCAATCTATAGCATGAGGCCCTGATTTCAAGTCCTAGTACCAGTACCAAAAAAAGAAAAAGATTATTCCAACAGGTTCTTTTCTGTAAAAGCATATCAAAGAAAGAAGTGGGACTATTTTTTCCCCAGTCCTGGGGCTTGAACTCAGGGCACTGTCCCTGGCTTCTTTTTGCTCAAGGCTAGCACTCTATCACTTGAGCCATAGGGCCACTTGTGGATTTTCTGTTTATGTGGTGCTGAGGAACCGAACCCAGGGCTTCATGCATGCTAGGCAAGCATTCTACCAGTAGGCCACATTCCCAGCCCCCATGATGCTATTTTTTTTTTTTTGGCCAGTCCTGGGCCTTGGACTCAGGGCCTGAGCACTGTCCCTGGCTTCTTCCCGCTCAAGGCTAGCACTCTGCCACTTGAGCCACAGCGCCGCTTCTGGCCGTTTTCTGTATATGTGGTGCTGGGGAATCGAACCTAGGGCCTCGTGTATCCGAGGCAGGCACTCTTGCCACTAGGCTATATCCCCAGCCCCCCATGATGCTATTTTTAAAGAGCCAAAAAAGGGGCATATTTTCAGATTCTATGACTGTTGTCACTTATCTGAACATCACTAGGTCAGTCACAGTCCGACCTTTCCATGTTACCAACCTCCCTGCAGCTAATGACATTTCCTTGTATTGTCATTTCTAATTGGGTCACACTGAAACATCTGACTTTTTACTATAACTACCCTGGCACTATGAGTAAATGACACCGTGCTTCCTTTGTAGCTGCCTTTCTCTGACCTTGGTCCCGCACTCATCCACCAGATGCCCCCTTCTCACAAGATCTTTCAGTTCTTGGCCAACATCACATGTATCCAAGAACATTCAATCTCTTGAGTCCCTTGCTCACCCAAGGAATATTCCTTCCTGCTTCTCAGGCACAGGGCACCATGCTAGGCAGGAGATAAGGCCGCGTCATTATACATATGGGGGGGCACTAATGAGTTACACAATCAAGTAATTCTTTGTGACTATAGTTAAATGTTAAAAGCTGAAGCCACAGGGATTAGGAGTCCATGTTTCTGGAAGCTAACCTCATATTAGAGAGATTCCCTGGGAAAGTAATGTTTAAGCTTCCACTTGATGTATGAACGGGAGTTAACTAAGCAAGTAGACCAATGCAAACAACATATACAACAGTCTTGAGATGCCAGGCACAGGTGGCTCATGCCTGTAAACCTAGCTACTCAGGAGGCTGAGCTCTGAGGATCACAGTTTAATGCCAGCCTAAGCAGGAAAGTATATGAGACTCTAACCTTCAATTAACCACCAAAAAGCTGGACATGGAACTGTGGCTCAACTGGTAGAGAGCTAACCTTGAGTAAAACAGCTCAGGGACAGCACCCAGGCCCTGAGTTCAAGCCCCAGGACCAGCACACACACACACACACACACACACACACACACACAGAGAGAGAGAGAGAGAGAGAGAGAGAGAGAGAGAGAGAGAGAGAGAGAGAGAGAGAGAGTCTAGAGAAGGCAAGAGAACCCAGTGGGATCTCACAGCGGAGTGAGAAGACTTGGGTATGAGGGGTTGTTGTGCTGAGTGATAGAGAGAGAGGCCCCAAGGAGGCTGGTCAGAGGCTAGAAAAATATCCTATGGGACTTACCTGTCATACTATACTTTTGGTCTTTGCCCTAAGAGTAATGGGAACTACAGAAGAGTTTAAGCAAGGATGAGACCTTAGCAGATTTGTTCTTATATGACTATGGAGGAAAGGTGGAGAGGTGTAGCTTAGTGGTAATGTACTTTGTTCACTTAACATCACAAGGCTCTAGGATCAAACTCCAGTACCACACACAACGACAGCAATGACTACAACATGAATAAGAATAGTATATAGGGGCTGAGAACATGGCCTAGTGGTAGAGTGCTTGCGTCGTATACATGAAGCCCTGGGTTCGATTCCTCAGCACCACATATATAGAAAAAGCCAGAAGTGGCGCTGTGGCTCAAGTGGCAGAGTACTAGCCTTGAGTGAAAAAGAAGCCAGGGACAGTGCTCAGGCCCTGAGTTCAAGCCCCAGGACTGGCAAAAAAACAAAACAAACAAACAAAAAAAGAGAATAGTGTATAAATCAGTTATTACAGCAACAATACTATATTAAACAAAACAACAGATGTTGCTAAACAAAAGGAACATAATATACTTATCATCCAAAATGGAGAAAATGATTTTATGGTTAAAGTTCATAGACTTCATAAGCTATGTAGAGTGGAATGATAATTTTCATCATTGTGAAAGTTAAAATGTATGCTGTTATGTAATAACTTAAACCCAATATAAATAAATAAATAAATGCAAAGGTCTAGGGGTATGGCTCAAGTGGTAGAGTAAGCATGAGGCACTGAGCTCAATCCAACTACCACTCCCCCCAAAAATAAACCTTCTGAAATTAAAAAACAAAACAAAACCTCAAAACCTGGCAGGTCTAGCCAGGTGCCAGTCGGTGGTTCACACCTGTAATCCTACCTACTCAAGAGGCTGAGTATCATGGTTCAAAGCCAGCCCAAGCAGAAAAGTCTGTGAGATTCTTATCTCAGCTAGCCAGCAGAAAACTGGAAGTAGCACTGTTGCTCAAGTGGTAGTGCTAGACTTGAGCTGAAGAGCTCAGGGACAGCTCCCAGGCCCAAAGTTCAAGCCCTACATGGACCAAAAAACAAACAAACAAACAAAAACTGTAGCAGTTCTGTTTTTTGCTCAAGGGCTGAGAATTCCCTAGCTTTAGGCCATGGGTTGTCTGTTACTGCTGATTGGGGCTGTATCAGAAGGGACTGATCAGGCGGACTGGGAATATGGCTTCGTGGTAGAGTGCTCATCTCGTATACATGAAGCCCTGGGTTTGATTCCTCAGCACCACAGATAGATAGTTAGTTAGATAGATAGATAGATAGATAGATAGATAGATAGATAGATAGATAGATAGATAGATAGATAGATAGATAGATATAGATATAGATATAGATAGATAGAAAAAGCCGGAAGTGGCACTATGGCTCAAGTGGCAGAGTGATAGCCTTGAGCAAAAAGAAGCCAGGGACAGTGCTCAGGCCCTGAGTTCACGGCCCAGGACTGGCCAAAAAGAGAGAAAAACCAGAAGGGTACAGCTGCAGATAGGGACTAAGTCTGTCCCACCTGTCTCTCTTGCCCAGGACCAGTGGCTGATCATACAATAAATGGCCGAAGAGTAAGAGCGCCAAGCCCTACTGTGGAAGTAACTGAAGGTCCCTCCTGGAGTCAAATCCACCCGCATTCCCTGGCCAAATTGTCTCATGGCCAAACCCCAAACCATGAGGCAGGGAGCATGCCCCAACCCAAGGAGGGAGGCGTGAAGAAATAATTTCTGAGTTACAGTCCAATGTAGCAAAGTAACTGATGGAAATCAAGTAAACAGTAGAGTCTATTCTTTTTTTTTTTTTCATACTATGACATTTCAGTCTAGTTCCCAAACCATCTGCTTTTAACTTTCCCTTCGTTTTTTAAACACACATCATACTATATCAGCATGTTATCATTAGTCTAGGTTGGATTTCCTTCCCTCCCTTCCTCCTGCCTTTTTTTTTTTTTTTTTGCCAGTCCTGGGTCTTGAGCTCAGGGCCTGGACACTGTCTCTGAGCCATAGCTCCACTTCTGGCCTTTTCTGTTTATGTGGTACAGAAGAATCCAACCCAGGGCTTTATGCATGTTAGGCAAGCGCTCTACCACTAAGCCACATTCGCAGCCCCCTCCCTTCCTTTTTATTTCTTTTTTGGATGGAGTTTTGCAGTGCAACCCAGGCTACTCTCAAACTCAAGATCCTCCTGCCTCAGCTTCCCAAATGCTGGAATTACAGGGATATGCCACCACACTGGGCAGTCCTGAGTTTTTAATGAGAAGCCAGTCGTGGGCCCTGCTGAGAACATCAATATTTTTGCTGGGGTGTGAGGCTAAGGAGTTCATGGAACTTGGGAGCATCCCTGGACAATGAAAGCAAGCTATTTTTAGCCGAATTCAAGTGGAGGCAATTCAGCTAAAGAATTCAAAGGTTTGAGCAATATCTTAAATTACTTTAATGAGCAGTTAGACGGAAATAGCTCCAGGCTCCAGGGGGTAGACAGAACCTATTGAGAGCCTTTCCTGGGAGCTAAAAGGGGCTTAAGTAGCTTAAGCAAGCAAAGTCGAGTGAGCTTTTTCATGCCCGGGGCTCAGTGCTCAGTGTGCGAGCAGTTCTGCTCATCTGACTAATTGGTGGCAGAGTACAGATAGAACAGAAAGGGTCACTATTTTACTAATAAGCAGAAAAGCTTTCTGAGGAGAGAGAGGCAGGATGACACTGAGGAGGAAGCAAGGAGTCCTTAGGCAAGCAAGTGTATGGGTTACACTAGGGCCCCCTCCCCTTTTCTTTGGTGTTACTAGAATTCCACCCAGGCCCTTCAACTTGCTAGAAAGGTCCTCTGCCACTTCAGTCATGCTCCCAGTACTCTTGCTTTGAGCTTGATGGGGTCTCCTCTAACTCTGCTGTGGCTGGCCTCAAACAGGAATCTTGCTACCTCCACCTGTCAGCAGGTGGGGTCACAGACTGTCCCACCACTCCTGCCTTTGTGGTATTGTTTTTAAGTCTGGGGGGGGGGGCTTTCTTGGCGGGGGGGGGGGAGGTCAGTATGTAGCCAAGGCTAACCTGGAACTTGCTATCTTGCCTCAGCCTTGTGAGTGCTAGGATTGTAGAATGTGCTACCAGACCCAGCTGACATTTAGGACTCTCTTTTTGTGCTGGTGCTAGGGCTTGAACTCAAGCCTGGGCACTGCTCTTGAGATTTTGTACTCAAGGCTAGTGCTCTACCACTTGAGCCACAGCACCACTTCTGGCTTATTGGTAGTTAACTGGAGATAAGTGTCTCATAGACTTTCCTGCTCGGGCTGGCTTTGAACTGTGATCCTCAGATCTCAGCCTCCTGAGTAGTTAGGGTTACAGGTGAGCCACTAATGCGTGGCACATTTAGAACTCTATTTTTTTTTTTGGCCAGTCTTGAAGCTTGAACTCAGGGCCTGAGCACTGTCCCTGGCTTCTTTTTGCTCAAGGCTAGCACTCTGCCACTTGAGCCACAGAGCCACTTCTGGCTTTGTTGTAGGGAACTGACTCCATCTTGACTAGGGAATCATGGTAGGAAATGTTGGAGGGGGGGAGTAGATTAGGCCAACCTGACCCCCAAATTCTGCTTCTATAAATGGCTTGCTTAACTAGTTTGTTGCTTGCTCTACCCTCTGCATCAAACCCCTACATCTGTGCTACACGTTTACCTTTATAAACCCCAATATGAGGACCGCTCGGGGTCACAGTGTCAGTGCCCAAGTCTGCACTGTGTCCCTGGCCGATCAGCCTGCTTTTCACTGTCGCAGTTCAGCTCCTGAGTCTGTGCTGTGTTCCTGGCTGGTCAGTTCACTTTTTACTTCCCCAATAAATCCATCTTTTTGCTTGAGACTGTCTCTGAGTGGTGGACTCTTGGAGGGACCCCCTCTCTTGAACCCCGTAACATCTTTTTCTGTTTCTGTGGTGCTAAGGAATTGAACCCAGGGCTTCATGCATGCTAGGCAAGCACTCTACCATGAAGCTACATTCCCAGTCCGACATTTAGGACTCTTTTTTTTTGGCCAGTCCTGGGCCTTGGACTCAGGACCTGAGCACTGTCCCTGGCTTCTCTTTGCTCAAGGCTAGCACTCTGCCACTTGAGCCACAGCGCCCCTTCTGGCCATTTTCTGTATATGTGGTGCTGGGGAATTGAACCCAGGGCTTCATGTATACGAGGCAAGCTCTCTTGCCACTAGGCCATATCCCCAGCCCCCATTTAGGACTCTTTAAAACAACTTTTTTTGTTGGTGATGGTGGTGGTCATGGGGCTTGAACTCTGGGCCTGGGTGCTGTCCCTGAGCTTTTCAGCTCAAGGCTAGTGCTCTACCACTTGAGCCACAGCACCACTTGTGGTTTTCTGGTGGTTCATTGGAGATAAGAGTCTCATGGACTTTCCTACCCAGGCTGGCTTTGAACTGCAATCCTCCGATATCAACCTCTTGAGTAGCTAGGATTACAGGCATGAGCCACAGGCGCCTGGTCAAGAAAGACTTTTGTCTTTAATTAGCCAGCTAAAAGCTAGAAGTAGAGGCATGGCAAGTGGTAGAGTCCCACCCATGAACAGAAAAGCTGAGTGAAAGTCTGAAGTTCTGAGTTAAAGTTCCAGGACAAGCACACACAAAGAGTCTGTAAGACTCTTTAAAAAAAAAATTAGCCAATCCTGGGCCTAGAATTCAGGGCCTGAGCACTGTTCCTGGCTCCTTTTTGCTCAAGGCTAGCACTCTGCCACTTGAGCCACAGTGCCACTTTGGCCATTTTCTATATATGTGATGCTGAGGAATTGAACCCAGGGCTTCATGTATACGAGGCGAGCACTTTTCAACTATGCCATATTCCTAGCCTGTGAGACTAAGCTCCAATAAACTACTCAAAAAAACCCAAAAGTGGTGCTATGGCTCAAAGTGGTTGAGTGCTAGCCGTGAGCATAAAGAGGCTCAGGGACAGCACCCAGGCCCAGAGTTCAAGCCCCATGACTGACCAAAAAAAAGAAAAAAAAAAGTTGTGTTAAAGAGTCCTAAATGTGGGGCTGGGGATATAGCCTAGTGGCAAGAGTGCTTGCCTTGTATACATGAGGCCCTGGGTTCAATTCCCCAGCACCACATATACAGAAAACGGCCAGAAGGGGCGCTGTGGCTCAAGTGGCAGAGTGCTAGCCTTGAGCAAAGAGAAGCCAGGGACAGTGCTCAGGCCCTGAGTCCAAGGCCCAGTACTGGCCAAAAAAAAAAAGTCCTAAATGTGCCAGGTGTCAGTGGCTTGAACTCTGGGCCTGGGTGATATCTTTGAGCTCTTTTGCTCAAGATTAGTGCTCTAGCACTTGAGCCACAGCGCCACTTCTGGGATTTTTTTTTTTTTTTTTTGCCAGTCCTGGAGCTTGGACTCAGGGCCTGAGCACTGTCCCTGGCTTCTTTTTACTCAAGGCTAGCACTCTACCACTTGAGCCACAGTGCCACTTCTGACCATTTTCTATATATGTGGTGCTGGGGAATCGAACCCAGGGCTTCATGTATACGAGGCAAGCACTCTTGCCACTAGGCCATATTCCCAGCCCCCTGGGATTTTTTTTAGTAGTTTATTGGAGATAAGAGTCTCACAGACTTTCTTGCCAGGGCTGGCTTTGAACTGTGATCCTCAGATCTCAGCCTCCTGAGTAGCTCGGATTATAGGCATGAGCTCTTTAAATAACTCTGAGCTGGCATTTTCATTTCATTTCAGAGAAGGAAACACATGGAAGAATCTAAAGGGCTTTGGAGGGTCTGCAGAAGAGAAAGGCACCAGTTTTCATTTGCCTTTCATTTCTGTTGTCAGTGACATCCTGCAGAGACAAGGTGAATATTAGCACATGAATTCCCACAAACCCAATTACATCCTTTCACCAGGAAGTCGTGGACTATTATAAGACTCTTAGGGCCAATTTATATCACTAAGAGGAAATATAACAAAGTAATTTACTTTCAGGAAAGAAAAAGGCAGGAGTAACAGAATTGTAAGCTTTTTCCCCACATTAGGTACTCCCAGTTACTTTTTTTTTTATTTTTTTTTATTTTTTGGCCAGTCCTGGGGCTTGAACTCAGGGCCTGAGCACTGTTCCTGGCTTCTTTTTGCTCAAGGCTAGCCCTCTGCCACTTGAGCCACAGCGCCACTTCTGGCCGTTTTCTATAGATGTGGTGCTGGGGAATCGAACCAAGGGCTTCATGTATACAAGGCGAGCACTCCACCACTAGGCCATATTCCCAGCCCTCCCAGTTACTTTTATGATCTTCCCTTCCCATTCTTTCAAAGATCTAGACTACAAACACGCAGGCTTTCCTTAGTCAAGCCAAATGTAATCGCCTCCATTTTGTTTAGTGTTCTTAAAATGCATATTTTATTCTTTTAAATAGTTTAATAAAATTATTTTGCTTTTACACAGACCCTTGTATTCCAAAGCAATGTATATATTTAACAACCATTCTTTTTATTTTTTCCAATCCTGGGGCTTGAAATCAGGGCCTGAGCACTGTTCCTGGCTTCTTTTTGTTCAAAGCTAGCACTCTACGTCTTGAGCCACAGTGCCACTTCTGGCTTTTTCTGCATATGTGGTGCTGAGAAATGGAACCCTGGGCTTGATGCATGCTAGACAAGCACTCTACCACTAGACCACATTCCCAGTCCACTTAACAACCATTCTTTATAAAATATCTTCATAAATGTAGGATAGGCCATTTGACAAACTGGGACAAAACTAGGTATAAAAGAGTGGTGTAACTGGGTACCAGTGGCTCATGCCTGTAATCCTACCTATTTAAGAGGTTAAGATCTGAGAATAGTGGTTCAAAGCTAGCCCGGGCAAGAAAGTCCTTGAGACTCTTATCTCCAGTTAAACACCAGAAAACGAGAAGTAGAGCTGTGGCTCAAAGTGGTAGAGTGCTGGTAGCCTTGAGCAAAGGAGCTCAGGGACAGTGCCCAGGTCCTGAGTTTGCCAGGCACCAGTGGTTCACTTCTGTAATCCTAGCCCCTCCATTCAAAGCCAGCCCTGGCAGAAAAGTCCATGGCACTCTTATCTCCATTAGCCACCAGAAAGCTGGAAATGGAAGTGTGGCTCAAGTGATAGAGAGCCAGCCTTCAGCAGAAAAACTAAGCAAGAGTGTAAGTCATCCCTGAGTTCAAGTCCCAGTACTGACTGTGTGCCGTGCATGTGCACACACACACACACTCCCAGAGTTTCTTTCTCTTTCACACATACATACACACACACTCCCATTCCCCCCCGCCCCCCCCAAAGATTAGTGTAATTAGGACTGGAAATAGAGTACTCTAGGGCTGGTGGTTTAGCTCAGAGGTAGAGCATTTACCCAGCACGTGTGAGACACTGGTTTGAGCCCAGTACCACATATACAAATACATACTATCCTAATTTTGTCTCCAAAAAACTCCAAAACAGCTTGCTTATTTATTTAATACTGGAGATCCAGGGCCTCTCACATGCTACAGCCCTATTATAAATAGCTTAATAACAAATATCGTAATGAGATTATGTACTTGATCAAATTAATTACAACAAAAATTTTAAAAATACAGGTAAGAGGTCATTTAAAGCAAACTGTATACTGTTTACAATATGCACACTTAATAATATGTAAATTAACATTTGAAATGATTCTAAGGACCCAGATAACTATGTTTCAGATTCATTGTCAGATCTACTTAACAGTGCTGGGGGATCAAACCCAGGGTCTTGTGTGTGCTAGGCAAGCACTCTACCACTGAGTTACATCCTCCTTAGGTAATTCTACTGAAAACACAACTTTGTAACTGTAAAGCAAAACTCTATGGCCCAGCATGTTAGTTTACACTTATAATACTCACAGGAGGATACAGAGCTCAAAGACACCCTGTACTACATAGCAAGACTCTGTCTCAAAAACAAAAACTCTGAATGCTGATGGCTCGTGCCTGAAATCCAAAGAGGTTGAGATCTGAGGAGCATGGTTTGAAGGCAGCTTAGGTGGGAAAGTTTGTGAGACTCATCTCCAATTAACCACCAAAAAGCCAGAAGTGGACCTGTGGCTCAAGTGGTAGAATACTAGTCTTGAGTACAAACAGACCAGCCTTAAGCTCAAGTCCTAGGACTAGTGCACACACACGCCAAAAAAGTAACATACAAAAAACAGCCTAGTGCCAGTGACTCATACCTGCAATCCTAACCGTTTGGGAGTCTGAGATCAGGAGGATCATGTTTTGAGGTTTGATCATGGTCTAAGCCCAGACAGAAAAGTCCTTAAGATCCCATTCCGACCCATAGCTGTGTATCTGTCATGTCACTTGGTGAAAGGTTGAGATTGGGAGGGCTGCAGTTTCAGATCAACCCAGGCATAACAGTTCATCAGACTCCATTTCCTTGGAGGGAAGCTGGAAGTGGTGGTGCATACCTGTGATCTCAGCAACTACTCCAAGCCTAAAACCCAGGACTGCATTTCAGACGTGCCTAGGAAGGAAGCCAGACCCTATCCTAAAAATAGGCAGCAAATATCAGGGATAGAGGCACGGCTCAGTGGTTGTACACCGGCCCAGCAAGGTCCTGAGTTCAAACTGCAGTACTGCTAAATAACAACTCTATGTAATATAATTTTATATTTAAAGCTGTCATTAATGAGATAAACACTTAGCCTGATGCTGGTGGCTCAGGCCTGTAATCCTAGCTACTCAGGAGGCTGAGATTTGAGGATCCTGGTTTGAAGCCAGCCAGGGCAGAAAAGTGCATGAGACTCTTATCTTCAATAAATTACAAAAAAAAAAAAAAAAAATCCAAAAGTGAATCTGTGGCTCAAGTGGTAAGAATGCTAGCCTTGAACAAAATGCAGCTTGGGGACAATGCCCAGGTCCTGAGTTCAAGACACAGGATCAGAAAAAAAAAGATATAAACACTTGGAGAGACTCATTTTGAGAGTGGAGGAAACACTGTATCCTATATCCACTTTAGAAACTGGGGGAGGAGGGGGGAGAAGCCAGGTAATGTCTCTGGCATATACAAACACACAGCAAATTTCTGATGGAAGATTTGATATCAAAATCAGAGGTAGCAGGGGCTGGGGATATAGCCTAGTGGCAAGAGTGCCTGCCTCGGATACACGCGGCCCTAGGTTCGATTCCCCAGCACCACATATACAGAAAACGGCCAGAAGCGGCGCTGTGGCTCAAGTGGCAGAGTGCTAGCCTTGAGCAAAAGGAAGCCAGGGACAGTGCTCAGGCCCTGAGTCCAAGGCCCAGGACTGGCAAAAAAAAAAAAAAAAAATCAGAGGTAGCAGAAACTTCCCTCACACCGACATTGCTGTTTTTTGTTTGTTTATGTGCTGGTCCTGGGGCTTGATCTCTAGGCCAGGGCACTGTCCTGGAGCTCTTTTGCTCAAAGCTAGTGCTCTACCACTGCAGCCACAGCTCCACTTCTGGCTTTTTGGTTGTTTATTGGAGAGTTTCATGGGCTTTCTTTTCTGGGCTGGGTTCAAACTGCAGTCCTCAGATCTCAGCCACCTGAGTGGCTAGGATTACAAATGTGAGCCACTGGTACCTGGCATATATAACTGTTTAACTGTTGCAATGCTCTCAAAGTATGTTTTCTTTTTTTTTTTTTTTTTTCAATACCTAATTCCCACCTAAGGGGCCTAGTGCCCACAATGTATCCAGTGCTTTGTTTGTAACCAAATTGACTTGAGACAATGCATCTCCTGCTCTGGCACAAGTAACATGAGGGGAGACCAGAAAGGCCATGAAGCCGCAAAGGGCAGCACAGTGCAGGTCAGACTCCCTGCAGAGAGGCCTGGCCCAGTGAGCACATGTCCACAAAGAAGGAGAGCCCACATTTTCTCAGAGTGGCACATCTATCTCTATCCCTTTCTATGCAATCTGGTACTTTCTGCCCCAGGAACACACTGCTCACCCTCTGGAAGATGATGTAAAGAGAAATGCTCTAAGGCTGAGGCTGGGTGATTGAGGGAGTTGGCTGCACATGTTCTCAAAGAACAAATGCTCTCTGGGCTGGGGATATAGCCTAGTGGCAAGAGTGCCTGCCTCAGATACATGAGGCCCTAGGTTCGATTCCCCAGCACCACATATACAGAAAACAGCCAGAAGCGGCGCTGTGGCTCAAGTGGCGGAGTGCTAGCCTTGAGTGGGAAGAAGCCAGGGACAGTGCTCAGGCCCTGAGTCCAAGGCCCAGGACTGGCCCAAAAAAAAAAAAAAAAAAAAAAAAAAGAACAAATGCTCTGAATAAGTATAAAACAATACATAAATAAGTTCTAACTCAGTTTTTGGCGGTTTTGTTGTTGGTCATGGGGCCTAGACACTGTCATTTTGCTCAGGGCTTGTGCTCTACTACTATGAGTCACAGTGCCACTACTGGTTTTCTGGTAGTTAATTGGAGAGGAGTCTTGTGGACCATCCTGCCCAGGCTGGCTTTGAATCTCAGCCTCCCGAGTAGCTAGCTTCTACCTCAATTTTTAATGTGGCTTAATGAATATTGGGGGAATAGTGCCAGACCTAAACAAATTTCAGTTTTTCATCATCTACCCCCCCCCCCATCTCTTCTTAAAGAATAGCCTCATGTAGCTGGGAGTATTGGCTTTTACTCATAATCCTAGCTGAAATAAAGGCTAGGCTGAAACAAAGACAATTGCTAGCTACTATCAGTTGAGGAATGGGGTAAGGGTGTTGTTATAAGATACTTTTTCAACCACTAAAAAGCTCAGTGTCATGGCACATGTCTGTCATCTCAGCTACTTGGGAAGTAAAAATAAGAGGATCAGCCTAGTCCAGAAAGGACAATAAGTGAGACAAAAGCACAAGGGCTTAGAGTGTGATTCAAGTGGTAGAGTGTCTATCTATAAACACAAGGCTCTGAGTTTAAACTCCAGTAGTACCATCATCAAAGGGGTGAGAAAGCCTCATGTAATATAACAACTTGATATGATCTTACACATTTTAAATTGGGACTATAACCCAGCTTTATCAAATTAGTTTTTGTCAGTTGTAGGGCTTGAACTCAGGCCTGAGTGCTGTTCCTGAGCTCTTGTGCTCAAAGTTAGCATCCTATCACTTTGAGCCACAGCACCACGCCTGGTTTTCTGGTGGTGAATTGGAGATGATTCTCACAGACTTTCCTGCTCGGGTTGGCTTTGAACTGTGATCCTCAGATCTCAGCCTCCTGAGTAGGTAGGATGACAGACATGAGCCACCAGTGCCCAGACGGATGTTTTGTAAGAACGTATCAAAAACTCATGGTTAAGGCTAATAATACCCTAACTACTTGGAAGGCAGAAGTAAAAGGACCATGGGCTGAAGGTTTCAGAGCAAAACTGCAAGACCCTATCTGAAGAACAAACAAAATATGGAAGATACTTTTGCTTTTTTTTTTTTTTCTTCTTCCGAAGCTCAGGATTGAACCCAGGGCGTCTCACATGGTGAGCAGACTCTGCCCTGGTGGCTGACTGGGGCCAGAGCAGTCATCTCTTAGGCAAATCGAAAATCATCAGGATGCTTCCAACAACAGGCTCAAACCTTCCCCGAATCTGGAACAGCTGGCCTTCCCAGTGTAAACGTTGAGAACATTGCTGACCCCTTGTGTCAGCAAGGCAGCCTCTCTGCACTGCAGCCAGTGTGAGCAAGGAGGAAGACTTCACAAAGGAAGCCAGTCAGGATAGCAAAAGGCAGTACACATGCCAAGAGAAATAATTTATAAGAGCCATATGTTAACTTGCATTTTTATGAGTTGGCGAAATATTCAATGTTTCTCCAGTTTCTAAAATCTTTACTTCCACGGCCAGATAGAATGGCAGCAATTGTAGGGTACAACTGTTTGTGGAAATGTGGAAATGCTGACAGCTTTAATTTACATACTAGTGTTGAAAAGCATTTTGAGAGGGGGAACAAAAGCTTGCTTGGATTTCAGTAATGGATAGAACTTAAAAAATCAAAAAGCTTGGAGAGGAAGGTGGTTGAAAGGCTATAGGCAAAATAGTTTTATTCTATAATGATTTCAATTAACCATCACTCACTGCAATAAGAAACATCAGGAGTCTTCTATTTTGCTAAAGAAGACCTTTCTTTTTTTTTTTTTTTTTTTTTGGCCAGTCCTGGGCCTGGAACTCAGGGCCTGAGCACTGTCCCTGACTTCTTTTTGCTCAAGGCTAGCACTCTGCCACCTGAGCCACAGCGCCCCTTCTGGCCGTTTTCCATATATGTGGTGCTGGTGAATCGAACCGAGAGCTTCATGTGTAAGAGGCAAGCACTCTTGCCACTAGGCCATATTCCCAGCCCCTAAGGAAGACCTTTCCTTGACTGTGTGTCTTCAGTAAAAGTTCTAAGAATCCAAGTTAACAAGTCCAACTCTTTCCTGGGAACAACTCATTCAGATCACCCATTTTCATTATTATTATTATTATTTTTCTTTGCCAGTCCTGGGGCTTGAACTTAAGGCCTGAGCACTGTCTCTGGCTTCTTTTTGCTTAAGGCTAGCACTAGACCTCTTGGGCCACAGCGCCACTTCCGTTTTTTTCTTTCTATATAGTGCTGAGGAATCGATCCCACGGCTTCATGTGTATGAGGCAAGCACTCTACCACTAGCCCATATTCCCAGCTCTCACCCCGTTTCTTGAAAAACCACCCACCTAGAATACCTACTTTCCCATGCTCAGAATAAAGACAAAACACTGAAACATAGGTAGGTTTTAAATGATTAGATTTCATTTAAGAATCCACTTGGATGCTTGCTTATTTATGCTTCAGTCCCAGTACTTTGAGAAATAGAAGAATTTTCACCACAACATTCGCCTGACCCAAGAATGTTGAAAAGTTAGCTGCCTTAGTGTTATTGCAACCTCTCGTTTCCAAAGAGATTTTAAAAGTATCAAATGATGAACAGGAAACACAGTTTAAAAGCCATTTAATAACTATAATTGCATACAATATTCTCACTTTTCAATTTATTTTTCTGAATGAATACCAAATTTATGAAACAAGATATTTCAAATGGCCCCACGAAGAGCTGTTAAGTAGCGGATTAGCGCCAATGCAAAATCTTTTTCAGTATTAAGAGAGAGGAATGTCTTATCTCCATTAAACAGAAAGGAAAATGAGCCTCCAACTGATGATGATGACCACATAACCCACTGAAGGTCACACAACTACAGCTGTCAGTGTCTTGCTGGGTATAGCACTCTCTTTTATGCTAATCCTGGGGCTTGAACTCAGGGCCTGGGCACTGCCCAAGCCTCTTGTGCTGAAGGCTAGCACTCGACCACTTTGAGCCACAGCACCACTTCTGTTTTCTTTGAGTAGTTTATTGGAGGTAAGAGTCTCACAGACTTTTCTGTCAGGGATGGCCTTGAACTGTCATCCTCAGATCTCAGCCTCCTTAGTAGCTAGAATTATAGGCATGAGCCACCAGCGCCCAGCTAACCTGAACTCTTTTAAAAAGGAAGGTAAACTGAATATATTGGTATGACTGATAACCAAATATTTTGCTGATGCTGGGCTTTTGTTGATGTTGTTGTTTAGTTTTTGTGTTGGTACTGGGGCTTAAATTCAGGGCCTGGGTGCTGTCCCTGAGCTTTTAGTTCAAGACTAGTGCTCTACCAAAGCTACAGCTCCAATTCAAGCCTTTTTTGGGGTGTATGTTTAAGTGAAGAGTCTCACAGACTTTCTTGCCCAGGCTGGGTGTGATCCTCAGATCTCAGCCTCGTGGGGCGCTAGGATTACAGGTATGAGCCACCAGTGCCTTGCCGGATGTCATTATGTAGCTCAGGTTGGCTTCAAGGTCATGAGCCTCTTGCCCCCCTTCCCAAGTGCTTAGGATAACAGGCATGTACCACCAGACCTGGCCTGTTGATGGGGGTCTTAGGAAATGTTAAGGACAACTGCCCATTCCTAATGTTTTCTGAGGAAAATTTACTTTCATGAGCAGGCAGGCTCATGGCTTAGAACACAAACATAGATATTCCCCATAGGATCTGGAAAGAGGTATTCAAACAATTTTTTTTTTATTTTTATTTTTGCCAGTCCTGGGCCTTGGACTCAGGGCCTGAGCACTGTCCCTGGCTTCTTTTTTTGCTCAAGGCTAGCACTCTACCACTTGAACCACAGCGCCACTTCTGGCTGTTTTCTGTATATGTGGTGCTGGGGAATTGAACCCAGGGCTTCATGTATGGGACGCAAGCACTATTGCCACTAGGCCATATCCCCAGCCCCCTCAAACAAATTTTTATAAAGAAATGTTCAAAGAAGCCCACAAGTAGAATCAACCCAAATGCTAATCAAATACTTGGATAAACAAAATGGAGTATCTATATAATGGGATATTATCCAGCCATAAAAAAAGAATCAAAGCTGGGTGCTGGTGGCTTACATCTGCAATCATGGAATCAGAGGACAGAGACAGAAAAGTCTGCAAGACTCCACTTTCTATTAATCAGCAAAATGTTGGAATGGAGGAGTAGCTCAAGTGGAAGAGCACCAGCTAAGCAAGCAAAGCTGAGTAAGTATAAGGCCATGAGATCAACCCCAAGTACCAGTGCAATAAAAACGAAACAAAACACACAAATCCCCCAAGTATAAAGTATTGAAACATGCTACAATGCAGATCAAGTTTGAAAATATTATGCTAAGTGGAAGAAGTTAGACACACAGAAAGGTCGTATATTGTATTATTCCACTTAGTAGGTAAATCTATAGAAACTGTAGATTTATAGTTTTTGGAGGGCTGGGAGAAAGCATTAGGGAATAATTGCTTAATTGGAAGGTAAAAGATATGTTTTGGAACTATAGGCAATGGTGGTACAACGTACCAACTGCTGCTGAACTACATATATACTTAGTGGTGAGTTTCACACTAAGGTAAATTTCATCTCCAGTTAAAAACCCCAGAAAATGAAAGTATGGCAAATGCCTGAAAAGCCCTAGATGGTAGCAGACAATCTTCTTTTTCTTGATTTGTAACAAATTCCCTTTGTTTTTGTTTATTACAAGCCAATACATAGACATAACCCATGTGCTAGGCACAGTGGTGTGCCTGTACTTACAGCCTCTTAGAAGGCTGAAGCAGGAGGATTGCTTAAGCCCAGGAGTTTGAGGCCAGTCTGGGCCACATGAGAGACCCTGTCTCAACAAAAACCAAGAACCATTAACTGTTCCAAATAAGGCATCAATATAGTTCAGGTCCCCTAATTTGTCCAGTTGGCAAAGCACCTAGTAGAATTTAAGTATATAAGAAGCACTAAAAATGTTTTTTAATTTGTATAAAGTATAAAGAAAGAGAATACTAAGAAACACATTTTGGAAGACAGAAGGACCAAACCCTAGGAAAAAGCTAATACACATGCACAAGAACAGGTCTGGGTATACAATCATGTACAGAGATGTAAACACTCTGGAGAGAAGCTTGTTTATCCTCACTGTTGCCACCCTCTGAGTTTGGCAGGTCATTCTAGGAGGGCCTGAGCTGCCACTTTCTATTGCTTCTGCAGTGAAACAGTGCAGGAGGTTAAGTTACTTCAGGAGATTCTCAACAGGGCTCCCATTGTTCCAAGTTAGACATTCGGAGACACAAGGGCCCCATTCATGGCAGGGCTCACAGGCTAGGGAATAGTCCCTTAGTGTCCAGTCAATGCTGGGTTAGGACTCAAGAGTTTTCATAGACCCTAACTTGCACAAATACAAGTTCATTATTTTTCAAAAATGGTGAGAGAGAGAGAAGAGAGAGAGAGAGAGAGAGAGAGAGAGAGAGAAGAAACCTCAGTGGGTAATAAAGTGGGAGTAAGGACCCACAGGACTTGTCCTGATCCTCAGCTCTGTCTGATGTGTCTTTAGCAAATCGCTTGCTCTTTCTGAATCTTTCCTTGTTTGTAAATAAAATGACTTCTAACATCACTGGGGCTCTAAACTCCAGGAGCACACAGGAGGATTGGTGAAGCTGCTGCACCAGTCCAGTGATGGAAATAAATCAATAGCAAACATCTTTTTATTCCCTATCAGCATTTAGAACCAAAGAAACTGGGCATAACCCACTGCTTGGGAGGCTGAGGTTTCACTATCACAGGTTTAGGCCAGCACGGGCTACAGAGGAGTTTGAAGCCAGTATGGGCCACATGGTGAACAGAGCAAGTCTATTTTCTGCTCTCTCTCCAACAAACAAATCATAATGAAGCCAGCCCAATGAGTCTTAAGTCCAGGGTCACTCAGCCAGGAGCCCTGCACAGAGAGAGGTGAGGAAGAACATAAACAGCAGTGACAGTACGTCTCCATGTTACCTAGTCCCAGGATACAAATATACTTTCAGAGTATCTGTTTCTTTGCAGTGACTCAGAATCCTCAGAACACACCACCATGTACAGGAGGAGTGGATTCACTGTTCCCAGCTCTCACACTGTCACTTTTGAGCTTTTCCAACCTCAAAACTTGCTAGAGCAAGGACTTTGTCTCCAGAGCCTAAGGAGAAAATCATAGTAAGAACATTATTTCAAATGCACTGACAATTTTAGGTAAAGGTAGGCAAATTCTAGGTAAAGATATTGAAACAGAAAACAGAATCCTTATTGGCCTCCATCGTCAATGCTTTAACCCATTGCTTCTTACTTCTCAGTTTCTTCCGTCTGCACAAATAATTCAGTTACACAGGTAGCTTATAGGTTACAAACTCTACTATGTGTAAAAAAGAATGCACATAATTTTAGTTAACTTTTATAGTTACATCTAGCTGTTCTGATTTTCTTTTTCTTTTTCTTTTTTTGCCAGCCCTGGGGTTTGAACTCAGGGCCTGGGCACTGCGCCTAAACTTCTTTTGCTCAAGAGTAGCACTCTACAACTTGAATCACAGTGCCTGTTCCAGCCTTTTCTGGTTATGTGGTACTGAGGAATTGAACCCAGGGCTTCATGTGTGCAAGGCAAGCACTCTGTCACTAAGCTACATTCCCAGCCTTACAGCTAGCTGTTCTGAACAAGGAGTTTAGACCAGTAGGCTGCAAAGCTGGGACGAGTGATAAACACCTATAGTCCCAACTATCTGGAGGCTGAGACAGGAGGATCACTTGACCCCAGGAATTCATGACTAATCTGGGACATAGTAAGATGACATATTGAAGAAAAAGGAAAACTAACAAACAAAAGGCCAGGTACTGGTGGTTCAGCCTATTACCCTGTAGCTCTAACTACTTGGGAGGTTGGCACCTGAAGGATTGAGGTTTGAAGCCAGCCTGGGAGAAAAGTCTGAGAGACTCCATCTCCAATTAACCAGCAGAAAAGCTGGACTGAAAAGTAGGGCTCCAGTGGTACAGCACCAGCTATGAGCAAAAGAGCCCAGCCAGAGCTGGACAATAAACAATGAAAGGACAAATATTATTATTAAAATTAGCTATATTAACTATCTCTCTTTGGAGGCCTAGAATGGTCATTGATATATACTTATAATCCCAGCACTAAGAAGACAGAGGCAGTAAGAGGATCATGAGTTCAAGGCCAGCCTGAGCTACATAGTGTAGAACTGTCTCAAAAAAAAAAGTATTATGAAATGAAACCAATGTAAAGGATTTACAAAGAAAGTAATTGTAGCCAAGTGCTGGTGGCTCATGCCAATAATTGTAACTGCTCAGGAGGCTCAGATAAGAGGATCATGATTTAAAAACAGCACAAGGAGGAAAGTCCATGAGAGTATTATCTGTAGGTAACCACCAAAAAGCCAGAAGTAGAACTGTGGCTTAAGTGGTAGGGCACTAACCTTAGGCAAAAAAAGTTAAGGGACAGTGGCCAGGCCCTGAGTTCAAGCCCTAGTACTGGCACATGCACATGGACACACACAGACAAGAAAGTAATTGTGAAGCCTCTTAAAGGTGGATCTCAACCATGTTCTTTGTCTATGAAACTGCAATACATGCCTAGCTCTCAGAAATATGAGAATAAGAAACTGAGGTGGCGATATGTGTTTAGCATGCATGAGTCTCTGATTTAATCAACAGTTCCATTAAAAAAGTAAATAGAAATAAGGCTGGAGGACTGGGAATGCAGATTAGTGGTAGAGCGCTTGCCTAGCATGCATGAAGCTCTGGGTTCAATCCCTTGGTACCACATAAACAAAAAAGAAATTAGTAAATATTTAAAAAAGAAATAAGGGCTGGACATATGGCTCAAGTAATAGTGCATTTGCCTATCAAGTATGAGCCTTGAATTCAAACTCTATTACCACTAAAAATGTTGTTTCTTCTGATTTTGTCTGTATGTGAGTAGATACTATTGAGACTTGATTTACTTCATGTTCCTTTTATTTAGAAAAAAAATTATGCTATATGGTCTTTTAGATCTAACCCACTTGTACACTGAAAAAATTACCTAGTATTATCATGAAGTCCATAATCCATCAGACACTACTATTCTAATTCTAGTATCTGCCTAAATATAAGTGTCATCTGGTGGATTTTGAAATATAAGAGAAAACTACAGCTGAATGAGCTATTAATGTGTGTTCCCCTCAAATACTGATGTCAGATAAAAGTAGAAACTAATAGATACAGGTCTCAGAGCTAGCTTGAATTAATCTTCTTTGATTGGGGGATGTTACATGGAAGATGACAGTAACTGACTGTATTGTGTATTGTATGACCAGAGGTCAGTTTTCATCGTTTGTTGTATAGTCAGTTTTTCAACTCCTATAATAGGATCCTTTTCTACCTTTTACATTATTGTTGCCTAAAGTTAATAAACCTAGATATATGGTTAAAAGAAAAGCCCTAAAAGAGATACATATTCATGGACATGTACATGTGTGTATATATATATGTGTGTGTGTGTGTGTGTGTATCAACATATACATAATTCCTTATATGGTTAGACACAGAACATGAATCAAGCTAAGGACTACTCGGGGAGGAGAGAAGAAAAAGAAGGTGAATAACTCTAACACATTGCAACTATATAGGAAAGTAGTAAGAGGAACTCAGTGGAAGCTGTTGAACCATAGGGAGATGGGGGAGAAAAGTAGACTGCTGGTGGGCGGGGACTAGAAGGAGGGGGTTGTACTGGTGGGGAGGATGAAGGAGGCTGAATACTGTTGAAATAGATCATTTGCCACCATGAAAACAAGACAAGGAAATGTGATTACTTTGGAGGGGAGGGAAGGAACATGATAGAAAAGGTAAGATCCACTGGAATACAGTTATACATGTGTGGAAATATAACAATAACTGCCCTCCCCGCAACAATCTATTTTTTTCCCTGTTCATTTCTTTGTTTATTCAATGAACATGCATTAGAAGCCAATTCTGTAACATACACAGGGCAGATAAACTCAACTTGGAGCCTGGTAAAAGCAGGCATAGAATTCACACACAGAGAGCACAAGAAATGTACACACTGCCCTACTATGTAACTGTACCCCTTTTGCACAACACCTTGTCAAAAAATTTTTGTTTAATTAATAAATAAATAAAAAGGTAAAAAAAAAAGAATTCACACACAGAAACTCTTAGGGGAGAAACACAAAGGTGCAAAGCCTCTGTGCCTCTGACTATATGAATTAATGTTTATCAAAATGGAAACAAGAGGTTTGTTTTCCTTTTTCTTTTCTGTCTTGTTTGTTCATTTTTCCATCTTTGGGGGACACAAAAATGGAGGGACACGGTGAACAAATGCTGTAGTGGTATTCAGTGAAAACTGTGTAAAATTGAACTATACAACTTGTAGGTGGGGACAAAGAGGGAAAAACTAGGAGAAACAAAAAAAAAAAAAAAAAAAGGAAGGGATGATATAGTCCAAAAAGAAATGTACCCACTGCCTAACATATGAGATGGTAGCCCCTCTGTGTATCACATATATATATTTTTTATTTTTTTTGGGGGGGGGGGCCAGTCCTGGGCCTTGGACTCAGGGCCTGAGCACCGTCCCTGGCTTCTTTTGCTCAAGGCTAGCACTCTGCCACTTGAGCCACAGCGCCACTTCTGGCCGTCTTCTATATATGTGGTGCTGGGGAACTGAACCCAGGGCTTCATGTATGTGAGGCAAGCACTCTTGCCACTAGGTCATATTCCCAGCCCTGTGTATCACCTTTATAATAACAATTTTTTTTAAAGCTACCATAGAAGTAGGTCATTTCTTTCAGGGCTGCTTTTGCTTTTAAAATGTCATGAACATAGATCACTGAAAGGTACATAACCAAACTGTAGAGCATGTATAAAGGAATACTCTACAGTAATGAAAAGGAATGAACTACTGCTTCATGAGCATATTATAGACATATTACAGTGAGTGAAATTTACGAGGGAAAGAAAGAATCATGAGGATACTCACCAAGGTCTGTTGAGACTTTCTCAAACTGGCTCAGGACAGCACTAGCATTTGCTGACAAGAAGGTCTCATCATCTGCTGTCAGCTAGAAAAGGGTTCAGATATCACAAGTGGCTTCTTGTGTCACACTTAAAAAGGTCTGAGGGCTACAAACTACATCACAGGCCAAGAAGTTCTGTAACAAACACCAGCTGTTTCCTATGCCTAATACATTAAATTAAATACAGTACCTTCTCTCCAAGTTTCCTGAGAGCCGTTAGTATCTCCACTTTCTGCTGAGTGTATAGGTCTCTTTCCAGTTTTCCTACCATCAGATCTCTATCCATCTATAATAGATAAATGAACGCAAGGCACATGTAAGGGATAAACACTGCATAAAAATCTAGTTTTTCAGGGCTGGGAATGTGGCTTAGTGGTAGAATGCTTGCCTAGCATGCATGAAGCCCTGGGTTCGATTCCTCAGTGCCACATAAACAGAAAAAGCCGGAAGTGGGGCTGTGGCTCAAGTGGCAGAGTGCTAGCCTTGTGCACAAAGAAGCCAGGGGCAGTGCTCAGGCCCTGAGTCCGAGCCCCAGGACTGGCACAAAAAAAAAAAAATCCAGTTTTTCAGACCTACTTCTTTAAAAGAACCCACATATAATATTAATATTATTTAATAGTATCACTATAGAAATAATCTAAAGGCAGATGAGATAAACACTATTGCATAGTTTTAATAAGTTTAATGCTGGAAATAACAGCTCTTTGTTATAAACTACACTGAAAAGAAGGTCAATTGCTTTGAAAAGAAGCCATAATCTAGGAAATTATTAATCCTTTTTTCTGGTACCATACTGGGACTTAAACTCAGTACTTCTCACTCTCACCTTAGCTTTTTTTTTTGCCAGTCCTGGGCTTTTGAACTCAGGGCCTGAGCACTGTCCCTGGCTTCTTTTTGCTCAAGGCTAGCACTCTGCCACTTGAGCCACAGCGCCACTTCTGGCCATTTTCTATATATATGGTGCTGGGGAATCGAACCCAGGGTTTCATGTATATAAGGAAAGCACTCTTGCCACTAGGCCATATTCCCAGCCCCACATAGCTTTTTTAGATCAAGGCTGGCACTCTACTTGAGCCATACCCCACTTCCAGCTTTTTGCTGGTTATCTACAGGTAAGAGTCAATGTTTTTTCTGCTGAGGCTGGCTTTGAATCTCAATCCTCAGATCTCAGACTCCTGAGTATCTAGGATTACATGCATAAGCCATTGGCAGCTGGCTTTATAACTTTTTAAAGTACAATACAGTCTATACAATTGAATGCGATAATTGGCATTATTCCTAAAACTTATGTTAAATAATATTCCTTCACCAGAAACACGTGTGTGTGTGTGTGTGTGTGTGTGTGTGTGTGTATAGCATTAATATTATTCTAAGTGCTTAAATTTTTCTTTAAGTGCTGGGTACCAGTTGCTTACACCTGTAATTCTAGATATTCAGGAGGCTGAGATGTGAGGATCATGGCTCAAAGACAACCCAGGCAGGAAAGTCTTGAGGTTCTTACCTCCAGTTAAGTACCCAAAAAGCCAGAAGTGGAGTTGTGGCTCAAGTGGTAAAATGCTAGCCTTGAGCAAAAAAGCTCAGGGACAACACCCAGGTTCAGAGTTCAAGCCTCAGGACTAGAATGAATGAAGGAACAAACAAATAACAGTGCTGGGAATTAAACTCTGGACCTTGTACATACTGGGCAAGTGCTCCATTACTGAACTATGTGCCCAGCTAATTCTCAAATTAATTAATTAATTATTGAGACAGGGTCTCCTATGTTATCTAGGCTAGCCTCAAACTTCTAGACTCAAGTGATCTTTCTGCTTCTGTCTCCTAGGTCCCTGTAACTATTGTGCCTGGCTTCTATGTGGGTTTACATATATCATTTCATTAATCCTCACAACAACCATAAGAGGTAAGGACTAACATGATCACCTTTCTACAGACAGACAAACTGAGGAACAAAGGGGTTGAATAAAATAACTTGCCAAAGGTCAAATATCCCAGTATGCAGAGCAGGGATTCAAATCTATCCAAATCTGTTTTTTGTTTTGTTTTTGTTGTAATGGGGTTTGAATTCAGGACCTCACACCGGTTACTCATGTCCTGTACTGCATGCATACTATACTGTATGCAACTATTGGTTTAAAAGTGATGTTGAAAACTTTCCTGCCCAGGGTGGTCTCAACCTGTGACCCTTCTAATCTCAACTTTCAAGTAGCTACTATTACAATTATGATCAACCAGTGCTTGTCTCACATCTATGCTCTTACTCACTACATTAATTATCCAGAGTTGCAAATAACTTGTTAGTCCTTAATTATATTCAAGTCTATAAACTGTAAAGGTTCATAAAGGTGCTTGAAATTCTTAGAGAAAATGGGCCAAACATGCATAAGAGAAGGGTGTTAAGGTATTCTCAGTGGGATTTCAGATTAGGGCTCTAAAAGAGGATGTGAGAATAGTAAAGCCAGAGTCCAAGCACAAGTATTCTGAGACCAATGAAATTGTTGTACACTTTAAACATCCACATTTATTATGAACTATAACTGTTCAAGGTATAAATGTTGTCAGAAAATTGCAGGCTGTAGCTCTAAATCAATTAACCCATTTTAATACTGTAGACCATGACAATGAACACATTCTTGAGCTACAGAAGAAAAATACACAACAATTAGATCAATTTAAATAAGCTTTACCTCTGCTAACCTGGTCCGAAGCTGACCTGGTTGTTTCTTTGCAAACAATCTGATGACCTCTGGAGTTTTAAAGGCCTGGCTGATGGCTGCCTGAATAGCCTAGAAACACAGGAAGGCAAAAACAAAAACATTCCAAAATATCAGATTTGCAAAAATCGACTGAAGAATCTTTATCAATAAGTCTTTGGGCATCAGAGAGCTGCAAAATCAGTTTTCATTTGCGACTTCTGTGTATGTCATTGAAAGCAAATACATAACTAAATCAGGATCTGAAAGATATACATATCCTATTTCATGCACTAGGTAGACAATAATCAAGAAATAACTAAAAAAAAAGAAAGATACTTTCTTTTGTAGTGCTGGGAATGGAACGTCAGGCCTTATATATACCAGGCAAGCCCTCTACCACTAAGCTACACCCTCAAAGCTACATTTTCTCTCACAGAAGAAAAAAAGCAATAAGTACATTGTGCTTACCAGCTGCATTCCACTTAGTTCATCTACCAGAGTCATGTTTCCAGACATAATTTTCTTCAGCGAATCATTAAATTCACTTAGCTGCTCCAGAGTTTCCTTTTTGGTTTCTTCATATTCATCTGCATCAAGCTCTTCTCTGAAGTACAGTAAATACAATAATGCAGAAAAATAAAGATTTCCAAGTGAAAAAAAAAAAGCTATCTTAGTACTAAACATGAGAAAATGGCTGAAGGAAACATCACAATGCTAAAGACAGATGTGCCCACATAACTGTTAACACATGAACATATTAGTATTAAGTATCTCTCTCTCTCTCTCTCTCTCTCTCTCTCTCTCTCTCTCTCTCTCTCTCTCATGCTTGAACTCAGAGCCTGGTGCTTTTCCTAAGCGTCTTTTTCTGCAAGGCTAGTGCTCTACCACTTGAGGCACAGCTCCACTTCCAGTTTTTTCGTGGTTAATTGGAGGTAAGAGTCTTACAAACTTTCCTGCCCAAACTGGCTTCCAACTGTGATTCTCAGATCTCAGCCTCTGAAGCAGTTAAGATTATTGACATGATTGCTGGGGACTGAACCAAGACCAGGAACAAGAACACAAGTTCTACCACTGAGTGACATTGCCAGTCCCTAGTAATTTTTATTTGTTTATTTATTTGTTTTGTTTTTGTTGCCAGTCCTGGGGCATGGACTCAGGGCCTGAGCACTGTCCCCGGCTTCTTTTTGCTCAAGGCTAGCACTCTACCACTTGAGCCACAGCGCCACTTCTGGCCGTTTTCTATATATGTGGTGCTGAGGAATCGAACCCAGGGCTTCATGTATACGAGGTGAGCACTTCACCACTAGGCCATATTCCCAGCCCCCCTAGTCATTTTTATTTTACCAAAATAAGGCACACTTAAACCACACAACAGCTTCTCTTTAAATTGTCACTGAATAACCTTGGGCAAGATACTGAACACAGCTAAGCCTCAGTTTATCTATAAAGCTTTGGGTAATTATGGTACCTATTTAATAGGGTTGCTATGAGCACTAAATAAGATAAAAGAAAGTGCTTGGCACATATAGTAACAGGTAAATAGCTGTGGTTATTATCATCGTCATTAATGGCAGGGAAGATTGTGTGTGTCCTTCAAAACAACAGCAATGCAGTACATGCCATCTGAGTAAGAGGTTATTTTTATTCACCAAACAGGCCACTTATTAAATATTTATGGAGTTACAACAGCTGCCACTTAGTGATCGACTACTTACTGAGCACCTATACTGGGCCAAGCACTGTGTCATCCACTTCATTTGCAATATTTACATCCCAGCAAAGCTCTTAAGTATGCAACGAACAATCTTGTTCTTTTTTTTGGTGCCAGTCTTGGGGCTTGAACTCAGGGCTTGGGTGCTGTCTCTGAGCTTTAATGCTCAAGGCTAGTCCTCTATCACTTGCGCCACAGCTCCACTTATATATTTTTCTGATGCTTAGAGATAAGTCTCATGGCTTTTCCTTTCTAGGCTGGCTTGGAAAGATGATCCACAGGTCTCAGCCTCCCAAGTAACTAGGGTTGCAGGAATGAGCCACTGGCACCGGCAATTTCTTTTCTTCCTTTCTTTTTTTTTTTTTTAGTGCTAGGATCGAACCCAGGCCTTGGCATGCTAAGCACCCATTCTTCTACTGAACCATACTCTGCCCAGTCTCAATCTTTGAGTACACACCAAGAGTTCATACCAAGCATGGCTGTTTAAATATTAAAACCAAGTAGGTAGCCAGGTACCAGTGGCTCATGCATGTAACCCTAGCTACTCAGGAGGCTGAGATCTGAGTTCAAAGCCCATGAGACTTTATTTCCAATTAAGCAGCAAAAAGTCAGAAGTGAAGCTGTGACTCAAGTGGCAGAGTGCTGGCCTTGAGTGAAAAAGCTCAGGGACAGAACCCTGGTTCTGAGTTCAAGTCCCAGGACTAGCACATACACATAAAGACAAGATAGTGTTATTATTTCCACTCCAAAGAGGTAAGCACTTTACCAAGTTCACATGCACTTAGTACTATTACTTCAAACACTTCCACATCCCAGGACTTTTGACTCCAAATTTGCACTGAATTTACAATTCTAACAGACAAGACATTGAAAAATACTACAGAGGAAAGCAAAATTACACATGGGCCTGCATCCATGGAACTTGTAATCTAGCTATAGAAAAAGGGCATTTTATATTGTAATAACGCACAATTATACCATTACCTGCATTCCTCCAGATCTTGTAATTGCTGCATTAGTCTATCCAACTGTTCTTCTAAATTCTGCTTTAATTTGCTTGTCTCTGTCTTTCCTCTGGAAGCCATTTTAATCCCTGTACAACAATAAGCCACATACATCATATTAATGTGAAAAGAATATTAATTTGAAAAGAATCAACAAATTAGTGCAATTTAAAATTAAGTGAGTTTAGCTGGGTGCTGGTGGTTCACACCCTGTAATCCTAGCTATTCATTAGGCTGAGATCTGAGGATCACAGTCTAAAGCCAGACAGGGCAGGAAAGTCCGAGAGATTCTTATCTCCAATTAACCACCAGAAGACTGGAAGTGGAGCTGTGGCTCAAAGTGGTAGAGCACTATCCTTGAGCAAAAGAGTTCAGAGATAGTGCCCAGGCCATGAGTTCAAACCCCACGACTGACCAAAAAAAAAAGTTTAACTTAAATTTAAGTTCTAAGTTCCAGATATGGGAATAAGAGCTAATCAAATAAAATCTGTTTGGATATAAAAATTTAAACTCACTACAAAAATACTCCACAGAAATGCCTGATAATTTCACTACAAGTCTTTGCTATCGATCTACATTATTTTAAACAATTCTGAAATATGAACATACTGATTCTTCTTTTTTGTCCAAGACTGAGACATTTTTGCTCATTGGCTGAGCCACACCTCCAACACGAACATCCTGACTTATACAGAAATGGTCAGGGTGCTGGTGGAATGGCCCAGGTATACCTGCATGAGATACTAAGTTCAATCTCTAGAAATGTAAAAAAAAAAAAAAAAAAAAAAAAAAAAAGGTGAGGAATTTAAATTTTCTGGTCCAGGGCTGGGAGTATAGTTCAATAGCACAGTGACAGCTGTGTGAAGTAGGCCCTAGGATAGATTCAAATATCAGCACTAAAAACAATCTTCTTAGTCTAACCACATTGATTTATAATTGTTTTTTTTTTTTTTTGGCCAGTCCTGGGCCTGGACTCAGGGCCTGACCACCATCTCTGGCTTCATTTTGCTCAAGGCCAGCACTCTGCCACTTGAGCCACAGCGCCACTTCTGACCATTTTCTATATATGTGGTGCTGGGGAATCGAACCCAGGGCTTCATGTATACGAGGCAAGCACTCTTGCCACTAGGCCATATTCCCAGCCCAGTCTAACCACATTGAATGTCAAAACGTGCTACACAATTTTTCTTCTTTTTTTTTTGTTAGTGATTGAACCCAAGACCTCCATGCTTGCCCAGCCCAGCACACCTTCTACTATTATTCCCAGAACTTCATTCTCTCTCTCTCTCTCTCCCCTCCCTCCTTCCTTCTCCCCCTCCTCTCTCTCTCACAGGGATAGTCCAGGCTACCCACAAACTCAAAATTTCCCCTTTTCTGGAATTACACACACATATAATACCCTTCTTTTTTGAGCCTCCATCATTTTCTACCAACTAGTAGAAATTCTAATCCATCCAACATCTAGGTTCAAGTGTCATCTTTCTCCATTTAGGCCTTTCTTAATTTTCTCTCAATCACAAGGTGGTGAATTCTTTGAAAGGAAGGACTTTACTAGTCCTGGGTACAAAATGTATCAGGCAAATGACTAATGGAAATTGTTTGTATGCTGCACATTTTATTCTCTATTAGCATCATTTTTTGCCATGGGTTATGCAATTTTAATATTAATTTAGGGCTGGGAATATGGCCTAGTGGCAAGAGTGCTTGCCTTGTATACACGATGCCCTGGGTTCGATTCTCAAGCACCACATATACAGAAAATGGCCAGAGGTGGCGCTGTGGCTCAAGTGGCAGAGTGCTAGCCTCAAGCAAAAAGAAACCAGGGACAATACTCAGGCCCTGAGTTGAAGGCCCAGGACTGGCAAAAAAATATAGATAATAATAATAATAATAATAATAATACATATTAATTTATTGTAGTGCTGGGGATAGAACCTAGGGCCTTGCACATGTTACTGAGCCACATGCCAAGCTTGTCCATGATTTTATCACAGCTCATTATTTGTCTATGTTCCCCTCCTAACTAAATTCTTTTTTTTTTTTGCTTAAGCTTAGCACTGTGCCACTTGAGCCACAGCGCCACTTCTGGCTATCTTCTATATATGTGGTGCTGGGGAATCAAACCCAGGGCTTCATGTACAGGAGGCAAGCACTCTTGTCACTAGGCCATATCCCCAGCCCCCCCTCCTAACTAAATTCTTGAAAGCCAAAAATTTTTAGTTTTTCTGTTAGCCTTCTCAACACTTAAGTATTTGATTGTTGAATCAAGTACAAAAAGGCTCAACATACTTAAAATCTATTTAAAAAAACCCAAAAACCTGAGGTTGGAGGCATGGCTCAAGAGGGCCGGAGTTCGATGTTCAGTACAGCCTCCCCTCCTCACCAAAAAATGATTTTTTAAGTGTTAAGGATTGAACACAGGGTCTCATATATACTAATCAAGCACTCTGATTGAGTACATCACCTGTCCCAACATGAATTTTTTTTTTTTTTTTGCCAGTCCTGGGGCTTGGACTCAGGGCCTAAGCACTGTGTCTGGCTTTTTTTGCTCAAGGCTAGCACTCTCACCACTTGAGCCACATCGCCACTTCTGGCTTTTTCTTTGTATGTGGTGCTGAAGAATCGAACCCAGGGCTTCATGCATGTGTGGCAAGCACTCTACCGCTAAGCTACATTCCCAGCCCCACCCCACCCCCAACATGTTTTAAAAGAGGCAAAGCTATTCTGAATAAGATTCAGAGAAGATAGGGGGCACTTGAAAAGCCTTCACCTGAAGCTATCCCAGAAAGATTTAACTCGATGGCACCACCTGGTATTGAATGAAGGCAGTGCACATCTTACCAAACTACCGGAATGGCTGTCAAACCCTGTATGTAATCTGGAAAGTCCTCATTCACGCTCACCGGTCTTCCTAGTACATAGAATTCTGCAGTGCCGATCGCTCTCAATCGCATAAAACTCCAACCCTGGAAGTTCCGAGTGTGATCAGTTTGAGGAAAGCGAAGTTGTCCATCAAGACTGCAAGAGGCTCGAAATTCAAATCACCTGGAGGTGAAAAGTATTAGCAAGCAATCTGCTATACACGGGCAGTCCTGTTAAGCTTGCACTTGAGCCACCCGTAACCGAACACACCCTTCCTTCCATTCCTTCGGAGGACGAGGGTGTCTACTCCCTGGACTGCTACTCCGAGAGCCTTTTTCAGGGTTTTTTTTCCTAACCGGGTCAGGAACTGGACACGCCTTAAGCAGCCGTCAAAGCCCGAAGTTTCGTAACCCTTTCCTGCCTGGAGGTGAGCAGCGTTTGCTTTGGCATTAAAGCACGGGCACCGGGTTGGGGACCAGCTCCAGCCACCGCCTCAAAGTCCATTCTCCGCCGGGGGAACCCGAAGCTCGCGTATTTAGGTCGGGCTCAGCTAGGCCTCAGTTGCCCCCAGGCGGTGGCCGCGACCCCGCCTCCCTGGAAATTCCCTTTGGTCCTCGCTCCCCAGAGCCCGGCCAACCTCCTCCGGACTCGGGAGTGCTCGGTCTGCCTCCCACCGCCCGTGGATCCCAGAGATTGGAACCAGGGGCCCCGCCTACCTGAGGTCTCCGGCCGGGCGGACCGAGCGGGAGGAGCGCTTCCGCCGGGCGAAGGCACTTCCGGTCTCCTGCCACCAATGCGAATGCGAGCGCGGTGTTCCCTCGCCGGCGTCCGGGCTGCGCCTGTCTCCGGGAGGACTGGGCCGCTTGGCTGTGAGAGCGTGGTAAGCGCCCGGGCCCGCCGGGGAACGCGGGTCCCTCCGGACCTTGCCACCCTTTAGTGTCCCAGGCAGCGGCTGGGACCTTCAGAGGCCAATGCCGCTGTCCCCGAGGCAAGGTGATGATGCTTAGGTCTTGACCCGTAGTTCTCCCTGTGGGATCCCCGGTGACCTTTGGTACAATTGAGTTCACTGTGTGTGTTGCTGGGGGGCGGGGAGGACGGGGTGGGGGTGTGCTTCCCTTTCTAGAGGCGTCTTGCGCGGTAACTCTTGGGCTTGGCGGGGAGGAGGAGAGGGAAACTTCCTCCACTGTGAAAGGTTGTTCCCTTCTCATCGTAAATACTTCTAAACCTGTGAAAGACTAGGAGCATACGCAAACGCCTTGATGTGATGTGATTCAGTGGCACAACTACAAGCAGAGAGAGCACTTGTTTTTGAATAATTATTTATTGTCAACGTGATGTACAGAGGGGTTACAGTTTCATACGTAATGCAGTGGGTACATTTCTTGTGCAATTTGTGACCTCATCCCCCACCCCCCTCCCAGAGCACTGGAACCCTGGGTTTGAGCTCCAGCGCACGAACACAAGCACACCTGCCCAGGGTGCACTCACTTAACACACTCTTCAAGAAAGAGGCAACTAGCTGTTTGACAGCACTTGAAAAGTTACCCAGAAACTGAATGGGAACCCCCCGCCCGCATCTTCCTGAAAAGGCAATACGGGGTGGTCCACAGAACGTCCCTGTTGTCTACAACATTTGTTCAGAGATTTGGTCATTCAAGTCTGTATTTCAGCTGCTCAGAACAAATGACCAAATTTGATGATCTTAATACTCTACAGAATGAAGTGTTCCTGCCAAGTTTTGCCTTGCCAATTCTTTTTCAGAGGTACAGTTTGATTAGGAAATCAGGGGCAAGAGTGCTTGCCTCCTGTACATGAGGCCCGGGGTTTGATTGCCCCAGCACCACATTTACAGGAAGTGGCCAGAAGTGGCGCTGTGGCTCAAGTGGCAGAGTGCTAGCCTTGAGCAAAAAGAAGCCAGGAACAGTGCTCAGGCCCTGAGTCCAAGGCCCAGGACTGGCAAAAAAGAAAGAAAGAAAGAATGATTAGGAAATCACTTTGCTAGTCCATGATAGCATACCCTGGTTAATGTTTCAGATTCAGAGTGCCTCTTATGTTAATGCAGTTATTTTTAATTTTCATATATGAATATGTCAGTCAGTGTTTTGAGTAAAATACAACTCAGTGGTACTTCATGTGAAGAAACTTCCTTCTTTGTGATAATAGAAATAAAATTGAGGAGGAGAGAGTGAACTTTTCAGGTAAAAGTTTAAATTGAGGGCTGGGAATATGGCCTACTGGCAAGAGTGCTTGCCTCATATACATGAAGCCCTGGGTTCGATTCCTCAGCACCATATATATAGAAACGGCCAGAAGTGGCACTGTGGCTCAAGTGGCAGAGTGCTAGCATTGAGCAAAAAGAAGCCAGGGGGGCTGGGGATATAGCCTAGTGGCAAGAGTGCCTGCCTCGGATACACGAGGCCCTAGGTTCGATTCCCCAGCACCACATATACAGAAAACGGCCAGAAGCGGCGCTGTGGCTCAAGTGGCAGAGTGCTAGCCTTGAGCGGGAAGAAGCCAGGGACGGTGCTCGGGCCCTGAGTCCAAGGCCCAGGACTGGCCAAAAAAAAAAAAGAAGCCAGGGACAGTGCTCAGGCCCTGAGTTCAAGGCCCAGGACTGGCCAAAAAAAAAAAGTTTAAATTGAGAAGGAGCAAGGGTGGCTAAGCAGACTGATTAATAGATTCTGACAAGAAACAAACTTTGGGATGGAATAAAGCTCAGTGGTAGAGCACTTCCCTGTGATGCATGAGGCCCTGATCTCTAGTGCCATAAAAACAAATCTACTTGGGCATTTTATTGGGTTGCTGGAGTAGTTTGGGTGGTCTGACAATGACATTTGTAAGGTCTCTTCCTCATGTTTCACGACTTTTTTTCCTCATATAAGATATGGATCAGTGACCAGTTTGTCTTTGGGGATGAACCTATGGTACCACCCTATGCCTAGACAGTTTTGTCCCTGCAGTAAAGAGTAGTGGGATATGCCAGTTGCCTGTGGCCCCCACCTGTAATCCTAGCTACTCTGATCTATGAACTATCATCTGAGGATCATAATTTGAAGCCATCAAGGGCAGGAAAGTTGGTGAGACCTTATCTCAAATAACCAGCAAAAAGCCAGAAGTGCGGCTGTGGTTCAAGTGGTAGAGCCACCAGCTTTCAATGAAAAAGCTGGGGAACGGTGCCCAGGACCTGAGTTCAGGTCCAAGTACCAGGAGAAAAGCAAAGGAGCTGAACAGGTTCTGGAGCCCTATTTTTTTTTTTTTTTTTTTTTTTTTTTTTGCCAGTCCTGGGCCTTGGACTCAGGGCCTGAGCACTGTCCCTGGCTTCTTCCCGCTCAAGGCTAGCACTCTGCCACTTGAGCCACAGCGCCGCTTCTGGTTGTTTTCTGTATATGTGGTGCTGGGGAATCGAACCCAGGGCCTCATGTATCGGAGGCAGGCACTCTTGCCACTAGCCCATATCCCCTGGAGCCCTAATTTTTAACCTCTTACCTACTACTAAGTAAAGCATGTCTGGTCACTCTGTCAACCATCTATGGAATGTGCCCTCCCCCTTATCCTTCTACTCATGTGTGTGAGTGTGCGTGTGCCTGCACCCATGCACCCATATTGAGGCTTGAACCCAGGGCCTTGGCTCTGTTCCTTAGCTTTTTCACTCAAGAGTGGTGCTCTGCCACTTTCGCCACAGCGCCACTTCTGACTTTTTGGTGACTTTCTTCCTGGACTTTAGAACTGGGATCCTCAGAGTAGCTAGGATTACAGGCTATGAGCCACGATGCCTGGCCTGTCCATTTCTTCTTCCCATGAAAATCCTTGTTCTACCTCCACAGTGACAAGTAGGATTCGTACAAACAGCAAAATCCTAGAAATGAGAATATATACATGCTTTTTATCCACTTAGGAGAATTTGATAAGCAAGTAGTTGCTCACAGTGTACTTCTCTTAGTTTTGGTGATGATGGTGTACTATTCTTTTCAGACATGATGGTTTAATGTGTGTAATTTTAGAAATTGTAAAGGAAAAGCCTTGCCATTTGTGCAATGTACCTGCCTGCTCTTTTTCAGTAACAATTTGATTCTGAAGTTCTGTGCTGAGGGTGTTTGTTGTGTTGTTGTTTTGCCACTTCTGGGGCTTGAACTCAGGACCTGAGCACTGTCCTTGGCTTCCTTTTGCTCTACCACTTGAGCTACAGAATCACTTCTGGCCTTTTCTGTTTATGTGGTGCTGAGGAATCGAACCCTGGTCTTCATGCATGCTAGGTAAGCACTCTACCGCTAAGCCACATTCCCAGGCCCAAGGGTGTTCTTATATGCCTTTGGGTTCTTGTTTTGAGTTAATGTATGATGATAACATATTCATAGGACATAAGTAGAAGAAGTAGTTGGTATGGGTTCCATTTATAAAACAAAAATAGAACTCAAGCCTTCAGATGGGAGGCAGAAAAGAAATTGGAGAATGAAGAATGGTATGTTAAGTTGGTAGTCACTGGAGACAAGACTAAGGAAAGTAACTTCAGAACTGAGAATCATAACTGGGAAACCAGATAAATGCTACTTGACAGCTGAAGGAGTTTAGGACATTTCATCCTGGACTTGGCACAGAGCTAAGATAGGGAAAGTGCTGAGGCAGATGAAACCTGAGTGACTCATACTGTGAACACTTGAACCTTTAAGTGCTGGGGATTGAACCCAGGGCCTCTTGCATATGAAGCTAATGTTCTACAATTGACCTATACCCACAATTGAACTTCTTTTAAATGTCTACCAGCAGATTCTTTGTACCATTGTTGCACCTATCTTGTATAATAGAGGAAAGCATACATTTCTAGGATCAAGGATGTTATTCTAGGGGCTGGGAATATAGTCTAGTGGCAAGAGTGCTTGCCTCATATGCATGAAGCCCTGGGTTCGATTCCCCAGCACCACATATATGGAAAATGGCCAGAAGTGGCGCTGTGGCTCAAGTGACAGAGTGCTAGACTTGCTCAAAAAGAACCCAGGGACAGTGCTCAGGCCCTGAGTCCAAGGTCCAGGACAGCCAAAAAAAAAAAAAGAAAAAGAAAAAAAGGATGTTATTCTAGCATCCTTGAGATTCTGAGCAAGTTAACCTCTCTAAGCTTGTGTTTTCTTGTCTGTATAAAGGGCTGTGTGTGATAATCATTGGCTGTATCACAAGGATTCCATGAAAGTTTAGAGATTGCGCTCTGTGTGTGTATGTATGTGTGTATGTCCTGTGGCTTGAACTCAGGGCCTGGGTGCTGTCCCTGATCTTTCTTTTGCTTAAGGCTAGTGCTCTACCACTTGAGCAACAGCTCTACTTCCACTTTTGTGTCTGTGTGCTTAATTGGTGATATGGATTTCATGGACTTTCCTGCCTGGGCTGGCTTTGAACCACAATCCTCAGAGCTCAGTCTCTTGAGTAGGTAGGATTACAGGTGTGACAGCATCAAGTTTAGAGATTGCTTCTTATATGTCAGAAGAATTCAATGAATATTGCTGTTATGACTATCATGATTACTGTAGTAAAAAATAATTTTAAAAAATATATATGGATCAGGCCCACCTAAAAAGAATGAGTACATCTATTACCATCTAACAGGAACAAAGAAAATGAGGATTCTGTAAGCCAGAACCCTGAAACTTTCTACTCTTACCAATTTACCACTTACCACCCCCAGCTCATCACAGGCAACTACTGATCTGTCTTTTGTTTATAGATTAAGTTATACGTTTAAAAGTTCATATAACTGGAATCTTATGGTGTATACAATAAGCCATCTTATTCGTGGATGTGTGTGTGTGTGTGTGTGTGTGTGTGTGTGTGTATTGCCAGTCCTGGGGCTCGAACTCAGGGCCTGAGCACTGTCCCTGGCTTCTTTTTGCTCACCCACTTGAGCCACAGCGCCACTTCTAGCTTTTTCTATATATGTGGTGCTGAGGAATTGAACCCAGGGTTTCATGCATACGAGATAAGCACTCTACCACTAGGCCATATTCACAGCCCTTATTCGTGAATATATTACAAGTGGTTTTGACCAAACGTGGTAAAAATAATAAATTTAAAAAAGCACATTTCATGGGGCTGGGAGTATGGCCTAGTAGTAAAGGGCTCGCCTCGTATACATGAAGCCCTGGGTTCCATTCCTCAGCACCACATATACAGAAAAAGCCAGAAGTGGCATAGTGGCTCAAAAGGTAGAGTGCTAGCCTTGAGCAAAAAAAAAGAAGCCAGGGACAGTGCTCAGGCCCTGAGTCCATGCCCCAGGACTGGCAACAAAAACAAAACAAATAAACAAAAAATCACATTTCAGAGAGAGAACTTAATTTCTCTTGTGCTCACTGTGCAGCTCAGTTGATGCAAAGAAGTTCTGTGTTATTTGCATGGAGTGATCTTCCCACTGTTTCTTTTTTTTTTTGGCCAGTCCTGGGGCTTGGACTCAGGGCCTGAGCACTGTCCCTGGCTTCCTTTTGCTCAAGGCTAGCACTCTGCCACTTGAGCCACAGTGCCACTTCTGGCCGTTTTCTGTATATGTGGTGCTGGGGAATCGAACCCAGGGCCTCATGTATACGAGGCAGGCACTCTTGCCACTAGGCCATATCCCCAGCCCCTGGAATTGCTCTTTTACAAATACATTGTATTTTGGGGTTTTTTGTTTGGTTTTTTTTTGCCAGTCCTGGGGCTTGGACTCAGGGCCATATCCCCAGCCCCTTCCCACTGTTTCTTGCCCTTAATTTTGTGAAAAATATCCTTCCAAGCCAAGAAAGGGCAGGTGGTAATATTCTGAAGCGTATTGTCATTGTAAGGAAATGGAAAGACTTGAAAAAAATCATATTAGGTGAAGTAAACCAGACCCAAAGAAACATATAGACTCCATGGTTTCCCTCATTTGTAATCATTAGTATAAGACTAGGATAGTCCTAGCAGAGGATCACAATAGCTCAATAGCTACATACACATGACCACATAAAATGATGCTAAGTGAAGTGAACTCCAAGATATGGAAACAAGAATCTTGTTTGTTTTTTAGTGTACTGTTTTTAGTTATTTCTCCTCATTTATTCTTTGTGGTCACTGTCTTCGATTTTGATACCCTTTGTCTTGTATATAAGTTTATCTGATTTGGGGAAGGGAAGGGGAACCATTCACAGAAATAGTAGGGCAAAGGGTGAACCAATACAATAGCAATACTCACTAGACACTGTGTTGGACATGAACTTTACAACTTGAGAGAAGGTAGGGAAGGGAAAGCAGGAGAAAATGAGGGAGGGGAGCCTGCAAAAGTAACTAATACTATGAACTTCATTGGGTTAAAATTTAGAATTAAAGATTTAGCAGTATTACAGTCTTGAAAGTATTGACTAATAATTTCAGCATCACACACACACACAGAGATGAATTTAACTGGGACAGCAGTCCTTGATTTTGGTGGGCTGGTCTCTTTTTCTCCATGGCTTATTAAGACTTAAAACAACTTGCTTCCAATGGTTGTTGTCTTCGCATGTTTCTGTGATGTTTAGGTGATAGCCTAGGAGACGGTCATGCTTGTCCACAGGTTGCGGTGATGCTTGAACAGTCTCAGCCTGCTCAGGTGTGTATTTGAGGCAGCAGAGCATCAGGAACCAAGTGCAAACTTCAGATTGTTGGGTTAGCATCTCTCCTTCTCACCCTGGACAGCCAGATGAGCCCCATGCCTGAGAAAAGCACTGCAGGGTAGAGAATGGGACCTCATTGAATAAATGAACTCATGAGAGATGGTGTTTGTTTTTTTTAATGTCCCACCTGGAGTCTTCCCTTTCCTTACTCCGTATCATGACTTTTGTGGTCCAGTGGTTACTTCCCTTGAAGGAAGGGGTAGTGTGATCTGACAAGGACAGACAAGTTAGGCTTTGCTTACCTGTGGACACTAGGCTGCCCACTGACAAGAGCACAGACAAATAGTAAAGTTCAGGGGTGGATTTTTCCTAAAATCAAGAAGAAAAAAGTACCATGAGGAACAATTTATCTTTTTACTGTGGCTTGAACTGAGGCCCTCACCCTTTGGCTTGGCTTTTTCACTCTATGTTGATAGCTCTATGATGAGCTACTTCTGCACATCTAGATTTTTGTGGATTAACTGGAGATACGAGTCTCTTGGACTTTTCCACTCAGGCAGGTTTGGAAACATGATCTTTGTATCTCAGCCTCCTGAGTAGCTAAGATTACAGGTGCAAGCCACCCCAGGCTCACACCTGTAATCCTAATTACTCAGGAGACTGAGTTGTGAGGATCACAGTTCAAAGTTGAAAAAGTTGAGGCAGAGCACTAGGCACTGAGATCACGTACAATGAAGAAACAAATAGTCGGGGGCCAGTGGCTCACACCTGTAATCCTAGCTACTCAGGATGCTGAGATCTGAGGATCTCAGTTCAAAGGCAGCAGAGCAGGAAAGTCCATGAGACTCTAATCTCCAATTAACTACCAGAAAACCAGAAGTGGTGTTGTGGCTTAAAGTAGTAGAGCACTAGCCTTGAGCTGAAGAGCTCAGGCACAGCACCCAGGCCCAGAGTTCAAGCCTCACAACCGACACACCAAAAAAAGGCATACTGCTTAATGTTCTAGACCCAACTAACAGTTCCACAGTTGATTAATATCTACTTTTAAACATTTTTTCCAGGTGTGTTGGCTTATGCCTGTAATTCTAGCTACTAAAAAGCTAATATCTGAGGATTGCAGTTCAAAGACAGCCCAGGTAGAAAAGTCTGTGAGATTCTCATCTCCTCTCAACTACTCAAACGCTACAAGTAAAGGTGTGACTCAGGTAGTAGAGTGCTACCCCTTGAGTGAAAAAAGAAAAGAAGCTAGGGACAGTAGCATTCCCTAAGTCCAAGCCCTAGTGCTGGTATAAACAAATAAATGGTAGGCCTAGGAATGTGGTTCAGTCGTGGAGCACTTGCCTAGTATACACAGGACTTTGGATTTGGTGCTCAGGACCACACACGTGAGAAAAGATAAAATTTTAGTGAAGTGGAACTCGTCCACAGATAGAAAAAAAAAATCTGCTGTGAAATTGTTTTGTGGGATCAAACCCAGAGCCCTGAGCATGGTAAGCACAATTCTATCACTGAGCTAACCCTCCGCTTTTTTCTTTTGGTTGTGGGACTTCACTTAGGACCTGGGCTCTGTCCCTGAGCTCTTTTGCTAAAGGCTAGCGCTCTACCACTTTGAGCTACAGTGCCACTTCTGACTTTTGAGTGGTTCATTGGAGATAAGAGTTTCATGGGGACTTTTCTGCCTGGGCTGGCTTCAAAATGTGATCATCAAATCTCACCCTCCTGAGATTTACAGGTGTGAGCCACCCGTGCCCAGCAACCCCTAGATGTTTGTAGAATGTTTTAACTTTCATTAGAGTAGTGTTTTAACTGTGACATGCATCCCATTAGGAATTCTGTTTCTGCTTATCTCTGTATTTAGGGTAAGTAGATAATAAATCTTGAAGACTAATGGTGTAATGTTTATAGTCAAGCTTTCAGGTTAAGCGGGGCCTATAAATCTTCAGTAGGTAGAAACATACACAGTCTGATGCCAAAACCGTAAACCCCACGGTGCACACTCCTCCTCCGAAGGACCCCACGCCCAGCACGCAAAGCATCCCTTTCAGTGCCCGCGGGACTGGCTCCAGCTGAGTCAGCAGCACGGCGAGTCCTGAGGGGGCAAGGAACAGCACTGGCTTAGTACCTTCAACCAGCCTAGAAACGTATGCTTTTGCTCTTTCTTTTGTTTGAGACAGGCCTCACTGTGGAGAGTAGACTTGCCTCACTCTCTTAGTCCTCCTTACCTCAGCCTTCCAAGTGCTGGGATTGCAGGCATGAACCACCATGTGCCACATGTTCTTGAGGGGAATCCTAAATGTAATCTGTTTCTTTGCTTTTTATTGTGGAACATAAATACTCAAAAACCTAGCCAGACTGTTTTTCTTTGATGCAGCATGTGTGTGTATTAGCAATGCTGGCAATCATAAATGGGATGCAAGCATTTCTATCTTATCCTTATTTTATAAATGATGAGCGGTTCAGAGAAGTTTGTTTGCAGAGTGATACCAATCACTAAACCCATGTTCTTCCTCATTACACTATGTTACCTCTAGTGAAGCTGCAAGACTCTCTTCAGCCTATAGAAGTGTCTAAGGCATTTAATAACTACTTATAATAATTTTTTGCTAGTCCTGGGCTTGGACTCAGGGCCTGAGCATTGTCCCTGGCTTCCTTTTGCTCAAGGCTAGCACTCTACCTCTTGAGCCACAGCACCACTTCCAGCCTTTTCTGTTTATCTAGTGCTAAAGAATTAAACCCAGGGCTTCATGCTTGCTAGGCAAACACTCTACCAGGGCCTTGCATATGTTACTGAACTAGGCCCCACCTCTAAACATCATTTTTGTTTAAACCAGGAGTCACATTTCTTTTCTTTCTGTCTTTTTTGTGGTGGTGGTAGTAGGGTTTGAACTCGGGGTACTCTACCACCTGAGCCATGCCCTCAGCTCTTTTTGCTTTAGTTATTTTTCAGATGGGGTCTTGAAGTTTGGGGCAAGTAGCCTCAGATTGATCCTCCTACTTACCTCCCATGTAGCTGGAAATGACAGGCACAAACCCGCATTCTAAGCTTATTTGCTGAGAATAAAGTCTTGTTAACTTTTTACCTGACCCGGAACTATAATCCTTCCTACCTTTGCCTTTTTTTTGTTGTTGTTAGTCTTAGTGCTTGAACTCAGTGCCTGGGTGCTGTCCCTGAATTCTTTTGCCCAAAGCTAGTGCTCTACCACTTTGTGACACAGTGCCACTTCCAGTTTTTTGAGTGGTTTAATTGGAGATAAAAGTTTCATGGGGACTTTTCTGCCTGGGATGGCTTCAAACCATAATCTCCTATCTCAGCCTCCAGAGTAGGTAGGGTTACAGGTGTGAGCCACTGGCCCCTGGCTCTTATCTCTGCATTCTGAATCGCTGGAATTATGGTGTAAGCCATCAGGTCTGGCTGGCATAATTTGTGGGCAGCCCAGTTTTTGTAGCTAGTATCATCTTCTGACCAATAATAATTTATTGTATGAATAACTCAAGCTGGTAATTTAATACTATGAATAATTTTGTGACACAAAGCATTTGCATTTAACTTAAGCAGGCTTCATATTCAAATTGTAGGACAACTATAGAAAGTACAAAGAAATATTTTATTTTTTCACCAGAATAATCTTTATTATTCATCTACAAACTTGTAATAAGCAATACTGCCTTCTGACGGTTTTTACAGATACTAAACCAGAGAAAAGATGTAATCTTAATCAAATAATTGCTATGGTACAAATTACAAAGAAATATATATATATATATATTTTTTGGCCAGTCCTGGGCCTTGGACTCAGGGCCTGAGCACTGTCCCTGGCTTCTTTTTACTCAAGGCTAGCACTCTGCCACTTGAGCCACAGTGCCACTTCTGGCCGTTTTCTGTATATGTGGTGCTGGGGAATTGAACCCAGGGCCTCATGTATACGAGGCAAGCATTCTTGCCACTAGGCCATATCCCCAGCCCACAAAGAAATATTTTTAAAACACACTTCATCTGTATTTTTTGCATGTGTTTGCCTGTCCTGGAGCCTGAACTCAGGGCTCTGAGCTCTTGCTTGGCATTTTCACTCAAGGCTGGTGCTCTACCACACGAGCCACACCTTTACTTGAGGCTTTCTGGTGGTCAATTTGAGATAAGAGTCTCATGGACTTTTCTGCTCAATCTGGCTTTGAATTGGGATCCTTAGATCTCAGCTTCCTGGGTGGCTAGGATTAGAGGAGTAAACCACCAGTGCCGGCTTCATCTATATTTTATTTTATTTTAATTATTTATTTATTTTGCCAGTCCTGGGGGTTTGGGGCTCAGGGCCTGAGCGCTGTCCCTGGCTTCTTTTTGCTCAAGACTAGCACTCTACCTCTTGAGCCACAGCGCCACTTCTAGCTTTTTCAGTTTATGTGGTGCTGAGGAATCGAATCCAGGGCTTTATGCATGCTAGGCAAGCACTCTACCGCTAAGCCACATTCCCAGCCCTATATTTTATTTTATTTTTTACTATTGTGGGGCTTGAACTCAGCGGCTAGGTGTTGTCCCTAAGCTATTTCTTGCTCAAGGCTAGCACTTTACCACTTCGAACCTCAGCACCACTTCCAGTCTTCTAGGTAATTGGAAAGAATAGTCTTACAGACTCTCCTGCCTAAGCTGGCTTTGAGTCATGATCCTTAGATCTCAGCCTCCTGAGTAGCTAGGATTATAGGTGTGAGCCACTAATACCCAGCTTTTTATCTGTATTTTAAAAGTGAGTTGCGGGGCTGGGAATATAGCCTAGTGGCAAGAGTGCTTGCCTTGTATACATGAAGCCCTGGGTTCGATTCCCCAGCACCACATATACAGAAAACGGCCAGAAGTGGCGCTGTGGCTCAAGTAGTAGAGTGCTAGCCTTGAGCAAAAAAAGAAGCCAGGGACAGTGCTCAGGCCCTGAGTCCAAGCCCCAGGACAGGCAAACAAACAAACAAACAGTGAGTTGTTACCCCTCACCTTTGGGGTCCAATCTGACAGAAGAGCAGAAGCCATCTCTTAACCATTTTAAGTGTTCCAGCAGTGTAGCAAGTTGTAATACTTACTGGGTACTTGACAGACAACGTCACACTTACCAAATGTGAAGAAGGTCAATACGATATTGCCAACCAGGTTGATCAGGAGAGGTTGACTGCAGTAGCGAGATGACCTTGGTCTATAAATCAATATTCTTAATATTGTAGTTCATTACTGATTATGAGAAATCCACTGAACAAGTACTATACCAGAAGCCACCATCTTTAAATTCTAATCCTAATTTTGATGCTAAATTCTCTTTGGCTCTTTGCAACTTCTATTGGGAAAATTAGTAATAAGGCATTAATAATCAAAATTGTTAAACAAATCTGTTTTTCTAGTTCATTCTATTGATAAGTGGGCAAAAAGGGGTACTTTGTGGAAATTCTGACCTGGGGTAAAAACCACAAATCTCTTATAATGGAACCTGGTTGGATTGAGTTAAGACTAATTATAATCAGCCCCCCCTTCTTTCCTATCATTTAATGGGATGTGTGTATGTGTATGTGCATGTGTGTGCTTGTGTGTGTGTTGCTCACTTGTATGTGCCATTCCTGGAGCTTAAACTCAGAACCTAGACTCTGTACCTCAGCTTTTTACTCAAGGCTAGTGCTCTACCACTTGAGCCACAGCTCCACTTCTTGCTTTTCAGTAGTTAATTGGAGATACGAGTCTTTGGACTTTCCTGCTTTGAACCACAGTCCTCCATCTTAGCCCCTGATAGCTCAATGCTGGCTCTCTACTACTTGAGCCACAGCTCCACTTTCAGCTTTTTAGTGAGTAATAGAGATAAGAGTCTTGCAGACTTTCCTGCCTGAGCTGGCTTTGAACCATGATTCGCAGATCCTACCCTACTGCGTAGCTAGGGGGCCCTTAAGTGAATTCTATTTTTTTTTTTTGGCAGTCCTGGGCCTTGGACTCCGGACCTGAGCACTGTCCCTGGCTTCCTTTTGCTCAAGGCTAGCACTCTGCCACTTGAGCCAGAGAGCCACTTCTGGCCATTTTCTATATATGTGGTGCTGGGGAATTGAACCCAGGGCTTCATGTATAGGAGGCAAGCTCTCTACTACTAGGCCATATTCCCAGCCCCTGAATTCTATTTTTGTTTGTTTGTTTTGGGCTGGTTGTGGGGCTTGAACTCAGGGTCTGGGTGCTCCCCCTGAGCTCTTTTGCTCCAGCATGTTGAGCCACTGCACCACTTCTATTTTGGCAGTTAATTAGGGATGGAGACTTACAGATTTTTCTGCCTGGGCTGACTTGGAACTGCAATCCTCAGATGTCATACTCCTGAGTAGCTAGGATTACAGGTGTGAGACAGCAGTGCCCAGCTTTTAAGTGGATTTTTAATCCTCATATGTTTCAGATTTCAAAGGTTTAGAACTGCAGTTTTTTTTCTCTAAATGGTCAAGTTGTATTTGCTTCCTTTGCTCACAGTGTCATTAACTACCTGGCTGTTTCTGGCATCAAATCAGAAAGAAGATCAAATCATATTCTAGGTGAGTATGCCTTTGTTGCCCTGCAGTCATTAGCTAATGCTAGACCCTTGGGAATGTCCCCTCGGAGATCCACTATTTGAGGCATTGGTGCTCTTATTGTTTGTCTCCACGACTGGTTTCTTATACTGAAAGTGTGGATCAAAACAGATTCTGTCCGCTCACATCTTCACCATCCTCACTGTATTGAGATTGTTGACTTTTCAAAGAAGGGAACTAGTGACTGCCATTGACAGTAAGGGCAGAGACAATGGGACAGGCTGTTGTTAAAGATGTACTGGCGGTCACAGAGGGCGTCTACACTGCTTCCACAGGGAAGAACTGCATGCTGGCTGCTGCCTGCCTGTAAGAGCTACTTCAGGGCTGGAGGCATGGCTCCCGTGGTAGAGCCCTGCTTAGCAAGTCTGAGGTCCTAAGTTCAGTTCCCAATACTGCCCCTCATCCAGAGAAAACAACTTACCGTAGCAGAACATAGAACTGGAGAAGCAAAGTCACGACCCCAAGGAAGAGCACTGTCACCTGGCTGCACAGAACACAGCGAGTTATACTTGCCTTATCTACTGAGATTGCAGTTCTGTTTTATGATAAAACTCTAAATGTAGCCAAGATGAGTTCAGGTTCATCCCATTAGAATAAGATTATAGCTAATAATACTTTAATAAGATTAATAGTACCATTTATTCCAGCATTTATTTATTTAATTATGGTCCTGAGGCTTGAACTCAGGGCCTGGGCACTGTCCCTGAGCTTCTTTGTGCTCAAGACTAGTGCTCCACCACTTGAGCCACAGAGCCACTTCCGGTTTTTGAATGGTTAATTGGAAATAAGGGTTTCACGACTACACCATTTATTAAACTCCTACTGCAGAGCAGGCATTGCCAAAAGTGGTCTCTAAGGAATCTTTAGAACATTGGTTCCTTTGCCATATCTAAGTTAGTGCTATAGAAGAATTGACAAATACATTAAGTTACTAGCTGGGTTACTAGCTCATGACTGTAATCCTAGCTACTCAGGAAGCTGAGATCTGAGGTTCACAGTTCAAAGCCAGCCCAGGCAGGAAAATCTCTAATTAACCGCACCAAAACTAGAAGTGGAGCTATGGCTGAAAGTGGTAGAGTTCTAGCCTTAAGCAAAAAGAGCTCGGAGGCAGCACCCAGTCCCTGAGTTCAAACCCCATGACTGACCAAAAAAGCGAAAAAAGTTATTAACAGAGAAAGTAAAAGTAGGTAGAAAATAGGAAAGACAAAAATACAAGAGTTGGGGCTGGGAATATGGCCTAGTGGCAAGAGTGCTTGCCTCCTACATATGAAGCTCTCGGTTCGATTCCCCAGCACCACATATATGGAAAACGGCCAGAAGGGGCACTGTGGCTCAGGTGGCAGAGTGCTAGCCTTGAGCGGGAAGAAGCCAGGGACAGTGCTCAGGCCCTGAGTCCAAGGCCCAGGACTGGCCAAAAAAAAAATAAAAAAAATACAAGAGTTAGCTGGGAATATGGCCTAGTGGCAAGGGCGCTTGCCTCACATACATGAAGCCCTGGGTTTGATTCTCCAGCACCACATATAGAGAAAACGGCCAGAAGTGGCGCTGTGGCTCAAGTGCAGAGCTCTAACCTTGAGCAAAAAGAAGCCAGGGACAGTGCTCAGGCCCTGAGCCCAAGCCCCAGGACTGGCAAAAAAAAAAATAAAAAAATACAAGAGTTATGAGCATTTATATTGGAATAAGAGCATCACATATTTTTATGCACTATATACTTAGTATTTACAGGATTCTAGGAGTTAAGGACAATAGTCCCCATTCCCTTTTCTCCTTTCTTCCCTCTTTCCTTCCTCCTCTCCCAAGAAATGGGGGCTACAGGCATGCACCCTCTGCCTTACGCCCTCATTTGGAAATGAGGAAGCCTAGACTCTGAAGGTTTTAAGTGACTTGTAAATTGTCCTTTATGAAATAATAGCTTTTCTCTTTTCTTCACCACAAACTCTACCCTCTTTGGTTGTTTATATTACTAGTAGAGTTTATCACTGAATGACTTCAGATTGTAGGAAACTAATCTACCCTCCAAAACAAAAATGAAGGTACTCAAAAGAAGATTCAACTTCAGAGTACACTTCTAAGAGTAGTTAAAGCAATCTAGCATTGTTGGAACAAGAAATGGGTACATTTAAAGTAACTATTTTGAAAGAAGTAGCAACTTTTGGGGGTCTACATTCTGAGTGGTCAGCTCAGTCACATTATTTGTGTATGTATATGTATGTATGTGGGTGTGTGCTGATACTGGGACTTGAACTTGGGGCTTGGCGTTGTCCCTGAGCTTTTTCACTCAAAGGTAGCACTCTACCACTTGAGCCACAGCTCCACTTATGGCATTTTGGTAGTTAATTGGAGGTAATAATCTCACAGACTCTCCTACCTGGGCTGGCTTTGAACTGCGATCCTCAGATCTCAGCTTCCTAAGTAGCTAGGACTACCAGTGGGAACCACCAGCACCAGTATCAGTAACCGTTATTTAACAACATAGGTTTATACCAAGCATCCGGAAATGTGACAAGGAGAGCAAATAACTACTATTCTCTTTGAAAAAGTTCAGTGATTGCAATTCATCTTTTAAAAAAAATGTTACATTGGGCTGGGAATATGGCCTAATAGCAAGAGTGCTTGCCTCGTATACATGAATCCCTGGGTTCGATTCCTCAGCACCACAGCACCACAGAAAAAGCTGGAAGTGGTGCTGTGGCTCAAGTGGTAGTGCTAGCCTTGAGCAAAGGAAGCCAGGGACAGTGCTCAGGCCTTGAGTTCAAGCCCAAGACTGGCAAAAAAAAGTTACATTAAAATTTACATCACAGTGGTTTTTAAAATCTGTGAAGCTCAGATATTTAAAAATTGGAAGTAAATTTTAGTTACACCCGAAGAGTGCCTCAAGAGGAAATGGACTCCTTTTCGACCCAGCCGGGGGGAGGGACACTTACAGCCTCCGATGCTGTGACCTTGGCAGCTGGCAGTGCAAGCGATAGGCTATGTGAGCCAGACAGAAGTGAATCATGGTGACTCCTCTCGACCCAGAACCCCTGGAGTGGGGCAAGGAGGGTCCAGGACAGTTCTGTGAGAGCTTCCAGCCGCCTCTGCACCCATTTGTCATCTGCCGCGGCAGGAGAGGCCACTGTGGCAGGAGCCCACTGTAACCCAATTCATCTCAGTGAATTAATAAAACTGGATATTTGAGACAGGTCATGAAGGTGACGAGGGACAAAGACAGCATCCTTTATGCTGGGAGATCAGCTCTGCCCTCCCCTCCCATCCTCTAGGGATGATGGGAAACCTGAGCTCAGCGAGGGGCTGGAGCTCTTTGTTCCAGGACCACAGGTAGCTCTCATGAGGCCTCACACACATCTTTCTTTCACCCCACTCTCCCTGGGCACAGCACCTGGTACCAGCTGACTCCGGTTCCTCCACAGCAATCCTGGAGAGCAGAGCGCATGCTCCAGAGCCGGGGCTCTTAGGTTCACTACCACCCTCTGAGGTCACACGTTTCTATGAGAAGGAGATGGGGTGGGGCTGGGAGGAGGGTTGGACCCTGGGACATCCTGAGGATGCTGACTGAAGTGGACCATTTAAATCCTGACCTAGCTTCTCCATCTTTCTTTTTTTCCTTTTTTTCTCTGATACTAGGGTTTGAACTCAGGTCCTAGATAGGTACTCTTACTGTTAAGCTATGGATCCAACCCTTTAACTCATCCTTAATGTCATGTGTCCTCGTGATCCCTCCCACTGGGAATTTCACTGCCTTGTTTTGGTGTGTGCGTGCATGTGTGTGGTTTCTTTTTTTAAGATTGGCTCTTACTATGTTGCCCAAGCTGGTCTCACACTCATGCACTGTCAAGTAGCTGGCATAACAGGTATACCATGTCTTGTTTGGAGATGACTTCAAATACAGCTTGTTTCTATTCCCGCTGACTGTTCAATTCTAGGCTCTCCTTGCTTCATGTCTGTATTTCCCCTTTGAGCCAATCCACAGCAACTACTCTGTATCCTAACACTTTGCCATATATTATCCTCAAAATTACTGGTTGGGGCCTGGGTGTAGTTGAGTGGTTAGTGTTATGCCAAGTCGCGAGAAGACCACCAAGAAGGCCACCGAGACTCAGATGTTCCAAAATGCAAAAGCAAGGCTTTATTCAGGCGAGCTGCAACTCAGGCCTTGTCCTACCCACCGACACAGCGGAGGTTAGGAGGAAGCCCCGAGCTGTGATTACACAGGGCTTATAAAGGCAAAAAACAAAGTTACAACAATCAGGTGTTCAAGCAAGCAAGATTAGGACACGGGTACAAATCTGATTGACTCAGGGCTCAAGGCACAGGGCTCGAGGCATTCTGGGGGCAGTCAGAGTTAAGCATTCCCAGCGGTTAGAGTTCTTGACCAGCTGGGCCCTAATAAGCTTGTCCTGGGTTTGCTCACAGGGCCTGCTTATCTCAGGTTCACGTGGTAAAGTGGGGTTCACGTGGTAAAGTGGGGCCTGACTTCAAAGTCTGGCTCTTCAGTTAGCGTACTTGGTGAGAGTGAACAAGACCTCTGGGTTTGGTCCCCAGCACAACCCAAAAGGAAAAAACTCAGAACAACTGAGATTGGACCTATCCCTGTTCCCATTTCACAGATGAGAAACTAAACTTAGAGTTGGATAATTAAGCTCGAGCTTACATAACCAAGTAATGTGACTTAGCGTCACATTCAGAGACTCATGCCTTGCAATCTCTACTACTTGGAGGAAATCGGGAGGGCTGTGGTTTACGGTTACCTGAGCCAGGCACAAGTGAGACTCCATCTCAGCTAATCCAGCTGGGCATGGTAGTGAGCATCTGTAATCCCAGATATGCAGAAGGCATAGGTAGAAGAAGGGTCTCAGTCCATGGCCAGCTCTGAGAAAAAAATAGGAGACCCTATCAAAGAAACAAACAAAAAATTAGAACTAGAACTAAGATCTAGGCACAGTGGCTTAAGCTTGTAATCTTAGCTACTTGTGAGGTAGACATCAGAGGATTGGTTTGGTTTTTTGTTTGTTTGTTTGTTTTGCCAGTCTTGGGGCTTGAACTCAGGGCCTGAGCACTGTCCCTGGCTTCTTTTTGCTCAAGGCTAGCACTCTACCACTTGAGCCACAGTGCCACTTCTGGCCTTTTCTATATATGTGGTGCTGAGGAATCGAACCCAGGGCTTCATGTATACGAAGCAAGCAGTCTTGCCACTAGGCCACATTCCCAGCCTGAGGATTGGGGTCTGAAGCCAGCTAGAGCATAAAAATTTGCGAGACGACTTCATCAATGGCCGGGCCTGATGGAAAGTGTGTGTGTCATCCCACAACAAAGGGAAGTACAGTTAGGATCGCAGTCAAATATGATTGCAGTCTAGGCTGGTCCAGGTATAAAGTGAGTCTCTACCTCAAAGATAACCTACATGGAGCCAGTCACTGGTGGCTCATGCCTGTAATCCCAGCTACTCGGGAGGCTGAGAGCTGAGGACTGCAATTCAAAGCCAGTCCAGGCAGGAAAGTCTGTGAGATTCTTACTTCCAATTAACTAAAAAAAAAAAAAAAAAAAGCCATAAATGCAGCCATAGCTTGAAGTGGTAGAGCACTAGCCTTGAGCAAAATGAGCTCAGGGACAGTACCTAGACCCTGAGTTCAATCTCCATGACTGAAAACAAAACAGAACAAAACAAAAACCAGGAGAGGGAATTGGTAGAATAGCTCAAGTGGTAGAGCACCTGCCTAGCTAAGGTGAAGCCCTGGGTTCAAAACTCTAGTACTACCCCTCCCCCAAAGAAAGGAAATCAGTCATCTCTCTGAGAACTAATAAAATAAACTGTTTTGGTGCTTTGGACATCAGATTTCCAGGCTCTTTGGCCTTTATTCCTTTTTTTTTTTTTTTTTTGCCAGTCCTGGGGACTGAACTCGGGGACGGGGCACTGTCCCTGAGCTTCTTTTTGCTCAAGACTAGTGCTCTACCACTTGAGCCACAGCGCCACTTCAGGAATCGAGCACAGGGTTTCATGCATGCTAGGCAAGCACTCTATCACTAAGCCACAGTCCCAGCCCCCCTGGCCTTTATGTTTCTGTCTGTCCTAAGGACTTAACTCGGCTTCACACTTGCAAGACAAGCACTGGCAACTTGAACTAGGCCCCCAGCCCCTCCCTGACTTCAATTCCTCAGCACCACATACACGGAAAAAGCAGGAAGTGGCTCTGTGGCTCAACTGGTAGAGTGCTAGCCTTGAGCAAAAGAAACTCAGGGACAGTGCCCAGGCTTGCCTTGAGTTCAAGCCCCAGGACTGGAAAAAACAAACAACAACAACAAAAAAAAACCCAGAAAACCTAGGGCCTCATGTATACTAAACAATTCTACTATGGAGCTATATATCCCCAGCCCTCACAATTTTTAAATTTTTTTTTTCTGATGTTGAGGCTGGATGCCAAGACTTAGCACATGCTAGGAAAGCCTCTACCACTGAACTATAGCCTAAGACCTTAGTTTTGTTATTCTGAGAAAAGCTACTGTGTAGCCCAGCTTGGCATTGAACTTCAGATCTTCTGCCTCAGCCTTCTGAGAACTGGAATTACAGGCACGTACACCATACCTGATCTCAGGTCCCAAGTTTTTAAATCAAATGTATTCTATTTTCATTAGGAAAGAAAGATAGATAACTAATATAACAAAGAATTTGTAAATTATAGGCTACTGTTCAGTACTAAATGATACTGTGAACATGTTGGCAAGAGGCAGAAATGATGTTTGTTTGTTTGTTTGTTTGTTTGGAGATAGGTTCTGCTTGTGTGGCCCAGGCTAGTCTTGAACTTGAGATCCTCCTGTCTCAGCTTCCTGAATGTTGGAATTACAGACATGTACCACCATACCCAGCCAAAACAAAATGCTGACGGGTTGTATAGATGTGTATTTGGCAAATGTGTCAGTGAACTATGGCCAGTCATCAATCCACATTCATTCTTGCTTTTAAGTCAGGGTCAACTGGTGTGAGGTGAGCCTTGTTGTGCTCCATCTCGGCTTGTTTTGCCTGGCTTTGCTGTGGCTCAGCAGGTTGGTAGTGTTCTGCTGGCCTGGGGGCTACAGTCACATATGGGGTGGTTGGCTAGATGTCAGCTGGGATACCACTCTCTTCCCCGTAATCTGTCATCCTTTAGCGGGCTAACTTGGACTTGTTTTCATGGCAGAGGCAGGAGTCCAAAGAGAGCAGATGGGAGCAAAGCATCTGCTATGGTTTGGGTGTGCTGGAAGGTTCTGTTCTGGAAGCTTGATCTCCAGTGGTGACCTTTGAGACGTGTGACCTTCTGGAGAGTAACTAGGGCTGGAAGGCTCTTGAGGTGAGTTAGTTCTTTCTTTTTTTTGCCAGTTCTGGGGCTTGAACTCAGGGCCCTGAGCACTGGCCCTGGCTTCTTTTTGCTCAAAGCTAGCACTCTGCCACTTGAGCCACAGTGCCACTTCCAGACTGTTCTGTTTATGTGGTGCTGAGGAATCGAACCCAGGGCTTCATGCATGGTAGGCAAGCATTCTACCACTAAGCCACATTCCCAGCCCCATAGTTCTTTCTTTTTTAATGTTGGTACTGGAGCTTGAATTCAGAGCCTCCATTCTTAGTTGGCTTTTTCACTCAAGGCTGGTACTCTGCCATTTAAGCCATACTTCCATTTCTGGATTTTGGCTGGTTAATTGGAGATAAGAGTCTCATGGACTTTTCCTGTCTGCCCAGTTGGCGTCAAACCGTGATCCTCAAATCTCAGCCTTTCCTGAGTAGCTATAATTACAGGTATGAGCCACCACTGGTGCCCAAATGAGTTAGATTTTTTTGTTGTTATTATTGTTGTTGTTTTGGTCATGGGGTTTGAACTCAGGGCCTGGGCACTATCCCTGAGTTCTTTTTGCTCAAGTCTACCACTGTACCATTTGAGCCACAGAGTCACTTCTGGTTTTCTGGTGGTTCATTGGAGATAAGAGTCTCATAGACTTCCTGCCCTGGCTGGCTTTGAACCATGTTCCTCAGATCTCAGCCTCCCCAGTAGGTAGCTTTACAGGTGTGCCCCACCAATGCCCAGCACATGAGTTAGTTAAGAGAGCAGGTTGTTACCTAGTAAGTCCATTCCAGGCACTTGACCCCCTCTTGCTCATGGCCATTTTCCTTTCTGCTATGTTGTTATGAAGCCAACAGTGTCATCACTAGGGTGCCAGCACCACCAGGCTTAGCCCTCCAAAATCCCTTTACTTTAAAAAGTATCTAAACTGAGAGGCAGTAGCTCACACACTTGAGCCACAGCTCAAGTGGCAGAGTACCAGCCTTGAACAAAAATGCTCAACAAGGACATAAGGCTATGAATTCAAGTCCCAGTATCAATATAATAAGCAAGCAAACAACAACAAAAAACTAGTCTTGGCTCTCTTGCTACAGCAATAGAAAATACTGTTGTAACAGCCTGTTAGAGCTAGGCTCAGATCCAGCAGTGTCATTTCTGTTATGTCTTTTGTGCAAAGAGAGTCACAAAGGATAGAGATTCTATCTCTTTCTGGTAGAAAGTACAATTTTACATTGGGAAGGGGGGTTGGAGAAGTGAGGCCCTTTTTGTAGTATATCTAGCATAAGCATTGAAGCCAGACAAGTTTTATCTGGCTAGTTTGGAAGGAGAACAAAGGAAGGACATCCGAATATCTGTAACTGAACTTCTTTTGCTTTATAGACAGCAAGGGAGGTGTCAGAACTTTCCATTTAGATCAGCAACTTCAACTTCTCACCATGGACAAATCTGAGAAGACCGACGTGGTTCTCCTCGCCTGTGGCTCCTTTAATCCAATCACCAACATGCACCTCAGGTTGTTTGAGCTGGCCAGGGACTTCCTGAACGGAACAGGTAGGAACAGTAACCAAAAGCAACTTGAGACTAGAGAACTGGCTGGTGCTGGTGGCTTATTCCTGTAATCCTACTGAGGAGACAGAGCTGAGGATGAAGGTTCAAATCCAGCTCGGGGGCTGGAAATATGGCCTAGTGGCAAGAGTGCTTGCCTTGTATACATGAAGCCCTGGGTTTGATTCCTCAGCCTCACATACATAGAAAAAGCTGGAAGTGGCACTGTGGCTCAAGTGGCAGAGTGCTAGCCTCCAGCAAAAAGCCAGGGACAGTGCTCAGACCCTGAGTTCAAGCCCCAGGACTGGCAAAACAAAACAAAACAAAACAAATCCAGCTCTGGCAGGAATTCCGTGAGACTCTTATCTCCAATGAACTACCCAAAAGCCAGAAGTAGAGAACTGTGGCTCAAGTGGTAGAGTGCCAACCTTAAGCACAAAAGCTCAGGGACAGTGCCCAGGCTCTGAGTTCAAGTTCTTGGTCTGGCACAAAACAACAACTAGAGGACTGGAAAGCTAATGGAGAACAATGTATTATACTTATAAACTAATTGGTTGAATTGAAATCCCTTTCTGTAAGTACTTGAAGATTTTTTTTAAGTACTAGAGGAATATGGTCAAAGTAATTTGTTTGCATGTGTGAAAATGAAACAATGAAACCTGTTAAAATTGTTTTCAAGAAGATGGGACAAGGGTAAGGAAAAGTGATGGAGGGAAAGTGACTAGGATACATTGTATGCAAATGTAGAAATGAACTGCCATTGTAAAACTGCTATTAAAAAAATTGTGTTCAACCGAAGTAACTCCTTTCCATATTAAGAGGGAAAAAAAAAAAGCAGGTTGGGAATATGGCCTCAGAGTTGAGTGCTTGCCTCATATGCATAAAGTCCTGGGTTCAATTCCTCAGCACCACATATATAGAAAAGGCCAGAAGTGGCGCTGTGGCTCAAGTGGCAGAGTGCTAGCCTTGAGCAAAAAGAAGCCAGGGACAGTGCTCAGGCCCTGAGTCCAAGCCCCAGGACTGGCAAAAAAAAAAAAAAAAGAAAGGCAACTAAAAACTAGAGTTAGCCCATGCTCATGGCTTACTTTGTAATCCTGGCTAGTCAGGAGGCTGAGATCTAAGGATCATGGTTTGAAGCCACCCAGGCAGGAAAGTCTATGAAGTGGTACTGTGGCTCAAAATGGTAGGATGCTAGCCTTGAGCAAAAAAGCTCAAGGACAGTGTCCAGGCCGTGAGTTCAAGCCCCACAACTCACACACACACACACACACACACACACACACACCTAGAATAGGTTGGGTATAGGCTCATGACTGACACCTCTAATTCTAGCTGCTCAGGAGGCTGAGATCTGAGATCATAAAGGAGAGAGCCCTGGTCCTGAGTCCAAGCCCCAGGACTGGCACAAAACAACAATAACAACAAAACAGTATTGATCCTAATATTTTCTGTGCGTAAAATGTAATATGTTATAACTAACAGCAACTCTTAACTCTGTCCAGGAAAATACAGAGTTATCAAAGGAATAATTTCTCCTGTTGGCGATGCGTACAAGAAGAAAGGACTCATCCCTGCCCACCACCGGGTCATCATGGCCGAACTTGCCACCAAGAATTCAAACTGGGTGGAAGTGGACACGTGGGAAAGTCTTCAGAAGGAGTGGGTAGAGACTGTGAAAGTGCTGAGGTAGGTATGGCACAAGGCACTTTGTCAGTTCTAGAGGGGGAGGGGGGGAAAAGAGCTGCCACCAGCTTCCCGTGGGAGGGGCCCCAGGCCCGGAGAGCAGCAGCTGAGCACAGATGCTCCTGAGCTTTCTCCTTCCAGGGTGGCATGGATGTTCACATTTGCAGTCTTTCCATAGCTCTGGTAGAAGGTACAGGAAACAGCTAGGTACAGTGGCTCATGCCTGTAATCCTTTCTACTTGAGAGGCTAAGAGCTGGAGGATCAAAGTTCAAGACCAGGCCAGGCAAAAAAAAGTCATTGAAACTCACAGCTGTGCATGGTTCACACTTGTGCTTCCAGCTACCTGGGAAGTGTAAATAAGGATCACCACTCAGGGCAAAAAGCAAAACTCCATTAAAAAAATCAATGAGATGGCGCACGCTTGTCATCCCAGCTACTCGGAGGCTGAGATCTGAGGATCGTGGTTCAAAGCCAGTCCGGGCAGGAAAGTCCGTGAGACTCTTTATCTCCAATTAACCATCAGAAAACCAGAAGTGGTGCTGTGATTCAAAGTGGTAGAGCACTAGCCTTGAGTTGAAGAGCTCAGGGACAGCACCCAGGCCCAGAGTTCAAACCCCATGACCGGCCAAAAAAATAATAATAATGAGGGCAAAATGGGATAGAGAATGCCTGGCTAGCAAGCACAAGGCCCCAAATACAAACCCTAGGAACTCAAAAAAGAAAAAAACAAAGAGGGCTGGGGATATGGCCTAGTGGCAAGAGTGCCTGCCTCATATACATGAGGCCCTGGGTTCGATTCCCCAGCACCACATATACAGAAAATGGCCAGAAGTGGCGCTGTGGCTCAAGTGGCAGAGTGCTAGCCTTGAGCAAAAAAAAGAAGCCAGGGACAGTGCTCAGGCCCTGAGTCCAAGCCCCAGGACTGGCCAAAAAAAAAAGAAAAGAAAAGAAAAGAAAAGAACAAAGAGCTGGGAATATGGCCTACTGGTAAAGTGCTTGCCTCGTATGCCCTGGGTTCGATTCCCCAGCACCACATATATAGAAAAAGCCAGAAGTGGCACTGTGGCTCAAGTGACAGGGTGCTAGCATTGAGCACAAAGAAGCCAGGGACAGTGCTCAGGCCCTGAGTTCAAGCCCCAGGACTGGCAAAATAAATAAGAGGAGGGGAGGGGTGGGAAGGGGAAGGAAAAAAAGGAAAGGGAAGGGAAGGGAAGCCTGTTGTTTAGGGGTTGCAGAAAGGGGCTGGTGGTTAAGGACGAGCATTGGGCCATGCTTGCCCAGGCACTGGCCTGAACTTGATGTGCCATTTTGGGATGGCACAGAGGATTCTGCAGATCTCCTTGTCAGACCTTTGAAACTGATGTCGTTGAAGAAGCAACATGGAATTTTATCTATGATCTCCAGGGCATTCTGAAAACACTGCCTGTCCAGTGCCAGTTCCTGGCAGTTTCAGCCAAGGAGGAAACCGAGCACTCTGGGTAGTTTGCAGGGAGGGTCTGGGTGCTCAGGCATAAGTGTTAGAGCAGCTGGGGAGGACTGCGGCGGCTGTGGGCGCTCCTGCTCCCCAGTGGTGGCGGAGCCGCTGCTGCACCTCTGTGCTGGGAAGTAGCTGTGGACCACAGGCCCAGAACTGGATGGCGGGGAGAGGGGCCTGGCTGCACACGTGCTCTGTGAGATTCCTAGTCAGGCTCCATAGCCAGGGCGTGACAGTGGCCTCTGTCCCCAGGTCTTTCAGGAGACAATCTCATCTCTCACTCAATCCCAGAGTTCAAGCCTCAGTACCAGCACACACACATACACACACACACACACAATGTGAGCTCTGGACCAGAATGCTGGGGTTCAAACCTGGCTCTGCTGTAATCCAGCTGAAAGACCTAGGAGGGCAAATTGAGCAGCTCCTCTCAGTGGGGATGAGCAATTCCGATAGAAAGGTGGCAGCAACACCACTGCTTTGCAACAGTGAAAACATGAGCTCTATTAAATTATTATTGAATGCCTACAGCATTGCAGGAACTCTGCTAGAGGTAGAGTTGCAATTCTAAGCCATCTTCCCCCCATTCGTGGGGATAATACTAGAAGTGATACAGGAGGTGGAGAAGATTGAATCAAACAACACCTGCAAAGGATTTAGTGTGGGCATGACACAGATAGATTGCTAGTGTTAACACTTGTTATTTGAGACATACACATACCTTAGAATAATAACAGCCACCACCTGTTGGCAGCCAGGTTTTCCTCATAGTGACCATCCTGGCTGGTGGTGGGACATTTTCAGTATTGTCCTGCCTTTATCACTGGGTCAGACCCTTGTTGGGCATGTCCAGGGGGAACAGTATAGTGGAGCAAGTGAGAAAGAGGAACTGGCTGTTGTTTTGTGGTTTTGTAGACACCATCAGGAGAAGCTGGAGGCCAGCAATTGTGATCACCGACGGAACTCACCTGTGCTAGAAAGGTCTGGGCGGAAGAGGAAGTGGACTGAACAAAGACAGAATTCTAGTCAAAAGAAATCTCTAGAGCCAACACCAAAAGGTTTGTATGTTGCACCAAGACTCAGGGGCTACAAATCGCCCAGATTCAAAAGCTGAGTGTCCTGCTTAGTTATGTTGATTTCACAGTGCATACCTGGAATGATGCCTGATTTTATCTAAGAAGGAAGGAAGAATGAAAGGCATAACACAACTGCTTCTCTCCTTTAGTTTTGAGGTGTCCTGGAAAATTAAACCCTCTTTCCCAACACATAGACGCATGCAAACACACACGCTCACATGCTCATTTGAACACAGATGGTTTGTAGAAAAGCTTGTTTGATTCTCCCAGGTGTGCCAAAGGTGAAGTTGCTGTGTGGGGCAGATTTACTAGAATCCTTTGGGGTGCCCAATTTGTGGAAGAGTGAGGACATCACGCAAATCGTGGCAGACTATGGCCTCATCTGTATCACTCGGGCTGGGAGTGATGCTCAGAAATTCATCTATGAGTTGGATGTGCTGTGGAAACATCAAAGCAACATCCACCTGGTAAACGAGTGGATCACCAACGACATCTCGTCCACGAAGATCCGGAGAGCCCTCCGAAGGGGCCAGAGCATTCGCTACCTGGTCCCAGATCTTGTCCAAGAATACATTGAAAATCATAGTTTGTATAGCTCTGAGAGTGAGGACAGAAATGTGGGGGCAGTCTTGGCCCCTTTGCAGAGAAATACTGCAGAAGCCAAGCCATAGCGTCCTGCAGCAGGGAGGTTGGGACTGCTTTTTTGGAGGTCTGAAATTATCTGGGGGAGTAACTCAGAGAAGACATGTGATCCTGTTCCATTATCTAAAGCTTCAAAGTGTGATAAACATCAATAGAAAATTTAAATGAGGTTTGACTTTTTTTCTGATTGAAGTTACTAAAATGATTGGTTTTATTAAGACTTTTTTTCCCCTCTCAAAGAATGTACAAATCACCGGGCGCTGGTTGCCCATGCCTATAATCTTAGCGAAGCAGGAGGCTGAGATCTGAGGATTGGGGTTCAAAGCCAGCCTGGACAGAAAAGTTTGTAAGACTGTTAACTCCAGTGATCAATTTTAGCAGCTCATTAAACAGAATGAATCTTAATAGAAACTAATCTCAATTGATAAAGGGCATGATGGCTCCACTACACAAGACTGCAAGGTCTGAACTAAGTATAACTTTAGCCAGGCTCAGAAATGCATGCCTGTTGTCCCAGCTACTCTGGATACTTAAATGAAGGGTCACAAGCTCAGGAACTGGAGACCAGCCTGCACAGTATACCCAAACCCCAAATAAAAAACAAAACAATGATGAAAGGAGTGACATCAAGCAAGATGCATTGTACTTATAAACTGATTTGTTGAATGATAACCCTTTGTACAGCTGCTTAAAGATAATAAAAATATAATTACAAAAAAAAACCCTAGAATTCTACTTCTGTTATGAAGAGCAGTGAGATTATATGCAGGCCTAAGGCTGTGACATCTTCACCCAGGATGGACAAAAGAAAAAAAAGTATTTAAAAAAGTAGCCTTCGATTTTTGTCAGTTGGTCATGGGGCTTGAACTCTGGGCCTGGTCGCTGTCCCTGAGCTCTTCAGCTCAGGACTAGCACTCTACCACTTTGAGCCACAGTGCCACTTCTGGTTTTATGGTGGTTAGTTGGAGATAAGAGGCTGAGATCTGAGGATCGCAGTTTGAAGCCAGCCTGGGCAGGAAAGTCCATGATACTCTTTTTTTGGCCAGTCCTGGGGCTTGGACTCAGGGCCTGAACACTGTCCCTGGCTTCTTTTTGCTCAAGGCTAGCACTCTGCCACTTGAGCCACAGTGCCACTTCCAACTTTTTCTGTTTATGTGGTGCTGGGGAATTGAACCCAGGGCCTCATGTATACGAGGCAGGCACTCTTGCCACTAGGCCATATCCCCAGCCCCATGATACTCTTTTCTCAGAATAAGGCTGGAAGTGGCAGTGTGACTCAAGTGCTAGAACACTAGCCTTGAGCAAAAAGAAGCTCAGGGACAGTGCCCAGGCCCTGAGTTCCAGCCCCAGGACCAGCAAAAAATAAAAATAAAAAGTTATCATAAAATATATCATCAAGCCAGGTGCCAGTGTAATCCTAGCTATTAAGGAGGCTGAGATCTGTGGGTCACAGTTCAAAGTCAGGCCACACAGTAAAGTCCATGAAACTCTCATCTCCAATTGAAGTGTGGCTCAAGTGGTAGAGCACCAGCCTTGAGTAAAAAAGCTAAGGGACAGTGCCAAAGCCCTGAGATCAAGCCATAGCACCCACACACACAGAAAATATATCAGTGCTCAATGGTCTTCCAGATACACAAATAAAGGCTGTGATTGTGCCTGGCAGTGATCAGAATGCATCATGGTTCATGACACATGACAGAACGGCTCATCAAACTTGGCCAGGACCATCTGCCTGGAGCTCCGTTTTTGTAGGGGTCTCCCAAGGGGACAAATGTTGGCAAAGGTGCACAGGTACTTGTGATACCCACCATTGGTGGAGAGCCACTGCCTACCAATTATATCCATTTTAGCACATGCTAGCTCCTCCAGTCACCATCAAGGACAGCCTCAGAGATGATTGCACAGTACCTCGAACAGTCACAGAATAAGGGGTCTCATTTGAGGTTTTTACTTTTATTGGAAGCTTAATAATCAAAAGATGAGTGGACATGAACAATGAGAAATGTGGTCTGAGGCAGCCCTGTGAGGAAAATCCTGTGCTGGTAGTCTCAGTCTGTCCCATGCTCTCAGACTACCCTGTACTCTCAGTCTCGGTCTATTCTCTGCTCTGTCTGTCCTGTACTCTCAGTCTACTCCACACTCTCTGTCTACATCATTCGCTCTGCCTGCCCCATGCTCTCAGTCTATCCCACGCTCTCTGCTTCATACTTGCAGTCTCTCCTGTGCTTACAGTCTACCCCGTACTCTGTCTGCCCTCAAGTCTAAGTTCTGAAGAACTTGTTTCTGCTCTATCTCACTGTGATCTACTGTTGGTAAAATTATGCAGAAAAAAAAGGTCTGTTGTCTTTCACTTCTTCTTCTTGTCCTTTTATATGAAGCAAGTTTTACCAAGGTTATGCTGGTGGCTCGTGCCTGTAATCCTAGCTACTCAGGAGACTGAGATCTTGAGGATCATAGTTTAAAGCTGGCCCAGGTGGGGAAGTTCATGAGACTCCAATTAACTACCAAAAGCTGGAAGTAGAGCTGTGGCTGAGGTGATAGAGCAACAGCCTTGAGAATAAATAAGTATTGACCATAGCTACTTTTCTTCTTCTTCTTTTGTTGCCAGTCCTGGGGCTTGGACTCAGGGCCTGAGTACTGTCCCTGGCTTCTTTTTGCTCAAGGCTAGCACTCTACCACTTGAGCCACAGCGCCACTTCTGTCTTTTTCTGTTTATGTGGTGCTGAGGAATAGAACCCAGGGCTTCATGCGTGCTAGGCAAGCACTCTACCACTAAGCTATAATCCCAGCCCTCTTTTCTTCTTCTTTTTGGTGTTTTGAGATTGGCTGCCAACATGTAGCCCAGCCAGCCTCAAACCATCCTCCCTCCTGATCCCCTTCCCTCGGCTCCCAGAGCACTGGAATTACCCAAAGAGCCAGTGCACTCAGCTCTGAAGTCACAATCTCATATTAAAAACACAAGCTTGGGCTGGGAAGGTGGCTTAGTGGCTTACCTAGCATACGTGAAGCCTTAGGTTCGATTCTTCAGCACTACAGAAACAGAAAAAAGCCAGACCAGAAGTGGCACTGTGGTTCAGTTGGTAGAGTGCTAGCCTTGAGCAAAAGAAGCTCAGGGACAGTGCCTAGGCCCTGAGTTCAAGCCCAAGGACTGGCAAAAAATCAAAACAAAAAAATGTAAGCTTAGGGGCTGGGGATATGGCCTCGCGGCAAGAGCGCTTGCCTTGTATACATGAAGTCCTCGGTTCGATTCCCCAGCACCACATATACAGAAAATGGCCAGAAGTGGCGCTGCAGCTCAAGTGGCAGAGTGCTAGCCTTGAGCAAAAAGAAGCCAGGGACAGTGCTCAGGCCCTGAGTCCAAGGCCCAGGACTGGCAAAAAAAAAAAAAAAAAATGTTAGTTACAAAAAAATGTAAGCTTATTATTCTGCGTTGCTACTGATTAAAATGTTATGATCTGGGTGCTGCTGGCTCATGCCTATAATCCTAGCTACTGAGGAGGCTGAGATCTGAGGATCACAGTTCAAAGCCAGCCCAGGGCAGAAAAGTCTGTGAGACTCTTATCTCCCCTAACCAACAAAAAGCTAGAAATGGAACCATAACTCAAACGGTACAGCATCAGCCTTGATCAAAAAGGCTTAAAGGACAGTACCCAGGCCCTGAGTTCAAGCCACACAAAGTTCAACACACACAAAGAAAAAATAGAAATGGGGTATACGTATGGCTCAAGCGGTAGACTAACAGCTGTGAGCAATAAATAAATAAATAAAAGCTAAACAAACATGAGAGGCTCTGAGTTCGAGCCCTGTTACCGGCACACACACACACATAAAGTGAAAAATACAGATCTAGAGGCAGATGAGCTTTGCCTTCTGGAAAAGCACAGCTATGTCATCTGAAGTATGTCAGCTGTAGACAGTTTCCAGGGCCAGAAACTTTCCTGAGACTGCAGTGCCTTCTTACCTAGAAGGGCCCAAGCCCTGCTTGTTTACCCTGTCCTTGGACCCACCAGGTAGGCCTGCGCAGACCCTCCCAGGAGACCCATTGTCTACGAATTGTCCTATTGTTACACTGTTTATGAACCACCAACTTTGTGTAGCATAGCCTGGTGCTTGGCTTTTTGACCCAGTTGCAAGGATGCTGCTGAGCGGATGCTGAATAATAATAATAATAATAATGGGTGGGTGTTCTCAAGGATGGAACTTCCTCTTTGGCTAATGGAAATAACAATGATTTTCACCAGGGAATAAATACTATGGACAAGTGTGACTTCCTTTCTTTTTTTTCTTTCTTTCTTTTTTGTGTCGGTTGTGGGACTTGAACTCTGGGCCTGGGCACTGCCCCTGAGCTCTTCAGCTCAAGGCTAGCACTCTACCACTTGAGCCACAGCGCCACTTGCAGTTTTCTGGTAGTCAATTGAAGATAAGAGTCTCATGAGGGGCTGGGAATACGGCCTAGTGGCAAGAGTGCTTGCCTCGTATACATGAGGCCCTGGGTTCGATTCCTCAGCACCACATATACAGAAAAAGCCAGAAGTGGTGCTGCGGCTCAAGTGGCAGAGTGCTAGCCTTGAGCAAAAAAGAAGTCAGGGACAGTGCTCAGGCCCTGAGTCCAAGCCCCAGGACTGGCCAAAAAAAAAGGAGTCTCATGAACTTTCCTGCCTGTGCTGGCTTTGAACTGTGATCCTCAGATCTCAGCCTCCTGAGTAGCTAGGATGACAGGTGTGAACTACTGAAAGCGGTGGTAGCTGTGACTTCCTTTAAAGGAGAAGAAAATAGTCACTACTACTTGCTCCCCCTTGTTCCCTTATCACATCTTTTTCATCATTTGTTTTTGTAACGTGGACTTAGGGTTTAGAACACGTGATGCTGGCATTTTGTTGATGAGGGCAGATTGTAGGTGTGAACTTTCCATTCCTTTTTTTTTTCTTTTTTTGGTTCCAATTCTGGAGCTTGAAGTCAAGGCCTGCTCCCTGTCCCTGAGCTGCTTCTGCTCAAGGCTAACATCCAACACTTGAACCACAGTTCCATTTCTGTCTTTTAGATAGTTAATTCAAGATAGGAGGCTCACAGACTTTCCTCTGGTATGCCCCTGTCGCGAGAAGACCCCCAAGAAGACCACCAGGAGCCAGACCTTCCGAAATGCAAAAGCAAGGCTTTATTCAGGCGAACTGCAGGTCGGGCCTCATCCTACCCACTGACACAGCAGAGGTTAGGAGGGATCCCCGAGCTGAGATTTCACAGAGCTTATAAAGGCAAAAAACCAAGTTACAGCAATCAGGTGTAATCTTAGATACTGAGGAGGCTGAGAGCTGAAGATCCTGGTTCAAAGCCAGCCCAAGCAAGTCAAGGAAACCCTTCTCTCCAATTAACCAGAAAAAAAAGCTGGAAGTAGAGCTGTGCCTCAAGTAGTAGAGTACCAGCCTTGAATGTAAAAGCTAAGGGACGGCGTCCAGGTCTTGAGTTTACGCTCCAGTACCTGCATACACACACACACACACACAAAAGAATTGGGGCACAGCAATAAGACTAGTGTAAATGCTGACACAAGGGTTTGAGTCTAAGCAGTGTGTCTTTAGAGCCTGTACTTATTTTTAATATATAATTTTATTGTTATTATATGGAGGGATTACATTTCACAATTCAGATAATGCATACATTTCTCTTTTAGACAATGTAACCCCTCCTTTGCTTTCCCCCGTTCCCTCCTTAGACCCTGTTCTCTTAACCTCAAAAAAATGAAGTCTTGGAAATTTCATCTACCTTAAGTAGTTGAGCATAAATAAAAGCATTCTCATGTTAGGCCCCAGTGGCTCATACCTCTGTCCTAGCTACTTAGAAGGCTGATCTGAGGATTGCTGTTCAAACCAGGAAAATCTGTGAGACTTTAATCTACCATTAACCACCAAAGGCAAGGCGTGGAGCTGTGGCACTTGGTAGAACATTAGCTTCAAGGGGCCACACCTAGGCGCTGAGTTCAAGCTCTTGAACAATTATCCTGAGCTTTTTTTTTTGTTCAAGGCTAGAGTTCTACCACTTGAGCCACAATACCACTTCTTGTTTTCTGAGTGGAGGAAGTTTCCAGATGTGGTTGTTTAGGGCTATGCCAATCAGCAGGTCCTTCAGAGTCCCTTCGAGTAAAATCATGATGATCTCTGAAGTCCCTCTCTGATTTGCAGTATTATCACCCTGATAGAGAGTTGGCACTTACATTAGCTTTTTACCTCTCTGAGCCTTCCTGCCTCTTCCCTTCTGCTTGACCCGGAAGTGTTTCTTGGGGCGCCCGTACTACACAAAGAGCTACCCAAGGGGCAATGCATGGCCTCTGCTACCAAGTTGCTAACAGTCTAGTGAGGAGAAAATGTCTGGCATCTGAGCATCAGACAGGAACTTTCCAGAACTCAATGGAATCAAGAGAGAGAGACAGAGACAGAGAGGCTTCTCGTGAACATAAGAGGATAAGAAACAGGAAGGACTTCCTTCCCGGAAAGCAGCAGAAAGATTTGATCCTAAAAATGTGTTGTTTACCTGCGGTTCAAGGAGTCCTGGTTTTGTTTGTTTTGTTGCTAACTCTGGCAACCTTGCGGGGCGGGGGGAAGACAGGCATTGTGCTCTGTGGACTCCATCATGGACTGGTAAACACTGGAACATTCCTCAAAACAATAAAAGCCATATACAACAGACCAACTGCTAATATCATATTAAATGGAGAGAAACTTAAATCATTCCCCCTAAACACAGGAACAAGACAAGGATGCCCACTCTCCCCACTTCTGTTCAACATAGTGCTGGAATCCCTAGCCATAGCAATAAAGCAAGAGGAGGACATCAAAGGGATCCACATCGGCAAGGAAGAAATCAAGTTATCCCTATTCGCAGACGACATGATCTTATATCTCAAGGACCCAAAAAACTCAGTACCCAAACTCCTACATCTAATAAACCAATTTGGCAAAGTAGCAGGATACAAAATCAATCCGCAAAAGTCAGCAGCTTTTCTGTACACCAGCAATAGACAAACAGAAAAGGAAATTATGGAAACAATTCCATTTACAGTAGCCAAAAAAAGAATAAAGTACCTAGGGATCAACTTAACCAAGGACGTGACAGACCTATTCAATGAAAACTACAAAAATCTAATAAGGGAAATCAAAGAAGACACAAGGAGATGGAAAGACCTCCCATGCTCATGGGTAGGCAGAATCAATATAGTGAAAATGGCCATATTGCCCAAATTGTTATACAAATTCAATGCAATACCTATCAAAATCCCAGCCACATTCTTCACTGAAATAGAGAAACCAATCCATAAATTCATATGGAACAACAAAAAACCTAGAATAGCCAAAGCAATTCTAGGCAAAAAACATAGTGCAGGAGGTATCACCATACCAGACTTCAAGCTCTACTACAAGGCCATCATAACAAAAACAGCATGGTATTGGTATAAAAACAGATCGGAAGACCAGTGGATTAGAATTGAAGACCCAGAAATAAAACCGCACTCTTACAGCCAACTGATATTCGACAAAGGAGCTAAAGACATACAATGGAATAAACATAGCCTCTTCAACTACTGGTGCTGGGAGAACTGGGCAGCCATATGCAGAGAACTCAAAGTAGACCCAAGCCTATCACCATGCACCAAGATCAACTCAAAATGGATCAAGGACCTCAACATCAGACCTGAATCCTTGAAACTACTGAAGGACAGAGTAGGAAAGACACTAGAACTTATAGGCACAGGAAGGAACTTCCTGAATAGAGTCCCAGGGGCACAACAAATAGGGGAAAGACTCAACAAATGGGACTACTACAAATTAAAAAGTTTCTGCACAGCTAAGGTCATAGCCACCAAAATAGAAAGACAGCCAACGATATGGGAAAGGATATTTACCAGCACAGCAACAGACAAAGGCCTGATATCTGTCATCTACAGAGAACTCAAAAAACTAAGCCCCTCCAAGCCCAACAAACCTATTAGGAAATGGGCAAAAGAGCTAAAGAGAGACTTCACAAGAGAAGATATAAAAATGGCAAAGAAACACATGAGGAAATGCTCAACATCCCTGCTAGTAAAGGAAATGCAAATAAAAACAACCCTGAGATACCACCTCACCCCAGTTAGAATGGCCTATACTCTGAACTCAGGAAACAACAAATGCTGGAGGGGCTGTGGGGAAAGAGGAACCCTTCTCCATTGTTGGTGGGAGTGCAAATTAGTACAACCACTTTGGAGAACAGTATGGAGGTTTCTCAAAAAGCTCAATATAGTCCTACCCTATGACCCAGCCATACCACTCCTAGGCATCTATCCTAAACAGCAAAACCCAAGATATCAAAAGGACATTTGTACTTCCATGTTTATCGTGGCACAATTCACAATAGCCAAAATTTGGAAACAACCCAGATGCCCCTCCACAGATGAATGGATCCAAAAAATATGGTACTTATACACAATGGAATACTACATAGCGATTAGGAATGGTGAAATATTGTTATTCGCAGGGAAATGGTCAGAACTCGAACAAATAATGTTGAGTGAGACAAGCCTAGAACACAGAAAACAAAGGGGCATGATCTCCCTGATATATGACTGTTAACAAAGGGAGATGGAGAGACAGTAGAGACCAAGTCTCTGAACACTGTATATGTGCTTGATACATTGTATATTGCATATGGGTCTACCTGACCTAGACAAGGGATGGAAAAACAGGTTGTAAGATATCACAAGAAATGTACACACTGCCCTACTATGTAACTGCACCCTCTTTGCACAACACCTTGTAAAAAAAATTTTATGTTCAATTAATAATAAAAAAAATTAAAAAAAAAAACCCTGCGTAACCATCACCAACTCCAGGCAGCATCTTGCTAATCTTGTATTTCTTCCCTCATCCCTGTCCCTCTACATACACCTTGGTGTATTCTTTGGATGAATGACTGTTTTGAGGGTGATTTTTGTTTTGTCTTGTTTTATAACAGGGTCTTGTTATTTTTCCCAGGCTGGTCTAGAATTCCTGAGCTCAGAGCTTTGCCTCTCTAGACTTGAAAGGTCTGCAGATATGCATAACTATGTCAGGGTTGGTGCTGGTATCTCTTAAAGAAAATCCTAGATGTGTGATTTTACCTATAAATACTTTAGTGTGGGGAATGATTGAGACTCTTGTGTGTCTTAAAACAATAGTACAAGCCAGGGACAGTGCTCAGGCCCTGAGTCCAAGGCCCAGGACTGCCCCCCCCCCAAAAAAAAATAGTACAAGCCTGTAATCCTAGCTACTCAGGAAGATTGAGAATCAAAGTTCAAAGCCAGCCCAGGCAGGAAAATCTGTGAGACTCTTATTTCCAAATAACCACCAGAATACCAGAAGTAGAGGTATGGCTCAAAGTGGTAGAGTGCTAGCCTTGAGGAAAAAGCTCAAAGACAGCAACCAGGCCCTGAGTTCAAGTCCCATGGCCAACAACAACAAAAACAATAGTATTGAGCCAGTGGCTCATGCTTGTTATCTTAGCTACTCACACAACTGAGATTTGAGACCAGTAGTTTAAAGCCAGTCTGGGCAGAAAAGTCTGGGAGACTCCATCTCCAGTTAACTAGCAAAAAGCTGGAAGTGGAGATGTGGGTCAAATCGCAGAGCACCAACTGTAAGTGAACCCCCCCCCCCCCGACACACACACACAAGATACGTAGCCTGGGCTGGTCTGTCTCAGCCTTCCAAGCACTGGGACTGTACGTATATGCCATCATGCCTACCAGAAAATAGAGTATTTAAAGTCCAGAGTTTCTCACCAGAAAGGATTTACACCAACACAAAGTATGTTGGCAACCTTACTACAGTCATGAAGTTGTATTTAATGTCATTCAGAGTACAGCTTGCTTTGAATCCATCGCAAAGTTAAGAAGTGAACTGTAATTTGACCTCAAGTAGATAAAACGCGGGTCAGATGCTTAAGAAGAAAGAGTACGTGGATTTGATGGGCCAGCTGGGGCAGGCTGTTTTTCTACCACAAAAAAAAAGAAAAAGAAAAAGAAAGAAAGCTCAACTCTAACAATAAGGACATTTGTTCCCAGAAGCACAGATGTAGGACAGGATTGGGGTGAGCGGGCAGGTGAATCAACGGGGTCATCAAGGTCCTAGGTTCTTCCCCTTTCTCTGCTCTGTAGCCACCATGTCCTACATCCAGTGTCCTTTCAGTTGTAGGGTTGTCACTAATGCCTAGAAGAAACAGAGGGAGTTGAATGCTTGGTTGTGTGTAGTAGGGGAGAAATACTGGCCCTGGGTTAAAAATCAAAGAAATCAAAATAGCTTCCCTATAGCCCTGTGAATGCTCCCATTGTATCTCAACTGGCTGATTCCAATCGTTAGAAACTGTGTATCCCAAAAGCCAGTCCCTGGCAAAGGACGTAGGGTTTTTTGTGATTGGGTTAACCTTAAATTACCCTGGAATTTAACCACCCTCTTATGTGCTTTTTTTTAATTTTTTTTTTGTCAGTCCTGGGGCTTGAACTCAGGGCCTAAGCACTGTCCCTGGCTTCTTTTTGCTCAAGGCTAGCACTCTGCCACATGAGCCACAGTGCCACTTCCAGCTTTTTCTATATATATGGTGCTGAGGAATCGAACCCAGGGCTTCATGTATACAAGGCAAGCACTCTTGCCACTAGGCCATATTCCCAACCCTGCTTTTTTTTTTTTTTTTTAATTCTGGTACTAGGGCTTAAACTCAGGGCCTGGGCTATCTCTTAGTCTCAGCATTTTTTTTTCTCTCAAGGCTGGTGCTCTACCACTTGAGCCACAGCTCTTCTTTTGGCTTTGGGGTGGTTAATTGGACATAAGAGTTTCATGAACTTTCCTGTCTAGGCTGGCTTTGAACTATGATCCTCAGATCTTAGCCTCTTGAGTAGCTAGGATTACAGGTGTGAGCCTTTGGCGACTGGCTGAACCAACTTCATGCTGGCATTGTTTCTTTGCAGTAGAAGATGAAGTGGAGAATTGTGTAACATCTACTGTGATGTCTACATAGCTTTACTGGGTGGACATCACACTATCAGGTGACAGAAGAGTATTCTCACTGCAAGTGAGCTTGTCAGTCCCCATCCATTATCCTTTAGGTGGACAAGTGCTATACACAGCTTCATCTTGGCTATAATTTTATGGTGTAAGTCACAGGATCAACAAGAAGGGATCAAATTTGTACAAACAGGTATCTTTTGTCTTGAGAGCTAGTTTGTTGTCCTGTCTACAAGGAAGAACTTGACTTGTAGAGGAGAAAAATAACTCCCTGTCCACAATAGATGGCCTTTGCTCAAGCTGGCCCAAAGCCATACCAACCAGAGCAAAGGCTACAATTATTAGTAGTTACTTTAGTGACTTTAATTTGGAGTTCAAGTTTTAGAACAATAAGATTTTAAGGATAGGAAGTATGACTTTTGTATGTCCTGTTCCCATGATCCAGAAATCTGGTTAGAGTTCATACTTCTTTTTTTTTTTTTTGACCAGTCCTGGGCCTTGGACTCAGGCCTGAGCACTGTCCCTGGCTTCTTTTTGCTCAAGGCTAGCACTCTGCCACTTGAGCCACAGCACCACTTCTGGCTGTTTTCTATATATGTGGTGCTGAGGAGTTGAACCCAGGGCTTCATGTATCCGAGTCAAGCACTTTTGCCACTAGGCCATATTTCCAGCCCCTAGAGTTCATACTTCTGTGTCCTTTAAATAATAAGCTATGGAACCAGGCTCTGGTGGCTCAAGCCTGCGATCCTGGTTCCTTGGGAGGCTGAGATCTGGGGGTCACAGTTGGAGGCCAGCCTGTACAGAAAAGTCTGTGAGACTCTTATCTCCAAGTAACCACCAAAAAGCTGGAACTGGAGCTGTGGCTCAAGAGACAGACCATCAGCCTTGAGTGATTATGGTTCAAAGCCAGCCTGGGTAGTAAAGTGTTTGAGACCTTATCTCCAATTAACAAACAAACACAAAAAATGGGACATGGAGCTGTGGTTCAAATAGTAGAGCACTATCCTTCAGTAAAAATGCTCAGGCCCTGAGTTTAAGCCCTAGGACCAGCGCGCGCGCGCGCACACACACACACACACACACACACACACACAAAAATAATTTATTGACATGCCTCCTTACTGAGTTAAGCATCTAGGCACATTGTCATTTGCGGTTGACCCTGTGTTTAATGTCATGAACTTGAAAGCCATCCCTTGGTGGTGAATTCACATGCAAAGTGAACCGTGTGGCCTGGGAAAAGGAGGGGGTGCGGAGGAGAGAGCCACAAGGGAAAGTGAGAGGTTGCCGAGGGCTGAGGGAGGGAGGAGCAGGGAGGAGGAGGGGGAGGGGCAGGAGCACACAGAAAGGAAACCAGGAGGGAGTAGTTCCAACAGGGAGTGTCTAGGGCTGTCCCCCCATCCCTCAGCCCCACCCACTTATAGATGAAGGCAGGCACGTGTGTTCGCCCTTGATCTTCAACCATGCCCACCGACCTCAGTGGCACCTGGAACCTGCTCAGCAGCGACAACTTCGAGGGCTACATGCTGGCCCTAGGTAGGTCGGGAGGAGTCTGACCACCAGAGGGACCTTAGACGGGGCGCCAGGCCCTGGCCTGCAGGTCTTGGGTGGGGGAAGGTAGCCTAACTTGTTTGTTCCCTGTCCTTCTGTCCAGCCCCCCTACCCCCCTTTCTCATGGCTCAGTCCTTATCCCCTCCCTCTCTCCATCCATCCCCCTGTCCCATTCCATAGTCCTTCTAGCGATCCTTCTATCTTGCCCCAGCTTGTCCCCCTTTGTCCCCGAGCCCTCGGGAGCCTCTGTGCCCTTATCCATCCCCAGGCTGACTCTAAGACCGTGCGGGCTGGGGGAGACGCCGGCCACCTGGGGCTGGAGGGGAAACGGAGATGCGGCAGGAAAAGCAGGGAGCCAGGGCCATCAGCGCCCGAAGCTGCCTTGCTCTGGGCAGTGACTGTCCCATAGAGGTCAGGACAGACCCACAGATATCTGCGGGGTCCGCCCCTGGGCCCCTGCAGGCCGCCCCAAGCCACGCCCCCCACATGGGCTGGGGACCAGGTGTCACCTGCAGACTAGTTCTTGGGGTGAGCCTGGTGCGCAGGCTGTAGCAGTGGGGCTGGGATCCAGTGCCTTCATTTCCCAGAGGGGCGAGTGGACGGGTTTCCTGCCGTCCAGGCGTGGCGCTGCCCTTGGGTGCTGTGTGGGTCCCGTCTTGAACCCCGTTCTGCCCTGGATTTTAACACCTATTGTGTGACAAGCACTTTGCCTGGGTGGCACCCACTGTTCCTAGGGGCTTTTGACAAGTGATAGGGCAGTTTGGGGCTTAGGGGCTGCTCTGGCTCCGTCTCCTGATCTAGTGACACTGGCCTCAGCTTTCCAACTGGAAATTGAGAGCGAAGGTGTCCAGCATGTTTTTCTTTTTAAAAATAAAGGGAAGGGGGGGGGGCTGGGAATGTGGCTTACGTGGTAGAGTTTGCCTAGCATGCATGAAGCCCTGGGTTCAATTCTTCCGGAACACATATATAGAAAAAGCTGGAAGTGGCGCTGTGGCTCAAGTGGTAGAGCGCCAACCATGAGCAGAAAGAAACTCAGGCCCTGAGTTCAAGCCCCAGGACTGGCAAAAAAAAAAAAAAGGGAAGGGGGCAGGGGAGGAAGCTGAAGGTGTGCTCTGTGGTAGAGCTTGGATAAAAACTTGGGTTCAGCCTCAGCACAAGAAAATAAGAGGCAAAAGAGGATATTTCACATTTGTACCTTAACCAGTGCAAATGCACCATTCTGTGGCTGGAGAGTTGTTTCTCAGGACTCAGCCTGTGAGGGGTTCTGCACTCCAATTCTCTCACTAATTCCTGGGTAGGAACATTTCCACCTTCTCCAGCTAAGTCAACCCCTTTTGTCCATCAACAACATGGTCTAGCTTTTCTGTATATTCTGTTATGACCCATGTTCGATACTTTTTCCTCTGGCCTACTTTTTCCTCTAGCTCTCCTAATTCTCCTGTCTCAGCCTCCTGAATGTGGGATTATAGGTCATGAGTACCGGGCATGGGGAAGCCATTATCTTCTCTCCTACTTCTTGTTCTTATATTTGGTTCTGGTTCCAGAAAGATATTAAATCCAACTAATTATTTTATATTTTATGCTATTCATATATTCATGAAGGAAAACAAGGTCTATTTAGAGTAGACTAAAAATAGTACCAGGTACTGGTAGTTCATGCCTGTAATCCTAGCTTCTCAGGAGGCTGAGATCTGAGGATCACAGTTTGAAGCTAGCCTGGGAAGGAAAGTCCATGGACTTTTATCTCCAATTAACCACCAGGAAACTGGAAGTGGAGCTGTGGCTTAAAGTGGTAGAGCACTAGCTTTGAGCACAAAAGCTCAGGAACAGTGTGTAGGTCCTGAGTTCAAGCCCCACAACTGACCAAAAAAAAGGCTAGGTATTTAGTAGTTCACACCTATAACCCTAGCTACTTGGGAGGATGAGATCTGAGGATCCTGGGTCAAAACCAGCTCAGGTAGAAACCTCCACAAGACTCCTACCGCCAATTAACTGGCAAAAAGCTGGAAGTAGAGGTGTGACTCAAGTGGTACAAGTGGTAGAGTGTCAGCCTTGAGTGAAAAAGCTAAGGGACAGCACTCAGGCTCTGAGTTCAAACCCCAGTACACACACACACACACACACACACACACACACACACACAGCTACCAAATGGGTTGGTAGTATAGCTCAGTAGTAGACTGGGATTTCAACGCTCTGATGTTCTTAGCATTGCATGTTTCCATGAATAACTTGAAAAACTTATCGAAGGCTTCTAAATATACTGTAGTATATTCATGAATGCAGTGGTTGTGCCTTCTTTCCTTCCTTCCCTCTCTTTTCCTTTCCACCTTTCTTTTCTCTGCTTGAGATGGAACCCAGAACCTTGCATATGCTAGGCATGTGCTTTGTCTCTGAGTTATACCCCCAGCCCACAATGCTATCTTAATTAAAAGTGTAAATATACACAGCAGAAAAGGGCAAAGTTGGGATTGTGGCTGGTTTCCTTGCCTTCCTTGTCAGTCTCTGGAGGTTTCCAGAACTGCCCCACCATGCCCAGCAAACCCATTGCCTAAGGCATGGCCAGACCAAGACTCTCATGAAAGCCACCCAGACTTTTGCCTCAGCCTCTAGCAGGATGTTTGCCAGGTGGCTTTCCCTGTGGTGCCAATGAACTTGAAAAGAAACGCTAGCCATCCCATGTGATACTTTGACAAGCTCTCAAATTCTCAACTTTTGCACGTCAAATGAATGGATATTTAACAATTCTTCTAGGCATTGACTTCGCAACTCGTAAGATAGCCAAACTGCTGAAACCACAGAAGGTGATTGAACAAAATGGGGATTCCTTCACTATCCACACGTACAGCAGCCTCAGGAACTACCTCATCCAATTCAATGTTGGAGAGGAATTTGAAGAAGACAACAAAGGCCTGGACAACAGAAAATGCAAGGTAAGGTAAGCTCACTGGCCAGGGCACTGGAGGCTTATGCCTGGAATCCTAAGTATTCAGGATGCTGAGACTGCAGTTCAAAGTTAGCCTGGGCAGGAAAGCCTATAAGACTCATATCCAATTAACCATCAGAAAACCAAATGTGGTTCTGTGGCTCAAAGTGGTAGAGCACTAGCCTTGAGCACAAAACCTCAGGGACAGTGCCCAGGCACTGAGTTCAAGCCCTATGACTGACAAAAAGAAAAAGAGAAAAAAAGAAAAGAAATGTGAGGTCCTGGGTTGAACCTCCCTTATTACAAAAAAAGCAAAAATACATATTAAAATAATAACAGGCTCCTAATTTTGAGTGGTTAACTCGACATATATTCTAGTGGGTAATATTTTTGTGTGTACTGGTACTGTGACTTGAACTCAGGGACAGGGCAATCAATATATCTTCAGCTTTTTTTTTTTTTTTTTTTTTGGCCAGTCCTGGGCCTTGGACTCAGGGCCTGAGCACTGTCCCTGGCTTCTTCCCGCTCAAGGCTAGCACTCTGCCACTTGAGCCACAGCACCGCTTCTGGCCGTTTTCTGTATATGTGGTGCTGGGGAATCGAACTTAGGGCCTCATGTATCCGAGGCAGGCACTCTTGCCACTAGGCTATATCCCCAGCCCATCTTCAGCTTTTTTACCCAAGGCTTGTGTACTAACACTTGATCTACTCCTCCTTCGCTTTTGGCTTTTTGGTGGTTCATTGGAGATAAGAGTCTTGTGGACTTTTCTGCCCATGTTGATTTGGCATCTCAATTCTCAGATCTGAGGCTTCTAGTGGATAACAGCTGAGGATCCTGTCAAAGAAAATCAACATCTTGGGGCTGGGGATATAGCCTAGTGGCAAGAGCGCTTGCCTCATATACAGGAAGCCCTGGGTTCGATTCCCCAGCACCACATATACAGAAAATGACCAGAAGTGGCGCTGTGGCTCAAGTGGCAGAGTGCTAGCCTTGAGCAAAAAGAAGCCAGGGACAGTGCTCAGGCCCTGAGTCCAAGGCCCAGGACTGGCAAAAAAAAAAAAAAGAAAGAAAGAAAGAAAATCAACATCTTCTTTCCTCCTTAATGTAGAGCTTGGTTACCTGGGACAATGAGAAACTCACCTGTGTGCAGAAGGGGGCGAAGCAGAACCGAGGCTGGCGCCATTGGATTGAAGGAGACACACTCTACCTGGTACCTGACACATGATGCTTTTGTTTTGGGATGATAACAGCGCAATATTTAGAAAGCTGGGCACGTGTGGCTCATACTACAGCTCCTCAGGAGGCTGAGATCTGAGGATCGTGGTTCAAAACCAGCCTGGGCAAAAAGTCCATGAGACTCTTAGCTCCAATGAACCACCAGAAAAACCAGAAGTGGTGCTGTAGCTCAAAGTGGTACAGTGCTAGCCTTGAGACCTGAGAATCAAGGTTCAAAGCCAGCCCAGGCAGAAAACCCCATGACACGCTTTGACCAGCAGAAAGCTGGCAGTGCAACTAAAGTTCAAGTGGTAGAACATCAGCCTAGAGTGAAAAAGCTAAGGGAAAGTGCCCAGGCCCTAGGTTCAAGCCCCAGTACTGGCATGGAAAAAGAAACTAAAAATGAAGCCAGGCCCTGGTGGATCATGACTGTGATTCTAGCTACTCAGGAGGCTGAGAGCTGAAGATCATGGTTTGAAGCCAGCCTGGGAAGGAAAGTCTGGGAGACTCTTATCTCCAACTAAGCACCCACAATGCTGGACGTGGAACTGTGGCTCAGGTAGTAGAGCAATGCAAAAAAAAAACAAAGTTCAGGGACAGCATTCTCGGGCCCTGAGTTCAAGCCCCAGGACCATCACACAATCACAAAAATGTCAGCAGACCTGAGATGGATCAGGCCTGTAATACTACCTACTCCTGAGGTTGAGATCTGAGAATTTCAGTTCAAAGCCACCCCTAGGCAGGAAAGTCCTGAGACTCTTATCTCCAATGAATCATCAAAAAAGTCAAGTAGAGGGGCTGGGAGTATGGCCTAGTGGAAGAGTGCTTGCCTCCTACACATGAAGCTCTCAGTTCAATTCCCCAGCACCACATATATGGAAAACGGCCAGAGGGGGCGCTGTGGCTCAAGTGGCAGAGTGCTAGAAGAGGCCAGGGACAGTGCTCAGGCCCTGAGTCCAAGGCCCAGGACTGGCCAAAAAAAAAAAAAAAAAAGTGAAGTAGAGGTGTGGCTTAAGTGGTAGAGGACTGGCCTTGAACACAGAAGCTTAGACACAGTGCTGGGTCCCTGAATTCAAGCTCCAGAACCTGCACACACACGTCAAGAGTCAAAATAAACCACAAACCAACTTCCTTTCTTGGCTTCTCTCTGTTCCAGGAGATGTTCTGTGAAGGCCAAGTGTGCAAACAGACATTCCAGAGAGCCTGATCCACACCCAGCAGTGCAGCCCGTGCGTGGCTACAGCTTAATGCCAAATCATATTGCAGAATGCACACGTTTGTCTTGGTTTGGTGAGAAGGGGCTTACAATTGGGAGAGAGGTCATGCAACTTGAACTAGAAGCCATTTGAATTGTAAAAAAAAAAAAAATTCTCCTTCAATAAACCTATCCAAGTGACTCTGATATTTTTCTTTCTAAGTGTCTGTCTTCTTATTAAGTATTTGAAAACAAAAGGTACACAGTGAACAAGATGGGATTTCCACCTGCAAGGCCGGTGCAGAAGTTGGGGAAAGGAGCAGTGTAAACAGTAGTAATGACAGCCAGCTCTGTTGGGGCGGCCCTCACTTCTGGGATGAGTATGGTATCGCTGCAGTATCACAGAGGTGCCTAAGCTAAGACCGAAGCCAGAGTGAAGAAGTGCAATCAGAAAACATCTTGAGGCTGGGCGCTGGTGGCACCTACCTATAATCTTAGCTCTTTAGGAGGCTGAGATCTGAGGATCACGATTCAAAGCCAGCCTGGGCAGAAAAGTCCAGAGAAACTCTTTTTGTTGTTGTTGTTGGTTGTGGGGCTTTAACTAAGGGCCTGGGCATTGTTCTTGAGTCTCTTTGTGCTCAAGGCTAGTGTTCTACCACCTGAGCCACAGTGCCACTTCAGGGTTTTGAGTGGTTAGTTGGAGATAAGAGTCTTTTGGGGTGGTCTGGATTCTACTGTGATCCTCAGATCTCAGCTTCCTTAGTAGCTAGGATTATGGGTGTGAGCCCCAGAAAGACTCTTGTTTTGCTTTGTTTTGGCCAGTCCTGGGCCTTGGACTCAGGGCCTGAGCACTGTCCCTGGCTTCTTTTCGCTCAAGGCTAGCACTCTGCCACTTGAGCCACAGCACCACTTCTGGCCGTTTTCTATATATGTGGTGCTGGGGAATTGAACCCAGGGCTTCATGTATACGAGGCAAGCACTTTTGCCACTAGGCCATATTCCCAGCACCCCAGCAAGACTCTTATCTCCAATAAACCACTTCGGAAAAGCTGGAAGTGAGGCTGTGGCTCAAGTGATAGAATGTTAGCCTTGAGCACAAAGAGGCTCAAGGACAGTGCCCAGGCCTTGAATTCAAGCCAGGGGTGGGGGGGAGGAAGGGAGAGAGGGAGAGGGAGAGGGAGAGGGAGAGGGAGAGGGAGAGCAAGAAAGAGGGAGGGGGGAAGGAGGGAGGGAGGAAGAAAACATCTTGAGCTGGGTGGTGCAATGGCTCACACCTGTCATCCTAGCTACTTAGGAGGTTGAGATTTGAGGATGGAGTTTTGAAGCCAGCTGAAAAGTTCAAGAGACTCTTATCTCAAATGTGCAAAAAGCTTGAAGTAGAGCAATGGTCCAAGTGGTAGAACACTAGCCAAGCCTTGCTTCTTGGTTTGAAGATGCCTGACATCCTTTTTGTCTCCAATGCTGGGGCACAAACTCATCATTCCATTTACAGTAGGAAGATCAGAGTAATAGGGCCCAAGTGCTTGGGGGTGTGGATGTGGGGGTGGGGGGTGTTTTCTGGTGCTGGGGCTTGAACTCAGGGCCTGGGTGCTATCCTTTCACCTCTTTTGCTCAAGCCACAGTTCCACTTCTGGCTTTTTTTTTTTTGTGTGTGTGTGTGTGTGTGATTACTTAGAGATAAGAGCCTCAAGTGTTAGGAAAATGGAGGAGAAAAAAACAGGCTGGACTTGGTCTCAACAGGTGAAGACTGTTTATTACAGCAGCCAGAGGCAAGCAACCTTCCCACGGGAATGGAAGTTGTGCAAGGAGGTGGGGTGGAGGCTAAGCTTTTATGGGGTCTGAGCACAGGGATAGAGGTTACCCAAAAGGCTATTAGGGCTGGGGGAGGTGACTCCAGGTATGGGCAGAAAATAGGGCATCAGTCTCTCTGTGGTTACAACCATGAACCTGAGGTGGAGTTTGTGTACATAGTGATAATTGCCTCCCTTACCATTAGGGAGTGAAGAGTTAAAGTAAACCCCATTTTCAGGCAGCCCCCGTTTTGTTGTCTGTTTAAACTTTGAGTAACCCAGGCCACCAATTATCCCGGCTATCAGGACAAGCGTATTAGGGCCCAGCCAGTCAGGAAACTCCCTGCTTAACTCTAACTGCCTGGGAATGCTTAACTCTAACTGCCCCGGAATGCCTCGAGCCCTGAGCCAATCAGATTTGTACCCGTATCCTAATCTTGCTTGAACACCTGATTGCTGTAACTTGGTTTTTTGCCTTTATAAGCTCTGTGAAATCTCAGATCGGGGATCCCTCCTAACCTCTGCTGTGTCGGTGGGTAGGACGAGGCCCGATCTGCAGCTCGCCTGAATAAAGCCTTGCTTTTGCATTTCGGAAGGTCTGGCTCTCGGTTGTCTTCTTGGTGGTCTCGCGACTTGGGCATAACAGGAGCATAGGGGAGTGATCTTATTTCCAAACTCTCAAGCTTTCACATTCCAAACAGCTCTAACTGAAACACATTTAGGGTAGTAACTTTATACATCTGTCTTGCCTTGACTATTTGACCTTTTCAGGGTCCAGTTCTCAGCCTGCTGAGTATTCCAACCTCTTAACCCTTTCCTGGTCTTACAGCTCAGCTCTGAGTTCCCTACAGGTTAGGCCCCCAATGGAATGTTTATGGCCAGGCTTAGGTCCAACTTCCCTGACTGTATCAAGCATGTCTGTGCATGCCTGGGGTTTTGCTGGGCATCGTATAAGCCTGGGATAATAGGGTGGGGGTCAATCCCTCTTCAAGGACTTTTCTGCCTGGGCTGTCTTTGAACCCTGATCCTTGTCTCGGCCTCTTGAGTAGCTAGGATGCCAGGCATGAGCCATCTGCGCCTGGCTTAGCCAGATACTTTTAAGAGCAGAAGGAGGGACTTTGGAGATGATTTGAGAGCTCTACCAGGAAGTAACCCTTCTTCCCATCCTCGCCTTTCTTTTCTTCTTTTTCTCTTTGCTCCAAGGAAAAGGCTGGGGCTCAGCCTCTACAGGGAGAGGGGAAGGGGGACCTGTAACCACAGATAGTTTTTTTTTTTTTCCTGTTGGTTTTGAGGCCTGAACTCAGTGCGTGGATCCTGTCCCTGAGCTCTTTTGCTCAAGGCTTCTCATGAACTTTGGTGCCCTGGCTGGCTTTGAACCATGATCCTCAGATCTCAGCCTCCTGAGTAGCTAGGATCACAGGTGTTAGCCACCAGCACCCAGGGAAGCAGATACTATCTTTATCCCTATTTTATGTTAGAGTCACAAAGATGTTGTAAGGGAACTGTACTGTTGAGAAACAGAGAAGCTACATTTTGAGAGGTCAAATTGGGACTCTTTATTGGAGAGCCAGCAACTGCAGGTGGATTCCTCCCTCAAAGACCTGCAGTTCACTAGAGTTTGCACAAAGCTTCCCCCGCCCCCACCAGTCCTGGGGCTTGAACTCAGGGCCTGAGTACTGTCCCTGAGCTTCTTTTGACTCCAAGCTAGTACTCTACCACTTGAGCCACAGTACCACTTCTGTATATGTGGTGCTGAGGAATCGAACCCAGGGCTTCACGTATGCTAGGCAAGCACTCTTCCTCTAAGCCACATTCCCAGCCCTACACAAGGCTTTTAAAAACAAAAACCAGGGGCTGGGAATATGGCCTAATGGTAAAGTGCTTTCCTCACATACATGAGGCCCTAGGTTCGATTCCTCAGCACCACATATATAGCAAAGGCCAGAAGGGGCACTGTGGCTCAAGTGGTAGAGTGCTAGCCTTGAGTAAAAAGAAGCCGGGGACAGTGCTCAGGTCCTGAGTTCAAGCCCCAGGACTGGCAAAAAACAAACAAACAAAAACAAATACCAAGTGTGTAGGGTGGAGATCCAATTCCAATGGAAACAGACCATTATAGGGAAATGCTAGGTACCAGCAGAACTTTCGGGAGGGGGGGGGAGTAAGCCTCAAAGTTTCCATATAGGGAGATACTAAGATGTGAGCGCTTCAAGTCATTTAGGGAGATAATGAAGGACATGTATTCTTTGTAGCAAAAGCTCTCCCAAGGCTAAACAGCATGACATCTGCAATTCAATGAGTGACCTCTCTCACCCCTAGGTTCTTCAGAGCTGAGTGGAAAGCCCCCTCCACACAGCCAGGTACCAGGATGGCTGGGAGAAGAAGGTAATGTTACTTAGACCCAGTCTCCTTATTTCAAGCTATTAACTTACCTATGGTCATGGAGTCAATATAATGAAGGAAGCAGAAGTTGAAACCAGGGTGTTATACTTCACTCTATGACATGTGTAATGGGGTCCTTCCAAGGAGGAGACCACAGTGTAATGGGGTCCAAGGGGGGGCGACCCCCCATCCCTCCAAGAGCCCACCACTCAGACACAGTCTCAAGTAAAAAGATGGATTTATTGGGGAAGTAAAAAGTAAACTGACCAGCCAGGGCCACAGCCCAGACTGGGGGAGGGGGCGGGGGGAAAGAGTACAGGTCCTCAAAACTGATTGGCTTAAGGACAAGTACTATGAGCACATTTGGCCTAATCTGAGTTCAGGATTTTTTTTTTTTTTGCCAGTCCTGGGGCTTGAATTCAGTGCCTGGTTGCTGTCTCAGAGCTACTTTTCCTCTAGACTGGCACTCTATCACTTGAGCCACAGCGCCACTTCTGGCCTTTTCTGTTTATGTGGTGCTAAGGAATTGAACCCAGGGCTTCATGCATGCTAGGCAAGCACTTTACAGCTAAGCCAACTTCCCAGCCCAGAATTTGTTTTTTTTTTATATTCAAGGGAGAGGAGGACTGGTGTCCAAAAACCACTCACTACTACCCAGGAACTCATAAATAAGCATGGGCTCCACCACTGAGTTATACCACCAACGCCAAGACTGAAGGAGTTTTTACTTATTAGTGTTAGGAAGAAGTTTATTCTCTCTACTTTTCCTTCAAATACACTCTTTTAGTACCTAAGCCAAGTTGACTTGGGCTCCCTATTATTGCTCCACAAGCTTAACTTATGGAAATGCTTTCTAATAGTAGTGTACGTTTCCCTTATTGTCTATATTAGAGAATAAAAAGATGAAAGATGGAGATGACAATTTACTTGAAACCTATCTGATTCTAGAATTCATGTTACTGATCATTGTTCCTTCTGTCTTAACTGCCCCGGCCTGTCCCAGTGTTCTTATCTTCCAGAACACTGAACAGTATTGAATATCATTAGATATTATTCTGAATCTTCTAGTATGGCTATAATAAAAATGATGGACTATAACAACTGTTGATAAAAATGTGGAGAATTTGGAAGCTACATAGTGGTGAGAATGTAAAACTAAACAGCTGCATGCAACCTTGCAATTTCCCTTCTAGCTATATGCCCAAGAGAAATGAAAATATGTCACCACACAAACTTGTGTATGTAAGTTTATTGCAATATTATTCAGAAGCTAGCCAAAAGATAGAATGACCCACTTATCTGCTAACTATGAATTGATAGTGTTATGCCTATGAGATAGATATTGTTTGGAATTAAAGAAATGAAGTACTAATACATATGACTACATGAACCTTGAAAACATGCTAAGTGAAAGAAATGTGACAGAAGAAGACACATAATATATAATTTTTTTGGCCAGTCCTGGGGCTTGGACTCAGGGCCTGAGCATTGTCCCTGGCTTCTTTTGCTCAGGGCTAGCACTCTGCCACTTGAGCCACAGCACCACCTCTGGCCACTTTCTATATATGTGGTGCTGGGGAATTGAACCTGGGGCTTCATGTATACGAGGCAAGCACTCTTGCCACTAGGCCATATCCCCAGCCCCTACATCTTATAAGTAGTTGTCATTCTGTACTGATATGTCCTGGCACTGATAGTTCCTGAAATTATGTACTTCTCATCTATGTTGTTTGTAACCAGCTAGCCATGTCAAGTCTCTACCAGTGGAGTTAAAGAATAAGCACACCCCACCTTCCCATTGAGTGGGAACTTTCCACTGACTTTACCAACCTCCTCCAACTGCAACTGTCAGAGCACTGTTCCCAGCCAGCCATGAGAAGAATATGCGCCTTTGCCTCCAAAAGGACAGCCTTGTCCCTGTAGGGATCTTTCACTAATGGTTAGAGTGCCTCCTAAACTCCTTGTATTTTTAGAAAAATAAATAAATAAAATTGTGAATTTGACACCTTACCATCACCCCTTGGGTTAAGATAAAAACCAAGTGGACCATCCTGCCCAGTGTGCCTGCCCGGCTCAAAACCTATATTGCCTGTATGTTTCTTTTTTTGTTCCCAGAGGGTTGTGTGTTTCCAACAACTGTACACTTGAAATGGAAGAATTATATGGCATGTTTTTATGGCAATAGTGATGTTTAAAAAGAAATGAAGGCATTAACATGAATGACATCAGGAGTCTACATTCTGGCTTGCACAGAATTCCTTTCCTGGAAAGCACATAACATGCAAAGCCAGCAGTGGTTTAATTTTACTCACAAATTCCGAGCATATCTACTAGTCAGGTTCCTATTTTAAGCATGTAGCAAATAAATTTTAACTCTTTTAATGCTGGAATGAAAACGTTAAGTTTATCGGTTGTTTGTCCAACATGGTGGCACATGCCTGTGATCTTCACATTCAGGAAGCTGGGAGGATATGAAGTGGGAAGCTACTACAGGCTACTACAGTGAGTTCAAGGCCAACCTGGGCTACATAGCAAGGCTGTCTCACAAACAAGATTGTGGCTCAGCAAACCATCCAATATATTAATTACCTATGGCAGAATCTGTAATTTCCTGGTTAAGTTACTTGGCTCCATTTAGCTCCGTGTATAGCAAAATATTTACATTCACGTCCAGTTGAAGCTTGATTTTTCGAATGCTGTTCACATTCGGCAGCTATTTGTGTCTCATCCACGTTTACCTTCAGATTTTATCCATTTTCATTTTTATAAGTCTCTACGTAAAATAAAATGTACGAAAGGTCCTGTTAATTTTCTGCCATGGGCTTTCCTGGGGACGAGGGGTGCAGAGGATGGTAGCAGTTGTGCAGCACGAGAGCAATCAGCAGGGTGCAGGAACAGCGACAAGGCTGCTTTCTGCTGCTGGGTTTCAGCGGCGCGGCCGTGGGTTTCAGGGCTCTACGTCATTGGACCGCAGACCTCGCCTGGGAACAACGGAGGCGCCGCGGGAACCCGGGGCGCGAGCGAGCGCCCCCTGCAGGCGCCTCTTACGGGGATGGAGCGGTCCCTCCCGGGGCTACCCTACCTGAGCCAAGGGCCCCGCCCACTGCCCTGGCGCGGTCGCCACGACAACGCCCCGGCAACGCCCCACCCCGCCCCTCGCCCACGGCAGTCCCTTTCGCCCCACCCCCTCCGCACGACGCTGCTGCGTGGGAGGGGAGGAGCCGGGGGCGGGGAAAGGACGCAGGAAAGAGGAAATCGGCGGAGCGACGCCCGCTGCTTATTGGCTATCGTGTCCTGGAGCCAGGAGCCCCGCCTCCTCCGCGGGGTCACGTGATCCCTTTCAAAGATGGCCGCCCTGTTGTTTTGATGAATAATACTTGGTGGGGTGAGGGGGTAAGAGTAGGGGTGGAGGGGTAGGAGGACTCACGCTTCCAGCGAAAGCTTCGCCAGTCCCACCCTCCCCTCCCCCCTCCCCGGGCTCCAACGTGGAGGAGGGGCGTGTCCGGACTGCTTTTAGAGGGGAGGGGCTCCGCGGGACCGCGCCGAGCACCGAGGGAGCGGCTGGGAGGTCGTCTTCCCTCAGGGCATCCTCTCGGCGGCGGGGCTGTTCCCGCCGGGGGGCTGCAGGGGGGTCGCGAAGCGAGCTGTGGTGCCTCCGCCGGGGACGACCCCGCACGTTGGGGGGCCGGAGACGACTTGGAGACCGCCGCGCTGCCGGGTCGGGTAGCCCGGGCGGCGGAGGGCTGTGAGTGGCGGCGCCTTGAGGTAACCCCGTGGCGGCGGCGGCGGCGGCGGCGGCGGCCCGCGGTGGCCGCCCGGGGGCCAGAGCAGCTGTAGGAGCCTCCGGGGCGCTGGGAGCGACCGCAGCCCAGGCAATCCAGTGCCTCGTGTTCTTCTTATTACTATTTTTTTTTAAACCTCTGACTATGCAATTCTGAAACCTCCCCCATATTCGGGGGAACCAGACAGCCTGGTAGACAGACACCTTCCCCTCTCCGTGCTCCCGCCCCGGTCTCGAGAACCCCAGGATCTCTCTTCCCCGACGCCTTTCACCATTAAGAGGACAGCGATGGAGGAGCTGAGCGCTGACGAGGTGAGGAGATCGGGGGTGGTGGGGTGGTGGGGGGACACCTTGAGGGGTTCGTCGGCAACTCTTGGGCGCTTGGAGCGGGGAAGGCATTGCGCCAGTGCTGCCGTGTGGGGCTGTGGGTTTGAAGAAGGGATGGAGATGACATTTTCCAAGAATAAAACGACCCCCGCAGGGGGGGTCTCCTGCTCACAGTCTCTTTTCATTTCCCTTGCCTTCTTTCTGCATTCGGAAATCCGCTTGATTTTTTTTCTCGTGCGTTCTCAGGTGTTCTTTCTTAAGGGGATTCAAGTAAAAGAGACTGGATTGAGATAATAGTAAGGCCGTGTGTCTCTGTGTCCGTCTGTCTTCGAGAATTTGGGGGAGAATCAAAATGTTTGAAAGCCCAGATTTGTGGGGCCCTCTCGTTGTGTAAGTTCATTAAACATACCTTTGTCTTTGGGAGGTGGCTTACAGACATATTCTTTGATATTTGACAAAGTGTGTCTCTTCTCAACAGTTTAGAGGATTCCAGGGAAACGGTCGTGATTTTAAGAGACAATGACATCTGGTATTCCATTCTTTCTTTATACTTTTTCCTACCCCCCTCCCTCCTTTGGAAAAACTTATCTTTTTTTTTTTTTTTTTTTTTTGCTGTAGCAGAGATTGAACAGGAAATAGATGACTTTATAAACTCTCTTGCTTTTCATTTCTGAAAGAAGCCATGCAAATCTTACTGAGGTTGTAAGGATTTTTGTTTACTAAGATTGTCCTAAAAGTAGTGGCAACTAGGATACAAGGAATTTCCTGTGAATCTACTGACTTTTCCCTGCCTTTTTACAAACTGGGAGCGTCCTTATCCAGACTTCTGCTAGCTGGGCCCCATTCACCCTACCTCCTCATTTTTTCTTCTGGCTGGTTTAAACTTCCCCTGCAGTGTTATGAAAGTAGTCATCCATCAGGTTGGGTTGTACAGTTAAGATTCCCATGCTGCATTTTTCCCTCCAGTCCTGTGTGCTTCCTTAGTCACTAAAATTCTTCAGGGATTGGGCATGCAAGTGGTTGGGTAAAGGGTCAGACAGGAGAGGAAGCAAACAACATAATTTTGTTGATTGTGGTACTTGGTTTCTGGAATGTCAGGATTGTTCATTTTATTTTACTGACTTGATTTTCTTCAAATATGTAGTCTTAGGAAAATGCTGAGTAGTTTCAGGAAATGTTGATTTCCCAGGAGCACTTTGTTTTATGTAGTTTTTAAAAGCAGTCCCCCACCTCTATTTTTCTTTTCTTTGAATAGGTGATTAGAAGACAGACTCTGTTTTTCAGTTGTCCTTTACTCCCACAAATTACTTTTTTCTTGATTTTTAAATTGTCTATTTTTTACTTATTGCAGTTTTAACCAAGAAATTATTTACAAACCTATAACGTATATAGACTAAGATATTGTATAATCTGAAGCATGTCTATCCAGTCTTTAAGGACAGTACAACTTTGTTGTAACCTTAATATGGCACACATATAACCCTTGTGGAAGAAATAAAGGAATTTTCCCCCACATCAACAGAATACTAAAAATGAATGTGAGAACTTAAATTCACTGCTGTAAGTATAAAGTCATTTTCAACAAATTGGTTGGCCTGAGTACAAAGGGACGGTACCATGACTGGTCATTTTCTTCTAATTAGAAGCTAGAAAAAATTGTGTTTTTTTAAAAAAAGAATCTCTTTTGTGTCTGTTTTTTATGTTAAGTCCAATTTCTTTAACTCTGGGTTTAGTTTTCAAAGATTTTGCCTTTGTGTTTTTACTCTGTTGGTGAAAATTTGTGTCATAGATGTGGTAGGTGATATTGATTTGATTTTTAAAAATGCATTTTCTACTGTGAAAGTTTAAGCGAACATTTCAGGATTAAAACAGGCACGACAGTGATCTCACTCTTAAGTTGGGAAATGAGGTAAGACAATTTCATATTTTAACAAAGTGAAAATATTTGCGAATACAGCCTATGAAAAATAAAGACTGGTCTAACCAGACTAGTTGCTTTGGAAGCTTTTACTTGTGGGCATTTTTTTTTGATAGCTGTCACAGATCATCTTTGAATTGTTTTACTTTTCTTTCTTGTGCTTTGAAAATAGACCTCTTGACCCTTATCGCCATTTGTTATTTATATGTAGTAAGTTACTGTAAATTCTTTGTTCCATCCAGAAGATCTCTGACTAACTTCAGGCTCTTTAGGAACCTACATGCCAGAGCATCATCATTTACATTATCTTCCTTCTGTAGCTTACTCACATGTTGTTGTTATCTACTAAGATGCTGCTGTAACTAGGGCAAGCATTATAAGCTGTTTTTTCCAACAGTGGTGGTGAGATTGTGTTGAAATGATTTTCTCTCTCTTTTTTTTTTTTTCTCTTCTAAATCTTTATGACCTACTTCTGCAGGATGACTGGCTAGGAATCAGGGTGTGGTCAAGGTTTTAGAATGTATAGTGTTCCTTCCCAAATACAGAATACTTGACCTTGAATTTTTTTCCTTCCTATTTTTTTTTGGTTTTTGTTTCTTAGATAGGGTCTTGCTGTATAGCCTAGGCTGCCCTCTGTAAGTGGAAAAGTATTGACCTTTACAGCCTTAGGAGCCCTTACTTTGCCAGGCACATTTAGTAAAACAGTACAGGTCTCAATTGCTTATTTTACAGGTGAGAAAACTGAGATGTAAGTTAAGTGGTGACCTGACTTAGAAGTGACAGGATTAGAATCCAGACCAAGGGCTCTTGATTCTAGGTCCCCTTTTACAATTTATTTACCAACTGTCTATATAAATAGCATGCTCCCATCATGGTGGTGCATACCCGTCATGGGAGTACTTGGAAGGCAGAGATGGGAGGATTCTGAGAGCTCAAGGTAAAGTTAGCAAAATGCAAAACTAAAGGGCTGGGGGCCATGCCTGGCTCTGGAGACCTCTGAACTAGTGTGTCCCACTCTGCTGGATGTACATAGTTTTTCCCAAAAGTGATGTTTTAAACTAAAGCATTCATGATGTGCTCAGGTTTTGTTGGAACTGACTGTGTCTGTATCTGTGTCTGTCTGTCTGTTTCTGTGTCTGTCTCAGCCTCAAATGGTTCACTCCATAGCATTTCAGGAAATTATAATTTGAGGTTTAATTTAATTTTAGATACTAATCTGGAATTACAGTGCAGTGCCAAGTGCTGTTGTGGAGGTCTGCACAGGACACAAAGAGGCCCCTGCTGGAGCAGCGTCTTAGTGAAGGCTGGAAGCCAGGTGTGTGATGGTGTCTCAGGAAACAGCACCAAGTGGTAGGGTAGGATAGGATTGTGGGAGTTTGCCTGCCAGGATGGCAGGCACCAGACCTTGAGAGCTGTTAGAAAGCTTAGGAGTTTGAACCTTCTTTGTAAGGCCAGAAGAAGCCTCTCTAAGATATTAAGGGCTTAGAAAGATGACTGGAAGGTGGTAGACAGTGGATTACAGGAAGGTAGCTACAGACTGGAAGACTCATTAGCAGGCTGTGACTAACTAGGAGGTAGCTAGTGGAGTCCCACCAACTGTGGCCATGACAGTAGGAATGGAAGAGAGCAAACAGGATTACAGAAATAATTCTGTTCTCTAACATCTGGTGTGAAAGAAAGAGAAAAGGTGACTTCTCAGTTTCTAGCTTGCAGCAAGGGTGATTGAGATTGGATAAGAAATTCTAGAAATGGGGCTGGGAATATGGCCCAGTGGTAAAAGTGTTCACCTCACATACATGAAGCCCTGGGTTTGATTCCTCAGCACCACATATATAGAAAAAACCAGAAATGGTGCTGTGGCTCAAGTGGTAGAGTGCTAGCCTTGAGCAAAAAGAAGCCAGGGACAGTGCTCAGGCCCTGAGTCCCAAGCCCAGGACTGGCAAAAAAGAAAACGAAGAAACAAAGAAATTCTAGATATGGAGCAGATGTTAGAGAAAGCAGAGGTAGTTTTACTCTGTATCATTGGAAAGATGAACCAGCTCGAAGACCCTATCCTGGCCTTTCTGTTCTACCATCTCTACCTCTTTAACCCTTTTTGTCCTTGTGACAGGCTCAGGCTTTTCCCCAGCACAGTAGATATAGTCCCTACTCCCCACTTGACAATTAAAGATCATCTTGCTCAAGCCTGGAAGAGAGTGAGTGTAGCATCCCAGTCCTCCTTTTCACTTCTTTTAGAGAAAAGATAGACTGATCACCTTGATATTAGCAGACCCGTACTGATTATTTGTTTATTTATTTACTTATTTTGCCAGTCTTGGAGCTTGAAATCAGGACCTGGGTACTCTCCCTGAGCTGCTTTTGCTCAAGGCTAGCACTCTACCACTTGAGCCACAGCGCCCACTTCTGGCCCTTTTTGTTTATGTGGTACTGAGGAATAGAACCCAGAGCTTCATGCAAGCTAGGCAAGCACTTTACCACTAAACCACATTCCTAGCCCCTTGCTGAGTTCTTAGAACATGTAAGCAGTTAGTTAAACACTTGGTTAGCAAGGCTAGTATTAGCATCTCCATTTTACAGGTAAGAAAATTGAGGCAAATAGAAATTAACAAATTTACTGAAAGACCTACTAGTGAGTGATGGAACCATGGATTCTAATCTGAAGTCTGGCTCCAGAGTTCTTAATCACTTTACTATAAGGCCTTCAGAACTTTCCTCCCTGAGCCAGAGAGATGGGGAGAGCAAGCACAGTGGACTTTTATTTCTGGTTGTTATGGCTAAGAGTAGAACCCATCAAATAGCTCTGAGCTCTGTGTGGGAGGAAGGCAGAAAGGCTCCAGCTCCTGCAGAGCGTATAGCATGTGAATCTAGAGGAGCTGTCTGCCTGTGGGCACTTCACTCAGCCATGTTTACAGTTTACTTGCACATCCAACCCCGCTTGAACCCTGCCTGTGCCAAGCTTTGCTGCCCTGCTAGAGGTAGGTAAATGAAGATGCTTATCAGCTATCTTTTGGTGATAGGTAGGAAAAGTAGCCTGAGGGGTTGGAAAGCAACTGGGTGTGTAATTTGTGCAGTATTAGGAAGTAGCAGGTTTGGTGTTTTTTGTTTGAGAGAGGGTCCTACCCTGTTATCCAAGCTGATCTTAAACCCCATCTGAGCCTCCCTAGTAGCCGGGACTACTGGCTGTACCACAGCTCAGTTTAAAGAGGCATGTTTTGAAAAGATTTTAAGGGATGTCCAGGAGATGAATGTTTCCTCATTCAGGGAGAAACCAGTATGGCAGATCTTGAGGTGGATGCTTTTGTGACCTAGTCAGGGAGAATGAGGCGGCCCAGACGTGTTTGGGACACTGTGCAACAGGCGAACTTGGTCATTCCTTCAGCAAAAAGCTACTGAGTTTTCCTGTGTTTTAGTTAGTTGAGACAGACCTCCCCGCCTTCTCTTCCCATTTAGTACCTTTGAATGGGATGCTTTATTTTAATTTTCATTGTAGATCATACTGGTTGTAATTACTGTTGACTAGTTTGGGTTGTGACACAGTTGTCATTTCCTGTTTATGTTTTAACCTTGTTACACTTGTTTACATTATTGCCTCTTTGTTGAGTGCTATAATAGGGTTTCAATTTAGTTGCCATTTTAAGTGTCTTCAGAAAAATTACTCTTTGATTCAGCATTGAAAGCAACAATTATTTTGTATGCAGAGAGGGAGAGCAATGGCAGTGGGTGTCAATTTGATATTAGCAAAGAAAATGTTTGTTGTTGGGAACATGACCACAATTCCATGTTTTATTGCAAGGCAATAACAACCAAGTACATTAGGGTTTCAACCCAGAGTTGAATGAAGCTGTGTCACCCACAGTGAGAATTTCCTTTCACACCAACCAGCATCAGGAAAGTTTGAATCTTCCACGTGGCTCAGAGCAAAATTTTAAAACAAGAAAAGCCTGGTAGTACATATTGCTACTCTGTCCCTGTCTATTGTTAAGGCATTTTTGTGTTTAATGGGCAGTATATATTTTCTATAAAATAATAGTGCAGCTTACAACCTGTGCCATTATATTTTCTGAAATAGAATGTATGCTCAGCATTGCTTCTAGACTACAGAGATATGCCAATAAGCAAATCAGACAGAAATCTCTGCCCTCAGGAGGTTTACATTTTTATTTATGCTTTAAAAAAACTGTTCTGACCACTGTGAAGTGTTTAGCTCAAGTGGGAAAGAAGGAAGTCAGAAAGGTTAGGAGGAGTCCTGTTGAGAGATGATGTGGGGCTAGCCAGGGATAGAAGGTAAGAAGGATACTTGAGGCTCAGGTACTTTGTGAGGGGAGCCAGTAGGATTGGGTGATGGGTGGGATGGTGGCGTGTGAGAGTGGAGTTGAGGATGGCCAGATAAATCAAGTTTTTTTATTTTTTATTTTGCCAGTCCTGGGGCTTGGACTCAGGGCCTGAGCACTGTCCCTGGCCTCTTTTTTTGCTCAAGGCTAGCACTCTGCCACTTGAGCCACAGCGCCACTTCTGGCCGTTTTCTGTATATGTGGTGCTGGGGAATCGAACCCAGGGCCTCATGTATACGAGGCAAGCACTCTTGCCACTAGGCCATATCCCCAGCCCTCAAGTTTTTATTGAGTTGTTAAAGCATAGAGATGTAAAATAGCTTATTTCTTTCTAAATAGAAATCTGGGCCTGGGTGGCAGCTTGGTACTCATTTGAGGCCTTAGCTACTGTCTGTCTTATGCCAGTTTCCCTAACATACAGCTTCTACCTTTTGGTTCATGTGTGTCTGCAATCTAGCTGGAGAAGAAGGTAGAGGGAGGGGAAGGAGTATGTGTAGCGCTCCTGTTTCATAGCATAACCTGGAAGTTATACAGATCACTCCTGCTCATCTCTCAGTGGCCAGAACCTAAGTCATCTGGCCACAGACACTTGTGGCTGAGAAATGAAAGACTTTCATACTGAGTAGTCATTTGTTCACTTGAAAGTTGTCTTGACAATATATCTTTTCTTCCAAACCCTTCTTCCCAACACTGAAATTGGCCCCTAAAGGAGGCAACCCCACATCAATTGGGGAGTGCAAAATGTGGAGATACATAGTTTCCAATAACCTTTAAATGTAAACACTGCCCCCTAATATGCTGTAGTGGGCTAGGATAGGACAGTAGAGACTCGCATTTGGAAGAGGGAGAATGGGGAATGTGTGCTCTCCCTGCTCTGTGTCCATTCATTGTCAGCTCATGTCTGGATGCATTTGGAGGTGTCTTGTTCGGCAGTGGTGTGGATTCCTGACTTAGCCCGCTACTAGAGAATATCCTGAGCTAGAGCAGTTCCTCTAGCTTGCTTCCCGCTGGTTGCTGAAGGAGTTGACTTTTTCACCTCTGCTTAGCCCCTAATTACCAGACTCCGAGTAAACTTATACTGTAGACAGACCATGAGCATTCCTCAGGTAGAGATCTATATATTTTTCTTTTATCTCTGCCTGCAGATTGGCAAGCTGTAGCTTGAGGTGGCCACATGTTTGTGGGACTTTTTCCTTAAAGTGACATGAAGCAGCTGCACAGTGTGGCTCCTGCCTATAATTCTAGCTACTTGGGAGGCAGATGTGGGGGATTGCAGTTTGAGGACAGCCTAAGCAAAAGATTTTTTTATTTTTATTTTTTGCCAGTCCTGGGGCTTGAACTCAGGGCCTGAGCACTGTCCCTGGCTTCCTTTTTGCTCAAGGCTAGCACTCTGCCACTTGAGCTACAGCGCCACTTCTGGCCATTTCTTTTTTTTTTTTTTTTTTTTTTGGCCAGTCCTGGGCCTTGGACTCAGGGCCCGAGCACTGTCCCTGGCTTCTTCCCGCTCAAGGCTAGCACTCTGCCACTTGAGCCACAGTGCCGCTTCTGGCCGTTTTCTGTATATGTGGTGCTGGGGAATCGAACCTAGGGCCTCGTGTATCCGAGGCAGGCACTCTTGCCACTAGGCTATATCCCCAGCCCCCTGGCCATTTCTATATATGTGGTGCTCAGGAATTGAACCCAGGGCTTCATGCATGCTAGGCAAGTACTCTACTGCTAAGCCACATTCCCAGCCCAGGATGTTAATCTTACTAATAGCTTAAACAAAGAAGCCTGGGCAGGCAGTTGAGAACTGATTTACTTAGTAATCCCACAGTTACTATGGGACAAATTGATTGTTTTGTGCCTGGCATCCTTCATAGAAGGCATCAACTTGTGGTCCACGTTAAGCTGCCCAACTCCTTTGAGGAACCTGCATTCCAGACCCCAGGTAGGGATTGAGAGGACAGCAAGGGCATGCTCCTCTCCCTGGAGGACAAGATCAGAAAGTTTTATGTAGCATTGCTTACCTTCTCCCTGGCCAGGGCATGGTTATATGGCTACATTCTCAGAGGCAGCAATTTAACTGCCTCTACTACCCAATTAATTACCACGAGTTTTAGCCTAAGCTGCTTAGCAGATGGAATGTTGTCATACACTGAGATGGGAGAAATCTCAAGAAGAGATTCGGAAGAAGGAATGATCTGTTTTGAAAATATTATGATAGTGCTGCCTATTATTTACCCATGTGGGGATATTAAGTAGGTTGTATAGGGGTGTGCTGTTTGTGGGAGGAGATTGGGTTTGGGGATGAGAATGTAGAAGCTACCCGTAAATTAAAAGTCACACATCCATTGCCTAGAGAGTGAGTATAAGTAGAGAGGACAGATTGGGCAGAGGAAAGATCCCTGACCCATTCCACATTTTGAGATTAGGAGATAACAGAACCTTGAAAAGCAGAGCTCAGCCAGCTTGGCATGAAAGACAGTGTGCCATTAGAGGGAACATCATTCAGAGTGATCAGATCAAATAGCCTGAAAGTAAGGTAGGGGAGGACCGAGACTTTACTCTGGGATGTGGCCATGTGGTGATTATGGTGACTTTCACAAGACCAGTTGCTTTGCTCACTATGTGATCAGAGAGGTGAGCTCAGGAGTAGAGGCCCCTGAAAGCCTCTACAAAACAAAAAACCAGAACATTACAAATATGTAAGTGCTCATACATTTGTTTAGTTCCTCTGCTGAGTACCCAGGGATACACAGGTGGGGATACCACCTCAAACATGAGGAGAAGTGTGGTCATTTCCTTCAGTGAGCTGGTACTCAGGAACAAATGGCTGGAGTTTGCATGCTAAGAATCAGACAGTTCAGTAGGCTGCACTGTTCAGGAGCAGTTAAAATTCTAATGAGCAATCTGGACAGATTGGGAGGATTTGAGTCTGTCCTAAAAGATCATCAGGATTATGGCACATAGAAGAGTCTGTGGTGAGGATAAATACTGTATTTCTAAGCTGAGCGCCAGTGGCTTACGCCTATAATTCTAGCCACTCAGGAGGCTGAGATTTAAAGATCATGGTTCAAAGCCAGTCCTGGCAGAAAAGTGTCTTATCTCCAGTTAACCACCAAAAAGCCAGAAGTGGAGCTATGGCTCAAGTGGAAGAGCGCTACTAGTGCTCTTGCCCAGGCCCTGAGTACACATACACACACATACACACACGCACACTCTCTTCCTCTTCCTCTGCCCATACTTTATGTCTATTCTTTTGAGATTAATACCCTTTGGGGAAAAAAAAGAAGATGGTGACTATTAAGAAGTATTGGGGGGCTGGGAATGTGGCCTAGTGGCAAGAGTGTTTGCCTCATATACATGAAGCCCTGGGTTTGATTCCCCAGCACCACATAGATAGAAAACGGCCAGAGGTGGCGCTGTGGCTCAAGTGGCAGAGTGCTTGAGCAAAAAAGCCAGGGGCAGTGCTCAGGCCCTGAGTCCATGGCACAGGACTGGCAAAAAAAAAAAGAAGCATTGGTATTTGCTGATCTGAAAGACTCTTGTTCTCTCCCTCTTCATATACATGAAGTATGGCAATTTTATTTTATTTATTTTTGTGCCAGGGCCTGGACATTGTCCAAGCGTTTTTTTGTTTTGTTTTGTTTTGTTTTGCCAGTCCTGGGGCTTGGACTCAGGGCCTAAACACTGTCCCTGGCTTCTTTTTGCTCAAGGCTAGCACTCTACCACTTGAGCCACAGTGCCATGTCTGGCCTATTCTTTTTTCTTTCTTTTTTTTTTTTAAATAATAATTACTTTATTGTCAAAGTGATATACAGAGGGGTTACAGTTTCATACGTTAGGCCATGGGTACATTTTTTGTACTGTTTGGCCTTTTCTATATAGGTGGTGCTGAGGAATCCAACCCACAGCTTCATGTATAAGAGGCAAGCACTCTGGCCACTAGGCCATATTCCCAGCCCCAAGCATTTTTCTTTTCTTTCTTTCGGCTACCACTGTGCCTCTTGAGCCACACTTACACTCCTGGCTTTTTCCATAGTTAATTGGAGATTGGAATCTCCTGGATTTTCCTGCACAGATCTTAGTCTCTTGAATAGCTGGGGTTATAAGCATAAGCCACCAGTCCTTAGCATTTATTTTTAGTTTTATTTTGTGTGTCAGTATTGGGCCTTGAACTAGAGTATGGGCACTGTCCCTGAGGTTTTTTGCTTAAGTAGCACTTTCCTGCTTGAGCCACACTCCACTTCTAGCTTTTTTGGTGGTTAGTTGGGGATAAGATTCTCATGGTTAGATCTCATCCTCCTGAGTAGCTAGGATTACAGGCAGCACCCAGCACCTGACTGCCTTATGCTTTTGATCATTTTATTTTTTAATACAACTGGCACTCTTCCAGCTTAGCCATGTCCGTCTGTCCTGTTCCCCCCCCTTGCTTTCTCACTCACACGCTTGCTCATCTTCAGTGGAGTTTCATCAAATGCTTGGCCACCTTTTTATTTTAAGACAGCTTGGGGCAGATAGTTATGTGGGGCTTTTGTTTGTTCACTTTTGCTATTTTTCTCAGTGCTGAGGGTAAATCCAGGGTCTTGGACATGGTAGACGTGAACTCATCCCTTCCCCTTTTCCTTTATACAAATGTCCTTATGGTGGGAAAACTTTGTTGGTTGCTTGCTAGTGAAATGTGAATGCAGCAGTCTTTTGGCTTGATTTGGCCTAGTTAGAATGGCTTGTGAATGAGACTCTTATTTTGTCAATTGGAAAAAGGAAGTGTCAGTGGGGGCAGTTCCCCTTGTGTTTTTCTAAGTAGAAATCTCAACCTTTGAGCCTTGCCTCTAGCACCATGTTTTTTTTTATGTTAATGCATTCATACTTGAATGAGGTGGTTATGGGAAAGTGTTGCCATTTCCTGTGTAAAACAGGGCCTGTGCATTGCCTGGGGGATATTGTTTAAATCCTAGAGGATTTACATAGTTTAGTGTTGGGTCCACCTTAGGATATAAACCTTTATTTATACCTAGTTGGTATTTTCAGCATCTAAAGAGCCCACTTGAGCTACTAGCCCAGTTGAATAGATCTGCTGGAATTTTGGTACTAGTGGTGTGAATGTAAAGTTTTGATTGGAATGAGAAAAAATGCTGCTCTGTAACCCAGAACAACTTATTTTAGTTTCTATAGTAATTATTTTGTGAATCAGTAAAAAATAAAAATAAAAAAGATACTTTAGACAGCTTAAAAAAATTTAAGAATAATTTTTTTTAGTGTTCTCTAGGCTGGCCTTAAACTCCTGGACTTAAGAGAATTTCCTGTCTCATCTTCTTGAGTAACTGGAGCAACAGGTCTGTGACAACTTGCCCAAGTTTTAAATTCTTTAAAAAAAATTTAATACTGGGCTGGGAATATGGCCTAGTGGCAAGAGTGTTTGCCTCCTACACATGAAGCTCTCCGTTCGATTCCCCAGCACCACATATATGGAAAACGGCCAGAAGGGGCGCTGTGGCTCAGGTGGCAGCGTGCTAGCCTTGAGCGGGAAGAAGCCAGGGACAGTGCTCAGGCCCTGAGTTCAAGGCCCAGGACTGGCCAAAAAAAAAAAAAAAATTTAATGCTGTTTCATCTGGGACTTTTAAGTTCTTAGGACCAGTTCTGGGAAGTGGATGTTAGAAGTAGTGATGCTTGTTTTCCTCTCTGGAGTTCATCTTATCTGTTTAAGAGACATCAGAGATGCAAACACTCTCCTATCCTTTGTGATGTTTTTTGATGAGTACATAAAGTTACAGCTGGAAGCATCCTTTTATTAATAACAGGAAGCAGTAAAACAGCCCTAGTTTCAGGATATTTCTCTGCCATATAATGGTTGGCAGATTTAGGCTCCTGAGCCTTTTGGTTTTCTCATGGTGCTAATTTCACAGTGAGCTAACTAACAACTGTGAAGTGAATTTCAGTAGTTATGTTACTCATCATATTGTTCTGGTGAAACAGCATCTTAAACTAGAATTAAACAGTAACTGAGCCTAAAATGAAGGCTTAAAGAACAAAAGAGTGGAGAAAGAAGGTTGAGTTTTGTTTCTACTGTTGTCAGGTAGACACTTTGATTTGTTTAGCAAGTATTTACCAAGTGCTCTCTGGGTGTTAGACACTGTTGTAGTGGTGGGAGAGGAAACAGCCTTGATTCCCTGATCTCTTGAAGCTTGCATTGTGTGAGCTGTTAAGGTTCTAATTCGCATAGTGCATTATATTGCCCTTCTTTTCTTTCAGAAAAAGATTTCTATTATCTTTAAGTAGTTGTATAAAGGAGTTGCCATTCAGTAAAGCAATTTATAAATACAGTGCTTCCTGGCTGGTGTCGCTGGTTTCAACATTCTCACTCATCCCTCCCATATTGCCTTGTAGATGGGTGATAGTTTGTTACCTTCTTAGAAATGAGGAAACAGAGGTAATCCACTTGGTCAGTGACTCCCTGTATGGATCAGGATGGCTTCCATCCAGTTCACTATCCTGCAGTCTCAATTCACCATCCTCCAGTCTCAGTTGACTACTTACCCTGCCACCAGGGCTTACTTTGAAATTTTGCTCTGCCAGACATTGCTGGCTTATGCCTGTTATCTTAACTACTCAGGAGGCTGAGATCTGAGGATTATAGTTGGTAGTCAGCCTGGGCAGGAAAGCTGGTGAGTTATCTCCAACTAACTACCAAAAAAGCCAGAAGTAAAGGTGTGGCCTTTCAAATAGTAGAGTGCTAGCCTTGAGCACAAGAGCTCAGGGACTATATCCAGCCCTGAGTTCACAGGACCAGCACCAAAATTTTTTTTGCTTAAGCAAGGCCTATAATCCTAGCTACTCTGGAGGCTGAGATATGAGAATTGTGGTTTGAAGCCAGCCTGGGCAGGAATATTCATGACACTCATATCTCCAGTTAACCAGCAAAAAGCTGCAAGTGGAGCTGTGGTTCAAGCAATAGAGCTCTAACCTTGAGCAAAAGAGCTCAGGGATAGCACACAGGCTCAGAGTTCAAGCCTCAGGATTGGTGCATACTCATGTACATGTGTGCCTGCGCTAGAACACACACACACACACACAGAGCTTTTATTGGAGACAGTGGTTGGAGCGGGGTGGTGGCACAGGGTGCCAGATGGTGGGGTGAGGGGCAGCAGCTAGTGAGAGGAGGGTCACCAGGAACTAGGTGGTAGTTGGGGGAGTAGTTGGACATGAGTAGTGGGGAGTGGAGAGCTAGGCAATAGGGTACCAGGCAGTGGGTGGTAGGGCTTGGGCTGCAGTGGACAAGGACACTGGATGCTGGAACACCTAAAGCCAGGCAAGGGTTGGCAGTGATGCACAGGGTATGGGTAGTGGAGACACGAGAATATCAGTGACCACAGCCCAAGCCTGCCAGTTGGCATCCTGCAAACCAGAGCTGGTCTGGTGCCTGGAGAATCACTTCAGTGGGTACATGTTACTAACCAGAGCTCAGGCACGAGGGGCAGAGCACAAGGGCAGGTGCTGGGAGATGCTAACATGGATTTTTATCTAACCTCATTGCAGAAGATAGCTATCCCCATCCCTTGGTCAGTACTGGTGTATTGATAGGATGAGGCTGACAATCATGATTCCCCCCAAGGCTGAAGGTCTGGCCTTAATAAAGCAGAATCTGCTGGGTAAAGATGTAGAGGCCTCAGGGACAGTGCTCAGGCCCTGAGTTCAAGCCCCAGGATTGGAGCATGCTCATATGGAGCTCACCTCCTATCTGCAGCAGTATCTGCAGCTGTCATAGCTGTGTAGACCTCAGGGCAGATCAGCTCTCCCTCCCATCAAAAGTCTAAGGGACACTGTTGCCTGTGACAGAGCTCTATCCTGTGGAATGAAGAAGTGGTTCTCCAGAGCCAGAAGGGGAAAAGAGGACTAATTGTAGTCCAGGACAGCAGCTGTTCGGAAGGTTTCTCCAAAGAAGTGAAAGAGCTGGCCTTACCCCACCAGTCCTCCTGTTGTCTGTGACTTGGACAAGAACTAGAGGCCATCCAGCTCATGCATCCTGGGAGATGAAGAGACATAGAGAAAGCCCTGGAGATATGGTAGCCAATGGCAAGGCCATGAAGTAAGGGCCAACAGGCATATCTTCCATCCAAGGAAAATCCTGCCTACCCACTCTGTTCCCCTATACCTCTCCCTTGCACACATCACACTGACCACATAGAGCCATTTTAAGCTCGTTGCCTGGGGAGGAGGGCTGCCCAAGCAAGTTGCTGTGTCGGTTGGATAAACCAACAAACCACCTCTCAAGGTTCTAGTGGATGTTGAAATGGCCCTTTATGTGTTCATCAGAAAATAAGCCATTCCTCACATCTGTGTGGAATAAGCACCTTGGCTTCTAAGGGGCAGGGACTCATCCTGTGTATTTTAGGTCCTTGCTGAGATGCTGAAGAGATTTGGTGTTTACCTTCTATTTTCACTTTTTTTCTCATCCTGCACTGAATCTCCAGCCTATGGGAATGGTGCCTTCCATGTTGAAGGCAGGTCTTCCTCTGGTTCATCTCTGTGAAAGGCCCTCACAGACATATCCAGACATTTATCCTCCCTCTCTCCCTCCCTCTTTTTTCTTCTTTCCCCTTTTCTCCTTTTCCTCCCTTGATAATTAGCAAGAGGAATCACATTCAAAGAAGTGAGGTGAGCAACCTCAGATATTGGCCTGTCTTGCCCTGTGATCCTCTCCCAAGTAAGCAATATGGATTCTTACATACTGTCCATGCACTTGCCAGCATTTCTGTGTCCCTTACCTGGCTGACATGTACTTGTTCTGAAGAAGAAACTCAGGTTGTGGTCACAACTCAAGCACTGTAAGTTTTGTAAGTTACTAGGTTTTTGTAGTTACTCTTGGTGAGTGGTCCAGTCTTGACATTCATATGGAGTTAATGTAAGTGAATGTGAATCCTGAAGATGTAATAGTGAAGAAAGCAAGCTGCTACTCTGCACATACTGCTGATTGTGTCTCTTGGGATTGGAAGTATTTATAACTGTATACACAGTAAGTAATACAACAACTTATTGAGCTAAAGTAAGTAGGATTTATTTTAAGGACATGGAAATCCTATTTCTGAACCCAGGAACCAAAAAAAGAAAAGCTGGGTCATGGAAAGAAGCTGGAATTGAGAATCTGAATAGTGCTGAGGTGTCCTTGGTGTACATCATCATAACTGGCTTTGTGCATGCTGTTCACTACCTCATCTCTTTCTCACTTCCTCCTACTGTCTCCCCAACTCTTAAGAGACCACTCTCCAGAAAGTGAGCACCAACACTCAAATGTGTGTGGAAGGAACAAGACTCCAGTGCAGCAGACTGGACTACACTGCTCCTCTCCAGGGTATTGCATTCCCTCCCACGTTGACCATTCACTTGTCTTACCAGGCAACTGTGGACAGAAATGAATTGAGTCACTTGTGGCTCTTATGGTATTTGCCATGCTTCTGTTCCCTGGCTGGATGATGGGGGCCATTTTGTCACCCCGTGTCTTGGAGGAATAGAGCTACATCTGAATGTTTTCAGGTTTTTTTTTTTTTTTTTGGCCAGTCCTGGGGCTTGGACTCAGGGCCTGAGCACTGTCCCTGGCTTCTTCCCGCTCAAGGCTAGCACTCTGCCACTTGAGCCACAGCGCCGCTTCTGGCCGTTTTCTATATATGTGGTGCTGGGGAATCGAACCTAGGGCCTCGTGTATCCGAGGCAGGCACTCTTGCCACTAGGCTATATCCCCAGCCCCATGTTTTCAGGTTTTATAGACAGAGAAAATGAGAACAATTTTAATTCTTGTCATAAGAAACTGAAAACATTAGGGAAAATGGGAATTTGTTGTGCTTATTGCTCCTTGTGTTTGCATATAATTTGCACTGGTATTCATTGGAAGGTAAATACATCCTCAATACATGCCCTTAGAACTTCCATTTCAATTCAGCTTTTTAAAACTGTAGTAAAACACACATAACACAAACAGGCCTCATTTTTCCCCATTTCCTGCAGTTCATTTGGATAAATATTTATATGATTAGAGTCACATAGACATTGCACCTTTGAGTTCCTCTCCTAAGAATATCCTCCTTTGGTCTCACTGTATGTGAATGCCTAGAGTAACAAGCCTTATTTTAAAAGCAGGAAACATTGAAGTGAATGTAACTTTGTTTTCTTTTAAAGACACAGCATTTCTAGGCTCCTTGCATGTGTGCATGTGCATCATCTGCCCGTGAAGTGGTAGCATCTCCTTTGTGTGGTCTTTCATATCCTGTGCACTGCTGTGCATGCTCTGTCTCTCAGCGTTCTTTTTCTTCTTTCTCCCAGTGGACGTGGAATTCCTGAGGGTAGGAATTACGCCTTTGGGGTAGTGTTTTATCTTCTGTAATAAAAAAGTTCAACAAAGGACTCAAAGTTTTTGGTAAAAGAATCTTTATGCAATATTGTATTTTCCTTTCTTATCTGTTGGCTTACTATATACTTTGAACTAGAATATGGAAATATTTACTGTTTCACTGCACATATACTGCACTAGAGCAGACAAATGCAGTGTCTGCATGCTAATATTCTGTATGAAAGTTCACTTACTACTAATTAACAAACACTGTCTCCATGAGGAATAAGATTATTCTGTTCATAAGTAACAGCTACTATAGTGCCAAGTAGTCACTGCCCGAAGGGATTTTATGCCTGAGGCCAGTGGGGGTGTAAAGCTGTATCAAGTTACTGACAAGGTTCATAACCAACCACTCTTACTTTCTAGCAAAGAAAGTAAGTGCAAGCTGGGCCTGGTAGCACATTCTATAATCACAGTCCAAGGAAATCATGGTTCATGGTCAAGCTGTGCAAAAAGTTCATGGGACCTCATCTTAAAAAGGTGGATATGTGACACATGTTTGTTATACTAGCTTTGTGGACAGGCATAGATTGGAGAATCAAAGCTTGAGAGTAGCCCCAGACAAAGCAGGGGACCCTATCTGAGTAGCTAAGATTACAGGTGTGGGTCCCCAGCAGCATTCTTTTAGTTGGAGTTTTCAGTAGCCTTCAGAAGAGGTTGACAATGACAGTGAGACCTAGAAAATGTTATCATTCAGGTGCCAGATCAGCTTCCTTTTGAGGACCATTGGTAGTCAGACTGTTTTGAGATCTGGAAGGAGGTGTTTCCTTTTGTTTGACTGAAATCTGTGTGGGAGGGTCTATCTGACCCAACATGGCCCTTGCAGCTTTGAATCTACTTTTAGGATTTTATTGGGAGGGTGGGAAACACTACATCAAGATAGCACAGGTAAGGGGAAAACATATTTAAATTTGTAAAATAAGAACCAAAACAGAACAAGCAACCCTCTAGGAATGAGATTTCCTGGTCAAGATGTTTGGGTGCATTGTGGTTTAGAACATAACTGGAGGAGTTGGAAGTTCCTTTTTTTTGCCAGTCCTGAGGCTTGACCTCAGTTCTTGAGCACTGTCCCTGGCTTCCTTTTGTTCAAGACTAGCACGCTTACCACTTGAGCCACAGCACCACTTCTGGCTTTTTCTGTTTATGTGGTACTGAAGAATTGAACCCAGGGCTTCATGCATGCTAGGCAAGCACTCTCCCACTTAAGTCACATTCCCAGCCCAATTTTTATTGTTACTATAAAGGTGATATACAAAGGGGTTGCAAATTACCTAAGTCAGGTAAAAAGTCTTATTTATTTTTGGGCAATGTCATCCCTTCCCTCTCTCGCAGTTTTTCCCTCCTACCCCATCCGCAAGTTCTATAGTTCATTTTCAACATAGTATCTAGTGAGTACCACTGCTGTATTCATCCTTTGTCCCTCCATTTCTGTGGGAAGTTCTTTCTTTATGCTTTTTTTTTTTTTTTTGGTGCCAGTCCTAGGGCTTGCATTCAGGGGCTGGGTGCTGTCCTTGAGCTTCTTTGTGCTCAAGGCTAGCGCTCTACCACTTGAGCCACAAGTGCCACTTTTGCCTTTTTCTGAGTAATTTATTGGACATAAGGGTCTCAAGAACTTTCCTGCCTGGGCTGGCTTTGAACCGTAATCCTCAGCCTCCTGAGTAGCTAGGATTACAGGCCTGAGCCACTGTAGCTCAGTGCTATGCTTTTGTTCTCTCCGGGTGACACAAAATCTTTTGTTATTTAGAGGAGATAATACTGATCCTTTGTGCTTAATGTTCAAGTAAGCAAAGAAAAAGATGTTTAGAGATATTTTAGTGTATTGATACTAGTGCATATCTCATCATGTTCTGTGTGTGTGATAAAAGTGAGGTCATGCATGCTACCTTTGAGCTTCAGCTCCAGCCCCCCATAGTTCGATGAGTCTTTATAACTGTGAGTCTCTATTTGCCTCTATCTCTTTTTCTTTTTCCTTCTCTCTCCCCCCTTCTCTCTCCTTTGTGCAGGTTCTGGGGCTTAAACTCAGGGTCAGGGCACTGTCCATGTCTGGCTTTGGGTAGTTAATTGCCGATAAGTCTCATGGACTTTCCTGACTGGACTGACTTTGAACTGCAATCCTCAGATCTCAAATCCCTACGTAGCTAGGATTACAGATAGGAGCCACCAGCACATGCACAAAGCCCATTTGGAAGTCTCCTTCTGTCTGTGTATTCCCAGGCCCTCAGGTTGCTAAACCAGTTAATTCTAAGTTCCCAGCCTTGTGGAAGGTGGCCATGCAAAGTGTTGCCCTCTCTTGAGGGTGCTGCTATGGGAGTGCAGGACACTCTCCAGCCAGCGTCTGTTTCCCTTGTCAGGAGATCTTTAAGCTTGGGGTGGGGCAGGCCAGTCCATGTAAGCCATCCACAGATGCCTTTCTGTTCCTGACTCCTCCCTGCTTCATAGCCCACAGTGTACACACAGTCTTGTTTTCCCAGTCTCCTTCCCTCCTTTTCCCCTTCTTTTCCTTCTTCCCTTCCCTTCTCCGTCTCCTCATTCTTCTCTTTCCCCTCCCTTCCCCTCTCCTCTCCTCTTCTTTCCACTTCCCCATCTCTGTTTCTCTCTTTCTGGGTCTGTGGTGGATACACAGATTGGGAAATCCAGCAGTCTCAGGCTGAACTTGGCACCCAGGTTTAAGGTGATGTATTTTTTCAATAAAACAGTATGTTCTTTCAGAGGCAATAATTAGTCCAGCTGAGGCTGGAGGTTGCTTGAGCCCATGTTTGAGGCCAACCATGGTGACATAGTGAGACCCCACTTCAAAAACAAAATAAAAAATAATGATAATGTTAACTAAAGAACTGCCAGTGCTATGGGCAGTACATTTTTGTTTGTTTGTTTTCTCCAGCAAATATGTAAGGAGCACCTATTATGGGCTAGGTACCATCCTAGGTAGGAGAGATACATCAAAGAAAAGAAAAGAGAAGTCCTGGAGACAAAGGTGAGGGCTTTCTCACAACTCCATGAAGTTTTTTTCATGATTCTGCCTTCATCTTCATTGTAAAGATTCAGAACCTGAAGCTTAGAAAGGTTAAGTGACTTATCTTGAGGCTACATAGGATTTGAAATCAAGCATGAACTCCTCCAAGTTTATCTGCTTTTAAGATAATGAAATTCAAAAGATAAAGCAAATCCTCTACTGCTGGATCCCATGAGAATTGAGTGCCCATTAGCTTTGTGGCTGGAAGCAGACACAAGGTGGATTGGGCTCATTGGGTTCATTTTGAAGTCATTTCATTTCAACTCAGTCCCAGTGGTGGTGAGCTTGCTTCATGCTGCCCAGGACTCCTGCTTTATTACCCTTCTAGCTGGTCTCTGTATGCCTTCTTTTCTTACTGTGTCTCTAACTCCTCTCCCACGCACTTCTCCACTGATGACCTGCTTCCTGATTCACCTTGTTGGTGAAGGCAGTTAGAAGCATACTTCCCACATTTCCCCCATGCCTCTTCCCCTTTTACATCCACACCTTTCCTCTGCCTTCTTTCCTGCTACCATGTGTGAACTCTGTGCTCTTGTCTGGGCCCACAGGTCCTTGTGGGAACAGCGTCCCATCCCCTCTTTGTCCCCAAAGACCCCCTGCATCAGGATGCACTCACACTTCACTTTTCTCCATCTTTAAAGAGAACAACCAGAAACATGTTTGACTCTGCTGCTCATCCCCATCCCATCTATATACTTTAAAAAAAATAGCAGAAATCCTCAGAAGTCTCTACTTCCTGTGTCCACCTTTTCTTCCCATTCTTTCTTAGACCTGCTCCAACCAGCCAATCATCCCCGATCTTCCATCAAGATCTTCAGCTGCCATCTTCATCATCCAGTAGTCAACCTCTCAAACGTGATGTAAATCAGCTTATGAAGGACATCAACACAGTTAATCACTCTGCTTTGAAGTACTTGGATTGGTTTCTAGGAAGCCAGTTCTCCTGCAGGACAGACACCAGGTTCTGTCTTCATTGGTTTTACATCCACTCCCAACTGGCATGTTGTAGGGCTTCATCCTTAGACTCCCTCTCTTCCCCGCAAGTTACTGAGGCTTATACTCAAGGCAGTGGTCTACCATTTGAAACACAGCCCCAGTTCTTTTGGTTTGTCAGATAGTGCCTAACTTTGCCCATGCTGGCCTCACACTACAATTCTTCTGTCTTGGTCTCCCAAATAGCTGATATTGCAGGCATGTGCCACTATGTTCAGCCATCCTCAGACTCTCCATCTCTCTTTACACTTTTAGTGCCTACATGGCCTCCTCTGGTGTCGTAGCTTTGGAATGCCACCTAGATAGAGACTGGCAGCTCTCAAACTCTCCTCTTAATCTGCCCTCTGCTCTGTATATGTAACCAAATATCTATACTTCATACCTTCAGATGGTGTTTAACAAGCTATTCTTGCTGTTTTCATCTCAGAAAGGTGACCTGTTGCTGGGCACCAGTGGCTAATGCCTATAATCCTAGCTATGCAGGAGACTGACATATTGCAGTTCAAAGGATTGCAGTTCAAAGCCATCTCAGGGAGGAAAGTCCATGAGACTCTTATGAGTTCAAACCCCAGGACTGGCACAGGTAACAAAGAAAGGTGACCTATTGAGTTGTTTAGGCCCAAGACTATGATGTTTATCTTTATCTCTAGTTCAGCTCTACTCTGTCCAGTCCATCTCCAAATACTGAGAGCATGACCTTTGCTTTCACAATGGACTCCAGCTGTACTTAACCATGGTCTTCAGTTACCCACCAGGCCCAGTCATCATCCATCTACCTGTCCCAGATTACTACACTAGCCTTCTAAGGAATCCTCCGTCCAGCTCTCTTTGTCCTTACAATTTGTTCTCCATAGAAGCCAGAATATGGATGCCTGGTGTAAGTCAAGCCAAGTGCCAGTGGGTCATGTCCAAAATTCTGCCTTGTAGGAGGCAGAGATCCAAAAATCCTGGTTCTAAGCTTGTCCAGGTAGACAAATCTGGGAAATTCTTTCAAGTAGAAGAGCATCAACTTTCAGTGAAAAGGTGAGTGAGCCAGACAGTTCAAGCCCTAGTACCAGCACAAACAAACAAAAAAGCAAGTCAAATACCATCACTTTTCTGGTCCAGGTTTCCTGGAACACCCCCCGCCCCCTTCTTTTTTGGTGGTGGTATCAGTCCTAGGACTTGAACTCAGGGCCTGGGTGCTGTCCCTGAGCTTTTTTTGCTCAAGTGTAGTGCTCTACAACTTGAGCCACAGCTCTACTTCTGTCTTTTTGGTGGTTAACTGGAGATAAGAGTCTCATAGGCTTTCCTGTCTGGGCTGGCTTTGATCTGTGATCCTTAGATCTCAGCCTCCTGAGTAGCTAGGATTACAGGTGTGAGCCACCAGTGCCCAGTTTAGGAATTAATGCTTTCATCAATCCTCAAGGCCCATGCATTCTAGCCCTTTCTCCTTGCTGACATCTGCTGTTTACTCTGTTGCTTGTTCTCCTCTGCCTACCTGTCTTGCTGCCTTCGTTCATGCCATATATACTTTACCACCTTCCCTACATACATGGCTTGCTTACTTTTCTTACTTGATGTCCTTATTGTGCATTCAGTTGTTGTCCTTTGGGTCACCACTAGAATGTGAGGTCCATAAGAACAGCAACTCTTGGTGTCCACACATGATATGTGGCTCTTGCATGTTAAGTGAGTGTCTGAAAAGACATCAGTATCTGTTGTTTCAGGCACTGCCTAGTCTTCAGGTATCCTGCTAAACACTCCTGTGTGTGGCTATACTACTTTTCCCACTGCATTAATTTCTCCCATCAGTTATACGTGTGTGCTCAGTGTGAACATGGTAGACATGGGTTTCTCTGGAGCCCTCCTACTGGGATTTCGAGTTCTAAGAAGGACAGTAAGATAAGGATATGAAGGGGTTCAGGGTATAGCTTAGTGGTAGAGTGAGCCCTGAATACAATTCCTAGCACTCTCCCTTTCTACCCTCATCTCCCCTCTCCTAAAGAAATGGTTTAAAATCACACACGCACGGGCGTGCGCACACACACCACACACAGAAAACGACATGAATCCTTTGAGAAGTTTTGCTTATATGACTGGAGAGCTGTATGCATCAAGAGAATTTGGTGATTTTTTTTTTTTTTTTGGCCAGTCCTGGGCTTGGACTCAGGGCCTGAGCACTGTCCCTGGCTTCTTTTTGCTCAAGGCTAGCACTCTGCCACTTGAGCCACAGTGCCACTTCTGGCCATTTTATGTATATGTGGTGCTGGGGAATTGAACCCAGGGCCTCATGTATACGAGGCAAGCACTCTTGCCACTAGGCCATATCCCCAGCCCCTTGGTGATATTTCTTGTATAGTGATTTAGTGTTTATAAGTAGACCATATTTTGTCAAAATCCTCTAAATTTCTTTTCTAATTGTTACATTTTTTTAAATCTAAGCTTTTCTAAATGAATATTAAGAGAAGTATATTTTGCAGGCCTTTGCAAATTCTAAAAGAATGTTTCCCATGAATAATTACATATATTATATGTAATAAAAGGGATGAACTTGTTCAAAGTATACTGTAATAAATATGAAATTATCACAGTGCGGGTTGGGTATATGGCCTGGCTTCTTCCCGCTCAAGGCTAGCACTCTGCCACCTGAGCCACAGCGCCCCTTCTGGCCGTTTTCCATATATGTGGTGCTGGGGAATCGAACTGAGAGCTTCATGTGTAGGAGGCAAGCACTCTTGCCACTAGGCCATATTTCCAGCCCTCCCTCAGATTATTAATTTGTGATATTCCAGAAATAAAATTTATCATTTTTTGCAATTGAAAAAATAAATGGTTTAGATTTAAAGACCATATAAAGTGATTACAAAATATGAATAGGGGCTGCAAAGGAAAGAAAAGTATGTAGAGGCATGATCAGGGAAGCCTTCTTGGAGGAGATGACATTTAAGCTAAGAACAGAAAGAATTGGCCATGACAGGAATTAGAGAGAACAGTCCTAGCTAATGTAATTACAAGTGGTTTGGACATAAACTAGAGTTTAAATGTTTTAGGAACTTTCAGAAGACATTGTGGCTGTAGCCAGTGGCTCTGTAAGCCATAGAGAACCCTTAGCCTTTATTACAAGAAGCCAGGGAAAAGCTTAAGTAAGGGCAAGTGATGATGTTCCTAAAGAATTACTGTAGTGGGACATTGGTAGCTCATGCTTGTAAACCTGCTTACTCAGGAGGCCCGGATCTGTGAATCATAGTTCAAAGCCATCCCAGGCAGGAAAGTCCATGAGCCTCTTATCTCCAATTAACCATCAGAGAACTGGAAGTAGAGCTGCGGCTGCTCAGGGACAGCACCCAGGCCCTGAGTTCAAGCCCCAAGATCCCCCCCCCCCCAAGTTAAAAAAATTATTGTGATTGCTGTGTGGAGAATGCTAATGGCTTTCTTATTACTTATGATTAGTCTTAGGTCTTTAAAAATGGTGTTACTGCTACTTATATAAGTGAAGCGTCAACAAATTGGCACAGTATTGCCACAGCACTCTTCGAGTGCTTTGGTTGTGGAGTTATAGGTAGCATGTGCCTTTCCTTCCCTTCATGCCATCCTCTGTGCCATCAGGTGCTGGTAGCTACAGCACCGGGGACTGTTTGGGTACTATTGCTGGTCACAGCTAGTTGACGCCTCCTTTACCTCTCCCCACAACAGTTTGGTTTCTAGGGGAACAATTGCCTTTATTATCTCCAGGGTTTGGTGTAAGGCATGATGCCCAGTATGATATTTTTGATACTAGACTTGTTTATTTGTTTTGTTTTTGTTGCCAGTCCTGGAGCATGGACTCAGGGCCTGAGCACTACTGTCCCTGGCTTCTTTTTGCTCATGGCTAGCACTCTACCTCTTGAGCCACAGCACCACTTCCAGCATTTTTCTATATATGTGGTGCTGAGGAATTGAACCCAGTGCTTCATGTATACCAGGTGAGCACTTTACCACTAGGCCATATTCCCAGCCCCTAGACTTTGATTATAAGTCACTGACAATGACTACAAGATGTGTGTGTGTGTGTGTGTGTGTGTGTGTGTGTGTGTGTGTGTGTTTGCCTGCCAGTCTTGGGACTTGAACTCAGGCCCTTGAACTCTTGGTTGGCTTTTTTCACTCAAGGCTGATGCCCTACCACTTGAACCTCCAGTTCTAAAAGTGATTATAAAAAGTCAGATATTGATGTTCTTGATACATTGTATATCGCATATATGTCTACCTGACCTAGACAAGGGATAGAAAAACAGGTCGTAAGATATCACAAGAAATGTACACACTGCCCTACTATGTAACTGCACCCTCTTTGCACAACACCTTGTAAAAAATTTATGTTCAATTAATAAAAAAAAAAAGTCAGATACTGGGGCTGGGAATATGGACTAGTGGCAAGAGTGCTTGCCTCCTACACATGAAGCTCTCAGTTCGATTCCCCAGCACCACATATATGGAAAACGGCCAGAAGGGGCGCTGTGGCTCAGGTGGCAGAGTGCTAGCCTTGAGCTGGAAGAAGCCAGGGATGGTGCTCAGGCCCTGAGTTCAAGGCCCAGGACTGGCAAAAAAAAAAAAAAAAAAAAAGTCAGATACTGGTGGCTCACACCTGTAATGTAATCTTAGCTACTCAAGAGATCTGAAGATTGAAGTTCAAAGCCAGCTAGGGCAGAAAAGTTCCCTGAAGACTCTTATTTGCAATCAACCACTCAAAAACCAGAAATGGCTCAAGTGGTAGAGTTCTTGAGCAAACTCAGGGATAGTGCCCAACTAAAAGGGGGGCAGGGGAATTATAAGAGATTATCAGTCATAAATCTGGGTCTATGCCAATTTCAGGAATATTTAGATACTGATTTTTTTGCCATTTGGCATAGGAAGAAGAAACATAAAGGGTTTGAGTACCTTCTGGGTTAGTAGCTAAGCTCCTCAATTGGAACACAGTTATCTGGGACAACCAATTAGAATGTAATCTTTTGTGCCTGCAGTTACATTTCACAAGATAAAATGTTGCCTTTGCATATAAAATGTTTCTTTTCTTACCCCACACTCCCTCTAAAATGTTTCCAAGTAGCTTCTAGACTACTTTGCCTAGAGAACTTGAGACCTTGAGTTCAAACCCCAGTACTAACAATAAATAAAAACAACCCCCTCCCCCAGTTTAGTGAAGAAGGGTAAAATACTTACTGGAAATTCACAGTATCAGTTAAAGAATTACAATAAATAGTAGGACTATAAAGGCATAGTTTTTAAAAAGGGAGGTGGTAGCTTGTAATATCACTGTTTTGCCGAGTTGCTTTCTTTTGTTTTGTTTTGTTGTTGTTGTTTGTTGTGGGACTTGAACTCAGGGCCTAGGTGCTAACCCTGAGCTCTTTTACTCAAGAGCTAGGGCTAGGGCTATACCACTTTAAGTCCACAGCACCTCTTCTTGTTTCCTGGTGGTTAATTGGAGATTGGACTCTCACAGATTTTCCTGCTGAGGCTGTCTTGGAATCATGATCCTCAGATCTCAGATTCCTGAGTAGCTAGGAATACAGGCCTGAGCCACCAGCGCACAACAATCAGGTGTTCAAGCAAGCAAGATTAGGACACAGGTACAAATCTGATTGGCTCAGTGTTCGAAGCATTCTAGGGGTGGTCAGAGTTAAGCATTCCCAGCGGTTAGAGTTCTAGACCAACTGGGCCCTAATGGGCTTGTCCTGACTCTGCTCACAGGGCCTGCTTATCTCAGGTTTGCGTGGTAAAGTGGGGTTCACGTGGTAAAATGGGGCCTGACTTCAAATCTGGCACTTCAGCACAAGTGATAGAGCGCTAGCCATGAGCAAAAAGAAGCCAGGGACAGTGCTCAGGCCCTGAGTTCAAGCTCCAGGACTGGCAAAAAAAAAAAAAGTGATTCAGACTGATGTTTTTTCTTTCTTTTTTTTTTTTGGCCAGTCCTGGCCCTTGAACTCAGGGCCTGAGCACTGTCCCTGGCTTCTTCTTGCTCAAGGCTAGCACTCTGCCACTTGAGCCACAGCGCCACTTCTGGCCATTTTCTGTATATGTGGTGCTGGGGAATCGAACCCAGGGCCTCATGTATATGAGGCAAGCACTCTTGCCACTAGGCCATATCCCCAGCCTGATGTTTTTTTCTTTTTAAATTTTTATTGCAAAATACACCTAATATAAATTTACCCTCTTTTAAGTGTGGAGTGTGTGTCAATTTTTTTTTTTTTACCTTTATTTGGTCCTTTTTCAAATGAGTGCTTGTCAAGGCGTATTTGGTTATTAAACTTACTGTTATTGGGCTCGGAATATAGCCTAGCGGCAGGAGTGCTTGCCTCGCATACATGAAGCCCTGGGTTCAATTCCCCAGCATCACATATATAGAAAAGGCCAGAAGGGGCGCTGTGACTCAAGTGGTAGAGTGCTAGCCTTGAGCGAAAAGAAACCAGGGACAGTGCTCAGGCCTGAGTCCAAGCCCCAGGACTGGCAAAAAAAAAAACAAAAAACAAAAAAAATTTATTGTTATTGATAATGTGAATATTGGTGATTACTGATAACATGAGTGGTGTTGTTCTTGCCTGCAACTGTGTTTGTCCCATTCATTTTGAGAATGCCTTTTTCTTCCTGTTACAGATTCGGCGGAGGCGTCTGGCGCGACTTGCTGGTGGACAGACTTCCCAGCCGACCACCCCACTTACCTCTCCTCAGAGGGAGAACCCTCCTGGGCCTCCAATAGCAGCATCAGCCCCAGGCCCATCCCAGAGTCTTGGTCTCAATGTCCACAACATGACCCCAGCTACCTCCCCGATAGGTGCAGCAGGTAAGCCTCTGCCTCCTACCTGGGGAGTAGGTATACTTTTGATCTCAGTTTTCTGTTAAAACTAATGGTCCTTATGTTTCCATAGCAGCTTAAAGCCAGTAGTTTTAAAGAAAAAGAACATGTAGCATACATTTATTTGCCTGTGTGCATTCAACAGATTGTATTCTTTATCTCATATATAGCTATGTATATATCTTAATGTATCTTCTGCTTTGTCAAACAGGCTCAGGTCTCATCTCTGATAGCTAGGTGATTAAGACTCAATTTGCTTTTGCTAGTTTTATAAATCTAGTTGGTGCTTTTCTTTCTTGAATTCATCCCTCAGTCCTCTTACTCCCTCCCTCCTCCTTTTCCCCTCCATAGGCTTTATTTCTGTGCTACATGTCCAGCCCTTAAGATGAAAGAATCTGCACATACAAGATCAAAATATTTTTTTTTTTTTTTGGCCAGTCCTGGGCCTTGGACTCTGGGCCTGAGCACTGTCCCTGGCTTCCTTTTGCTCAAGGCTAGCACTCTGCCACTTGAGCCACAGTGCCACTTCTGGCCGTTTTCTGTATATGTGGCGCTGGGGAATCGAACCCAGGGCCTCATGTATACGAGGCAAGCTCTCTTGCCACTAGGCCATATCCCCAGCCCCTCAAAATAATTTTTTGATTGTAGATGTCTTATCTTCATCTCCATTAGCACAGAATTTTTTTCTGTAAATTTTACTAGGTATTGGGGGTATCTCTCAGTGGCAAGTATCAAGTGCTTTTCTAGCATGTACAAGGCCCTAGGTTCCATCCTCAGCACTGAAAAAAGCATTTCTTCTGATGTGGTATTTTATAAGTTGATAGCTATATAACTATGGCAAAGATCTCTCTCTCTCCCTCTCTCTCTCTCTCTCCCTCTCCCTCTCCCTTCTTCCCCCTCCTCCTCCCCCTCCTCCCCTTCTCTATCCCCCTTCCCTCTCCCCTCTCTTCTCTTCCCTCCCTTCCTTACTCCCTCCCCCCCCCACCTTGGTACCAGTCCTAGGGCTTGAACTCAGGGCTTGGGCATTGTCTCAGGTGTTTTTTTTTTGTTTTTGTTTTTTGCTCATGGTTATCACTCTACTTCCAGCTTTTTGGTGATTTATTGGAGATGAGAGGTCCAAAACTTTCCCATCTGGGCTGGCTTTGAACATCAGTCCTCAGATCTCAGCCCCCTTAATAGCTCGGATTATAGACATGAGCCACGTGCACCTGGCAGTCATAGTTGATATCTAGTACCTCTTGGCTTAGAAATTATGATATTAGTTGGGTGCCGGTGGCTCATGCCTGTAATCCTATCCATTAAGGAGGCTGAGATCTGGTGTGATTGAAGGACCCTGGATTGCAATGGTATATTTGTCTTTTCCTCGGAAGAAGTATTTACAGCTGTACGATTATCTCACCATGATTGGTCCATGCTTGCCACTTTAGAATCAGTCTAGGGGGCACTCCTCCCTGTCATTTCTCTTTCTTACATGGTTACATAACAATCTAGTTATCCCATTCCTCACCTGCCCTCTCTCATATGCACTGGAATAAGGCTAGGAGAAAACTCAGAACCATGTTGTCCTCATTTCCAGTTCATGATCACAAACTCAGCTGGACCCATAATACTGTCAGGTATTTCCCTTACATTTTCTGATTCACTTTTCCTCCAATGTGCAGTGCTTCATTCTCCGTACACATCCTCAGGCTTTCTGACATTGAGAAAACAAGTGTAGGCAGAAGGGAACCTCAATAAGCCTTACCCTCTCACCCACCGACCTTCCTGATGCATGCCCAGTTCTTGTTAGGACAAACGGTTCCTATTCTATTGAAGCCTGGCCCCCAAATCAGTTTCTCTTGCCTATTCAGAGCCGTGGTTCCAGCACTTCTATTTCCCTCCTCTCATCAGATTTTTTAAAAAATAATAGACTGTGTACATTGCTGTTACTTCTATGGGAATCTTAAATAGTACCTCTTGATTCTTTCCCATGCCCTTTCCACTCATCTCTGTAGTACTTCACAACCAAACTCCTAGAATGATTTACTGGTCTTTTGTTTCTTCTTTCTTTCCTTGTGTCCTTTGCTGAGTCGACTCCAGATGCCAGAGACCTCTTGTTGTTTGCTCTGAGTCACTGTCTGGTCTGACCCGTCAGCCTCATTTGGCATGGCTTTCATCCTTTCCTCCTTGAAACACCTTTTCTTACTTCTAGAACACCAACCTCTCCTCATCTTTGGCCTGTTTTGGCTTTTCAGTTCTCTGCATGATTCCTTTTCATTTTCCTGACTTCTATAATAGTAAGATGTCACAGTTCACTATTCAACCTTGCTCTCTTTATCTATAGCTTTTTTAAAAAATTGATTTCCTCTGGTTTCCCAGTTTTAATTACTACCTCTAATTTGATTAGTTCTAAGTTCGCATCTCTAGCTCAGGCCTACTCCTTGAACCTCAGACTCATAATACAATGGCTTTTGTGTGTGTGCACGTGCGTGCCTGCATGCCCTTCCTTGGGTTTGAACTCAGGGCCTGGGCACAGTTCCTGAGCTATTGTGCTCAAGATTAGTGCTCTACCACTTGAACTACAGCTCCACTTCTGGCTTTTTGGAGGCTAATTAGACATAAGAGTCTTGTGTACTTTACTTCCTCAGGCTAGATTTGGACTTCAGATATTAGTGTCCTGAGTAGCTAGGATTATAGGCATAAGCCTGCATCACCTGGCTGGCAAATTCTTTCTTTTAAGGGGCAGATAATCAATGTTTTTGCCTTTACAGGCCGTAAGGTCATAACGTTTACATCTGCTCTGAGAATTCCAAAGCAGACTAGAACTAAACTAGATTTTTGCCACCTCTTATTACCTCTGCCATTACAGCCCCATTCCCCAACATCTCTTGTCTGTATTACTGACATGGCCTCCTAACGAGTCTCTCTGTCACATGCCTGCTGAACTTTGGTCTGTTCTCAGTGGAGAGCTGTTTGGGGACATGAGTGCAGCGTTGTGTAACAGCAATGCTACTACCAAAAACTAACACAAAGACTTTGGCATCTCTCTAATCGGTCAGTTCTTGGCAGTGTCCCCTATGGATGAAGTCCTGACTGTTTGTCACATAGTCACCATTGTTCATATCACAGACAGGTGGATATTATTCGTTATGGCTTGGGGTTGAGGAAACAAATGTTTGTGATTTATTAAATAAACAAGTAAAAAGAAACAAAAGCAATACTGGGCCCTAATGATCTCTGCTCCAGGCCAAATAGATTATCTCTGTTCTTAGAACATTCTAATGTGATCCTAAAAAAAATTTAGGGCCCTTATGCTTGCTATCTTTATGCCTAAAATAGTTGCTTATCCTTGTCATCCTAGCTACTCAGGAGGCTGAGATCTGAGGATCAAGGTCCAAAGCCAGCTCAGGCAAATAGTTAAAGAAACTCTTATCTCCAATGAACTACCAAAAAGAAAGCCAGAAGGGGAGCTATGGCTCAAGAGGTAGAGTGCCATCCTTGAGTGAAAAAGCCAAGAGAGAGTGCAAGGCTGTGAGTTCAAGCCTCAATACTGGTATGGAAGACAAAAACAAAAAACAAAAACTTACAGCAAAGAGAGGACTAAATGTTTTCAGGGTAGCGTGGCTGTAGACAAGAGATTTGTTGTTGTCCTCCCCTCCCTCCTTAAAAACAGACAAATAGTAAGTGCATGGCTGCCCTTACCCAGAAGTCACTTAGCAGCCTTCTTAGTTGGGGTGCTTCCAGTTGCAGGGAACTGAAGTGAGGCTCAAGAAGCCATACGGGTCCTGCAAATAGCTTCTCCCTATGTAGCCCCAATTGCTGCAGTGCCATCTGCTCTATATTCTTTTGCCAAGGCTGCCGTAACAATATGCCACAAACCTGATAGAGAACAACAGAAACTGATTTTCTGTGGATGCTACAAGTCTGGAGTCAGTGTTTGGCTTGGCCTCTAAAGGCTCTGAGGAAGCATCTATCCTGACTCTTCTAGTTTCTGCTTGTTGGCCTCTTGGCTGTGGCAGGAAAGCTCCAATCCTTGCCTTCATCACAGCTGTCTTCTCTCCGTGAATATCTTCTAATACTTTCTTATTCCCTCAGATTGCCATTATAACGACACTAGGGATTAGGGACCACCCTAATCCTATATGAGCTCATTCTAGCCAACTTATGGCTACAGAGATCTCCTTTCTAAGATGGAAAATTATTTCAGTTTTCTAAGTTTTCCTTTACACAGAAGGTTATGACAGAGACCTTGCCTAGGCACTTGACTACAGGAATCAAATATAGGTTTGTTGTTGTTGTTGTTATTGTTGGAAATATTAGAAGCATAATAAGAAATTTTAATTAAAGAACTTCTAACTTGGCACTGGTGGCCCATGCCTGAAATTCTAGCTACTCAGGAAGTTGAGATCTAAGGATCGCAATTGGAAGCCAGCCTAGGCAGGAAATTCCTTGAGGCTCTTACCTCCAACTGACTATAAAAAACAACAACCCAGAATAGGTGTTGTGGCTCAAGTGGTAGAGTGCTAGCCTTGAGCAAACCCCCCCCCCCAAAAAAAAAAAAAAAGCTCAGGGACAGTGCCCAGGCCTCTAGTTCAAGCTCTAGGACCAGTGCAAGCATGCTTGCTCGTGCCCGCACACCTTCCACCAGTATTACTTCTTTTATCATGACTAGCAGGTCTGTTTGTTTTTACTGGCACTCTGCACAGAATTTGGAAATCTCCTATGCCTATTCTTTGTCCTCTAAAATTTAGAGAAAAGCTAATGCTAAATGTATTTCCTATGCGTGATAACGTAAACGTGCCTTTGCGAAACACCCTGTG